>NW_027362769.1:9467500-10067500 GCF_046119375.1 Phyllobates terribilis | reverse complement strand
TGGACAAGTGCTTGTGGCCAGGGATGGTACATCTCCCTGACGGCACACTGGGTAAAAATAGTGGAAGCCGGGACCCAGTCGGACCTTGGGACGGAACACATCCTCCCCACACCAAGGATTGCGGGCCCTATGTCAGTCAGAGTTGCCCCCACAGTGTACAGCTCCTGGGCATCATCCTCCTCCTCCTCCTCCTCATGTTCAGCCTCAATCTCAGATATCACCACATCAGTTACAAGTAGTGTTGAGCCACCCCCGTAGTGTTCGAGTTCGGTTCGTCGAACTGTTCGTCGAACACCTTCGAACACCGTTAAAACCAATGGCAGGCAAATAAAAACATATAGAAACACATAGAAAACACCTTCAAAGGTGTCCAAAAGCTGACAAACTGCTCAGAAGACATAACTAACACATGGAAAAGTGACAAGTACATATAGTCATGCGAAAAGAAAAGAGGTGGAGGAGTAAAAGGAGGGGGAGACACAGAAATATAGGCATGTCATGCCCTTCTAAAATCGAAAAAGTGAGAAGCCGACACGGCCAGTCCGTTCCTGCCCGTGTCGCCGGGTTTGTGCCAGAGCCGCGGTGGACCCTGACGGCCAGCCCCCCTCTCCCAATACTGGTGCCTGTCCGCTGGTGGGTCGAGCGAGCCCCCCTGTGGTGGAGGCAGCTCTAAGCTTTTTAATTTAAATTGTCTCTCTAATTTGAATGAATACACTTTAAATCCTTTTACAAGGATCTATTGGAGGGCAAGTCTCATGCCAGCAGCCGCGTAATTCCAGCTCCAGTAGCGTCCACTAAAGCTGCTGCAGTTAAAAAGCTTTTATAAGGATCGAGCTCGGCTGTCCACCGCAAGGCATCCTACTGCCAGTCCCAGCTTGGTTGCTACAGAGGTATTGCACCTCACCCAGAGGTGTGATATCTCACTCTCCGGTAAGGATGGAGTGTGGATCAGGACCGACACCTGCATGCATTACACCACATTGCCGTGGGGCAGGGCGACCAATATGCCCCTGAGATGGGCACGACAGTCCCTGTCCCTGGCTGGAGTGGGGGGAGGGAACACTGAGGAAGGGGAACCCTGTAGTGCAGGAGCAGGGAGGAAGCAGTTCCTGGGTGCATTGAGAAGGGAGTATAAAAGGTGGGCACCATCTTAGTTCAGTGCAGAGAAGTCTGAGCAGAAGTGACAGGGAGCAGGGGCTCTGCATGAGCTCTGCTCCGGAGGCGGGCCTAGTAACAGAGGCCCAGGCCTGGAAGAGGGAGAAGGAAGGAAGAGGAGCGGACAGACAGAACGCTGGCTGCGGGGCATGACAAGATCTCCAAGGCGTAAGTGGCTAGCTCCGGCAATTTATCCAGATTGGAAGCCCAAAAAGAGCAAGGGTCCAGTGACACAGTTATGGCTTCAATGTTTACTTGGAGATACTCCTGTACCATCGTCTCTAGGCGTTGACTATGTGTCAGACTTCTTGTCTCCTGTGGCCTTGCAAAGGATGGGCTAAAAAAGTGGTGAAATGATTCCGCAAAATTGATTTACCAGCAGATACTGTGTTTCTGTTATGGTTTGAGTGCTGAACACTCGACGGTTCCACGGTTGGCAAGTTGGAACTGTGAGATTCACTACGTGCACCACTGGTGTTTTGTGGAAAAGCACATGTAAGATTCTGCAACAGTCTCTGCTGATACTCCTGCATGCGTGCATCCCTTTCTATGGCAGGAATAATTTCTGCAAATTTACTTTTGTACCGGGGATCTAACAGTGTGGCAACCCATTAGTCAGGATTATTTCTAATTCTCACAATTCGAGGGTCATGTTGCAGGTAGTGCAGCAAGAAGCACTCATGTGTCTTGCGCATCCAGGAGCACCAAGTCCCTGATGTGTTGGTAGCGAGGTAACAATCATGCTTCCTTCCTCTGTCCTCTCCCCCCAACCTCGCACAACAGAAATGTGATCAAGGTCTCCCTCATCTGATGAGTCTTCCATCAGTTCGTCCTCCACTTCTTCCTGGGCTCCTGCACCTTCCTCACTAGTTTGGCTGCTACCATGCACCCTGGTAAAACCCTCTCCCCCACCCTCACATGCCTGCCGCCTTGGTGCAGCCGACCGTCTGGACCTTGCAGATGTTAGCCCTTCCGCATACAACTCCTCCTCCTCTACTTCCTCCACCTCCTCTTGTGCCACCACCTGACTCCGAATTCTGTTTAACATGTGCTCCAGCATGTAAATCACCGGAATAGTCATGCTGATAATGGCATCATCAGCACTAAACATCTTCGTCGCCATTTCAAAACAGTGCAGAAGGGTGCATAGGTCCCTGATCTGA
This sequence comes from Phyllobates terribilis, assembly GCF_046119375.1. Classification (NCBI taxonomy): domain Eukaryota; kingdom Metazoa; phylum Chordata; class Amphibia; order Anura; family Dendrobatidae; genus Phyllobates; species Phyllobates terribilis. The sequence goes on along the minus strand of NW_027362769.1, from coordinate 10,065,182 downwards.
GACCACTCCTCCAGCGTGATTTGCCCCACCTCTGGATCTCGTTGGCCCAGGCTATACATCAGAACGTATTGCACCAGGGCTTGTCGGTGCTGCCACTGTTGCTGCAACATGTGCAGAGTTGAATTCCACCGGGTAGGCACATCGCATTTTAGCCGGTGAAGTGGCAGGCCCAAGGACTTCTGTAGAGATGTAAGTCGCTGAGCTGCGGGATGCGAACGGCGGAAGTGAGCACACAGCGACCGTGCCCTCTGCAGAAGGCCATCTAGTCCGGGATAGTGGGCTAAAAATTGCTGGACAACCAGGTTCAACACGTGAGCCATACAAGGCACGTGTGTGACATTGCCCCGGTGAAGGGCCGCACCCAGGTTTGCAGCATTGTCGCACATGGCCTTCCCTGGTTTCAGGTCCAGTGGAGACAACCATTCATGAAATTGGTTCTCCAGAGCTGACCACAACTCCTCAGCTGTGTGACTCACATTTCCCAGACATTTCAAAGTAAAAACCGCCTGATGACGTTGAGCCCTACTGCCAGCATAGTAAGGAGGTGTGCAGGATCCCTTCTGCGCAGTTAGAAAGCTTGTGGCATGACCAGACAGGCTTTGGGTGCAGGTGGATTGACCCACAACTCGTGGGGACGGCAAGACTTGGACAGCAGCCCCTTGTCCTGCTGTCACCATAGTTACCCAGTGCCCAGTCAGCGACATGTAACGCCCCTGTCCATGCCTACTCGTCCAAGTGTCTGTGGTGAAATGCACCCTGTCACACACAGAGTTTCTCAAAGAAGTGGTGATGTTGTGTGCGACATGCTGGTGGAGAGCAGGCACACCTTTCTTTGAGAAGTAGTGCCGACTGGGCATCTGGTACTGGGGCACTGCGACGGACATAAGGTCTCGAAAATCCTCTGTGTCCACCAGGCGAAAAGGCAGCATTTCTGTAGCCAAGAGCTTGCAGATGGTGAAATTCAACCTCTTAGCTTTCTCATGGCTAGGAGGAAATGGTCTTTTACTTGTCCACATCTGAGGGACCGAAAGCTGGCTGTTGTGCTTAGACGGGGCTGATAAGGGTGTCCCCGGCAAACTGCCGGTCTGTGAGGAAGATGCAGGCGGACATGTTAGGTTGCCTTGATCCAAAGGTGGTGCTATCGATGTCGGACAGCGCTCAACACCAGCTTGTGTTACCACCTCCAAAGAAAATGACCTGCCAATCACGCTGGCTGTTGCGGGTAAAGAGGTGGCAGGTCTGCGTCCCAAAACAAGTGTGACTGCTGTACCCCCAGTCACAGAGGATGAAGAGGCCGCGGATGCACAAGATGTGGCAGACGGTGGTTGGCCCGGCTGGCTAGGCCGCATTGTAGCACAGTGAGCTTCCCACTGCAACTTATGCTTCATGTCCATGTGCCGGTTCATGCATGAAGTACTCAAACTATGTATTTTTTGGCCTCTACTTAGCTTTTGCTGACAAATGTTACAGATAACACGAGTTGGGTCATCTTTATTGATCTGAAAAAATGCCCAGGCTATGCAAGGCTTAGCACCCATGCGACCTGAAGAGCCACCACGACTTGTGGTGAGAGGCAGAGTTGTGTTTGAGGATGCAGTTGTTGACGTGCTTCCAGTACTACGTCTCTGTCCAGGAAGGCGCAACCTGACCTCGTCATCACTAGCATTCTCCTCCACCTCCTCTGCTGACTAGAGATGAGCGTTGTTCTACTCGAACTGTTCGCCAATCTCAAATTCGAGCTGTTTTGGGCGGTGTTCGAGCCGTTCGGCGAACACGAACAATTTGAGAAAAATTCGGCTGTTCGAGGTTATGTTCGATAACTGTTCGTGCACCAAAATCATAACTGGATTTTTTCTCAGTAATGATGAAAATTAATGTTAATACGCAGTTTGTGTACAGCAGGGTGGGGGGAGGGGCAGGGGATGGATCTCTGCAGGAACAATGAAGATCTCCATTTTTTTTCCTCTTTCCCGCATTTACAGTGAGGCTGACAAATTGCACCTCCCATCAGCAGCGCACACACGGAGCGAAGTGCTTTTTTTCACACAAGCAAGGGCATGTGTCATTGGCAGTGTATGTCACATGTCCTTGCCCTATAAGACCAAGCCATTTTCCCCGTCGCCACCATTTTCTCACTGCTGCAGCTGCGTGTTAGACGGCACCGCTGTTGCTGTGTGCGCTATACCTTGTTAACTTCAAGCCAATTTTCGCACAAATCTACAGATAGCTTGGGAGTAGGGAATAGTTGTGATTTTAAGGACTAGGTTACAGCATTTCCTACGACTTTTATCAGGCAGGTCTGTGCTCTTAAATAGATAGATTGTGGGAGTAAAGACTAATTGTAATTGGAGTCCTTTTCAGGACTAGGTTACATCAGTTCCTATCAGTTTTTGCCAGGCAGGTCTGTGCCAGTGCTGTGCAAGTTTTTTTCACAGCATTTGGCTGAATCTAGCAAAGCTAATCCTTTTTGGCCTATTGCAGAGTGTGTTAGTCAGTGGAGTAGCCTATCTGTGTTGCAAGATATACCACCTGTGTATAGAATACCAATTTTTTTACTGCACCTAGTGAAGTAAAATCATTTGGGCATAGCATCATTCTATTAGTCCATCTATACTGACCTCCATCAGGTTGCAAACTGAATATATTTTTTTCTGCATCTAGCTCTGAAAAAATATTGGGCTTCTAGCTGTGTGTGGGACTTGTTCTATTAATCCATCTATACAGACCTCCATCAGGTTGCAAACTGAATATATTTTTTTCTGCATCTACCTCTGAAAAAATATTGGGCTTCTAGCTGTGTGTGGGACTTGTTCTATTAATCCATCTATACAGACCTCCATCAGGTTGCAAACTGAATATATTTTTTTCTGCATCTACCTCTGAAAAAATATTGGGCTTCTAGCTGTGTGTGGGACTTGTTGTATTAGTCCATCTATACTGACCTCCATCAGGTTGCAAACTGAATATATTTTTTTCTGCATCTATCTCTGAAAAAATATTGGGCTTCTAGCTGTGTGTGGGACTTGTTCTATTAATCTATCTATACAGACCTCCATCAGGTTGCAAACTGAATATATTTTTTTCTGCATCTACCTCTGAAAAAATATTGGGCTTCTAGCTGTGTGTGGGACTTGTTGTATTAGTCCATCTATACTGACCTCCATCAGGTTGCAAACTGAATATATTTTTTTCTGCATCTACCTCTGAAAAAATATTGGACTTCTAGCTGTGTGTGGGACTTGTTGTATTAGTCCATCTATACAGACCTCCATCAGGTTGCAAACTGAATATATTTTTTTCTGCATCTACCTCTGAAAAAATATTGGGCTTCTAGCTGTGTGTGGGACTTGTTGTATTAGTCCATCTATACTGACCTCCATCAGGTTGCAAACTGAATATATTTTTTTCTGCATCTACCTCTGAAAAAATATTGGGCTTCTAGCTGTGTGTGGGACTTGTTCTATTAATCCATCTATACTGACCTCCATCAGGTTGCAAATTGAATATAATTTTTTTCTGCATCTAACCCAGCCAATAGTTTTGGCCTAATACCACAGTTTGGCCACTCAGCTCTGCTCGCTTCCCATCCATTGTTTTTCTGTGCAAACAACTCCAGAGTTGTGAATTAGTTAACCACCAAAATGAGTTTAAAAAGGCCTGCTGCTGGTGGAAAGGGGAATAGGCGTGTTGGGAAGGGGAAAAAAGGTTGTGTCCGTGGGGTAGGTGTTAAAGCAACAGTAACATCTGCAGAAGAAAGACCACCTTCCAGCCAAATTAAAATGTCTACTTCTTTTAGCGGACAATGTGATAAGATCCCTTTCTTACGGCCACGCCAATCGCTACAAATTCCAGATGAGGCACAAAAACAGCAGGTGCTTCAACGGATATCAAGTGCTCCTTTAAGTGGGCTCTCCTCCACATCAACTTCAAGATCACAAATACTCCAGTCCTCAAAGGTGTCACCCCAATCGCACTTGCTTCCTCACAGCTCCCAAATCTCCAGCTGCCCGTCTGAGTATGAGGTAGAACAGATGGTTGAGTCTGCAGAGCTGTTTACTCATACTATAGCCTGGGAATCAGAGGTCGACTCCAGCGCTTCTGTGAATCCAGACGAGGAAATGATCTGCACTGATGCCCAGAATCTTTATGAGTCGGATCCAGGACCAGACGCAGAAGGTTCTGACCATAATGTAGACCCTCATTCCCAAACTGTAACTCCTGTTGGTGGAGACAATGAGGAAGACGATGATAAGACTCAAATACCTGATTGGAGCGACAACTTTAGTTTTTTGTCAGGGCAGGAACAGGTTGGCTCTGAGGACGACGGGTGTGATAACGCACAGGGTGATGATGATGAGGTCGTAGATCCCACTTACTGTAAACCCACAGTCAGCCAAGAGATGAGGTCAGCAGAGGAGGTGGAGGAAGATGCTAGTGACGACGAGGTCAGGTTGCGCCTTCCTGGACAGAGACGTAGTACTGGAAGCACGTCAACAACTGCATCCTCAAACACAACTCTGCCTCTCACCACAAGTCGTGGTGGCTCTTCAGGTCGCATGGGTGCTAAGCCTTGCATAGCCTGGGCATTTTTTCAGATCGATAACGATGACCCAACTCGTGTTATCTGTAACATTTGTCAGCAAAAGCTAAGTAGAGGCCAAAAAATACATAGTTTGAGTACTTCATGCATGAACCGGCACATGGACATGAAGCATAAGTTGCAGTGGGAAGCTCAGTGTGCTACAATGCGGCCTAGCCGGCCGGGCCACCCACCGTCTGCCATATCTTGTGCATCCGCGGCCTCTTCATCCTCTGTGACTGGGGGGACAGCAGTCACACCTGTTTTGGGGCGCAGACCTGCCACCTCTTTACCCGCAACAGCCAGCGTGATTGGCAGGTCATCATTTTCTTTGGAGGTGGTAACACCAGTTGGTGTTGAGCGCTGTCCGACATCGATAGCACCACCTTTGGATCAAGGCAACCTAACATGTCCGCCTGCATCTTCCTCACAGACCGGCAGTTTGCCGGGGACACCCTTATCAACCCCGTCTAAGCACAATAGCCAGCCCTCGGTCCCTCAGATGTGGACAAGTAAAAGACCATTTCCTCCTAGCCATGAGAAAGCTAAGAGGTTGAATTTCACCATCTGCAAGTTCTTGGCTACAGAAATGCTGCCTTTCCGCCTGGTGGACACAGAGGATTTTCGAGACCTTATGTGCCCCAGTACCAGATGCCCAGTCGGCACTACTTCTCAAAGAAAGGTGTGCCTGCGCTCCACCAGCATGTCGCACACAACATCACCGCTTCTTTGAGAAACTCTGTGTGTGACAGGGTGCATTTCACCACAGACACTTGGACGAGTAGGCATGGACAGGGGCTTTGCATGTCGCTGACTGGGCACTGGGTAACTATGGTGACAGGAGGACAAGGGGCTGCTGTCCAAGTCTTGCCGTCCCCACGAGTTGTGCGTCAATCCTCTTTATGTCAAAGTTCCTCCACTGCTTCTGCCTCCTCAACCTCCTCTCGGTCTTCCACCTGCACCCAAAGCCTGTCTGGTCATGCCACAAGCTTTCTAACTGCGCAGAAGGGATCCTGCACACCTCCTTACTATGCTGGCAGTAGGGCTCAACGTCATCAGGCGGTTTTTGCTTTGAAATGTCTGGGAAATGTGAGTCACACAGCTGAGGAGTTGTGGTCAGCTCTGGAGAACCAATTTCATGAATGGTTGTCTCCACTGGACCTGAAACCAGGGAAGGCCGTGTGCGACAATGCTGCAAACCTGGGTGCGGCCCTTCACCGGGGCAATGTCACACACGTGCCTTGTATGGCTCACGTGTTGAACCTGGTTGTCCAGCAATTTTTAGCCCACTATCCCAGACTAGATGGCCTTCTGCAGAGGGCACGGTCGCTGTGTGCTCACTTTCGCCATTCGCATCCCGCAGGTCAGCGACTTACATCTCTACAGAAGTCGTTGGGCCTGCCACTTCACCGGCTAAAATGCGATGTGCCTACCCGGTGGAATTCAACTCTGCACATGTTGCAGCGACTGTGGCAGCACCGACAAGCCCTGGTGCAATACGTTCTGACGTATAGCCTGGGCCAACGAGATCCAGAGGTGGGGCAAATCACGCTGGAGGAGTGGTCTCAGATCAGGGACCTATGCACCCTTCTGCACAGTTTTGAAATGGCGACGAAGATGTTTAGTGCTGACGATGCCATTATCAGCATGACTATTCCGGTGATTTACATGCTGGAGCACATGTTAAACAGAATTCGGAGTCAGGTGGTGGCACAAGAGGAGGTGGAGGAAGTAGAGGAGGAGGAGTTGTATGCGGAAGGGCTAACATCTGCAAGGTCCAGACGGTCGGCAGCACCAAGACGGCAGGCATGTGAGGGTGGGGGAGATGGTTTTACCAGGGCGTATGGTAGCAGCCAAACTAGTGAGGAAGGTGCAGGAGCCCAGGAAGAAGTGGAGGACGAACTGATGGAAGACTCATCAGATGAGGGAGACCTTGATCACATTTCTGTTGTGCGAGGTTGGGGGGAGAGGACAGAGGAAGGAAGCATGATTGTTACCTCGCCACCAACACAACAGGGACTTGGTGCTCCTGGATGCGCAATACACATGAGTGCCTTCTTGCTGCACTACCTGCAACATGACCCTCGAATTGTGAGAATTAGAAATAATCCTGACTACTGGGTTGCCACACTGTTAGATCCCCGGTACAAAAGTAAATTTGCAGAAATTATTCCTGCCATAGAAAGGGATGCACGCATGCAGGAGTATCAGCAGAGACTGTTGCAGAATCTTACATGTGCTTTTCCACAAAATACCAGTGGTGCACGTAGTGAATCTCACAGTTCCAACTTGCCAACCGTGGGACCGTCAAGTGTTCAGCACTCAAACCGTAACAGAACCACAGTATCTGCTGGTAACATCAATTTTGCGGAATCATTTCACCACTTTTTTAGCCCATCCTTTGCAAGGCCACAGGAGACAAGAAGTCTGACACATAGTCAACGCCTAGAGACGATGGTACAGGAGTATCTCCAAGTAAACATTGAAGCCATGACTGTGTCACTGGACCCTTGCTCTTTTTGGGCTTCCAATCTCGATAAATGGCCGGAGCTAGCCACTTACGCCTTGGAGATCTTGTCATGCCCCGCAGCCAGCGTTCTGTCTGAACGTGTGTTCAGCGCTGCTGGTGGTGTGCTGACAGATAAGCGCACGCGGCTCTCCACTGATAATGTAGACAGACTCACGTTCATAAAGATGAACAAATCATGGATCCGAAACGACTTTTCTACCCCTGTGTCATCCTGGGGAGAGTAAAAGCTTGATGATTGGTTAAAATCACCCTACCAACCGTTTTAAGCTTTCAAATTACTAATCATGTTTATCTGTATCTTGACTGGAAAATAATTTGGGCTTTGTAGCAGTGTGCAGCACTGATCCTATTAGGCCATCTATACTAAAGCTTCACCAGATTTAAAATTAATAATAATTTTTAGCTGCATCTAGCCCGGAAAATAATTTTGGGGCTCCGAGATGCGCAAGACACATAAGTGCCTTCTTGCTGCACTACCTGTAGCATGACCCTCATATTGTCAGAATTCGAAGTAATCATGACTACTGGGTTGCCACACTCTTAGATCCCCCAAACTTTTCGATCAACCTTTTCATTTTAATAAAGACCAAAAAAATGGTCATTTTTGAAATTATAAGCATTAGCAGGTTGTTAGAAACTGAAATCAAACAGTTTTCAACTCAAAACTTTATTCTAGGTGATGTTACATTTTCACATAGGACCCCTTGTTCGAAAGGAGCTTCTGAACTCTCTCGTCCATTGAATTTGTCAGGTTTTGGATGGTTTCTGCTTCAATTGTTTTGCATGAGGACAGAATACCCTCCCAGAGCTGTTGCTTAGATGTGAACTGCCTCCCGCCATCATAGACACTCCTTTAAATGATGCTCCAAAGGTTTTGAATGGGGTAGAGGTCAGGGGAGCATGGGGGTCACACCATAAGTTTGTCCCCTTTTATGCCCATATCAGCCAGAGATGCAGATGTTTTATGTGCAGCATTAGATGGTGCATTATCATGCAGAAAAATGATCTTGCTGTGAAATACACGGTTCTTCTTTTTGAACCATGGCAAGAAGTGCTGTTTGAGAAAATCCACATACATTATGGAGTTCATCTTTAGCGCCTTCAGGGATCCTAAAGGGGCCGACAATCTCTCTCCCCATGATTCCAGCCCAAAACATTACTCCACCTCCTCCTTGTTGGCGCTGTAGCCGAGTTTGCGTGGGGTGTCCATCAACCAGCCATCCTCCACTCCATCCATCTGGACCATCGAGCGCTGCACGGCACTCATCCGTGAACAAAACAGTTTTGAAATCAGTCTTCATGTAATGTTTGGCCCACTGGAGCCGTTTCTGCTTGTGTGAAGTGGATAGAGGAGGTCGACAGGATGGCGTATGCACAGCTGCAAACCTCTGAAGGACCCTGCATCTTGTTGTTCGGGGGACGTTGGAGGCACAAGCAGCTTCAAAAACTTGTCTGCTGCTATGACAAGGCTTTTTTGCCGCTGCTCTTTCAACCTAACGTAATTGCCTGTAGGAAAGAGTCCTCAATTTGCCCTTATCAGCACGCACACGTGTGTACTGTGAATCAGCTACATACTTCTTGATTGCCAAGACACTTCATCCTGATCATCGCACAATGTTGATTGTAGTCATGCCTTGACCTAAACACTCCACAATTTGTTGCTTCTCAGCAGCCGACACATCCTTTTTCTTTCCCATTTTGGCAGAAAATGTAGGCTGCTTAATAATGTGAGACAGCCTTCTTAAGTAGTCTTGCCTTTCATTGGACACACCTGCCAAACTAATTAGCACAGGTGTCTGCAATTGCTTACAGTGATATAAAGAGCCCTGACACACATCAACATCAATGAGTTTAACTGACAAACAAACAAATTCTTCCCTTATCACTCCTAAACACTTTTTGCATAATAATTTGGAACAGTGTACATGTGCTTTTCCACAAAACACCAGTGGTTCACGTAGTGAATCTTACAGTTCTAACTTGCCAACCGTGGTCTGTATGGAGTTGTTCAATAAAGGGCCCAAAATTAAGATAACATAGATGGGAGAGGTCTCTATGAATAGGAATTCCTAAGTATTTGATACCCTGTGAGGGCCAGGCAAAGGGAAAGTTGGACTGGATGGAATCCTATATGGATTTGGGGAGGGAGACATCGAGGGCCTCAGACTTCGCTGCATTGATTTTAAAATTTGACCATGTAACAAAGTGATCTATTTCAGCCATAACAGCATGGATGGATATATGTGATTGAGTGATATATACTAGGACATCATCAGCAAATAGAGAGCACTTGTACTCGGTGCCTCCCACCTCAATCCACCTAATATTGGGGTTATGGCGAATTGATGAGAGCAGGTGCTCCGTCACTAGGATGTATAAGAGAGGGGACAGAGAACATCCCTGCCTTGTCCCATTTGTGATTGTGAAAGGTGATGAAAATGTTCTGACGCGCCCCCTGGGCCTTGGGACACCCGGAGCCGGACCCTTTTTGGTGGATGCTGGTGGTTGTAGTCTCCGTGGCGGCGACCCGGTTCCGTGGCTCAGGGCGGTCAAACCAGTGGCGGAACTATTTATGTGGTTTTGATGTTTAAATGTCCGACTACGCCACCCGTGGATTGCGGTCAGAGTGAACCGCCGCTCCAGGGCAGACCGCTGAGGCTGGTGTTGTGGATGCAGCAGAGCGTAGCATAACTCCCCACGGGAGGAGTATAGCCTCAGGGCAGTGTATGCGGAGGATGGGGGTGATGGTGCAGGGCAGCAGCAGTAACGACAAGGAGTCAGTGATGCAGTCCAGGGCCTTTACTCACAGTTCTTATTATCCAGACCACGTCTGCAGGTAACGGCTGCCCACGTCGTACTGTGCTCACCAGGTGAGGGGCTCAGACAACTCCCAGATAACTTTGGAGCGCTTCACAGGACCCCCTTTGTGTGTCCTTTGTCTGGCCTTTCTTACCAACCCTTCTGTCCGGCTGCCTCGGGCCTCCTCTTGGTAAACTTGGCGCCAGTTTCCCTGACCCTATGTGGTGCCTTCCTAGCGGGTGTAGCGAGGGGCTGCGCCACATAAAATGTCACAGCCTCCTGTTTCTAGCTGAGGGTCGTTTCCTGCCTCCACTAGTTTCGGGGACCGGTCTCCCCCTTTGGCCTGACCCCTCCACGCAGGTGGATTCGGGCGTGCGGTGGCGACTCGCCCGTCCACACCCCTGAGATCCCTTCGTTCCTCATTCCTGGAGCCTTCTCCGCTCCTCTTCCTTCCTTCTCCCTCTTCCAGGCCTGGGCCTCTGTTACTAGGCCCGCCTCCGGAGCAGAGCTCATGCAGAGCCCCTGCTCCCTGCCACTTCTGCTCAGACTTCTCTGCACTGAACTAAGATGGTGCCCACCTTTTATACTCCCTTCTCGATGCACCCAGGAACTGCTTCCTCCCTGCTCCTGCACTACAGGGTTCCCCTTCCTTAGTGTTTCCTCCCCCCACTCCAGCCAGGGACAGGGACTGTCGTGCCCATCTCAGGGGCATATTGGTCGCCCTGCCCCACGGCAATGTGGTGTAATGCATGCAGGTGTCGGGTCCTGATCCACACTACATCCTTACCGGAGAGTGAGATATCACACCTCTGGGTGAGGTGCAATACCTCTGTAGCAACCGAGCCCTCAGGGTGCTACAGTTCCATTTATCTTCAGCCTAGGTGACGTATTGCGATACAGGGCTGTGATTTTGGCTATAAAAGGGTCCCCTAGACCCCTACCCCAAGCTTTTTAAGAGAATCAAATATGGTGTGCCAGGAGACTCTATGGAATGCTTTCTCAGCATCCAACGAGAGTATCTAATTACAAATTTTTAACTGCATCTAGCCCAGGAAATACTTTGTGCCTAGTAGCAGTGTCTGCTAGTCAGCGGATTATCCCGGCTGTTAAGCAAGCTACACCACCTGTAGTTTGGACACTTAATTTTTTCAAAGGAAATGCTTCGGGACCACGGGATACTCAGTGAAGAGCATCAGGAGGCACCCCAAGGCATAGGGGCTCGGACTGGCAGTAGGATGCCTTGCGGTGGACAGCCGAGCTCGATCCTTATAAAAGCTTTTTAACTGCAGCAGCTTTAGTGGACGCTACTGGAGCTGGAATTACGCGGCTGCTGGCATGAGACTTGCCCTCAAATAGATCCTTGTAAATGGATTTAAAGTGTATTTATTCAAATTAGAGAGACCATTTAAATTAAAAAGCTTACAGCTGCCTCCACCACAGGGGGGCTCGCTCGACCCACCAGCGGACAGGCACCAGTATTGGGAGAGGGGGGCTGGCCGTCAGGGTTCACCGCGGCTCTGGCACAAACCCGGCGACACGGAGGTGGCACGGGCAGGAGCGGACTGAACGTGTCGGCTTCTCACTTTTTGGATTTTAGAAGGGCATGACATGCCTATATCTGTGTCTCCCCCTCCTTTTACTCCTCCACCTCTTTTCTTTACGCATGACTATATGTACTTGTCACTTTTCCATGTGTTAGTTGTGTCTTCTGAGCAGTTTGTCAGCTTTTGGACACCTTTGAAGGTGTTTTCTATGTGTTTCTATGTGTTTTTGTTTGCCTGCCATTGGTTTTAACGGTGTTCGAAGGTGTTCGACGAACAGTTCGGCGAACACACGGGTGTTCGACGAACCGAACCGAACTCGAACACTACGGGGGTGGCTCAACACTACTGCTGACCTCATCTCTTGGCTGACTGTGGGTTGACAGTAAGTGGGATCTCCAACCTCATCATCATCACCCTGTGTGTTATCACACCCGTCGTCCTTAGAGCCAACCTGTTCCTGCCCTGACAAAAAACTAAAGTTGTCGCTCCAATCAGGTATTTGAGTTTCATCATCGTCTTCCTCATTGTCTCCACCAACAGGAGTTACAGTTTGGGAATGAGGGTCTACATTATGGTCAGAACCTTCTGCGTCTGGTCCTGGATCCGACTCATAAAGATTCTGGGCATCAGTGCAGATCATTTCCTCGTCTGGATTCACAGAAGCGCTGGAGCCGACTTCTGATTCCCAGGCTATAGTATGAGTAAACAGCTCTGCAGACTCAACCATCTGTTCTACCTCATACTCAGACGGGCAGCTGGAGATTTGGGAGCTGTGAGGAAGCAAGTGCGATTGGGGTGACACCTCTGAGGACTGGAGTATTTGTGATGTTGAAGTTGATGTGGAGGAGAGCACTTGATATCCGTTGAAGCACCTGCTGTTTTTGTGCCTCATCTGGATTTTGTAGCGATTGGCGTGGCCGTAAGAAAGGGATCTTATCACATTGTCCGCTAAAAGAAGTAGACATTTTAGTTTGGCTGGAAGATGGTCTTTCTTCTGCAGATGTTACTGTTGCTTTAACACCTACCCCACGGACACAACCTTTTTTCCCCTTCCCAACACGCCTATTCCCCTTTCCACTCATTTTGGTGGTTAACTAATTCACAACTCTGGAGTTGTTTGCACAGAAAAACAATGGATGGGAACCGAGCAGAGCTGAGTGGCCAAACTGTGGTATTAGGCTAAAACTATTGGCTGGGTTAGATGCAGAAAAAAATTATATTCAATTTGCAACCTGATGGAGGTCAGTATAGATGGACTATTAGAACAAGTCCCACACACTGCTAGAAGCCCAAATATTTTTTCAGAGCTAGATGCAGATAAAAATTATATTCAATTTGCAACCTGATGAAGGTCAGTATAGTTGGACTAATAGAATGATGCTATGCCCAAAAAGTTTTACTTCACTAGGTGCAGTAAAAAAATTGGTATTCTATACACAGGTGGTATATCTTGCAACACAGATAGGCTACTCCACTGACTAACACACTCTGCAATAGGCCAAAAAGGATTAGTTTTGCTAGATTTAGCCAAATGCTGTGAAAAAAACTTGCACAGCACTGGCACAGACCTGCCTGGCAAAAACTGATAGGAAATACTGTAACCTAGTCCTTAAAAGGACTGCAATCACAACTATTCCCTACTCCCAAGCTATCTGTAGATTTGTGCGAAAATTGGCTTGAAATTAACAAGGTATAGCGCACACAACAACAGTGGTGCCGTCTAACACGCAGCTGCAGCAGTGAGAAAATGGTGGCGACGGGGAAAATGGCTGGGTCTTATAGGGCAAGGACATGTGACATACACTGCCAATGACACATGCCCTTGCTTGTGTGAAAAAAAGCACTTCGCTCCGTGTGTGCGCTGCGGATAGGCTGACAGATTGCACCTCCCCACTGTAAATGCGGGAAAGAGAAAAAAAAATGGAGATCTTCATTATTCCTGCAGAGATCCATCCCCTGCCCCTCCCCCCACCCTGCTGTACACTCAAACTGCGTATTAACATTAATTTTCATCATTACTGAGAAAAAATCCAGTTATGATTTTGGTGCACGAACAGTTATCGAACATAACCTCGAACAGCAGAATTTTTTTCAAATCGTTCGTGTTCGCCGAACGGCTCGAACACCGCCCACAACAGCTCCAATTTGAGATTGGCGAACAGTTTGAGTCGAACAACGCTCATCTCTAGTTACAAGCTGGAAGCACTGCAGTACTGCCTCAGCTAAGCGGCAACAGGCTGTGCTGAAACTCATAAGCTTAGGCGATAAACCTCACACTGCTTGTGAGTTATGGACAGCTGTGAAAGAGCAGGCAGATCTGTGGCTGAGACCGCTGAATCTACATCCAGGCATGGTCGTGTGTGACAAAGGCCATAACCTGGTGGCGGCTCTGAGGCGAGGCGAGATCACACACGTACCATGCCTGGTTCATGTGCTTAACCTCGTGGTTCAGCGGTTTCTTAAATCGTACCCCAAGTTGCCAGATCTGCTCTTCAAAGTACGCCGCCTGTCAGCTCATTTTCGGAAGTCCGCTGCAGCTTCTGCCGCCCTTGCTGTGTTGCAGCAGCGTTTGCAGCTTCCAGCACACAGACTGGTGTGTGATGTCCCCACACGTTGGAACTCTACCCTCCACATGTTGCAAAGGATTTGTGAGCAGAAGAGAGCAGTTGTGGAGTACCAGCTGCAACAAGGCCGTCGATATTCAGGTCAGACTCCACACATAAGATCTCAGGAGTGGACCTGGATGTCTGACATATGTACCATCCTGACAAACTTTGAGGAGTCCACCAAGATGGTGAGTGGCGATAATGCCATCATTTGCGTTAACATCCCACTTGTCTGTCTTTTGCAACGCTCTCTGCAGAGAATTAAAGAGGAGGCATTGCAGCAATAGTATGATGAGATGGATCAAGAAGCCGTAATGGGCGATTACACACAGCCCAGCCTCATCTCATCCCAACGTGCATTGGGGGGCAATGAGGGAGAGGAGGAGAAGTAAGAACAGTAGCTGGTTTCATGCGCTGTAGATGGTAGTACCTGTACAACTGTCATACAGTCGGTTCAGCATGGGTGGCCTGAGGACAGGGGGGAGGAGGAGGAGGAGAGCATGGTCAGTCGTCATCTTGGTGAGGACACGGAAATCTTGCCCATTACCAGTCTGGCACTCATGGCTGACTTTGTTACGCTGCCTTAACCGTGACCCTCGCGTTGTCAAAATGTTGGGTGACCGTCATTACTGGTTGGTGATACTTTTAGACCCCCGCTTCAAGGAGAACTTTCACTCCCTTATTCCTGAGGTGGAAAGGTCTACAAAAATGTGGCAGTACCAGAAGGGCCTTGCTGCAGAACTGTTAAAAAAAATTTCCATCTGAACACGCTAGCAGCAGAGGTCACAGTTCGTTGACCAACCAAGGCATACAGGCGAGAGAGACGCAACTCCAATCCAGCAGAGGCAGGGGAACACTGTCAACATTCTGGGACAGTTTTCTGAGACCCACCCAGCTTCCAGGCCCTGAGGCGTGGGGTACTCTCACAAGGAGTGGAAAGTTTCAAAAGATGGTGAGGGAGTACCTTGCCAACCGTACCAGCATCCTCCGTGATTCCTCTGTGCCTTTTAATTATTGGGTATCCAAGCAGGACACATGGAATGAACTTGCTCTGTATGCCTTGGAGGTCCTGGCCTGCCCTGCTGCTAGCGTGTTATCGGAACGTGTTTTTAGCGCACTCGCCTGTCAACTGACAATGCTGACAAGCTGACCCTTATCAAAATGAACAAGGGCTGGATTGGGCCAGACTTCTCATCACCACCAAATGACAGCAGAGTAACATAAAGTCAAATCCACTGTGTTATTTCGGGAGGTGTATTCACATGCACCACTTCACACCCACACATGGGTATACGCTTCCTCATTTCGGCTGTATTTTGCTCTTCTCTTTATCCTCAGCCTCCACCACCACTATACCACCAGGGTGACCGTGGTCCGTGTTGCCAGCATTGCAAGTTCCTCCGTCCTAATTTTTGGCAGCTTTTGCTTGGAAGGCATAGGCAAAGAATATGGGAGACCCACTCCCCAATAATGGGAATAATGTTTTTAATATGCTGTACTGCATGGCTCTTGTAAGGGGCATTAAAACCGTCTTGTTAAGGTACTGCAACCTCCACGTCTCTTCCAAGGGGCATTAAAACGTCTTGTTAAGCTACTACGACCTCCACCACTTTTCCAAGGGGAATTGATATTGTCTTTTTTTTTCCACTGCGACCTCCACCATTCTTCCAAGGGGCATTAAAACCGTCTTGTTAAGCTACTGCGACCTCCACGTCTCTTCCAAGGGGCATTCATATTGTCTTTTTATTCCACTGTGACCTCCACCATTCTTCCAAGGGGTATTAAAACCATCTTGTTAAGCTACTGCGACCTCCATGTCTCTTCCAAGGGGCATTAAAACCATCTTGTTAAGCTACTGCGACCTCCACGTCTCTTCCAAGGGGCATTAAAACCGTCTTGTTAAGCTACTGCAACCTCCACCACTTTTCCAAGGGGCATTAATATTGTCTTTTTATTCCACTGCGACCTCCACCATTCTTCCAATGGGCATTGCATTTCCTCCTAATTTTAGTCAGCTTTTGCTTTTAAATGCATAGACAAACACTAAGGGAGACCCACTGCCCAATAATGGGTAGAAGGTTTTTAGTATGCTATAATCCACGTCTGTTTCAAGGGGCATTGCAGTTACTCATAATTTTTGGAAAGCCTTCCATTCACTGCTTAGGCCAACAGTGCACAGGAGACCCAGTTGCTATAAATGGAAAAAACGGTTTAGTTAAGGCCCTCTGACCTCCATGTCACTTCCAAGGGGCATTGGAGTGCCTCGAAACTTTTGGTAGGCATTGCACTCACTGCATGCCCTATAACTGCATAGCCGAACCGCTCCTTTTGGTACAGAAACATATCCTACAAGACATGTGTGGTTGACTGGCCTGATATTGATGTGATTGGTCCCTGTTCCACCTGCTCTTTCTCCTTTGCCACCACCTCATCCATCATTTATCACCTGAAGCTTTGTTTTAATGGGAGTCATAGAACTGGGATAGTAGCAGGAAAACATTCAGCAATCCTCGGAGGAGGTAGGATATGCGCCAAAACGCTGACCACCTCAGGCCTAGCCGCTACTAGATACATGTGCTTGCATCCCAAGAAAACAAAGCAGACGCTAACTTCTATCATCATCATGCTCCTCACCTTGGCACTCTCAACTCCCCTGATGGAGAAGCCAGGGCCCACCGGAGGAGTCTGGTTCTCTGGTGGGCTCGTCCAATGCTGCCCTAAAGCAGGCCAGGCTAAGAAAAGTGTGGGGGAAGTTGACAGGAGAAATAGGGGCGGCTGGGGACCGTTTATGGACACCTGGTCGCCCCCAGGTGGCTGGGGACTGAGTATGGACACCCGGCCGCCCCCTGGTGGCTGGGGACTGAGCGTGGACTGGCTGCTGGGCGGCTGTGGACGGAGTATGGATACCTCGCTGCCGAAGCAGCCATGATGTAGTGGCCAGCTTCGGCCTCCTCCAAACTAAAAGTTCCCATTTCAAGTGCAAGGTAGCAGTATGGTATTGCAGCCTGGGGGTGGGTGGGTGGAATGTTGCACACTTACGCTTGCATTCCAAGAAAACAAAGCAGATGCTAACTTCTCTCATCATCATCATGCATCGGAGGAGTCTGGTTCTCTGGTGGGCTCGTCCAATGCTGCCCTAAAGCAGGCCAGGCTAAGAAAAGTGTGGGGGAAGTTGACAGGAGAAATAGGGGCAGCTGGGGACCGTTTATGGACACCTGGTCGCCCCCAGGTGGCTGGGGACTGAGTATGGACACCCGGCCGCCCCCTGGTGGCTGGGGACTGAGCGTGGACTGGCTGCCGGGCGGCTGTGGACGGAGTATGGATACCTCGCTGCCGAAGCAGCCATGATGTAGTGGCCAGCTTTGGCCTCCTCCAAACTAAAAGTTCCCATTTCAAGTGCAAGGTAGCAGTATGGTATTGCAGCCTGGGGGTGGGTGGGTGGAATGTTGCACACTTACGCTTGCATTCCAAGAAAACAAAGCAGATGCTAACTTCTCTCATCATCATCATGCATCGGAGGAGTCTGGTTCTCTGGTGGGCTCGTCCAATGCTGCCCTAAAGCAGGCCAGGCTAAGAAAAGTGTGGTGAAAGTTGACAGGAGAAATAGGGGCGGCTGGGGACCGAGTATGGACACCCGGCCGCCCCCTGGTGGCTGAGGACTGAGCGTGGACACCCGGCCGCCGGGCGGCTGGGGACTGAGTATGGATACTAGGCTGCCGAAGCAGCCATGACATGGTGGCCGGCGTCTGCCTCCACATGCCTAAAAGGCCCAATTTCAAGTGCAAGCAAGCTAGCAGTATGGTATTGCAGCCTGGGGGTGGGTGAGTGGCAGGTTCCACACTTACGCTTGCATTGCAAGGAATGGGGGAGGTACAATTGAACACTGCCCTGGGACAAGGACTTGCACAGGGATAGTTGCAAGTCTGCATCTTCTGATGCGGCAAGGATCACTTCTGATGGGCACACTTTTAGGCAGTGACCTGGGTGTCAGAGATGCTTCCAGGGGTCTTCCCCATGCTGTTCCCATGTCTTTTCAGCACTGTATGCATGTGTCACACAGCACATGGGTAGATAAGGTTGTAAAATGTTAAAATTACATTTCCCGGTGAATGCATTTGTCATGGTTGATAGCAATACAAAAGTGCAAAAACGCATAAAAAATGCTACTTGTGAGCATAGCCCAAGTTGTGGAGGAGTATTTTTGGTTATTTATTTTACCTTATACACGAGTCTTTACCCTGGAAAGAATGTTTCTTAACATATTTCACAGGAAAACAGTTTCAGTTTAGTTTTTGAACTTTATTTTGTCAGCCCGTAAAAGTGGCTTAATACCTCTGACCACGTTGTTGACAGCAGTGACCTGGGGGTCAGAAATGCTTCCTGGGGCAATGCCTATGCTGTCCCCATGTCTTTTGAGCACTGTCACTATCGTTTTGGGCTTTCTACAGACTGCCGGGGGTGTCGCCGCAAAAATGCTCGGGTCTCCCATAGACTAACATTAGGCTCGTTGCTCGGGTCGAGCACCCGAGTATCACGGCGAGCTCGGCCCAAGCTTCGAGCACCCGAACATTTTAGGGCTCGCTCAACACTAGTGCCTACCAATTGACCCAATGTGCAAGGAGCACATGTAAAGTGCTAACGTGCTAAAGAACAATGTGCCTCAGTGTATGAAAAGCATACACAAAACTATAAGAGGCCACAGTAAAAACATATATATAGGACGAAAAAGTGCTGATGTGCTAAAGAGCAATGTGCCTTAGTGTATCAAAAGCATACACAACCATGTGAATGACCGCAATAAAACCATATATATAAAACAAAAACATGATGCAAACTACCCAAAACATTGCTCTTTCATACCTTATGGTAGGAAAAAAAGGGGATTGCAAGACCTCATACAAAATAATATAATAAGAATACGTATATACCAATACAAATCATAATGGTGAAAAATAGGACATATATACAAAAACATGACCTCGATACACGTATATGTCCCTACTAACTGACCAGCTGTGCAAAGAAGCGTATAAAGTGTAAACGTGCAAGAAGAACCTATGGTATGGTCCATATGTGACCACCGTATAGGATAATATAAATGCCCCCCAAAGGGCATGTGAAACAAAAAACGTAATAGAAAACCAACCACCCAGAATTCAGCGTTTATACCATGTAAAACCATATAAAAAAGATTATAAAGCCTATCATACTATAATTTGATAAGAATATCAAAAAATCAATACAGTTACTAAATATAAGACATGTATGTATAAGTAACATCGATAGAATAATTAGCTCTTTCTCCAGATCTTGGGTCCATATCTCCGTTGCCAATCCAGAAAACGACCGCATCCATACCGTCAGACCAAACCCGAAAGACCCAGCCCTCAAAATGACCACCAACACCAACCGGTAAGTACTAAAAGAAACAGATTGAAACATAAATTAAAAAACACTCTAAAAACATTATCATACCTAGACTCAGTTGATAAATAGAAAAGGCGGGAAACTCAAATTCTCATTCAAGCCCGGGGGGAAACTGTCTTCAGAGTCCAAATCCATCTAGCCTCCAGTTTTGCTAGAGGTGCACTAACTTTGCCACCCCTGATGTGTGGTACAATCCAGTCTATCCCTATTACTTGTAGGAGCGAAGCATCACAATTGTGATGTATCTTAAAGTGATGGGGTATAGTTTTCAAAAGTGACACTTCCGTATTTTCTTTAGCAGCAAGAATCCCCAATACGTGCTCCTGTACACGCACTTTGAGTTGGCATGTAGTTAGCCCGATGTAAATAAGTGCACGTGGACATGTGGCATAATAAATCACTGCTTTTTCAATTGATGGCATGTTTAATCCTAAATCTCATTCCACCATTAGAGCTATCCAATGAGTCCGCTCATCCAATATTGGGACATGCAACACATTTGCTACAAGGTTTGCATCCCATGGGGGGTTTAAGATTGGATAGAAAGTTTACCGACTCATTAGTATAGTGGCTCTTAACTAGTGCATCACCCAGATTCGGAGACCTCTGAAAAGTAATACTGGGTTTAGTATCCAGATATTGAGCCAAAATGGGGTTTGATAACAAGATAGGCCATGACTTTTCCAAGTAGTGGCGCATTAAACCTACATTCCCATGGTACTGGGTAATGAGGCGAACATACTTTTGTTGAGTCCTTGTCTTGGTTGAGTACAATGCATTATGCCTTGTAGTATGTCTGGCCCTATTAAATGCTCTTTTTATTCAGCGTTTGCTGTATCCTCTACTAAGTAGTCTCTCTTTCAATTCATCGGCTTGCCTTGTAAACTCAGTGTCCTCATAGCAAATCCTTCTCAGTCTTAAAAATTGGCCAGTAGGTATCGACTTTATTACGGCAGTTGGATGAGCAGAGGTAGCTAATAGGAGGGACTTGACTGAGGTAGGCTTTCTAAAAAGGCATGTCTGTAAGCAGTTTTGTTCATCCCTTTTTACTCTTACATCCAAAAAAATCTATGGTATTTCTATCATACTGAAAAGTAATATGGATGTTGAAGCTGTTCTGATTTAAAGAATCCACAAATTTACTGAATTTGTCTGAGTTCTTCCTCAGATTCCAGCCAGATCAAAAATATGTCATCAATGTACCGCGTCCAAAAGAGGACGCGATCCATTGACGCATACCGATCCGCCAGGAAGAGGTCCCTCTCCCACAGCCCCAGGAACAGGTTTGCGTAGGCTGGTGCAAATGATGCCCCCATTGCTGTCCCCTGGAGCTGCAGGTAGAAGGACCCATTGAACAGAAAAAAATTGTGTGATAGGGAAAAATGTAGTAGTTGGACAATGAGTTTTGCCATCATTGGTGTTGTCATTGATGAGGTTTCAAGAAAAAATTGTGTAGCCTGTATCCCATCCGTTTGTCGAATGTTAGTGTACAGAGACTCAATTTCACAGGTTACCAACAAAGTATTCTCATTAATAAGTAGTTCATCCACTTTTTTCAAAAAGTCACTAGTATCCTTAGTATAGGAAGGGAGGGATTCCACAATGTTTTGAAGATTATAGTCAATAAAACAATTGACATCTTCTAAGTAGTTGCCTCTGCCAGAGATAATAGGTCTATCCGGTGGTACATGACAATTTTTATGAATTTTGGGCAGAAGGTACAGTGTGGGAATAGATGGCTCACTGACTAGTAGGGCTAAATGCACCTCTTTGGTGATGGTACTTTCATCTCTTGCTTGTTGAGGAATTACTGAAAGTGCCATCTGAAATTCGGTGAGGCGGTTGAAGGTCAGTTTATAACACTTATCTACATCCAACTGGCGGAATGCCTCCGCCTCGTACATAGCCTTAAGCCACCGTCACACTAAGTGAGATCGCTAGCGAGATCACTGCTGAGTCACAAGTTTTGTGACGCAACAGCGACCTCAGTAGCGATCTCGCTACGTTTGACACATAGCAGCGACCAGGCCCCTGCTGTGAGATCACTAGTCGTGTCGGAATGGTCTGGACATTTCTTTGATCGTGGAGGCCCCGCTGGGTAGCATTCATCAGTGTGTTTGACACCTTACCAACGACCTTGTTGACGACTCAGACACAGAAACACATAGGCGTGCATCGTTATACAGATTGTTACGGGTCGCCGCATCGCTGCTGCGTCGTTGGGAAGATCTGACTGTTTGACATCTCACCAGCGACCACATAGCGACGCAGCAACGATCCGTGACAGGTCGTATCATTGTCGGGATCGCTGTAGCGTCGCTTAGTGTGACAGGGCCTTTAGGCCAGAGAACCACATTCCCCCCCTTATCTGCTGGCTTGAATACAACGTCAGATAAACCCCACAGTCTCTGCATGGACTGCCTCTCTTGTCTAGTAAGGTTGTCCTGAGGTGAATAATATGGAATATTTTCAAAGTCCCTGCTACTATCCTCACAAAGATGTCACTAGTAGGACATGTAGATAAAGGGGGAAATTTCTGAGATTTTGGTCGAATTGATGCTGGTATCTCACCTCCAAGTAGAGCATTATGTTCAACAGCTAATTCCTCGAGGACCCCTAACGCCTCCTGTTCTGTCTCTGTGGGAAATAAACGAAAGGTAGTCTCATCATGGAAATATCTCTTAAAAAGTAATTTTCTAGCAAAGAGATCTTTGATGGCTGTAAATCTATCAAAATGTGCTGTTGGACAAAACATGAGGCCTCTATTCAATATTGAATTTTCTGTATCTGTAAATATGTGGGAACTCAGAATAATTACCTTTAACGCCTTTACCCCCGAGTGTGGTTTGCACGTTAATGACAAGGACCATTTTTACAATTCTGACCACTGTCACTTTATGAATTAATTACTCTGGAACGCTTCAACGGATCCCCCTGATTCTGAGGTTGTTTTTTCGTGACATATTGTATTTCATGATTGTGGTAAAATTTCTTCGATATCACTTGCGTTTATTTGTGAAAAAAATGGAAATTTGGCAAAAATTTTGAAAATTTAGCAATTTTCAAAATTTGAATTTTTATGCCCTTAAATTAGAGAGATATATCACACAAAATAGTTAATAAATAACATTTCCCACATGTCTACTTTACATCAGCACAATTTTGGAACCAAAATTTTTTTTTGTTAGGGAGCTATAAGGGTTAAAAGTTGACCAGCGATTTCTCATTTTTCCAACAAAATTTACAAAACCATTTTTTTAGGGACCACATCACATTTGAAGTCACTTTGAGAGGTCTTTATGACAGAAAATACCCAAAAGTGACACCATTCTAAAACTCCACCCCTCAAGGTGCTCAAAACCACATTCAATAACTTTATTAGCCCTTCAGGTGCTTCACAGGAATTTTTGGAATGTGGAAAAAAAAATGAACATTTAACTTTTTTCACAAAAATGTTACTTTAGACCCAATTTTTTTTATTTTCGCAGGGGTAACAAGAAAAAATGGACCCCAAAATTTGTTGTGCAATTTTCCCTGGGCACGCAGATACCCCATATTGGGGGAAAACCACTGTTTGGGCGCACAGCAGGGCTCGGAAGGGAAGGAGCGCCATTTGACTTTTTGATTGTAAAATTTGCTTGAATAATTAGCGGACGCCATGTTGCGTTTGGAGAGCTCCTGTGTGCCTAAACATTGGAGCTCCCCCACAAGTGACCCCATTTTGGAAACTAGACCCCCCAAGGGAACTTACCTAGATGGGTGGTGAGTATTTTGAACCCCCAAGTGCTTCACAAATTAATCCGTAAAAATGAAAAAGTATATATTTTTTCCACTTTTTCATTTTTACGAATCAATTTGTGAAGCACCTGGGGGTTCCAAATGCTCACTATGAATCTAGATAGGTGCCTTGGGGGGTCTAGTTTCCAAAATGGGGTCACTTGTGGGGGAGCGCCAATGTTTAGGCACACAGGGGCTCTCCAAACGCGACATGGTGTCCGCTAACAAATTGAATGGAAAATCGGCTCAAATTGTTAGCGGACACCATGTCGCGTTTAGAGAGCCCCTGTGTGCCTAAACATTGGAGCTCCCCCACAAGTGACCCCATTTTGGAAACTAGACCCCCCAAGGCACCTATCTAGATGAATAGTGAGCACTTGGAACCCCCAGGTGCTTCACAAATTGATTCGTAAAAATGAAAAAGTGGAGAAAAAAATACTTTTTTATTTTTACGGATTCATTTGTGAAGCACCTGGGGGTTCCAAGTGCTCACTATGCATCTAGATAGGTGCCTTGGGGGGTCTAGTTTCCAAAATGTGGTCACTTGTTGGGGAGCTCCAATGTTAAGGCACACGGGCTCTCCAAACGCAACATGGTTCCAATTTGTTAGCGGACACCATGTCGCGTGTGTGCCTAAACATTGGAGCTCCCCCACAAGTGACCCCATTTTGGAAACTAGATCCCTCGGGGAACTTATTTAGATGTGTGGTGAGCACTTTGAACCCCCAAGTGTTTTGCAAAGGTTTATGACGTAGAGCTGTGAAAAAAAAATCATTTTTTTCCACAAAAACGCTCTTTTAGCCGCAATATTTTTATTTTCTCGAGGGTACTAGGAGAAATTGGACCCCAAAAGTTGTTGTGAAATTTCTCCTGAGTACGCTGATACCCCATGTGTTGGAGAAAACTACTGTTTGGGTGCATGTCAGGGCTCGGAAGGGAAGGAGTGACGCTTTGGAATGCAGACTTTGATGGACTGGTCTGCGGGCGTCATGTCACGTTCTCAGAGCCCCTGATGTGTCTAAGCAGTTGAAATGCCCAACAAGTGCCCCCTTTTTGGAACAGATACCTGATTTGTCAATTTTATAGTGTAGTGTTATACGCCAGTTGTGTAGGACAACCTGACAAACACTACACAACTGAAGTATGACAACCTGACGAACACTACGTCAGCTGTGTAGTGTTCGTCATGTTGTCATACGTCAGAACTTAATTCAATAGTCCGTGGAAGTATGGTACCTTTTGAAGCAGTCTTTCATGCAGAGGCCAGGTTTGTCGGGGCAGGTGTCACATTGGTAAATGGTGTCCTTGCGTATTCCCCTTCGGTAACACACTCGGCACCTCTTTTGTGACTTACCTTTTTTTCCGCTGTGAGGGATCTGCCCCGGGAAATGCTGGCCCGATACAATTTGAGGTCCTTCAGTTCCAGAAGTAGTGGGGCCCGCTCTGCCACCACTGCCAAATATCAGGGCCTTGATAATAGTCTCCAGAAAGTGAAGATAAGACGCAGAAGTCTGGCCTGCACATTTTGACAGAAGGAAAGCGTTGTGCATTGCCATCTGAACAATGTGCACGGCCAGCTTCTTATACCATACCTTGGCCTTTCTCAAAGCACTGTACGGCTGGAGGACTTGATCAGCGAGATCAACTCCACCCATGTACTTGTTGTACCCCACTACACAGTCTGGTTTGGCGACCTGTGTAGTGGAACCTCTTACAGTGCTGAGGGTGCTGCCATCACCATGTATGGTGGTCAAGAGAAGGACATCCCTCTTGTCCTTGTTCTTGACCACCAACAGGTGGTCGCTACATTGGGCTCTGCTCTCACCCCTTCAGAGCAGCTGCCCAATTAGTGTCTTTGGGAGGCATTTCTGATTTTTGTGGACAGTACCGCAAGCTGCGGTATGTCGCGCAGAGAGCGACTTCAAGAGCGGGATATTTGTATAAAAGTTATCCACGTACAGGTGATAACCTTTATCCAGCAGTGGGTGCACCAAGTCCCACACAATTTTCCCACTCACTCCCAGAACAGGGGGGCATTCAGGGGGTTCAATCCGGGAGTCCTTCCCTTCATAAACTCTAAACTTGTGAGTGTACCCTGAGGTACTCTCACAAAGTTTATACAGCTTGATCCCGTACCTGGACCTTTTACTGGGCAGGTACTGCCGGAATCCAAGCCGCCCCTTAAAAGAAATTAAGGACTCATCCACGCCGATGTCCCTTTGGGGCACGTACACTTCACCAAACTTGTTGTTGAAGTGCTCGATGACCGGCCGAACTTTGAAAAGACGATCAAAGTTTGGGTCATCGCGTGCAGGACACCTTGCATTATCTTGGTAATGCAAGAACTTGCGGATGGCCTCAAAACGTGTCCGGGTCATGACCATTCGGAACACTGGAGTGTTATACAAAACGTCAACACTCCAGCATTGCCGAACCTCTGTTTTTTTCAGGATCCCCATATGAAGGACCAGGCCCCAAAACTTCATCATTTCTTCTGCGTCTACAGGAGACCAGTTAGAAAATGATGAAGAGGGGTTTTGTTCCAAAAATTGATGAGCATACAAATTAGTTTGGCCCACCATGAGGTTTATAAAATCCCCAGAGAAAAAGACTTTGAAAAAGTCTATTTCTGTGAGGCCTGTGGTGTCAAACTTGATTCCTGATTCCGCCACGAAATCGGAAATCAGTGGCTCAAAATTTTCAGGGGGCGAGGTCCATATGGGGTCAGTAGTGGGGGGCGCTGGAACATCTTCTCTCCTACGACGACTGTGGGGCGGTCCAGCAGCACCTGAGGAAGAAGAGGAGGAAGAGGAGGACGATGAGGCGTCGGAAAAGTAAAGAAATGTGGGATCCTCGCCCTCGCTGTCAGTCTGTGTCGGAGGCAACAATAGAGCATGCCTCCTCGGCTGAATTGCGAGTTTGGGATGAGCCGGACATTTTTTTTTTTCTCGTGTATGTGGTGCGTGTGTCTCAGTGCTTTATTTAGAGTGTGTGTGTGTGTCAGTGTGCTTGGTGTGAACTTTTTTTTTTCAGAAAAAAAAAAGAGAAAAAAAGGAACTACCGTAGGGGGTGCAAACAGCGAGCATGAGTGCGGATCGGTGAACTATGTCACCAATCAACTCTCGGCAGCTGCTGGGTGTGTGCGCGGATGTGGTGCAAAGGTGGGGGGGGGGGAATTGACAGGGACAAGAAAAAGTCCTGAAAAGCAGCGAGCACGGACGTTGATCAGTGACGCAGACACTGCTCAGCGCTCGGCCGCTGCAGGACGCACGAAAAAAAAAAAAAACTGGGGGGAGGAGGATTGGGGGTAAAAGGAGGGGGGAGAGGAGGAGGGGGGGGAGGGGTGGATGAGGGAAGAACAGAGATGGACATACCAAAGTCTTCTCTGTTCTTCTTTCAGCAGGATCAGCAGCAGGTTCAGGAAGAGGCTCTGGAGCAGGATCCACTGCAGCAGGATAAGGAGCTGGAGACCCAGGACCCTGGAGACAGCAGCAGGACGCCGGAGCAGGAGATCCAGGACTCTGGAGACCGCAGCAGGATGCCGGAGCAGCAGCAGCGACTGGAGCAGGTAGGAGAAAGGTCTTGTAGTGTAACAGAAGATTCTGTGGCACTACAAGGCCCAGCACAGCGCAGATCAGACGTGACCGCTCTGTAGAAATCCTCACCAAGTGTGAGGATCTGCAGGGGGAGGTCACAGGGGGGGTGACAGGGTGGTGACAGGCAGGTCACAGGCCGGTCACCACCCGGTCACCTCCCGGTCAGGTACTCTGATAGGTGCGATCACTGTCATCATCGATCGCACCAATCAGAGATGGCTGGGGCCTGGGCATGCACCACAGGGGGTCACAGGGAGGTGACAGGCAGGTCACAAGCCGGTCACCGCCCTGTGACCGCCCTGTCACCTGTGTTCAGGTACTCTGATTGGAGCGATCGTTGTCATCATCGATCGCTCCAATCAGAGCTGGCTGGGGCTTCTATGACATCACAGGGGGTCATGGGGAGGTGACAGGCATGTCACAAGCCGGTCACCGCCCCGTGACCGCCCTGTTACCGCGCGGTCCCGCTGTGATCGGTGCGATCGATTTGATCGGCGATTGCACCGATCCTAGCAGTTTGGGTAGAGGGCTGGGGTTACTAGGCAACAGCCTAGGATCGGTGCTCTTAGGAGCACCGATCCTAGGCTGCACATCACTGTTTCCGGCAATCTGATTGCCGGAAACAGTGAGAAATGCTGTGATTGGCTGTTCAGAATTGAACAGCCAATCACAGCAATCGTGGGTGTGAAGGGGCGGCGACACCCCCCGAGATGCCGGCGCCATCTACCCTAAGGTAAGATGGCACCGGAATTGTAATATTATCACCGCGACTTCGGTCGCGGTGCCGCATTAAAGATAGGGCGTATTAATACGTATCTGGTCCATAAGGCCCAGGGCACAGATACCTACTAATACGCCCTATGTCGTAAAGGGGTTAAACTGTTTTTATTTTCAGGTGAATACCCATAATTACGTTTGTTCGGAAGGAAACGCAGCTCGCGTTTACGTTTGGGTATGGCGATGGCTGATGCAGAGGCGGAAGAGGAGACGTCAGAGATGGCACTTCTGGAGTGGTGAGAGGTAACAGACTATGCCCGATTCCTATCTTCACCCAACTGTACCTGTCTTTTCCACCTATAGACCTTGCCCGATGTAAAGTCTTTGAGGTCACGGTTGAGTTTATTGGTCTGATTACCCTGAATCTCTTTGACCCAAATATCCAGTGACTTGTTCACCAGCGAGTCAATAGATGCTACTTTTCCATGTTAACTCTATCTTGGCATTGGTTGGCATTGGAATATGTCGTCTCAAGCGTTTTATCAAGATCCAATATGGATTTCTGTTCACGTTGGATAAGTAGTTCCATTAGTTTCCTAGATGTCTCATTACATATAGTCTCCCACTCCTTGATGAAGTCCTCATCCTCAACAGCAAAAGATGGTGTAACTCTAATTCTTAGAACCCTTGGGATTAATTTTCTAAGAATATAATTCTCCAAGAAGGCTTTATTCCACCATAGGCGAGTCCGCTTACAAACCACATTTTTGATGGTATTTAACAACATATCCATGTTATAACCTACCGACAATCTGCAAGGACTTTGAAGCATTGGGGAAGAAAGTAAAAGAACTGGATGCGCAGGTAGTTTTTTCTTCTATCCTTCCAGTAGACGGGCATGGCGTCAGGAGATGGAACAGGAACCTTGATGTGAACAACTGGCTGAGACGATGGTGCAGACAACAAGGATTTGGATTCCTGGACCACGGTGTGAATTACCTCTATGACGGACTCCTTGCCAGAGACGGACTACATCTCAACAAACCCGGGAAACACACATTCGCCAGGAGACTCGCAACACTCATCAGGAGGGCGTTAAACTAGAAGAGGGGATGGGAAGAAAAACGCCGGACACTAACATGCAACCAGAGAACATACTAATGAAAGATATGAAGTGTAACAAAGAAGGTCCAAGACAAGATACTTGGAAGGGAGGTAAGAAAATTTCTAATACAATCCACAGGGAGAAGATTGGAACAAAACAAAATCGTGTAAACTGCGTGCTAGCAAATGCCAGAAGCCTGACAAACAAGATGGATGAACTGGAAGCAGAAATATCTACAGGTAACTATGACATAGTGGGAATAACCGAGACATGGTTAGATGAAAGCTATGACTGGGCTGTTAGCTTACTGGGTTACAGTCTGTTTAGAAGGGATCGAAGAAATCGGAAAGGGGGTGGAGTCTGTCTATATGTAAAGACGTGTCTAAAGCCTACAATACGGGAGGATGTATGGGAGGGAAATGAGGAGGTCGAGTCCTTATGGGTGGAGATACATGTGGCAAAAAACTATAATAAAATTATCATAGGAGTCTGTTATAAACCACCAAATATAGCAGAAGCCACGGAAAGTCTATTAATGAGACAAATAGACGAAGTAGCAAAAAATAACGAGGTGATTATTATGGGGGACTTCAACTACCCCGAAAAAAGACTGGGAAACCGAAAGCTGTAGATCTCAGAAAGGAAACAGGTTTCTGTCAATTATAAAAGACAATTATTTGTCACAACTTGTGCAGGAACCAACTAGAGGGACGGCCCTTTTAGACTTAATATTAACTAACAGGCCAGACAGAATAACTGAGGTGCAGGTCGGGGGGCACCTGGGAAATAGTGACCACAACATTATACAATTCCACATGTGCTTCAGTAGGGTGCCCAGCAAGGCAGTCACAAAAACACTGAACTTCAGGAGGGCAAAGTTTGATCAGCTAAGAGATGCCCTTCACCTTATAGACTGGGATAGTATCTTTAGTAATAGGAGCACGGATAGAAAATGGGAAATTTTCAAAACAGTCCTACATAGTCACTGTAGAAGGTACATACCTTATGGGAATAAAAGGGCTAGGAATAGGAGGAAGCCAATGTGGCTAAATAAGGAAGTCAAGAGGGCAATGAAAAACAAAAAAAGGGCTTTCGGTAAACTTAAACAAGAAGGCAGCAAGAAAGCGCTAATATCTTATAGGGAATAAAACAAAATCTGTAAGAAACAAATAAGAATAGCAAAAGAGGAGACAGAGAGACTAATTGCCAAGGAAAGTAAAACGAATCCCAAACTGTTCTTTAATTATATAAACAGTAAAAGGATTAAAACTGATGGAGTTGGCCCATTGAAAAATAACCTGGATAAAATCATAGAGGGCGATGAGGGTAAAGCAAACCTACTCAATAGCTTCTTCTCCACTGTTTTCACAAAAGAAAACAATTTATCGGAGGAAATGCAGAGTGGTAAAGTAAACCCTCCGCTAAATATCACCCACCTAACCCAGGAGGAAGTTCAGAAACGCCTAAATAATATCAAAATAGACAAGTCACCAGGCCCAGATGGCATACACCCCCGGGTACTAAAAGAATTAAGTAATGTGATAGATAGACCGCTGTATCTTATATTCAAGCACTCTTTATGGACAGGGACTGTCCCACTAGACTGGCACCAAGCAAATGTGGTACCAATATTCAAAAAGGGGTCTAAAAGTGACCCTGGGAACTATAGACCAGTCAGCTTAATGTCTGTTGTGGGTAAATTGTTTGAAGGATTTCTTAGAGATGCTATTGTAGAATATCTTAATGATAATAACTGTCTAGCTCCATATCAACATGGATTCATGAGGGATCGCTCCTGCCAAACAAACCTGATCGCCTTCTACGAGGAGGTGAGCTCACAGCTGGACCGGGGAGAGTCAGTGGATGTTGTATACCTTGACTTCTCTAAAGCGTTTGATACCGTGCCACACAAAAGGTTGGTATATAAAATGAGAATGCTTGGTCTGGGGGATAATGTGTGCAAGTGGGTAAATAGCTGGCTGAGCGATAAAAAGCAGAGGGTGGTTATCAATGGAGTAAGCTCAGGGTGTGTCAGGGTTACTAGCGGGGTGCCTCAAGGGTCTGTCTTGGGCCCTATATTATTTAATATATTTATTAATGATCTAGTGGAAGGGTTGCATAGTAAAATAGCAATATTTGCAGATGATACTAAACTTTGTAAAGTAGTTAATACAGATGAGGATAGGGCACAGCTACAGGAGGATTTAGATAAATTGGGGAGTTGGGCCAAAAAATGTCAAATGGGGTTCAATGCTGATAAATGTAAGGTCATGCACATGGGAAAGAAAAACAGCAGTCACCCATACATATTAAATGGGAAACCGTTGGGGAAATCTGACATGGAGAAGGACCTGGGCGTCTTGGTTAATAGCAAATTAAATTGGAGTGCCCAGTGTCAGTCAGCAGCTGCGAAGGCAAATAGAGTCATGGCATGCATCAGAAGAGGAATAGGGGCATATGATGAGAACATTGTTCTTCCTCTGTATAAAGCGCTGGTAAGGCCGCACTTAGAATATTGTGCACAGTTCTGGGCTCCGGTGCTCAGGAAAGACATATTGGAGCTAGAGAGGGTACAAAGGAGGGCGACTAAGGTAATAAAGGGAATGGAGGGACTAGAATACCCAGAGAGGTTGTCCAAATTAGGCCTATTTACGTTGGAAAAGAGAAGGCTTAGGGGAGACCTCATAAACATGTATAAATACATCAGGGGGCAGTACAGAGATCTCTCCCATGACCTGTTTATACCAAGGATGGTGACAAAGACGAGGGGGCACACTATGCGTCTGGAGGAAAGGAGGTTCCTGCACCAGCATAGAAGGGGATTCTTTACGGTCAGAGCCGTGAGACTCTGGAACTCTCTGGGAGAGGAAGTGGTGATGTCCAACTCACTTAATGAGTTCAAGAGAGGCCTGGATGCCTTTCTTGAGAACAATAAAATTACATCTTATGCTTAGTGATAGTTAATTAATCCAGGGATTTAATCTGACTGCCAGATTGGTGTCGGGAAGTGAATTTTTCCTCAATGATGTAAATTGGCCTATACCGCATGTTTTTTTTTTTTTTGCCTTCCCCCGGATCAACGCTGCGGAATAGCTGCAGTGCACAAGAAATAGGCTGAACTGGATGGACGCTTGTCTTTTTTTGGCCTTATAAACTATGTAACTATGTAAGAACCAACTGAGCCAGGTATAGTAGTACCACTGTTTTCAAATACTTCTTTCAATTGTGGCTTTAAGGTCCATGTCCAGGGCAGTGAAGCCTGTGCAAAACACAGTAGAATGATTAGAAGATAAGACCACTGGAAAACTATACAAATATGGAAGCGTACTGAGATCCAGTCTCCGGCATGAAATCCAAAATGTGGAAGTCAGCACAAGGAACATAGATTGGCAGACCATTCGGTAAGAGTGCATATGAAAAAGAAGAACAACCCGAACATGCGGTCCATAAGACAGTAGAAAGCAACAAAAAATAATAACTAAAGATGATAATAGTTAAAATACCTTTATTAAACATTGAAACAATGTACTCCATGAGAAGTACATGCGCAGAACGTGACATGTACTTGACATGTACCCCCTGACGAAGGATGGCAGTCTGGAACGCGCGTCGGGGTGTAGGCTGTGCAGTTGGTGATTACTACACAGGTATGTCATTGTACATCCAGAGACATTATCTGGTAGCTTTTTCCTTCCCCTTCTCCTCCCCTATCTTGGGCATGCTGGTTTTCAGCACAGACGGATTCAGGGGTATATGGTTGTGCACAAACTAGTGAGTTATTTTGACAATGTTGATATGTATACATATATAGGATTACTGAGCCAGATGCCTTACTAATGGGTTACATCCAATCCCCAATAAACGTGTTGCGCATTAACCTGTTCCTCCTTTTCTCTGTGTCTGGAGATATGGGTTTGAACCTATTTAGTGTATGAACATTTATCTCTATCACTATGTAGCTACCTATATAATAACGGACAAGTGGATGGGTGATTGGGCATTTCATGATAGGACAGATTGTTATATTCTAGCCTGGTTCCTGTGTAATTACATTATTAGTGATGAGCGAGCACTAAAATGCTCGGGTACTCGTTGCTCGGGTCGAGCAAATTGGAATACTCAGGTGCTCGACCCGAGCAACGAGCCCAATGTAAGTCTATGGGAAACTCGAGCATTTTTCAGGCGGTTCCCCCCGGCGGTCTGCAGAGGGCCTAAAAATTTCCCAAATCGATGGGAACAGTGCTCAAATGACATGGGAACAGCATGGGGAAGACCCCTGGAAGCATCTCAGACTCCCAGATCACTGCTGTCAACAACGTGGTCAGAGTATTACACCACTTTTACGGACTCACAATAAAACATACAAAAACTAAACCAAAATGGATTTTCCTCGGAAATATGTTAAGGAACATCCTTTCCAGGGTAATGACTTGTATATAAGGCAAAATAAATAACCTAAAACAAACATACTCCTCCACAACTTGGGCTATGTTCACACGTAGCGTTTTTGATGCGTTTTTGCACTTTTGCATTGCTTTCAACCAAGACAAATGCATTCACCAGGAAATGTCATTTTAACATTTTACAACCTTATCTGGCCATGTGGTGTGTGACACATCATCAGACACATGCTTACAGTGCTGAAAAGACATGGGAACAGCATGGGGAAGACCTCTGGAAGCATCTCTGACTCCCAGGTCACTGCCTATAAGTGTGCCCATCATAAGTGATCCTTGGCGC
Organism: Phyllobates terribilis; assembly: GCF_046119375.1. Taxonomy (NCBI): domain Eukaryota; kingdom Metazoa; phylum Chordata; class Amphibia; order Anura; family Dendrobatidae; genus Phyllobates; species Phyllobates terribilis. Next base: position 10,031,762 of record NW_027362769.1, on the reverse strand, counting down.
ATGCAAAGATGCCTCCCGCCATGCACCTGTCATTGCAGACTTGCAACAATCACCGTCCACGTCCTTGTCCCTCTGTAGTGTTCAGTTGTCCCTACCCCATTCCTTGGAATGCAAGCGCAATTATGCAGGCAGCCACCCACCCACCCACAGGCTGCAATACTATACTACCAAATTTTTGACAGCTGCTTGCACTTGAAACGTGGCCTTTTAGACTCGTGGAGGCGGAAGGTTTTCACAACCTCATACCGGCGGCGGCCGAGTGTCCATACTCGGTCCCCAGCCGTCACTATATTTCCCGGTATCGCCTCCACCTTCCACAAGCATGGGTCCCACAACATTACCCGTGCCCTCCCCAGTGCACTTACTGGGAAGGACACCTAACCACAAACGCGTGGACAGGTGAATGTGGCCAGGGACGGTACGGAGCCAGTTCACAACTTTTTTTGCTAAGAGTTGTATTTAGCTCGGTGAAAGGACTGGCATAGAGGGAAACCGTATGTACCCTGCGTGTCATTTCTCCCAGGAAGTACTGTAATTGAGCTTGTTGCACAAGCAGTGGCAGCCCGTCCAACATCAACTCGCACTTGTCGGTGGTGCTTTGACACACACACATCTTTCTTTGCACATTTAATTTCTTGAATACAGAGTTGGACAATGGCCTGATCTGTAATGCGTTTTGAGAAATAACATGCATAAGCATGGCCGATCCACATTAAAGAAGCAGCCATAGAGTGTCCGGGAACCTTCCCCCACACTTTTCTTAGCCAAGGCTGCTTTCCGGCAGGGTTGGACGGGCTCACCAGAGAACCGGAGACTCCTCCAGCGGGCCCTGGCTTCTCCTTCAGGAGAGTTCATAGTGCCGAGGTGAGGCCATGATGATGATAGAGGCCAACATCTGCTTAGTTTTCTGTTACTTGGAATGCAAGTGCAAGTATGCAGCTAGCCACCTACCCACAGGCCGCAACACTAAACTGCCAGATTTCTGGGCAGTTCTTTGCACTTGAAATATGGCCTTTTAAGCTCGTGGAGGCGGAAGCTTTTCACAACCTTATGCCGGCGGCGGCCGGGTGTCCATACTCGGTCCCCAGCCGCCACTATATTTCCTGCTATCGCCTCCGCCTTCCACAAGCACGGGTCCCACAACATTACCGATGCCCTCCCCAGTGCACTTACTGGGAAGGACCGCCTAACCACAAACACGTGGACAGGTGAATGTGGCCAAGGATGGTACAGAGCCAGTCCACAACTTTTTTGACTGAGAGTTGTATTTAGCTCGGTGAAAGGACTGGCATAGAGGGAAACCGTATCTACCCTGCGTGTCATTACTCCCAGGAAGTCCTCTAAAGCTGCTTGCACTTGAAATGTGGCCTGAACATTACTGCTGGTACTTTTCTGTGGGAATTTGCTTGCCTCCTACCAGCCTGGAATATTTCCAGCAAACTATGGTACGACGCCATTGTATTAGTACTGCCCCCAGTACCAGTAGCGAAGCCATCCCCAATTTCCTCTCAGGAATTTCATTTGGTAGACTGAGCGGCTGCCCAAATACATTTTCTCACAAAGGAGCTGAAGATAGAGTGGCAGTAGGTGCAGGTTTCTCCAGCCTGTTAGATATTAGAGGGTGAACTGCAGCACATTGGATCAGTGGTTAGCACTGAAGCCTTGCAGCGCTGGGATCCTGGGTTCAAATCCCAGCAAGGACAACATCTGCAAGGACTTTGTATGTTCTCCCCGTGTTTGCTTGTGTTTCCTCCTCAGTAAAAAAAGCAGCCATAAATTGTCCGGGAACCTTCCCACACACTTTTCTTAGCCAGGACTGCTTCTCAGGAGGGTTGGACGGTCCCACCAGAGAATCCTCTGGTGTGCCTTGACTTCTACCTGAGGAGAATTCATGATTAGTGTTGAGCCACCCCCGTAGTGTTCGGGTTCGGTTCGGTTCGTCGAACACCGGGATGTTCGAGGAACTGTTCGTCGAACACCTTAGAACACCGTCGAACACCGTTAAAACCAATGGCAGGCAAACAAAAACACATAGAAACACATAGAAAACACCTTCAAAGGTGTCCAAAAGCTGACAAACTGCTCAGAAGACGTTTTCTTTAAAAAAGCCGGCCGGCAATTCAGCAGCGGCATACACCGGTACCCGACAATTTAGACAAGAAGGAATAGAGCCTCACACATAGATTAGATAGATAGAAACATGTCAGTCACATATATATGAAGTACAGTGACAGTGTTGCTTACTGTACTTGTCATTTAGTGTAAAGGATTTATTAAAAAATATAATAGTGTTTTCATGCACTGTCTCTTTAAAAAAGCCGGCCGCAATTCAGCATCTGTACCCGACAATTTATAACAGACAGAATAGAGCTTCACACATAGATTAGATAGATAGAAACATGTCAGTCACATATATATGAAGTACAGTGACAATGTTGCTTACTGTACTTGTCATTTAGTATTAAAATAAAGGATTTATTATTAAAAAAAATTGGCGTGGGGTTCCCCATAATTTTAGTCTCTAGCGGAGGTTAAGCAGACAGCTGGGGCAGATGTTTGAAGCCTGGGAAGGGGGTAATACCCACGGAGCTTCCCAGGCTACTAATATGAGCCCCCAGCTGAATACATAGCCTTTACTAGCTATTAAAATGGGGGACCCCCCCAAAAAAATGACATGGGGTCCCCCCTAATTTAATAGCTAGCAAAGGCTAGGCAGACAGCTGGGGGCTGATATTAATAGCCCAGGAAGGGAGCCATGAATATTGGCCCCCTCCCAGGCTAGAAACACCAGCCGTCAGCCGCCCCAGAAATGGCGCATTCATAGGATGCGCCAATTCTGGCACTTAGCCTCGCTCTTCCACGCTGCCCTGTAGCGGTGGCAGGGGGTAATAGGGCTGGGGTTGATGTCAGCTTATAATGCCAGCTGACATCAAGCCCAGGTTAGTAATGGAGAGGCGTCTATAAGACACCCCCATTACTAACCCCATAGTCAAAGTTAAAAGAAAACACAAACGCCCAGAATAAAGTCCTTTAATTGAAATAAAGACACAATCCTTTATTGTTCTAAATTAAACCATACTTACCATCACGCCCATTCCAGCTGAAGCCAACGATCTCCTGCAATAAAAGAAAAATAATAAAGCAACATCATCCTTACCTTTCCATGGTTCCCACGACAGCTTCAGCTCTGCTACATCGAGATGACAGGCTGGACCGCAGCAGAACGCTGCCATCCAGCCTGTCATCCCGCAGACAATGAGAAGCGCAGGCATGCTTGCGCTCTGCAGTGTCTGGCTGTGACGGCATAAAGATGAGACGAGTTCATGTCCAATGAACTCGGCGCACCTCATGCACGTCACTGACAGCGTGGGAAAATTCTCACGCTGAAGCGCTGAGTGCAGGAGAATTCTCCCACGCTGTCAGTGACGTGCATAAGGTGAGCTCATGTCCAATGAACTCAGCTCACCTCCTGCACGTCACTGACAGCGTGGGAGAATTCTCCTGCACTCAGCGCTTCAGCGTGAGAATTCTCCCACGCTGAAGCGCTGAGTGCAGGAGAATTTTCCCACGCTGTCAGTGACGTGCATAAGGTGAGCTCATGTCCAATGAACTCAGCTCACCTCCTGCACGTCACTGACAGCGTGGGAGAATTCTCCTGCACTCAGCGCTTCAGTGTGAGAATTCTCCCACGCTGAAGCGCTGAGTGCAGGAGAATTTTCCCACGCTGTCAGTGACGTGCATGAGGTGAGCCGAGTTCATTGGACATTAACTCGGCTCATCTGGATGCCCTCACAGAGAGACACTGTGGAGCGCAAGCAAGCCTGCGCTTCTCAGTGTCTGCGGGATGACAGGCTGGATGGCAGCGTTCTGCTGCGGTCCAGCCTGTCATCTCGATGTAGCAGAGCTGAAGCTGTCATGGGAACCATGGAAAGGTAAGGATGATGTTGCTTTATTATTTTTCTTTTATTTCAGGAGATCGTTGGCTTCAGCTGGAATGGGCGTGACGGTAAGTATGGTTTAATTTAGAACAATAAAGAATTGTGTGTTTATTTCAATTAAAGGACTTTTTTCTGGGTGTTGTGTTTTTTTTAAATACTTTACTAGAAATTCATGGTGGTCATGTCTAATATTGGCGTGACCCCATGAATTTTGGGCTTAGGGCCAGCTGATAATGCCAAGCTGGCCCTAACCCCTTTATTACCCAGTGAGCCACCGCACCAGGGCCCTGGATGAGTTGGGTACAGCGCCAGAAGATGGCGCTTCTATGAACGCGCCATTTTCCGGGGTGGCTGCGGACTGCAATTTGCAGCGGGGGTGGCCCAGAAAGCTTGGGCCTCCCTGCGCTGCGGATTCCAGCCCCCAGCTGCCTAGTTGTACCTGGCTGGACACAAAAACAGGGCGAAGCCCCACGTCAATTTTCTTTAAATTATTTCATGAAATAATTAAGAAAAAAAGGGCTTCCCTATATTGTTGTGTCCGGCCAGGTACAAATAGGCAGCTGGTGGTTGGGGGCAGCCCGTTCCTGCCTGCTGCACCTGACTGGACACAAATATAGTGCGAAGCCCCACGTCAATTTTTTTTAAATTATTTCATGAATTTCCTGAAATATATTTGTGTCCAGCCAGGTACAGCAGGCAGGAACGGGCTGCCCCCAACCACCAGCTGACTATTTGTACCTGGCCGGACACAACAATATAGGGAAGGCCTTTTTTTCTTAATTATTCCATGAAATAATTTAAAGAAAATTGACGTGGGGCTTCGCCCTGTTTTTGTGTCCAGCCAGGTACAACTAGGCAGCTGGGGGCTGGAATCTGCAGCGCAGGGAGGCCCAAGCTTTCTGGGCCCCCCCCCCCGCTGCAAATTGCAGTCCGCAGCCACCCCGGAAAATGGCGCGTTCATAGAAGCGCCATCTTCTGGCGCTGTACCCAACTCATCCAGGGCCCTGGTGCGGTGGCTCACTGGGTAATAAAGGGGTTAGGGCCAGCTTGGTATTATCAGCTGGCCCCAAGCCCAAAATTCATGGGGTCACGCCAGTATTAGACATGACCACCATGAATTTCTAGTAAAGTATTTAAAAAAAACACAACACCCAGAATAAAGTCCTTTAATTGAAATAAACACACAATTCTTTATTGTTCTAAATTAAACTATACTTACCATCACGCCCATTCCAGCTGAAGCCAACGATCTCCTGCAATAAAAGAAAAATAATAAACCAACCTCATCCTTACCTTTCCATGGTTCCCACGACAGCTTCAGCTCTGCTACATCGAGATGACAGGCTGGACCGCAGCAGAACGCTGCCATCCAGCCTGTCATGCCGCAGACACTGAGAAGAGCAGGCATGCTTGCGCTCCTCAGTGTCTCGCTGTGACGGCATCCAGATGAGCCGAGGTCATGTCCAATGAACTCGGCTCACCTCATGCACGTCACTTACAGCGTGGGAAAATTCTCACGCTGAAGTGCTGAGTGCAGGAGAATTCTCCCACGCTGTCAGTGACGTGCATGAGGTGAGCTCATGTCCAATGAACTCAGCTCACCTCATGCACCTCACTGACAGCGTGGGAAAATTCTCCTGCACTCAGCGCTTCAGCGTGAGAATTCTCCCACGCTGTAAGTGACGTGCATGAGGTGAGCCGAGTTCATTGGACATGACCTCAGCTCATCTGGATGCCGTCACAGCGAGACACTGAGGAGCGCAAGCATGCCTGCTCTTCTCAGTGTCTGCGGCATGACAGGCTGGATGGCAGCGTTCTGCTGCGGTCCAGCCTGTCATCTCAATGTAGCAGAGCTGAAGCTGTCGTGGGAACCATGGAAAGGTAAGGATGAGGTTGGTTTATTATTTTATTTTTATTACAGGAGATCGTTGGCTTCAGCTGGAATGGGCGTGACGGTAAGTATGGTTTAATTTAGAACAATAAAGAATTGTGTGTTTATTTCAATTAAAGGACTTTATTCTTGGTGTTTGTGTTTTTTTTAACTTTGACTATGGGGTTAGTAATGGGGGTGTCTTATAGACGCCTCTCCATTACTAACCTGGGCTTGATGTCTGCTGACATTATAAGCTTACATCAACCCCAGCCCTATTACCCCCTGCCACCGCACCAGGGCAGCGTGGAAGAGCGAGGCTAAGTGCCAGAATTGGCGCATCCTATGAATGCGCCATTTCTGGGGCGGATGACGGCTGGTGTTTCTAGCCTGGGAGGGGGCCAATATTCATGGCTCCCTTCCTGGGCTATTAATATCAGCCCCCAGCTGTCTGCCTAGCCTTTGCTAGCTATTAAATTAGGGGGGACCCCACGTCATTTTTTGGGGGGGGTCCCCCATTTTAATAGCTAGTAAAGGCTATGTATTCAGCTGGGGGCTGATATTAGTAGCCTGGGAAGCTCCGTGGGTATTACCCCCTTCCCAGGCTTCAAACATCTGCCCCAGCTGTCTGCTTAACCTCCGCTAGAGCCTAAAATTAAGGGGAACCCCACGCCAATATTTTTTATAATAAATCCTTTATTTTAATACTAAATGAGAAGTACAGTAACCAACACTATCACTGTACTTCATATATATGTGACTGACATGTTTCTATCTATCTAATCTATGTGTGATTCTCTATTCCTTCTATTCTAAATTGTCGGGTACCGCTGCTGAATTGCCAGCCGGCTTTTTTAAAGAGACGGTGCATGAAAACACTATTATTTTTTTTGATAAATCCTTTACGCTAAATGACAAGTACAGTAAGCAGCACTTTCACTGTACTTCGTATATATGTGGCTGACATGTTTATATCTATCTAATCTATGTGTGAAGCTCTATTCTTTCGGTTCTAAATTGTCGGGTACCGGTGTATGCCGCTGCTGAATTGCCGGCTTTTCATGTTTCACTGTTGGCACTGTTCCCATCGATTTGGGCAATCACTGTAATGCCACAACCACCATGGCTGTGGCATTACAGTGAGTGGCAGACAATCCCTGCATGATTGGTGCTCTAAATAGCACCAGACATGCAGGACACGCTTTTGGTGCACGAACAGTTATCGAACATAACCTCGAACAGCCGAATTTTTTGCAAATCGTTCGGGTTCGTCGAACAACTCGAACTCCGCCCAAAACAGCTCGAATTTGAGATTGGCGAACAGTTCTAGTCGAACACCGCTCATCTCTATTCATGATAGCGCTAACTTTGCAGCTGCTATGGGGCTCTTGACCGGGTGAGAAAGGTTAGCCCTCAGAATCAAATCCTCTGGTGGGCACAATGTTTTTTAATCTGAAACAGCTTCTCAGTGGGAGTTGTATTTCACCACAGCCATATTCTTTAGCTCGGTGAAAGGGCTGGCATAGAGGGAAACAGTATCTACCCCTGCTGTCATTTCTCCTTCACCAGGTTCCGTCCATTGTCACACACGACCATGCCCTTGGCTGTATGTTCAGTGGTGAGAGCCACAGATCAGGCTGCTGTTAAAGCTTTCAACAACTCTGCAGCGCTGGGCGGTTTGTCACCTTAGCATTAAGCATGTTATCTTCAGCACAGCCTGTTGCCGCTTGGCCAAGGTAGTGCTGCAGTGCTGTCAGCTTGTGACTGATGTGATCATTTCGGAGATGGAGGAGGAGGTGCATGAGCTGAACAATGTGATTACATTGAGGTTAAATTGGTGACGCTGTTTTTTATACTAAAGAAAGATCCTATTGTTCTGGGTTTTTTTTACGTTATTTTTTAAGACAAATGCATTCATCGGGACATGTCATTTTAACATTTTACAACCTTATCTGGCAATGTGGTGTGTGACACATCATCAGACACATCCTTTTTTATTTATGATGGAGGGACTCTAAAAGTCATAAAGCCTATTTTTACAAGGACATCAGGTGGCCATTACTATTCTTAAAAGGCCAGCAGTCGGCCGTAGCTATTTTTAGAGAGCAATCAGCCGGCTATGCTTTGTTGTTCCCATTATTAACAAGTGGGTCTCCTATACTGTTATTGCGTATCCAGTGACTGCAAGGGATGCCAAAAATTTGGACGCAACCCAATACCCCTTTGAAGAGACATAGAGGAGGGTCTCAGTAAAAAAAATGTTACCATTAAAAAGGAGTGGGTCTCCTATAGTGGTAATACCCATGCTGTGACTGCAAGGGCTGCCAAAATTTGGGAAAAACCCACTAAGAATTTAAAGACACATAGAGCAGGGCCACAGTAACAAGGCACGACATGGTCCCATTAGAAAGGAGAGGGTCTGCTATACAGTTATAGGGTATGCAGTGAGTCCAACGGCTGACCAATTTTAGGAAAAACCCCACTAAGAATTTAAAGACACACAGAGCAGGGCCACAGTAGCAAGGCACGACATGTTCCCATTAGAAAGGAGAGGGTCTGCTATACAGTTATAGGGTATGCAGTTAGTCCAACGGCTGACCAATTTTAGGAAAAACCCCACTAAGAATTTAAAGACACACAACAGGGCTACAGTAACAAGTACGACATGTTCCCATTAGAAAGGAGAGGGTCTGCTATACAGTTATAAGGTATGCAGTGAGTCCAACGGCTGACCAATTTTAGGAAAAACCCCACTAAGAATTTAAAGACACACGGAGCAGGGCCACAGTAACAATGTACGACATGTTCCCATTAGAAAGGAGAGGGTCTGCTATACAGTTATAGGGTATGCACTGAATCCAAAGGCTGACCAATTTTAGGAAAAACCCCACTAAGAATTTAAAGACACACAGAGCAGGGCCACAGTAACGACAAATTCCCATTAGAAAGAAAAGAGTCTCTCATAGTGTTGGCCTATGCAGTGAATGCAAGGGCTGCCAAAAATTTGGAGACTCTTTAATGCCCCTTGGAAGAGACGTGGAGGAGGGCCTCATAAAAAAATGTTCCCATTAGAAAGGAGCGGGCCTGCTATACTTGTAATGCCCATGCACTAAGTGTATGGGATGACAAACATTTACCCCTGGGGGGTATACATGAACATACTGTATAAAAAAAAAATTTCACGGGCATCATAAACACCCTTTAAAAAAATTATGTGGGTGTTGCATCACGGACCATGGTCACCCTGGTGATATGGTTGTGGAGGATGAGGAGAAGGAAGAGGACAAGAGCAAAGAGACAAAATCAGGAAGCGTATACCCATGTGTGGGCATGAAAAGGTGCATGGGAATACACCTCCCAAGAAAAGACACTGGATTTGAGTTTATGTTACGCTGCTATCACTCGGTGGTGTTGAGAAGTCTGGCCTAATCCAGCCCTTGTTCATTTTTATAAGAGTCAGCCTGTCAGCATTTTCAGTTGACAGGCGGATGCGCGTATCAGTTATAATTCCACCAGCGGCACTAAAAACCCGCTCTGATAAAACGCTGGTGGCAGGGCAGGCCAGGACCTCCAGGGCATAGAGAGACAGTTCATTCCACGTATCCAGCTTGGATGCCCAATAATTATAAGGCACAAAGGAATCACGGAGGACGCTGGTACGGTCGGCAATGTACTCCCTCTGCATCTTCCCAAACTTTGCACTCCTTGTGAGAGTACCCCACGCCTCAGGGCCTGTGCCATAAGAGGGTCTGAGAAAACTCTCCCAGAACTTTGACAGTGATCCCCTGCCTCTGCTGGATTGAAGTTGTGTCTCTCTCACCTGCACTTCTTGGTTGTCCAACCTAGTGTGCCCTCTGCCGCCAGCGTTTTAAGATGGGAATTTTTTGAATAGTTCCTGCAACAAGGGCCTTCTGGTACAGCCCCATTTTTGTAGACCTGTCCTCCTCAGGAATAAGAGATATAAAGTTCTCCTTGTAGCGTGGGTATAGAAGTGTCACCAACCAGTAATGCCAGTCACCTAAAATTTTGAGAACGCGAGGGTCATGGGAAAGGCAGCGTAACATAAACTCAGCCATGCGTGCCTGACTACTAACAGGCAAGACTTCCGTGTCCTGACCATGCTCCCCTCCTCCTCCTCCTCTCTGTCCTCTGGCCATCCACGCTGAACAGACGGTATGACAGCTGTGCAGGTAGTACCGTCTATAGTGCAGGAAACTAGCTCCTGTCCTTCCTCCTCCTCATCTTCCTCATTGTCACCCAATCCACGTTGGGATGAGATGAGGCTTGGCTGTGTTTAATCACCCTGTATGGTTCCTTGCTCCATCTCATCATGCTCCGCCTGCAATGCATCCTCTTTGATTGTGAGCAGAGAGTGTTTCAGAAGACAGAGAAGCGGGATGGTGATGCTAATTATGGCGTCATCACCGCTCACCATCTTGGTGGAGTCCTCAAAGTTTTGGAGGATGGTACATATGTCTGACATCCATGTCCACTCCTGAGGTCTTATGTGTGGAGTCTGAACTGAATACCGACGGCCTCGTTGATGCTGGTACTCAACAACTGCCCTCTTCTGCTCACAAATCCTTCCCAACATCTGCAGTGTAGAATTCCAATGCAAGGGGACATCACACACCAGTCTGTGAGCCGGAAGCTGCAAACACTGCTGAAACACTGCAAGGGCGCCGGAATCTGTAGCTGACTTTCTAAAATGGGCACACAGGCGGCGTACTTTAACAAGCAGATCCGGCAGCTACGGGTAGGATTTGAGAAACCGCTGAACCACGAGGTTAAGCACATGGGCCAGGCATGGTACGTGTGTGAGCTCACCTCGCCTCAGAGCCGCCAACAGGTTCCGGCCATTGTCACACACGACCATGCCTGGCTGTAGGTTCAGCGGTGTGAGCCACAGATCTGCCTGCTCTTTCAGAGCTGTCCACAACTCTTCAGCATTGTGCGTTTTTTCAGCTAAGCATATTAGCTTCAGAACAGCCTGTTGCCGCTTGGCCGAGGCAGTGCTGCAGTGCTTCCAGCTTGTGACTGACGTGGTCATTTTGGAGATGGAGGCTGAAGAAGAGGAGGAGGCTGAGGAGGATGAGGTGCAGGAGCTGTAGACCGTGGGGGCAACCCTGATTGACCTAGGGCCCGCAATCCTTGGCGTCGGTAGGACGTTTTACCGTCCCAAGGTCCGACTGGGTCCCGGCTGCCACTATGTTAACCCAGTGTGCCGTCAGCGACATGTACCGTCCCTGCCCACAAGCACTTGTCCACGTGTCCGTGGTTAGGTGGACTTTACCAGTAACTGCGTTGTTGAGAGCACGGCTAATGTTTTGGAACACGTGCTTGTGTAATGTGGGGACGGCACACAGGGAGAAATAGTGGCGGCTGGGGACTGAGTACTGAGGGACGGCCGCCGCCATCAGGTTGCGGAATGCTTTTGTCTCCACGAGCCTAAAAGGCAACATTTCGAGCGCAAGTAGTCGTGAAATGTGAGAATTTAGTAGTGTGGCCTGTGGGGCGTTGGCTGCTTATTTGCGCTTGCGTTCCAAGGACTGGGGTATGGACAACTGAATGCTGCGCTGGGACAAGGACATGGACGTGCTTCCTGATGCTGCTACTTGAGTGTGCAAGGACAGGTGCAGGGCAGGAGGCGTCCTCGCATGCACTATGGACAGCGGATTGTCTTGCATGCACAACAGTGGAAGAAGCAATGGTGCCACCTGCAGACACTGTAACTGGACACTGGGGTTTGGCCCACAAAGTCGGGTGCTTTGCTGCAATGTTCCTGATTATGCTGGTGGTGGTCAGGCTGGTCGTTTTGCCACCCCTGCTGATGCTGGCCTTGTTATGTTCTGCTACCAGAGCTAAGGAAAGAGAGGAGATCTGTCCCTACGATAGAACTCAGCTTAATCCCTACGATGTAACAGGGGACCTGATCCTGCGATCAGACCTGCTAAAGTCCTAAGCTAGTCTGTACGGAGACCTATAGATGTGGGGAAGGAATCCCTACAAGTACTAAGGACTGGGAGGAAAATGGGACACCTCCTAACAGAAATAGTAGCAGACAGACGAACAAACAAAATATATAGAACATAGAGGTCCGTAGACCAAGCAAACTAACAGAGTTAGATACAGAGCACAGGCTAGCTAGAAAGTAGTTAAACAATGAAGTCCAGCAAAGCCAGAAGGGCGGAGCAGGATTAAATAGGCCAACAAGGTCATGTGACCAGCAAAGGAAAAAACCTAAGAGCAAGGTTCTAACAGTACCCCCCCTTCTAAGAGGATCCTCCGGATCCCCTAGGACCAGGCTTATCAGGAAATCTCCTGTGAAACGCTCTGATAAGTCTGGACGCGGAAACATCATCCGACCTCACCCAAGAGTTATCCTCGGGTCCGAAACCTTTCCAGGCCACAAGATACTGCAAACTACCTCTATACCGTCTAGAGTTAAGGATGCGAGAAATTTCATATTCCCCGTCCTCCACCACCGGGGGAACAGAGGCAGAGGCGTCACAATCCGATACAACAGCTTTTTTCAACAGAGAGACATGAAATACCGGATTAATTCTCCAGGAGGTAGGAACCTCCAACCTAACAGCAGATTGGTTGACAACCTGAAGCACCTTAAAGGGCCCTACAAACTTGGGACCCAATTTCTTAGAAGGAATCCTCAACCGCAGATTCCTAGAGGACAACCAAACCATGTCACCAACAGCGAACATAACCTCCTGTCGTTTGCTATCAAAGTAGTCTTTAGATTTTCTGTTGGCCTCCTGAAGATTACCACGCACATCCGTCCAAACTCTCTCCAAATCACCGGAAAAATTCTCCTCCTCAGGCACGGCAGATCCCAACTTGGAGAACGACCCAAACAACGGATGTCTCCCAGAACAACAAAAAAAAGGCGAACAACCAGCAGAAGAAGATGTATGATTGTTCAGAGCAAATTCAGCAAGTGGCAGAAACTCAGACCACCCCTCTTGATTGTCTGCCACAAAACAACGCAAGAACTGCTCAACATCCTGGTTTTTCCTTTCTGTCTGGCCATTAGATTCAGGATGATATCCTGACGAGAACGACAAATGAACTCCCAACCTGTCACAAAAGGCACGCCAAAAACGAGCCACGAACTGAGGACCTCTATCAGAAACAATGTCAGTAGGAACGCCATGAAGTCTGACAATTTCCTTGACAAAGGCCTTAGCGAGAGTTTTAGCGCAGGGCAGTTTGACGAAGGGAACCAAGTGACACATCTTGCTAAAACGGTCCACGACCACCCAGATGACAGTAAAACCCTCAGAGGGGGGAAGGTCAGTTATAAAGTCCATAGCCAAATGTGTCCAAGGAGCACTGGGAACCTCCAAAGGACAAAGCAACCCCGCAGCAGGAGTATGTGAGGACTTAGATCTAGCACATATAGTACATTGGCGCACCCACTTAATGACTTCCTTCTGCTATCCAGGCCACCAAAAACTGCGACCCACCAGTCTCTTGGTCTCAGAGGTTCCGGGATGACCTGCCAACCGAGATTCGTGACACTCAACAAACAAATCTCTCCTAAAGGTCCCAGGCACAAACAACCTCCCATGAGGAGTGTTAGATGGGGCATTCTCCTGTGCTTTAAGAATCTCATCTTCCAAAACGGAGTCCAAAGCAGCTATCACAACACCTTCTTGTAAAATGTTCTCCTCTTTCTCAGCACCGACTATGGGAGAAAAACTGCGAGACAAGGCATCCGCCTTAACATTCTTAGTACCAGGGATGTAAGTAACGGAGAAATTAAACCGCGAGAAAAACAGTGCCCACCTAGCCTGACGGGCATTCAGGCGCTTGGCAGCATCAAGATATATCAGATTTTTATGATCCGTAAGAACCTGAACGGGAAATTCCGCACCTTCCAAGAAGTGGCGCCAGTGTTCAAATGCGAGTTTAATAGCCAATAATTCCCGATTACCAATATCGTAATTCAGTTCAGTCTCCGAAAATTTTTTTGAAACAAAGGCACAGGGATGTAATCCATCCCCGTTATCCTGAGACAATACTGCGCCAACCCCCACAGAGGAAGCATCAACCTCAACCAAAAACGGCTTAGTCACATCAGGCTGCATAAGGATGGGAGCAGAGGTGAACCTCTCCTTGAGATACACAAAAGCTTCAATGGCCTCAGAAGACCACTGAACCGCATCAGCACCTTTCCTGGTGAGATCGGTCAGAGGTTTGACAATACTAGAAAATTTTTTTATGAATTTTCTGTAATAATTGGCGAAACCCAAAAACCTCTGTATCGATTTCAAACCAATAGGCCTAGGCCATTCCTGTACAGCTTGAACTTTGACCGGGTCCATCTCAAAACCTTCGCTGGAGATAATGTAGCCCAAAAAACTAATTCTCTGTACAGCGAACTCACATTTCTCCAGCTTAGCAAAAAGCGAATTGTCCATCAATAACTGTAATACCTCACGTACGCTCCGCCAATGAGACTCCAGATCCGGCGAATAAATCAAAATGTCATCCAAATACACAACCACATTTTTGCCGATCAAAGGTCTAAGGATGTCATTAATAAGATTCTGAAAAAATGCAGGAGCATTAGTAAGACCAAAAGGCATAACCAGATTCTCAAAATGACCCACAGGAGTGTTAAAAGCAGTCTTCCATTCGTCACCCTCCTTCATGCGCAACAGATTGTATGCCCCCTTAAGATCGATTTTAGAGAACCACTTGGCCCCCATTAACTGGTTAAACAGATCAGGAATCAATGGCAGTGGGTAAGGATTGCGTACAGTAATTTTGTTAATCTCACGAAAATCCAGACAAGGACGTAAACCGCCGTCCTTTTTTTTTACAAAAAAAAATCCAACCGCCACAGGAGACTTAGAGGGCCTAATGTGACCGGCGGCCAAGCTTGTCTGTATGTATTCCTCCAAAGCCTTTCTCTCAGGAATAGTAAGGTTAAATAAACTACTTTTAGGAAGAGTCGCTCCAGGGACAAATTCAATAGAACAATCATAGTCTCTATGGGGAGGCAAAACCTGCGATTCCTTCTCAGAAAAAACTCTCCAAAAATCCTGAATAGGAACAGGCAATTCTCCCCTATCCAAAGCTGCAATACGCCCGTTACAACACTTGTCATAACATTTATGGCTCCAGGATTTAATTTCACTGGTAGACCGATCCAGTACAGGATTGTGAAATTTTAACCAGGGCAATCCCAATATTACTGGAGAAGGCAAGTTATTCAACACTACCAAATCCAATTTCTCATGGTGAACACCATTAATAGTGAGAGGAAATTCACAGACCTTGAGAGTAATATTCTTCAAAGGGCAACCATCCACAGAAACCACAGCAATGGGGGATGATAAAGGTTCGGGTTTTAAATTGAGTCTTTCCAAGAATCCCCCATCAATAACATTCAGAGTAGACCCACAATCAACAAACACCCGAAATTCCATTAATTTTTCCTGAGCAATCGTGGAAGCAGCTAAAAATACACCCTTGGAATTTAAACAGGCAATACGGGCATGACTGACCATTTTTTTTTCTTTCTTGATACGAAGCTCACAGTCTTTAATTAAATGACCAGATTTTCCGCAATAGAAACACAAGCCTTCAGAAAATCTGCGATCTTTTTCTTGAGAGCGAGGTGCCATCGCTCCAATCTCCATCGATTCACCACTGTTAGTACACACATTCTCATAACCAGAAACTGACATAGCAGAGGATTTGCTCTCATTAACCCTTGCACGCAGTCTCCTATCCACCCGTATAGCTAATTGCATAGCCTGTTGCAAATCTTCAGGTGTAGGATAAGCAATTAGCAGGTCTTTAACCCTTTCACTGAGCCCAGCAAGAAATAGACTTTTCAGAGCAGAATCGTTCCACCCTGTTTCAGTAGACCATCGACGGAAATGAGTACAATATTTTTCCACATTACCTGATCCCTGTCTCAAACGTCTTAACTCAGTCTCAGCTGATGAGACACGGTCAGGATCATCATATAATAGTCCCAAGGCAGAAAAAAAACTATCCACTGAACTGAAGCATGTATCACTAGGTTGCAAAGAAAAGGCCCACTCCTGAGGCTCTTTGCGCAAAAGTGACATTATAAACCCTATGCGCTGGGAATCATCCCCAGAGGACTTGGGTCTCAAACGAAAATACAATAAGCAAGCATTTTTAAATGAAAAAAATTCTCAGTGTTCACCAAAAAATAAATCCGGCAAACGTACCTTAGGCTCCAAGAAATGTGCTCCAGGACAGTTACTCACGTGTTGACGGAGCTCAGTCACCTCCAAAGAGTCCCTGCAGGTGTTTAGCCAAATCCAGAACCGACACCATGATGGAACAGAAAAAAATCTTTCCTTAGAGCATTTGCTGGGCTGGACTTACTGTTATGTTCTGCTACCAGAGCTAAGGAAAGAGAGGAGATCTGTCCCTACGATAGAACTCAGCTTAATCCCTACGATGTAACAGGGGACCTGATCCTGCGAACAGACCTGCTAAAGTCCTAAGCTAGTCTGTACGGAGACCTATAGATGTGGGGAAGGAATCCCTACAAGTACTAAGGACTGGGAGGAAAATGGGACACCTCCTAACAGAAATAGTAGCAGACAGACGAACAAACAAAATATATAGAACATAGAGGTCCGTAGACCAAGCAAACTAACAGAGTTAGATACGGAGCACAGGCTAGCTAGAAAGTAGTTAAACAATGAAGTCCAGCAAAGCCAGAAGGGCGGAGCAGGATTAAATAGGCCAACAAGGTCATGTGACCAGTGTGATGAAAGCCGGCCGGTGGGTGCAGCTCTCTGGCGCCCCTTTACCTCTCAGGTCAGTAAAGGTACTGCACCTAGAGAAAGTAGTGCCAGGTAGCTGCAACCAGCGCAGGGAACACGGTAGAGTGTTATCCCTTCAACATCACTAAACCGTAACGTCACTACACAGCACAACTCGCTAGCGCCCTCTTAGCCTCAGGTCAGTCAAGGAACTGCACCTAGGATAAGCGGTCGCCAGGGAGACTGTCCTGTAACCTACTGGGTATCGGGGCCCTCTGTAGTGAGGGCGGTATATATATCTTCCTTGGCCGCGCCAGGAATATATATATCTGAACCTCCGACCGTCACTACCAGCCTTCCCCAATCCCCAGTTGGTATGCTGCCACCAGTCCCTATTTTAGATATACGCCCAGTCCGTGAATGGGCCTATATCGGGTCAGGAACCAACCCTGGGTAGCGTTTTTGGCTTGAGCCGAGCTCACACGGACGTGCGTTCGTTATGCAGAATAAAAGGCAGGCCCACAATTACTTGAGGTAATTGATTACAATAATACACTAGATACACGATATACAACTAAATATACACAGGAATAAGGTCAGGCTAAACTATACAACAATGGAATACAACACACAGAATCACCACAGCATATCAGTTACCGGTTTCTTGATTTTCTTGTGACGCAGGGAGAGGATTCTGCGGTCGCAGGCACGGCTCTTTGTTACAGGCTGAGGCCTACCACCGCATGGTCAAACTGCTCCTCCCCTTGGTGGCCTCAGCTGGTGCTCAGATGTTCAGCACACCACTCTTGGGTCAAGACTGACTTATCTCTTGTCTGTCCTGCTATCTTACCTGCCCCGTCCCGCCCACTGCTGGTGAGGTCAGCTGGCTCAGTCTCCACCCTCAGGTCTGACTTCGATCAGAAGCCCAAATTCTAAGGAACCCAATAACTTCTTCTGGGATGGTCTCAGGATACCCCCAGGGGTTCCCATGGATTCGGGCCGCCGTAACCGACCTTTTGATATCAATTATGATACCATACGGTCCTCAGGAATGGCTCAGAGCTATATCTTGGCTTCCAGAGCACGTACCAACGTCTACCGCGGAGGCTTGTGTGCGCAATGGCTCCGGGACGCCGTGATATTTTTTTATTGGCCCATCCCACGCAACATGCGTGTACTATTCATGTTTCTATATCTTATGCCTCCATGCTTGTGACAGACAAAGAAACTAGTCCTATGGGACAAATGGTGAGTTACAGATGGACGAAGCCCCCCCCCCTGCTGGCTGTGTTTCCTCTCGAAGTCTTTGAAGCTCCTAGCATTCAAGTGTTAAGTAGGCCCTGGGGCTTCTTATCTCACAGGAGCCTGGATGGGGGAAACTATCTAGCTGACGTTTTAACAGAAGGTCCCAAGGGTGGGGGCTGCTGAAGTGTGGCCATCCCTGGATATGATTTATCATTACCAAGATGGCGGCTACGGGTTCATCACAACCAGCAAAGGAAAAAACCTAAGAGCAAGGTTCTAACAGGCCTGGCAGGTGGTGCAAATGGCCTTTTTGCTGTTATCGGCAGAGTCTTTAAAAACAACCAGACTCGGGAAGACCTAACAGTTGTACTGGCAACTTCCTTCGTGTTGGTGTTACGGGGAACGGTTGCCTGCCTTCTGTCTGCGGCCACCACACTGCTTCTTCCCGCCTGTTGGGGTGCTCTGCCTCCCTCCTCCTGTGTGCTGCTGTCCTCGCTCTGCATGTCCTCCTGCCAGGTTGGGTCAGTTACTATATCATCCACCACCTCATCTTCCACTTCCGCACCCTGGTCCTCCTCCTGACTTTCTGGCAATTGTGTCTCATCATCGTCCACCTCTTGTGACATTTTCCCACCGTTGCGTTCGTGTGACTGTGGCTGCTCAAATATTTGGGCATCGCTATACGCTTCAAGTGGACCGGGCGAGAGGCCCGAATCTACAAATGGAAAAGTGAACAGCTCTTCTGAGTGTCCAATTGTGGGATCAGTTGTCTCTGGGTACTCAGCATGGTGGGAGGAAGGAGGATCAGGGTGAGGAATATGCGGTCCAGACTCATGGCTACTAAGTCTTTACCTTAAAACCAAGCAATGTGAACTGAGGTCTAAGATGGTACATGACGCGCCCCTGGGCCTGCTGCTTCGCGCGGCATCGCGCGCACGGGGGAGCTTACCCGGATCCGGATCAGATGGGGGTAGTAGTCTCGTGGCGGTGACCCGGTCCGTGCCCAGGGAGTCAAACTGAGTGGCTGGCAGTCTTGGTAGTTGTTTCTGTGTCGGCTATGCCACCCGTTGATTTGCGGTCACAAGGCCGCCGCTGCAGAACAGTCCGCTGAGGCCGGTAGTATGGGTGCAGCGATGGTGGTATAACCCCCAACGGGAGGGGTATGGCCTCAGGGCAGCTAACGTGGATGATGGGGGTAGCAGGAACCACTCGGAGACGGTACGGTGTAGTTCAGGGTCTTTACTGGTGACAAAGATAGACCCTCCCGGAGTACTGGCTAGCGATTGGGGCCTGGTCAGTCCTTGAGCAGATGGGATCTCCCCTGGCCAAGCGGAGTTGTCGGCCTCCCAAACTAACTGTACTCTTCTGGCTACCTTGCTAGAGGCGGGTATAAGTAGCCCACGTCCCTGAGTGTACCGTGTGGTGCTCACCCGTATGGCCGGTGACTCGGGGCCTTCTAGTAGCTTCCGCTCCACGACGGCGGTGCTGGTCCCATGCGTGTGACCGTGCCTTCGGGTTTCTTGGCCAGAGGACCTGGAATCCCCTGCCTGACGGATTCTGCTGCTGGGTAGGAGTTAGTCCCCACAGCCTCGGACTCCGGGTCCGGTAAGAAATCTTCTCAGTCAGGGCGAGCTCTGCAGCTGCCAGCCCCTGACTCCTTGTAGCACTGCTCCCACAGAGCTCCTGTTGTTTCTTCCTATGCTGCTTCTCTTCTCTACTTCTTCTCTACTCACTAACCCTGCCTCAGCCCTAGGTTTATATAGGGGAAGTTCTTCCCCTCCCAGGACTGGGCAGGAGGTGTGGCATGCATAGGATCCCTGACCAAGAGACCTCCCACCTGCTCTCAGACGTAATATCTCTATCACTGTGGCAACCAGACCCCTGGGGTGTCACATTCCCCCCTAGTGAAATTTAGTACTCCGGGACTAAACATATTTTTGGAAAAACATAACAATAACAATACAATAAAGAAACACATAAAGGTGGTCACGGCATGTCCGTAACCGGGTGCAGTCTTTGAAGAAAGCAAGGTGTCCATTTCACCAAAACAGGGAGACGTAACCAGGTAGGGGTCTGTCCTGCCCCGAGTCCTTAACAGTCTTTAGTCCGTCCTGGGTTACGCTCCAACTATGTACACAGGATTCCCGGTAAATCCACCAAAGACTCCTATAAACAACTAGAAACACATAATTATACACAAGCAACAAGAAAAACAGGTAACCACAAATAAAACAATTTATACATTTCAAATCCTCCAACGTGCGGGTAACTGGCCTCTAGTGGCCCTAGTGGACCTACGGAGCTGAATGTCTAGCCCTGAACTACAGGGTGTAGGAGCTGTCAAGGGTAAACTGGGCAGCTGTCTACCGGCTCTTTGGCTCACTAGGGGTACGGCAGGCTCACTATAAGCAGAGGGTTGATCCTCCTGTTCTGCTTGTGTGGAGTCTTCTGCCTCCTGGACCGGCTGCTCTTCCAGCTCTACCTGTCGCTCCGTAGGTGCTTGGGATGCTGGTTGGAGGAAGGTGAGTACGGGTACCACAACTGCGCCATTGACTTGAGTCCAAGACCGAGGGAAGTCTCAGAGCACAGTACTAACCATGTCTTCCCTTTCCTCTACGGGTCGAGGGTCTTCTTGTTCCTCTTCAGGGTTCCGTAGCTGTTCGGGACACTTCTTCAGGTGATCCCGGGATACAATGGTTGTGGTTTCCCCTCCGTCTTTACTGATGGTACAGACCTTTGGGTTGTCGTGGCTTGAGGGCAGTACGGTGTACGGGTCCTTCTCCCACTGGTCGTCCAACTTGTGGAGCCGTCTTTTTCTCTTCAAGACCTGCTCTCCGGGTACCAGGGGAACAGCGGGAGCATACTGGTTGTAAGTTTTCTCTTGTCTTTCCCTAGCCTGACAGAGACTTCGCTCCACGCTCTCCTGTACTCTCCGGTACTGCTGCTGCCTCTCTGTGTCCCAGTCTGCTTCTGGTGAAGTGTCCTCAGGTGTCAGGACTCCCATTTCCAGGTCAACAGGTAACTTACCAGGTCTCGCCCTCATTAGGTAAGCCGGGGTACAGTTGGTGGAACCTACCGGGATGTGGTTGTATAGGTCCACTAGATCGGGCAGCTTCTCAGGCCACAGACTGCGTTCTTCCAGGGGCAACGTTTTCAGAAGATCCATTACCACCTGGTTCATTTTCTCACAAAGTCCATTAGTTTGCGGATGATAGGGTGTTGTCCTTATCTTCCGGCAGCCATACAGAGTGCAGAATTCTTGGAAGACCTCCGCTTCAAAGGCAGGTCCCTGGTCTGTCAACACTTGGTCCGGGTACCCGTGTGGACGGCAGAAATGCTGCTGGAAGGCTCTAGCTGCTGTTCGAGCTGTTAAGTCCTTGACGGGGACGACAACCAAGAACCGGGAGTAGTGATCCACGATGGTTAGTGCGTAGACGTAGCCACTTCTGCTTGGGGTCAGTTTTACATGATCCAAGGCTACCAGTTCCAACGGCTGCCGGGTGACGATGGACTGCAGGGGAGTCTTCTGGCTGGCACGGTCCTTCCTTCTTAGGTTGCACGGGCCACAGTCTCTGCACCACCTCTCGATGGTTCCCCTCATGCCTACCCAGTGGAACCGCTCGCGCAGCAGGAACTCCAGCTTCTTCCATCCGAAGTGTCCAGCCCCGTCGTGGTATGCCTCCATCACCATGGCTGCGTCTCTTCGTGGCACCACTACTTGCCAGATTAGTTCATGCGTCCGGGAGTTAACCATTCTGCGGCACAACTTCCCCTTGTAAAGGAACAGTCTACTCTTTTCTGCCCACAGTTGCTTGGCTTCCTCCGGAGCGTCTGGGTCAAGGCGAGCCTCTGGCCGAGTCAGCATCTCCTTCACCAGCCGGACGGCAGGGTCACTGTCCTGCGTTTCCGCCCAGTTGTAGTGAGGTAAGGGGTTAAGCGTAGCGCCTTGCTTACTCCTTACCCGATGGGAATACTGGATAGTCCCATGACGGTGAAACGCGGGGAGTTCGACTTCTTCCAGTCCCTCTGGATCTTCTCCTACGTCCGGTAGGTTTGGCATCCTGGACAGGGCGTCCGCGTTGGTATTGGAGCGTCCTGCCCGGTATTTGATGGTGAACTCGTAGTTGGACAGGCGGGCCATCCATCTCTGCTCTAGGGCACCGAGTCTTGCCGTGTCCAGGTGTGTCAACGGGTTGTTATCTGTGTACACGACGAACCGGGAAGAAGCGAGGTAGTGCTTAAAGCGTTCGGTGACTGCCCACACCACTGCCAGGAACTCTAGCTTAAATGAGCTGTAATTCTCAGGGTTTCTTTCGGTGGGTCGCAGTTTTCGGCTGGCGTAAGCGATTACTCGCTCTTTCCCCTGCTGGATCTGGGACAGCACGGCTCCTAGCCCGATGTTACTTGCGTCGGTGTAGAGGATAAAGGGCTGGCTGTAATCCGGGTACGCCAGGATTTCATCCCCCGTGAGGGCCATCTTCAGCTGGCGGAAGGACTCTTCTTCCAACTTCTCCCATCTGAAGGGCGGCTTCTGGTTCTTGGCCTTCCGGGACTGGCCTATCAGGAGGTCTTGCATAGGCGCTGCCTTTTTGGTGAAACCGGGGATGAACCTGCGGTAGTAGCCTACCAACCCGAGGAACTGCCGCACTTCCTTTACACTGGAGGGACTTGGCCATTCCTTAATTGCGGTGATCTTATCAGGGTCGGGAGCCACTCCGTCAGCGCTCACCACGTGTCCCAGGTACTGCACCTTTGGTTTCAGGAGGTGACACTTGGAGGGTTTCACCTTTAGGCCGTAGCTTGCCAGAGCTTCGAACACTTCCGCCAGGTGTTTCAGGTGGTCCTCATAAGTCTTAGAATATACGATGACATCGTCCAGGTACAACAGGACCGTCTCGAAGTTTCTGTGGCCCAGACAGCACTCCATTAATCGTTGGAAGGTTCCTGGTGCGTTGCAGAGTCCGAACGGCATACAGGTAAACTCGCTAAGTCCCATCGGGGTGGTGAATGCGGTCTTCTCCCGGTCCGCCTCTGCTACAGGAACCTGCCAGTACCCACTAGTGAGATCCAAGGTAGAGAAGAAGTTAGCAGATCTTAAAGCAGCCAAAGACTCCTCTATCCTTGGTAAGGGGTACGCATCCTTGTGTGTGATACGGTTGATTTTCCGGTAATCTACACACATCCTCATGGTGTTGTCTTTCTTTTTGACTAAGACTAGTTATGCTGCTCAGGGGCTACAGCTATCCCTGATCACCCCAGCCTCCTTCATGTCTCTAAGCATCCCCTTGGCGTGTTGGTAGTGTGCAGGGGGTACGGGTCGATACCTCTCTTTTATGGGAGGATGGTCTCCCGTGGGGATGTGGTGTTCTACCCCCTTGACTCGCCCGAAGTCTAACGGGTGTTTACTAAACACTCTCTCGTACTCTTGAACCACCCGATAGACTCCCTGTTTCTGGTGTGAGGGAGTGGAGTCAGTACCCAAATGTAGTTGCTGACACCAGTCCTCCATTGTTTTCTTAGAGCCGTTACCTTCCTCCGGGTGAGATGGAGGCAAGGGTTCCACAGATTGTATAGCATTTTGGTTGATGGTATATAATTTGGCTAGCGTGGCATACCGGGGCAGGTACACTTCCCTCTTCCCGATATTGATTATGCGAACGGGCACCCTCCCATGGCGTACATTAACCACCCCCCGTGCTGTCAAGATGGTGGGCCTACTGTCTGAGTAAACTGGCTCTACCATTGCCTGGTAATCTCTACCTCTCAGACCAATAGATGCCCGGCACCAAATCATCATTTCACTTTTTGGGGGCATGGCAATAGGGAAAGGGTCACACATTCTCACGCTACCAATCTCACCGCCGGAGAGTTCCACCTGTTGCCGTCGCATCAGTGCCCGGATCTCTTTTTGGAGCACTCGCTGCTCGCCGGAGCTGGCGTTCTTGGCAACCTGCTGTAAAAGGAAAATCACCTCTGCAAGACAATTTTCAATTACATTAGTTCCTAGAGTTATCTTTGGGTGACTCTCGTGTTTGTCAATGTCTACAATGATCAGTCCCTGTGCTGCCAGTTCAACTCTACCAATTTTAATGGTCACCTCTTTAAATCCGATCTGTGGCACGGGCTGACCATTGCTGGCGATGATACTCAAATCGTCGTCAGGGTAGCGGGTAATATCCGAGTCATTCCAGTACTGCTTGAAGAGCACGTACGGGATGGTGGTGACCTGTGATCCGGTGTCCAGTAGGGCACTCATAGGAATGCCATCCAGTACCACAGGCAAGACTGGACGTCCGCCCACATATTTGTCGCTCCAGTTCGATGGGCCTGATGATCTTTTTCCTAGGGGTTGGCCCTCTACCCTAGGTTGTGCCCGTTTAAAGGACAGTACCTTGCCATATGTCCGGGTTGATTGCAGCGGCGGCAGATGGGTTGTCCGTCCTCGTTGTATCGGTCGCTGGGTCTTCCTCTGGCCGGTGGGGTACTCCTTGGTCGACGCCACGGGATGTCCTCCGGTCCGGATGCCAGCTGGATCTTCCCTGGAGTGGAAACCTGTAAAGACTGCACAGTTCGGGTTAGCGCAGCAACGCTTTTAGCTAGCTCTTGGACCTGATGGTGCAGGTCTGGAGCCGAGTCATTGTTCAAAGCCTGCGCATCAGCTCCCACAGGCCCTGCCGACAAGGGCGCCGCCTCCTGGTGGTAAGTGGTAGTGGGGCGTCTGTGGGTCACAACGTCACCTGGTGCCGGTTCTCGGAGCACCCGGATGGCTCTGTCCTTGAACTGTGCAAATCCCAGATGAGGGTCCTGTAAGGCCATTGCCCGCAACTGGGTTCGGTTGGCATTGCAATATAAACCCTCTATAAATTGTTCAGTTAACAGCCTGTCCTCGTCTCCCACGCCGTCAGGGTTGGTCTGCTTAATGGCCCTCAGGGCCTCTTGTAGGTTCAGGGCATAGTCCCTTATACTCTCATGTGCCCGCTGTTTGCACCCGTAGAATCTAAGCTTGATCTCGGCTGAGGTGCGGGTATCAAAGGTGTCCCTCAGCCGGGTTAGTATCCCTGCGACAGTCCTCCCCCCAGGTGGCCAGGACTTTACCTCCCTTTGGGCTGCCCCGGTTAATTGGGCCACCAGGATGCTCACTTTTTGCTCTTCTGTGAGGGGGTACACCTGGAAGAGGCTATCCAGTTTTTCTCTAAAGTCCTGCAGGGTATGTGACTCCCCTGAGTACTGGGGTAGCCAGGCTGCCCCCGGGATATAGGGCATGGTGAAAGGCATGACCGCCACAGCGGTGGCGCTGGCGGGGGTTGGAGCGGTGAAGCTCTCCTCCGTATCCGACATCCTTCTCCCCCCTAGTGGACCGTGGCCTACCTTGCGATGATCCTCTTCCGCAGGCCGCGGCTCCGCAGTGGATCGTCAGGGTTGAGGACCTTCCGTCGCGCTCCTGTGACGTCGGCGTCTGCTGGGCTCCTTCCAGGACCTTACGCAACGTCCGGACGTGAGGCGGGGCTTCAGTTCTCGCGCGCTTTCGGAGTCCACGCCCCTCTTCTTCCCGCGCGGCGTCTTCAAGATGGCGGCCAACGGCGGGAAAACTCCACGGATGGCGGGAAGAAGGCTGAAGATGGCGCCGGATGGCGGGAATCTTCACGGATGGCGGGAAGAAGGCTGAAGATGGCGCCGGATGGCGGGAAAACTTCACGGATGGTAAGTTTTAAAAGTCTCTTTTTCAGGCACGCAGTACCCGGTGGTTGCGGGCACGAAATCCTGCCGACTACGCCAAAAGTTGACGCGCCCCTGGGCCTGCTGCTTCGCGCGGCATCGCGCGCATGGGGGAGCTTACCCGGATCCGGATCGGATGGGGGTAGTAGTCTCGTGGCGGTGACCCGGTCCGTGCCCAGGGAGTCAAACTGAGTGGCTGGCAGTCTTGGTAGTTTTTGTTTCTGTGTCGGCTACGCCACCCGTTGATTTGCGGTCACAAGGCCGCCGCTGCAGAACAGTCCGCTGAGGCCGGTAGTATGGGTGCAGCGATGGTGGTATAACCCCCAACGGGAGGGGTATGGCCTCAGGGCAGCTAACGTGGATGATGGGGGTAGCAGGAACCACTCGGAGACGGTACGGTGTAGTTCAGGGTCTTTACTGGTGACAAAGATAGACCCTCCCGGAGTACTGGCTAGCGATTGGGGCCTGGTCAGTCCTTGAGCAGATGGGATCTCCCCTGGCCAGGCGGAGTTGTCGGCCTCCCAAATAGTGTTGAGCCACCCCCGTAGTGTTCGAGTTCGGTTCGGTTCGTCGAACACCCGTGTGTTCGCCGAACTGTTCGTCGAACTGTTCGTCGAACACCTTCGAACACCGTTAAAACCAATGGCAGGCAAACAAAAACACATAGAAACACATAGAAAACACCTTCAAAGGTGTCCAAAAGCTGACAAACTGCTCAGAAGACACAACTAACACATGGAAAAGTGACAAGTACATATAGTCATGCGAAAAGAAAAGAGGTGGAGGAGTAAAAGGAGGGGGAGACACAGATATAGGCATGTCATGCCCTTCTAAAATCCAAAAAGTGAGAAGCCGAGACGGCCAGTCCGCTCCTGCCCGTGCCACCTCCGTGTCGCCGGGTTTGTGCCAGAGCCGCGGTGAACCCTGACGGCCAGCCCCCCTCTCCCAATACTGGTGCCTGTCCGCTGGTGGGTCGAGAGAGCCCCCCTGTGGTGGAGGCAGCTCTAAGCTTTTTAATTTAAATTGTCCCTCTAATTTGAATGAATACACTTTAAATCCATTTACAAGGATCTATTGGAGGGCAAGTCTCATTTCAGCAGCCGCGTAATTCCAGCTCCAGTAGCGTTAAATAAAGCTCCTGCAGTTAAAAAGCTTTTATAAGGATCGAGCTCGGCTGTCCACCGCAAGGTATCCTAGTGCCAGTCCCAGCCCCTATGCCTTGGGGTGCCTCCTGATGCTCTTCACTAAGTATCCCGTGGTCCCGAAGCATTTCCTTTGAAAAAATTAAGTGTCCAAACTACAGGTGGTGTAGCTTGCTTAACAGCCGGGATAATCCGCTGACTAGCAGACACTGCTACTAGGCACAAAGTATTTCCTGGGCTAGATGCAGTTAAAAATTTGTAAGTAGATACTCTCGTTGGATGCTGAGAAAGCATTCCATAGAGTCTCCTGGCACGCCATATATGATTCTCTTAAAAAGCTTGGGGTAGGGGTCTAGGGGACCCTTTTATAGCCAAAATCACGGCCCTGTATCACAATACGTCACCTAGGCTGAAGATAAATGGAACTGTAGCACCGAGGGCTCGGTTGCTACAGACGTATTGCACCTCACCCAGAGGTGTGATATCTCACTCTCAGATAAGGATGGAGTGTGGATCAGGACCCGACACCTGCATGCATTACACCACATTGCCGTGGAGCAGGGCGACCAATATGCCCCTGAGATGGGCACGACAGTCCCTGTCCCTGGCTGGAGTGGGGGGAGGGAACAATGAGGAAGGGGAACCCTGCAGTGCAGGAGCAGGGAGGAAGCAGTTCCTGGGTGCATTGAGAAGGGAGTATAAAAGGTGGGCACCATCTTAGTTCAGTGCAGAGAAGTCTGAGCAGAAGTGGCAGGGAGCAGGGGCTCTGCATGAGCTCTGCTCCGGAGGCGGGCCTAGTAACAGAGGCCCAGGCCTGCAAGAGGGAGAAGGAAGGAAGAGG
Source organism: Phyllobates terribilis (assembly GCF_046119375.1). NCBI lineage: Eukaryota > Metazoa > Chordata > Amphibia > Anura > Dendrobatidae > Phyllobates > Phyllobates terribilis. The sequence goes on along the minus strand of NW_027362769.1, from coordinate 10,004,235 downwards.
AGCGGAGAAGGCTCCAGGAACGAGGAATGAAGGGATCCCAGGGGTGCGGACGGGCGAGTCGCCACCGCACGCCCGAATCCACCTGCGTGGAGGGGTCAGGCCAAAGGGGGAGACCGGTCCCCGAACTAGTGGAGGCAGGAAACGACCCTCAGCTAGAAACCGGAGGCTCTGACATTTTATGTGGCGCAGCCCCTTGCTCCACCCGCTAGGAAGGCACCACATAGGGTCAGGGAAACTGGCGCCAAGTTTACCAAGAGGAGGCCCGAGGCAGCCGGACAGAAGTGTTGGTAAGAAAGGCCAGACAAAGGACACACAAAGGGGGTCCTGTGAAGCGCTCCAAAGTTATCTGGGAGTTGTCTGAGCCCCTCACCTGGTGAGCACAGTACGACGTGGGCAGCCGTTACCTGCAGACGTGGTCTGGATAATAAGAACTGTGAGTAAAGGCCCTGAACTGCATCACTGACTCCGTGTCGTTACTGCTGCTGCCCTGCACCATCACCCCCATCCTCCGCAAATTATTTTCCGGGCTAGATGCAGCTAAAAATTATTTTTAATTTTAAATCTGGTGAAGCTTATTATAGATGGCCTAATAGGATCAGTGCTGCACACTGCTACAAAGCCCAAATTATTTTCCAGTCAAGATACAGATAAACATGATTAGTAATTTGAAAGCTTAAAACGGTTGGTAGGGTGATTTTAACCAATCATCAAGCTTTTACTCTCCCCAGGATGACACAGGGGTAGAAAAGTCGTTTCGGATCCATGATTTGTTCATCTTTATGAACGTGAGTCTGTCTACATTATCAGTGGAGAGCCGCGTGCGCTTATCTGTCAGCACACCACCAGCAGCGCTGAACACACGTTCAGACAGAACGCTGGCTGCGGGGCATGACAAGATCTCCAAGGCGTAAGTGGCTAGCTCCAGCCATTTATCCAGATTGGAAGCCCAAAAAGAGCAAGGGTCCAGTGACACAGTCGTGGCTTCAATGTTTACTTGGAGATACTCCTGTACCATCGTCTCTAGGCGTTGACTATGTGTCAGACTTCTTGTCTCCTGTGGCCTTGCAAAGGATGGGCTAAAAAAGTGGTGAAATGATTCCGCAAAATTGATGTTACCAGCAGATACTGTGGTTCTGTTACGGTTTGAGTGCTGAACACTTGACGGTCCCACGGTTGGCAAGTTGGAACTGTGAGATTCACTACGTGCACCACTGGTATTTTGTGGAAAAGCACATGTAAGATTCTGCAACAGTCTCTGCTGATACTCCTGCATGCGTGCATCCCTTTCTATGGCAGGAATAATTTCTGCAAATTTACTTTTGTACCGGGGATCTAACAGTGTGGCAACCCAGTAGTCAGGATTATTTCTAATTCTCACAATTCGAGGGTCATGTTGCAGGTAGTGCAGCAAGAAGGCACTCATGTGTGTTGCGCATCCAGGAGCACCAAGTCCCTGTTGTGTTGGTGGCGAGGTAACAATCATGCTTTCTTCCTCTGTCCTCTCCCCCCAACCTCGCACAACAGAAATGTGATCAAGGTCTCCCTCATCTGATGAGTCTTCCATCAGTTCGTCCTCCACTTCTTCCTGGGCTCCTGCACCTTCCTCACTAGTTTGGCTGCTACCATGCGCCCTGGTAAAATCATCTCCCCCACCCTCACATGCCTGCCGCCCTGGTGCTGCCGACCGTCTGGACCTTGCAGATGTTAGCCCTTCCGCATACAACTCCTCCTCCTCTACTTCCTCCACCTCCTCTTGTGCCACCACCTGACTCCGAATTCTGTTTAACATGTGCTCCAGCATGTAAATCACCGGAATAGTCATGCTGATAATGGCATCGTCAGCACTAAACATCTTCGTCGCCATTTCAAAACTGTGCAGAAGGGTGCATAGGTCCCTGATCTGAGACCACTCCTCCAGCGTGATTTGCCCCACCTCTGAATCTCGTTGGCCCAGGCTATACGTCAGAACGTATTGCACCAGGGCTTGTCGGTGCTGTCACAGTCGCTGCAACATGTGCAGAGTTGAATTCCACCGGGTAGGCACATCGCATTTTAGCCGGTGAAGTGGCAGGCCCAACGACTTCTGTAGAGATGTAAGTCGCTGAGCTGCGGGATGCCAACGGCGGAAGTGAGCACACAGCGACCGTGCCCTCTGCAGAAGGCCATCTAGTCTGGGATAGTGGGCTAAAAATTGCTGGACAACCAGGTTCAACACGTGAGCCATACAAGGCACGTGTGTGACATTGCCCCGGCGAAGGGCCGCACCCAGGTTTGCAGCATTGTCGCACACGGCCTTCCCTGGTTTCAGGTCCAGTGGAGACAACCATTCATGAAATTGGTTCTCCAGAGCTGACCACAACTCCTCAGCTGTGTGACTCACATTTCCCAGACATTTCAATGTAAAAACCGCCTGATGACGTTGAGTCCTACTGCCAGCATAGTAAGGAGGTGTGCAGGATCCCTTCTGCGCAGTTAGAAAGCTTGTGGCATGACCAGACAGGCTTTGGGTGCAGGTGGAAGACCGAGAGGAGGTTGAGGAGGCAGAAGCAGTGGAGGAAAAATGACATAAAGAGGATTGACGCACAACTCGTGGGGACGGCAAGACTTGGACAGCAGCCCCTTGTCCTGCTGTCACCATAGTTACCCAGTGCCCAGTCAGCGACATGTAACGCCCCTGTCCATGCCTACTCGTCCAAGTGTCTGTGGTGAAATGCACCCTGTCACACACAGAGTTTCTCAAAGAAGCGGTGATGTTGTGTGCGACATGCTGGTGGAGCGCAGGCACACCTTTCTTTGAGAAGTAGTGCCGACTGGGCATCTGGTACTGGGGCACTGCGATGGACATAAGGTCTCGAAAATCCTCTGTGTCCACCAGGCGGAAAGGCAGCATTTCTGTAGCCAAGAGCTTGCAGATGGTGAAATTCAACCTCTTAGCTTTCTCATGGCTAGGAGGAAATGGTCTTTTACTTGTCCACATCTGAGGGACCGAGGGCTGGCTATTGTGCTTAGACAGGGTTGATAAGGGTGTCCCCGGCAAACTGCCGGTCTGTGAGGAAGATGCAGGCGGACATGTTAGGTTGCCTTGATCCAAAGGTGGTGCTATCGATGTCGGACAGCGCTCAAGACCAGCTGGTGTTACCACCTCCAAAGAAAATGATGACCTGCCAATCACGCTGGCTGTTGCGGGTAAAGAGGTGGCAGGTCTGCGCCCCAAAACAGGTGTGACTGCTGTCCCCCCAGTCACAGAGGATGAAGAGGCCGCGGATGCACAAGATATGGCAGACGGTGGTTGGCCCGGCCGGCTAGACCGCATTGTAGCACACTGAGCTTCCCACTGCAACTTATGCTTCATGTCCATGTGCCGGTTCATGCATGAAGTACTCAAACTATGTATTTTTTGGCCTCTACTTAGCTTTTGCTGACAAATGTTACAGATAACACGAGTTGGGTCATCTTTATCGATCTGAAAAAATGCCCAGGCTATGCAAGGCTTAGCACCCATGCGACCTGAAGAGCCACCACGACTTGTGGTGAGAGGCAGAGTTGTGTTTGAGGATGCAGTTGTTGACGTGCTTCCAGTACTACGTCTCTGTCCAGGAAGGCGCAACCTGACCTCGTCGTCACTAGCATCTTCCTCCACCTCCTCTGCTGACCTCATCTCTTGGCTGACTGTGGGTTGACAGTAAGTGGGATCTACGACCTCATCATCATCACCCTGTGCGTTATCACACCCGTCGTCCTCAGAGCCAACCTGTTCCTGCCCTGACAAAAAACTAAAGTTGTCGCTCCAATCAGGTATTTGAGTCTTATCATCGTCTTCCTCATTGTCTCCACCAACAGGAGTTACAGTTTGGGAATGAGGGTCTACATTATGGTCAGAACCTTCTGCGTCTGGTCCTGGATCCGACTCATAAAGATTCTGGGCATCAGTGCAGATCATTTCCTCGTCTGGATTCACAGAAGCGCTGGAGTCGACCTCTGATTCCCAGGCTATAGTATGAGTAAACAGCTCTGCAGACTCAACCATCTGTTCTACCTCATACTCAGACGGGCAGCTGGAGATTTGGGAGCTGTGAGGAAGCAAGTGCGATTTGGGTGACACCTTTGAGGACTGGAGTATTTGTGATGTTGAAGTTGATGTGGAGGAGAGCCCACTTAAAGGAGCACTTGATATCCGTTGAAGCACCTGCTGTTTTTGTGCCTCATCTGGAATTTGTAGCGATTGGCGTGGCCGTAAGAAAGGGATCTTATCACATTGTCCGCTAAAAGAAGTAGACATTTTAGTTTGGCTGGAAGATGGTCTTTCTTCTGCACCTACCCCACGGACACAACCTTTTTTCCCCTTCCCAACACGCCTATTCCCCTTTCCACCAGCAGCAGGCCTTTTTCCACTCATTTTGGTGGTTAACTAATTCACAACTCTGGAGTTGTTTGCACAAAAAAACAATGGATGGTAACCGAGCAGAGCTGAGTGGCCAAACTGTGGTATTAGGCCAAAACTATTGGCTGGGTTAGATGCAGAAAAAAATTATTTTTAATTTGCAACCTGATGGAGGTCAGTATAGATGGACTAATAGACCAAGTCCCACACACCGCTAGAAGCCCAAATATTTTTTCAGAGCTAGATGCAGAAATTTTTTTTATTCAATTTGCAACCTGATGGAGGTCAGTATAGATGGACTAATAGACCAAGTCCCACACACCGCTAGAAGCCCAAATATTTTTTCAGAGCTAGATGCAGAAAAAAATTATATTCAATTTGCAACCTGCTGGACGTCAGTATAGAAGGACTAATAGAACAAGTCCCACACACTGCTAGAAGCCCAAATATTTTTTCAGAGCTAAATGAAGAAAAAAATTATTTTTAATTTGCAACCTGATGGAGGTCAGTATAGATGGACTAATAGACCAAGTCCCACACACTGCTAGAAGCCCAAATATTTTTTCAGAGCTAGATGCAGAAAAAAATTATTTTTAATTTGCAACCTGATGGAGGTCAGTATAGATGGACTAATAGACCAAGTCCCACACACCGCTAGAAGCCCAAATATTTTTTCAGAGCTAGATGCAGAAAAATTTTTTATTCAATTTGCAACCTGATGGAGGTCAGTATAGATGGACTAATAGACCAAGTCCCACACACTGCTAGAAGCCCAAATATTTTTTCAGAGCTAGATGCAGAAAAAAATTATTTTTAATTTGCAACCTGATGGAGGTCAGTATAGATGGACTAATAGAACAAGTCCCACACGCTGCTAGAAGCCCAAATATTTTTTCAGAGATAAATGAAGAAAAAAATTATTTTTAATTTGCAACCTGATGGAGGTCAGTATAGATGGACTAATAGACCAAGTCCCACACACTGCTAGAAGCCCAAATATTTTTTCAGAGCTAGATGCAGAAAAAAATTATTTTTAATTTGCAACCTGATGGAGGTCAGTATAGATGGACTAATAGACCAAGTCCCACACACCGCTAGAAGCCCAAATATTTTTTCAGAGCTAGATGCAGAAAAAAATTATTTTTAATTTGCAACCTGATGGAGGTCAGTATAGATGGACTAATAGACCAAGTCCCACACACCGCTAGAAGCCCAAATATTTTTTCAGAGCTAGATGCAGAAAAAAATTATATTCAATTTGCAACCTGCTGGACGTCAGTATAGAAGGACTAATAGAACAAGTCCCACACACTGCTAGAAGCCCAAATATTTTTTCAGAGCTAAATGAAGAAAAAAATTATTTTTAATTTGCAACCTGATGGAGGTCAGTATAGATGGACTAATAGACCAAGTCCCACACACTGCTAGAAGCCCAAATATTTTTTCAGAGCTAGATGCAGAAAAAAATTATTTTTAATTTGCAGCCTGATGGAGGTCAGTATAGATGGACTAATAGACCAAGTCCCACACACCGCTAGAAGCCCAAATATTTTTTCAGAGCTAGATGCAGAAAAATTTTTTATTCAATTTGCAACCTGATGGAGGTCAGTATAGATGGACTAATAGACCAAGTCCCACACACTGCTAGAAGCCCAAATATTTTTTCAGAGCTAGATGCAGAAAAAAATTATTTTTAATTTGCAACCTGATGGAGGTCAGTATAGATGGACTAATAGACCAAGTCCCACACACTGCTAGAAGCCCAAATATTTTTTCAGAGCTAGATGCAGAAAAAAATTATTTTTAATTTGCAACCTGATGGAGGTCAGTATAGATGGACTAATAGAACAAGTCCCACACGCTGCTAGAAGCCCAAATATTTTTTCAGAGATAAATGAAGAAAAAAATTATTTTTAATTTGCAACCTGATGGAGGTCAGTATAGATGGACTAATAGACCAAGTCCCACACACTGCTAGAAGCCCAAATATTTTTTCAGAGCTAGATGCAGAAAAAAATTATTTTTAATTTGCAACCTGATGGAGGTCAGTATAGATGGACTAATAGACCAAGTCCCACACACCGCTAGAAGCCCAAATATTTTTTCAGAGCTAGATGCAGAAAAAAATTATTTTTAATTTGCAACCTGATGGAGGTCAGTATAGATGGACTAATAGACCAAGTCCCACACACCGCTAGAAGCCCAAATATTTTTTCAGAGCTAGATGCAGAAAATTTTTTTATTCAATTTGCAACCTGATGGAGGTCAGTATAGATGGACTAATAGACCAAGTCCCACACACTGCTAGAAGCCCAAATATTTTTTCAGAGCTAGATGCAGGAAAAAATTATTTTTAATTTGCAACCTGATGGAGGTCAGTATAGATGGACTAATAGACCAAGTCCCACACACTGCTAGAAGCCCAAATATTTTTTCAGAGCTAGATGCAGAAAAAAATTATTTTTAATTTGCAACCTGATGGAGGTCAGTATAGATGGACTAATAGAACAAGTCCCACACGACGGCGGTGCTGGTCCCATGCGTGTGACCGTGCCTTCGGGTTTCTTGGCCAGAGGACCTGGAATCCCCTGCCTGACGGATTCTGCTGCTGGGTAGGAGTTAGTCCCCACAGCCTCGGACTCCGGGTCCGGTAAGAAATCTTCTCAGTCAGGGCGAGCTCTGCAGCTGCCAGCCCCTGACTCCTTGTAGCACTGCTCCCACAGAGCTCCTGTTGTTTCTTCCTATGCTGCTTCTCTTCTCTACTTCTTCTCTACTCACTAACCCTGCCTCAGCCCTAGGTTTATATAGGGGAAGTTCTTCCCCTCCCAGGACTGGGCAGGAGGTGTGGCATGCATAGGATCCCTGACCAAGAGACCTCCCACCTGCTCTCAGACGTAATATCTCTATCACTGTGGCAACCAGACCCCTGGGGTGTCACATACACATGCAAGAAATAGAAGCATGTTCACACTAGCAAAAAGAAGCAAAACCTACAAAAGACTAAAAATATATCTCATACCCTACCATCATTATATATAAATGTAAAGCAAAGTTGCATATTAAATATAGGGTACTTAGTGAACTATTTTTGATCAAAAAAAGTATACAAGCTGTCCCACCAGCGACAAGGTGACCCTAAATTGGGACGGTACCTACACTGTCTATATTAAAAACCTTACTGTATATCAAAGTTGAAGTAATGCATATAAAAGGGTAGACAAATAGGACCGGGTCCCAACTTCAGACCACCTAGGCCCGTGGTAAGCTACATATATACTAATCAGCTCAACAAAGGGGATGCCACACCCTTAATTTGCACAGAAAGTCTTTACCTTGTGGAAGATAGGGTGGTGGTGGTGGTGGCTAAGTGACTAGAAGCATTATCCGCTATCCAACCAACAACCTTTTGACACTGCTCTGGGTTCAATAATGGTGTGCTGCTTTCCCATAGAAATTGGGACAGGAAGGTCAGGCGAGAAGATGTGGGTGTTTGTTGTGGCACAATTTCAGCTTGCCCACGGCCTTGTCCTCGGCCTCTGCATGCACCATTACCATCACTTCCAGTTCCCCGTCCCTTGCCACGTGCCTTGCCCATTTTAAATGGAGGACAGTATCTTCCACGCTCACTACAAATTACTGAGTTTGGAGCGAACTTATATGTGATCCGTGTGATAGAGAAAACAGAGTTTTGAATACCTGGCCTGTAGGTAGTTTGAACAGCAAACTGCGGTGAATTGCTTCAATGACACACTAAAGGAAATTTTTAATGAAGGCCAGAAATTGCAGTATTTTCTGACAACGTATATGTGATCCGTTTGACGGAGAAAACACAGTCGGAAATACCTGGCCTGTAGGTAAGTAGTTTGAATAGCACACTGCGGTGAATTGCTTCAATGACACACTAAAGGAAATTTTTAATGGAGGCCAGAAATGGCTGTATTTTCTGACAACGTATATGTGATCCGTTTGACGGAGAAAACACGGTTTTTAATAGCTGGATTTCTAGCGCTCTAATATGGAAAGGACCAGGCTGTATTCTGCAGTGCCAACAAGCAAATGGCGCAGAAAAAATGGTGTTCTCTGGATTGCTTTTTAAGTAAATAATGAGGATTAAGATCCAAAGAAAAGTATTCCTGGCCCCTGAGACCTGGGCCTTTGTATAGAAATATCAAGCAGCAGCAGAAGGCAGAATTGGAATGGAGCCTCTTGTGCTATATGCACTGCAGTCTGCTATATACACTGCCTGCCTATATACCCTGCCTGCATGATATCTCTGCAGATGGATTAGTCCTCAGAAGGACTGTTAAGATGGATATGTGTAATGTATGGTTTTTCTCCCTACACTACCTAATACACGATCAAATCTCTCCCTGACACAGCAGCAGCTCTCCATACACTGTTTGATCCGGAGTGACTGTGACGAGCATGGCGGCCCCAGGTCTGATATAGATCTGATGACGCTGTGCGGCCAGCCAATCACTGTAATGCCCACAACAAACATGGCTATGGCATTACAGTGCATGGTAGGCAATCCCTGCATGTTCATTGGCTCTCTAAAGAGCGCCAAACATGCAGGGAGGGGACCCGAGTTCCCGCCCGAGCAACCCGGAAATACTCGGCGAGCACCGAGCATCTCGAGCAGTGAGATGCTCGGGCGAGCACCGAGCAGTAGCAAGCATGCTGGCTCATTACTATACATTATGTATTATTAACAAATTTAGTATCAAGTACAAGTCACGTGCTGCGCACATACTTCTCTTCTTGTATGGAGTACCATTGTTTCAATGTTTAATAAAGGTATTTTAACTATGATCATCTTTAGTTATTATTTTTTGTTGCCTTCTACTGTCTTATGGACCGCATGTTCGGGTTGTTCTTCTTTTTTTATATGCACTCTTACCGAATGGTCTGCCATTCTATGATCCTTGTGCTGACTTCCATATTTTGGATTTCATGCCGGAGACTGGATCTCAATACACTTCCATATTTGTATAGTTTTCCATTGGTCTTATCTTCTAATATGTAATAATAATAATAATAATCTTTATTTATATAGCACCAACATATTCAACAGCGCTTTACAATTCAGAGGTTCCTATACAGCAGTCATAAGTAACATAGCTAAAGATAATACAATAATTAAAGCAAAAATAATATCGACCTTGCTCGTAACAGCTTGCAATCTACAATGAGATGGGGGTGACACAAAGTATAGGGGCTTATTTACAATGAAGGTCCAGCCATCTTGAGGGGATGAGGGATAGATAAAGGCTGCATGAGCTCATTACCAGACAGTATTTGTAGTGCTTTTGTGTGTGGTGGAGTTTGGTGGAGACTTATGTTTGGAGAAATAATGAATGGGCTATAAAAATATAAAAGGATTTCAATTAGGGAATGTGAAAGGCCACCTTAAACAGGTGTGTTTTTAGGGAGCACCAAAAACTGTGTAAGTTGTGGTTCATCCTAATTTCTTGGGGTAGAGCATTCCAAAGAATAGGTGTAGCTCGGGAGAAGTCTTGGAGCCGGGAGTGGGAAGTACGGATTAGTGCGGATGTTAGTTGAAAGTTGCTTGCGGAGCATAGAGAGCGGGTAGTCCGAAAAACAGAAATGAGGGAGGAGATGTAGGGGGGTGCCGCGCTGTGGAGAGCTTTGTGGGTGAAAACAAGCAATTTAAATTGGATCCTATAATGTATGGGCAGCCAGTGAAATGACTGGCACAGAGCGGAAGCATCAAAGTAACGATTAGCCAGATAGATGACCCTGGCTAATGCATTAAGGATGGACTGGAGAGGGGAAAGTCGAGTGAGGGGGATGCCAATTAATAGAGAGTTACAGTAGTCAAGGTGGGAGTGGATCAGGGCAACAGTGAGAGTTTTTGTTGTTTCCAAGGTGAGAAAGGGGCAGATTCTAGAGATGTTCTTCAGGTGCAAGCTACAAGAGCAGGCAAGAGACTGTATATGGAAGGTGAAGGAAAGATTGGTGTCAAACACAACACCCAGACAGCGCACCTGCTGGCTCGGCGTTATAGTGGTGCCACACACGGAGAGGGAGATGTCGGATTTAGGGAGGTGAGTAGACGGAGGGAGCAGACGTAGTTCAGTTTTGGAAAGGTTGAGTTTCAGATAGAGAACAGACATGATGTTGGAAACTGTGGCCAGACAGTCACTGGTGTTCTGTAGTACAGCGGGGGTAAGGTCAGGGGATGAGGTGTATAGTTGTGTGTCATCAGTATAAAGATGGTACTGAAAGCCAAATTTGATGATGGTCTATCCAATTGGGGCCATGTAGAGAGATAAGAGAAGATGGCCAAGGACTGAACCCTGAGGAACCCCAATCGTGAGAGGAAGGGGGGAAGAAGTGGAGCCTGCAAACGATACACTGAAAGAGCGGTCAGATAGGTGGGAGGAGAACCAGGAGAGAGCAGTGTCCTATGTAAAGTGCTGCAGAGCGGTAGTTGCGAACAAGCTGCTGTCCGGCTGCGGTCTGGCACTTTACAGACAAGGGGTGTCCTAGTCCAGTGTGCTGTAGGGTGTGGGGTGCATCACACTCACTTGTGGGTCGGAGGCCTCCACTGCCTCCAGGCTTCCGTCATCTGGGGCCGCTGCACACAATGCATGGGACACCAGATTCTTTGTAACGGTCAAACTTCTATTAAACAGTCCAAGTTCATCATGTGGATACTGGTGGGATAGGGCACAGTAATTCAGACTTCCTGCCTCCTTAGTACACCTCCTCTTCTGTTCTGCCACACGTTCATTCTGGACTACCCCTAAGCCCGCTGATTCCATCAGCCTCAGGGATTCGTTGTCCACTTCGGCAGTTCACCCGGGACCAGTCACCTGCTCCCCATGTAACTCTATGTCCACCAAACTTGTGATGTCAGAAGACCAGGCCCGCTCTGTGGTACCTGGCACGAGCTCTAGGTTCCAGATGATGTTGGAATGTTCATCAGGAATCTACATTTGGCCGCCCACTGCCCTGAATGTTTGGCCCATGCTGCTCCTAGCAACACACCCCACCTGAACATGAACTCTCCAACACACTTCACTGGCTGACACTGAACTCCCCCTAACTGGGAAGTGCCCCCCTTCTTATCAGCTATATTCCCTCCCATTCCCTCTCACTGGGCTAATCCTAACCTTAACCATTTTCTATCTACATGCTAACCTGTTCTATATCCTATTCTGTCCTAAGATTATCCTTATGCTATATTCACATTATGCTCTAGCACTTTATATACTGTACATCACCATAATACATTATATCACATTACATTAGACACACGTTACTTTTACATATATAAAACTGCACAACGGTATTCACCTAGTGCGTCTGTTGTCTTCAGGGGCAGGAATGGGTAAGACAGTTCACATTCCTACATATATTTTAGGGAAAGTAGGGATCAAAAAAGATCTTAGATCACAAAGTGAGATACAGTATTTTAAGTAATTTTCTGCTGATAAGCATTCCCCTACTCTGTAGATTTAATTATTCGCTATTGATGTAACAATTAATGATACAATTCATCTTAGGTTGTGCATTTTGGATTATGAATATGCATTCAAAATAATACATGTTATTACTATGGATTTGTTTATCTGACTGGTTATATGTGGGATTTGCTATCTCTACTCCTCTTTCTTGTCTATCTATCTGTTTCCAGTATTTGCTTCTGAGCTCCATATTTTGCCCTCACTTGGCCCTCTTTACAAATGGCCACCGCTAGTGGCGCATGCGCGGTGTGCCACGGCTCAGTTGCGTCCTATAAGGCTTCCGTATGATGGGAGTGTGGGCTTTTGACATCACTGGAACAATTGTTCCCACCCACACTCCCATCAGGAACTGGCCGGAAATGACGCGACGGAGGCGGAGGATATCACCGTGCACGCGCCACGCTATCAGCGTGTGCCTTAGGCATATCAGACGGATATATAAAGGATGTCCCCGCACACACAACCACAGCCCCCCGAGGAAGCATACGTATATTACCTATAGACCTTATATCATGTAGCAACCCCCTAGATAATCCCATGTGGACCTAACGGGTTACCACTCTGTTTTTTGTGTATTCCCCTCCATTCTACCTGCTATTTTTAGATCGTGTGTCTTTTATCATGCATACAATAAAAATCATGTTTTAATTGCATCTTTGTTGTTTATGATTCTTGTTGGGGATCTTACTCCATTTGTTTGTAGGTTATATATAGTTTAGGGAAAGTAGGGATCAAAAAAGATCTTAGATCACAAAGTGAGATACAGTGTCTCCAGGATGAAACAGGAAGTGGACAGCTGGAGTCCAAAAGGGGTGTAAAAGACCTAAGTGTGACACAGAGGTAGAGATTAATAGAGAGGAAGCAGAGACCTTCACGGAGGGGTCCTTGGAGAGAGATAGAACCTCGATGACCATAAGAGCTTATATTTTACAGGAGAGAGGGGACCTGGCTGATCCCAAGACCTTGGACTTTAAAGGCAATATAGACCCCACTCACCATAAGAGGTTTCACTGGGCAGTAGAGACTAGTGTTGAGCCACCCCCGTAGTGTTCGAGTTCGGTTCGTCGAACACCCGTGTGTTCGCCGAACTGTTCGTCGAACTGTTCGTCGAACACCTTCGAACACCGTTAAAACCAATGGCAGGCAAACAAAAACACATAGAAACACATAGAAAACACCTTCAAAGGTGTCCAAAAGCTGACAAACTGCTCAGAAGACACAACTAACACATGGAAAAGTGACAAGTACATATAGTCATGCGAAAAGAAAAGAGGTGGAGGAGTAAAAGGAGGGGGAGACACAGATATAGGCATGTCATGCCCTTCTAAAATCCAAAAAGTGAGAAGCCGACACGTTCAGTCCGCTCCTGCCCGTGCCACCTCCGTGTCGCCGGGTTTGTGCCAGAGCCGCGGTGAACCCTGACGGCCAGCCCCCCTCTCCCAATACTGGTGCCTGTCCGCTGGTGGGTCGAGCGAGCCCCCCTGTGGTGGAGGCAGCTCTAAGCTTTTTAATTTAAATTGTCTCTCTAATTTGAATGAATACACTTTAAATCCATTTACAAGGATCTATTGGAGGGCAAGTCTCATGCCAGCAGCCGCGTAATTCCAGCTCCAGTAGCGTCCACTAAAGCTGCTGCAGTTAAAAAGCTTTTATAAGGATCGAGCTCGGCTGACCACCGCAAGGCATCCTACTGCCAGTCCCAGCCCCTATGCCTTGGGGTGCCTCCTGATGCTCTTCACTGAGTATCCCGTGGTCCCGAAGCATTTCCTTTGAAAAAATGAAGTGTCCAAACTACAGGTGGTGTAGCTTGCTTAACAGCCGGGATAATCCGCTGACTAGCAGACACTGCTACTAGGCACAAAGTATTTCCTGGGCTAGATGCAGTTAAAAATTTGTAATTAGATACTCTCGTTGGATGCTGAGAAAGCATTCCATAGAGTCTCCTGGCACGCCATATATGATTCTCTTAAAAAGCTTGGGGTAGGGGTCTAGGGGACCCTTTTATAGCCAAAATCACGGCCCTGTATCACAATACGTCACCTAGGCTGAAGATAAGTGGAACTGTAGCACCCTGAGGGCTTGGTTGCTACAGAGGTATTGCACCTCACCCAGAGGTGTGATATCTCACTCTCAGGTAAGGATGGAGTGTGGATCAGGACCCGACACCTGCATGCATTACACCACATTGCCGTGGGGCAGGGCGACCAATATGCCTCTGAGATGGGCACGACAGTCCCTGTCCCTGGCTGGAGTGGGGGGAGGGAACACTGAGGAAGGGGAACCCTGTAGTGCAGTAGCAGGGAGGAAGCAGTTCCTGGGTGCATTGAGAAGGGAGTATAAAAGGTGGGCACCATCTTAGTTCAGTGCAGAGAAGTCTGAGCAGAAGTGGCAGGGAGCTGGGGCTCTGCATGAGCTCTGCTCCGGAGGCGGGCCTAGTAACAGAGGCCCAGGCCTGGAAGAGGAGCGGAGAAGGCTCCAGGAACGAGGAATGAAGGGATCCCAGGGGTGCGGACGGGCGAGTCGCCACCGCACGCCCGAATCCACCTGCGTGGAGGGGTCAGGCCAAAGGGGGAGACCGGTCCCCGAAACTAGTGGAGGCAGGAAACGACCCTCAGCTAGAAACCGGAGGCTGTGACATTTTATGTGGCGCAGCCCCTCGCTACACCCGCTAGGAAGGCACCACATAGGGTCAGGGAAACTGGCGCCAAGTTTACCAAGAGGAGGCCCGAGGCAGCCGGACAGAAGGGTTGGTAAGAAAGGCCAGACAAAGGACACACAAAGGGGGTCCTGTGAAGAGCTCCAAAGTTATCTGGGAGTTGTCTGAGCCCCTCACCTGGTGAGCACAGTACGACGTGGGCAGCCGTTACCTGCAGACGTGGTCTGGATAATAAGAACTGTGAGTAAAGGCCCTGGACTGCATCACTGACTCAGTGTCGTTACTGCAGCTGCCCTGCACCATCACCCCCATCCTCCGCATACACTGCCCTGAGGCTATACTCCTCCCGTGGGAAGTTATGCTACGCTCTGCTGCACCCAAAACACCAGCCTCAGCAGTATGCCCTGCAGCGGCGGTTCACTCTGACCGCAATCCACGGGTGGCGTAGTCGGACATTTAAACATCAAAACCACATAAATAGCTCCGCCACTGGTTTGACCACCCTGAGCCACGGAACCGGGTCGCCGCCACGAAGACTACAACCACCAGCATCCACCAAAAAGGGTCCGGCTCCGGGTGTCCCAAGGCCCAGGGGGTGCATCAGAACATTTTCATCACCTTTCACAATCACCAATGGGACAAGGCAGGGATGTCCTCTGTCCCCTCTCTTATACATCCTAGTGACTGAGCACCTGCTCTCATCAATTCGCCATAACACCAATATTAGGTGGATTGAGGTGGGAGGCACCGAGTACAAGTGCTCTCTATTTGCTGATGATGTCCTAGTATATATCACTCAATCACATATATCCATCCATGCTGTTATGGCTGAAATAGATCACTTTGTTACATGGTCAAATTTTAAAATCAATGCAGCGAAGTCTGAGGCCCTCGATGTCTCCCTCCCCAAATCCATATAGGATTCCATCCAGTCCAACTTTCCCTTTGCCTGGCCCTCACAGGGTATCAAATACTTAGGAATTCCTATTCATAGAGACCTCTCCCATCTATGTTATCTTAATTTTGGGCCCTTTATTGAACAACTCCATACAGACCACGGTTGGCAAGTTAGAACTGTAAGATTCACTACGTGAACCACTGGTGTTTTGTGGAAAAGCACATGTACACTGTGTTCCAAATTATTATGCAAAAAGTGATTAGGAGTGATAAGAGAAGAATTTGTTTGTTTGTCAGTTAAACTCATTGATGGTGATGTGTGTCAGGGCTCTTTATATCACTGTAAGCAATTGCAGACACCTGTGCTAATTAGTTTGGCAGGTGTGTCCAATGAAAGGCAAGACTACTTAAGAAGGCTGTCTCACATTATTAAGCAGCCTACATTTTCTGCCAAAATGGGAAAGAAAAAGGATGTGTCGGCTGCTGAGAAGCAACAAATTGTGGAGTGTTTAGGTCAAGGCATGACTACAATCAACATTGTGCGATGATCAGGATGAAGTGTCTTGGCAATCAAGAAGTATGTAGCTGATTCACAGTACACACGTGTGCGTGCTGATAAGGGCAAATTGAGGACTCTTTCCTACAGGCAATTACGTCAGGTTAAAAGAGCAGCGGCAAAAAAGCCTTGTCATAGCAGCAGACAAGTTTTTGAAGCTGCTGGTGCCTCCAATGTCCCCCGAACAACAAGATGCAGGGTCCTTCAGAGGTTTGCAGCTGTGCATACGCCATCCTGTCGACCTCCTCTATCCACTTCACACAAGCAGAAACGGCTCCAGTGGGCCAAACATTACATGAAGACTGATTTCAAAACTGTTTTGTTCACGGATGAGTGCCGTGCAGCGCTCGATGGTCCAGATGGATGGAGTGGAGGATGGCTGGTTGATGGACACCCCACGCAAACACGGCTACAGCGCCAACAAGGAGGAGGTGGAGTAATGTTTTGGGCTGGAATCATGGGGAGGGAGATTGTCGGCCCCTTTAGGATCCCTGAAGGCGCTAAAGATGAACTCCATAATGTATGTGGATTTTCTCAAACAGCACTTCCTGCCATGGTTCAAGAAGAAGAACCGTGTATTTCACAGCAAGATCATTTTTTTGCATGATAATGCACCATCTCATGCTGCACATAAAACATCTGCATCTCTGGCTGATATGGGCATAAAAGGGGACAAACTTATGGTGTGACCCCCCATGCTCCCCTGACCTCTACCCCATTCAGAACCTCTGGAGCATCATCAAAAGGAGTGTCTATGATGGCGGGAGGCAGTTCACATCTAAGCAACAGCTCTGGGAGGGTATTCTGTCCTCATGGAAAACAATTGAAGCAGAAACCATCCAAAACCTGACAAATTCAATGGACGAGAGAGTTCAGAAGCTCCTTTCGAACAAGGGGTCCTATGTGAAAATGTAACATCACCTAGAATAAAGTTTTGAGTTGAAAACTGTTTGATTTCAGTTTCTAATAACCTGCTAATGCTTATAATTTCTAAAATGACCATTTTTTTGGTCTTTATTAAAATGAAAAGGTTGATCGAAAAGTTTGGGGGATCTAAGAGTGTGGCAACCCAGTAGTCATGATTACTTCGAATTCTGACAATATGAGGGTCATGTTGCAGGTAGTGCAGCAAGAAGGCACTTATATGTCTTGCGCATCTCGGAGCCCCAAAATTATTTTCCCGGCTAGATGCAGCTAAAAATTATTATTAATTTTAAATCTGGTGGAGCTTAGTATAGATGGCCTAATAGGATCAGTGCTGCACACTGCTACAAAGCCCAAATTATTTTCCAGTCAAGATACAGATAAACATGATTAGTAATTTTAAATCTGGTGGAGCTTATTATAGATGGCCTAATAGAATCAGTGCTGCACACTGCTACAAAGCCCAAATTATTTTTCAGCCAAGATACAGATAAACATGATTAGTAATTTGAAAGCTTAAAACGGTTGGTAGGGTGATTTTAACCAATCATCAAGCTTTTACTCTCCCCAGGATGACACAGGGGTAGAAAAGTCATTTCGGATCCATGATTTGTTCATCTTTATGAACGTGAGTCTGTCTACATTATCAGTGGAGAGCCGCGTGCCCCGTGGCTGCGGGGCATGACAAGATCTCCAAGGCGTAAGTGGCTAGCTCCGGCCATTTATCCAGATTGGAAGCCGAAAAAGAGCAAGGGTCCAGTGACAGTCATGGCTTCAATGTTTACTTGGAGATACTCCTGTACCATCGTCTCTAAGCGTTGACTATGTGTCAGACTTCTTGTCTCCTGTGGCCTTGCAAAGGATGGGCTAAAAAAGTGGTGAAATGATTCCGCAAAATTGATGTTACCAGCAGATACTGTGGTTCTGTTACGGTTTGAGTGCTGAACACTCGACGGTCCCACGGTTGGCAAGTTGGAACTGTGAGATTCACTACGTGCACCACTGGTGTTTTGTGGAAAAGCATATGTAAGATTCTGCAACAGTCTCTGCTGATACTCCTGCATGCGTGCATCCCTTTCTATGGCAGGAATAATTTCTGCAAATTTACTTTTGTACCGGGGATCTAACAGTGTGGCAACCCAGTAGTCAGGATTATTTCTAATTCTCACAATTCGAGGGTCATGTTGCAGGTAGTGCAGCAAGAAGGCACTCATGTGTGTTGCGCATCCAGGAGCACCAAGTCCCTGTTGTGTTGGTGGCGAGGTAACAATCATGCTTCCTTCCTCTGTCCTCTCCCCCCAACCTCGCACAACAGAAATGTGATCAAGGTCTCCCTCATCTGATGAGTCTTCCATCAGTTCGTCCTCCACTTCTTCCTGGGCTCCTGCACCTTCCTCACTAGTTTGGCTGCTACCATGCGCCCTGGTAAAACCATCTCCCCCACCCTCACATGCCTGCCGCCTTGGTGCTGCCGACAGTCTGGACCTTGCAGATATTAGCCCTTCCGCATACAACTCCTCCTCCTCTACTTCCTCCACCTCCTCTTGTGCCACCACCTGACTCCGAATTCTGTTTAACATGTGCTCCAGCATGTAAATCACCGGAATAGTCATGCTGATAATGGCATCGTCAGCACTAAACATCTTCGTCGCCATTTCAAAACTGTGCAGAAGGGTGCATAGGTCCCTGATCTGAGACCACTCCTCCAGCGTGATTTGCCCCACCTCTGGATCTCGTTGGCCCAGGCTATACGTCAGAACGTATTGCACCAGGGCTTGTCGGTGCTGCCACAGTCGCTGCAACATGTGCAGAGTTGAATTCCACCGGGTAGGCACATCGCATTTTAGCCGGTGAAGTGGCAGGCCCAACGACTTCTGTAGAGATGTAAGTCGCTGAGCTGCGGGATGCGAACGGCGGAAGTGAGCACACAGCGACCGTGCCCTCTGCAGAAGGCCATCTAGTCTGGGATAGTGGGCTAAAAATTGCTGGACAACCAGGTTCAACACGTGAGCCATATAAGGCACGTGTGTGACATTGCCCCGGCGAAGGGCCGCACCCAGGTTTGCAGCATTGTCGCACACGGCCTTCCCTGGTTTCAGGTCCAGTGGAGACAACCATTCATGAAATTGGTTCTCCAGAGCTGACCACAACTCCTCAGCTGTGTGACTCACATTTCCCAGACATTTCAATGTAAAAACCGCCTGATGACGTTGAGCCCTACTGTCAGCATAGTAAGGAGGTGTGCAGGATCCCTTCTGCGCAGTTAGAAAGCTTGTGGCATGACTAGACAGGCTTTGGGTGCAGGTGGAAGACCGAGAGGAGGTTGAGGAGGCAGAAGCAGTGGAGGAACTTTGACATAAAGAGGATTGACGCACAACTCGTGGGGGCGGCAAGACTTGGACAGCAGCCCCTTGTCCTGCTGTCACCATAGTTACCCAGTGCCCAGTCAGCGACATGTAACGCCCCTGTCCATGCCTACTCGTCCAAGTGTCTGTGGTGAAATGCACCCTGTCACACACAGTTTCTCAAAGAAGCGGTGATGTTGTGTGCGACGTTCTGGTGGAGCGCAGGCACACCTTTCTTTGAGAAGTAGTGCCGACTGGGCATCTGGTACTGGGGCACTGCGACGGACATAAGGTCTCGAAAATCCTCTGTGTCCACCAAGCGGAAAGGCAGCATTTCTGTAGCCAAGAGCTTGCAGATGGTGAAATTCAACCTCTTAGCTTTCTCATGGCTAGGAGGAAATGGTCTTTTACTTGTCCACATCTGAGGGACCGAGGGCTGGCTATTGTGCTTAGACGGGGTTGATAAGGGTGTCCCTGGCAAACTGCCGGTCTGTGAGGAAGATGCAGGCGGACATGTTAGGTTGCCTTGATCCAAAGGTGGTGCTATCGATGTCGGACAGCGCTCAACACCAGCTGGTGTTACCACCTCCAAAGAAAATGATGACCTGCCACTCACGCTGGCTGTTGCGGGTAAAGAGGTGGCAGGTCTGCGCCCCAAAACAGGTGTGACTGCTGTCCCCCCAGTCACAGAGGATGAAGAGGCCGCGGATGCACAAGATATGGCAGACGGTGGTTGGCCCGGCCGGCTAGGCCGCATTGTAGCACACTGAGCTTCCCACTGCAACTTATGCTTCATGTCCATGTGCCGGTTCATGCATGAAGTACTCAAACTATGTATTTTTTGGCCTCTACTTAGCTTTTGCTGACAAATGTTACAGATAACACGAGTTGGGTCACCTTTATCGATCTGAAAAAATGCCCAGGCTATGCAAGGCTTAGCACCCATGCGACCTGAAGAGCCACCACGACTTGTGGTGAGAGGCAGAGTTGTGTTTGAGGATGCAGTTGTTGACGTGCTTCCAGTACTACGTCTCTGTCCAGGAAGGCGCAACCTGACCTCGTTGTCACTAGCATCTTCCTCCACCTCCTCTGCTGACCTCATCTCTTGGCTGACTGTGGGTTGACAGTAAGTGGGATCTCCAACCTCATCATCATCACCCTGTGCGTTATCACACCTGTCATCCTCAGAGCCAACCTGTTCCTGCCCTGACAAAAAACTAAAGTTGTCGCTCCAATAAGGTATTTGAGTCTCATCATCGTCTTCCTCATTGTCTCCACCAACAGGAGTTACAGTTTGGGAATGAGGGTCTACATTATGGTCAGAACCTTCTGCGTCTGGTCCTGGATCCGACTCATAAAGATTCTGGGCATCAGTGCAGATCATTTCCTCGTCTGGATTCACAGAAGCGCTGGAGTCGACCTCTGATTCCCAGGCTATAGTATGAGTAAACAGCTCTGCAGACTCAACCATCTGTTCTACCTCATACTCAGACGGGCAGCTGGAGATTTGGGAGCTGTGAGGAAGCAAGTGAGATTGGGGTGACACCTTTGAGGACTGGAGTATTTGTGATGTTGAAGTTGATGTGGAGGAGAGCCCACTTAAAGGAGCACTTGATATCCGTTGAAGCACCTGCTGTTTTTGTGCCTCATCTGGAATTTGTAGCGATTGGCATGGCCGTAAGAAAGGGATCTTATCACATTGTCCGCTAAAAGAAGTAGACATTTTAGTTTGGCTGGAAGATGGTCTTTCTTCTGCAGATGTTACTGTTGCTTTAACACCTACCCCACGGACACAACCTTTTTTCCCCTTCCCAACATGCCTATTCCCCTTTCCACCAGCAGCAGGCCTTTTTCCACTCATTTTGGTGGTTAACTAATTCACAACTCTGGAGTTGTTTGCACAAAAAAACAATGGATGGGAACCGAGCAGAGCTGAGTGGCCAAACAGTGGTATTAGGCCAAAACTATTGGCTGGGTTAGATGCAGAAAAAAATTATTTTTAATTTGCAACCTGATGGAGGTCAGTATAGATGGACTAATAGAGAAAGTCCCACACACTGCTAGAAGGCCAAATATTTTTTCAGAGCTAGATGCAGACCAAAAATTATTTTGAATTTGCAACCTGATGGAGGTCAGTATAGATGGACTAATAGAGAAAGTCCCACACACTGCTAGAAGGCCAAATATTTTTTCAGAGCTAGATGCAGACAAAAAATTATATTCAGTTTGCAACCTGATGGAGGTCAGTATAGATGAACTAATAGAACAAGTCCCACACACAGCTAGAAGCCCAAATATTTTTTCAGAGGTAGATGCAGATAAAAATTATTTTTAATTTGCAACCTGATGGAGGTCAGTATAGATGGACTAATAGAGAAAGTCCCACACACTGCTAGAAGGCCAAATATTTTTTCAGAGCTAGATGCAGACAAAAAATTATTTTGAATTTGCAGCGTGATGGAGGTCAGTATAGATGGACTAATAGAGAAAGTCCCACACACTGCTAGAAACCCAATATTTTTTCAGAGGTAGATGCAGAAAAAAAATATATTCAGTTTGCAACCTGATGGAGGTCAGTATAGATGGACTAATAGAGAAAGTCCCACACACTGCTAGAAGGCCAAATATTTTTTCAGAGCTAGATGCAGATAAAAATTATATTCAGTTTGCAACCTGATGGAGGTCAGTATAGATGGACTAATAGAACAAGTCCCACACACAGCTAGAAGCCCAAATACTTTTTCAGAGGTAGATGCAGAAAAAAATTATATTCAGTTTGCAACCTGATGGAGGTCTGTATAGATGGATTAATAGAACAAGTCCCACACACAGCTAGAAGCCCAAATATTTTTTCAGAGGTAGATGCAGAAAAAAATTATATTCAGTTTGCAACCTGATGGAGGTCTGTATAGATGGATTAATAGAACAAGTCCCACACACAGCTAGAAGCCCAATATTTTTTCAGAGGTAGATACAGAAAAAAAATATATTCAGTTTGCAACCTGATGGAGGTCAGTATAGATGGACTAGTAGAGAAAGTCCCACACACTGCTAGAAGGCCAAATATTTTTTCAGAGCTAGATGCAGATATAAATTATTTTTAATTTGCAACCTGATGGAGGTCAGTATAGATGGACTAATAGAATGATGCTATGCCCAAAAGATTTTACTTCACTAGGTGCAGTAAAAAAATTGGTATTCTATACACAGGTGGTATATCTTGCAACACAGATAGGCTACTCCACTGACTAACACACTCTGCAATAGGCCAAAAAGGATTAGCTTTGCTAGATTAAGCCAAATGCTGTGAAAAAAAACTTGCACAGCACTGGCACAGACCTGCCTGGCAAAAACTGATAGGAACTGATGTAACCTAGTCCTGAAAAGGACTGCAATTACAATTAGTCTTTACTCCCACAATCTATCTATTTAAGAGCACAGACCTGCCTGATAAAAGTCGTAGGAAATGCTGTAACCTAGTCCTTAAAAGGACTGCAATCACAACTATTCCCTACTCCCAAGCTATCTGTAGATTTGTGCGAAAATTGGCTTGAAATTAACAAGGTATAGCGCACACAGCAACAGCGGTGCCGTCTAACACGCAGCTGCAGCAGTGAGAAAATGGTGGCGACGGGGGAAATGGCTTGGTCTTATAGGGCAAGGACATGTGACATACACTGCCAATGACACATGCCCTTGCTTGTGTGAAAAAAAGCACTTCGCTCCGTGTGTGCGCTGCTGATAGGCTGACAGATTGCACCTCCCCACTGTAAATGCGGGAAAGAGAAAAAAAAATGGAGATCTTCATTATTCCTGCAGAGATCCATCCCCTGCCCCTCCCCCCACCCCGCTGTACACTCAAACTGCATATTAACATTAATTTTCATCATTGCTGAGAAAAAATCCAGTTATGATTTTGGTGCACGAACAGTTATCGAACATAACCTCGAACAGCCGAATTTTTCTCAAATCGTTCGTGTTCGCCGAACGGCTCGAACACCGCCCAAAACAGCTCGAATTTGAGATTGGCGAACAGTTCGAGTCGAACATCGCTCATCTCTATTGGCTGGCCCCCTCTTTCCAAGCCAAGAGATTCAGAGAACAGAAGTAGAGATGGCTCCTGTCCAGGGCTCTCTGACTGCCTGGGCAATTTGGCAGGTGGTGAAGAGACAGATGGGTGCTCTTCAGTGCTCAGGACCTGAGAGGATCTGGAACTAATTGAAGTCGATGCGTTAGCTGCCATCCATCCGACAGCGGCTTCAATTTGGTCCTCCCGCAGCAGTGGGGTACGGCTAGCTCCTACAAAGCTGCGCATAAAGGACTGTTACCTGGTAAAACTGGGGGATGCTGAGTCACTGGTGCCCGCAGCAGGCACAGAATCCTCACGTCCTCTCCCTGCAGAAACTCCACGCCCACGCCCACGACCACATGCCTTACTCCCTGCCTTCTTCATCTTGGTAGACTGATAAAGATAGGCAGAAAAGTACTAAGGGCTTAGTGAGCTTATTCCTGAACAGCTGCTAACAGGTATAAGAAACACTAATTTTATAAAGTGTGGACTAGACTTTAATATGAGCTAATGTGGCCTACACAACTGTAAAGTGGAGTGTTTGGTGAACTTTATTTAGGTTTTTTTTGTCACAAAAAGACACTGGATGTGCCTAAAGATGTAATAACGATAGTATCACAAACTTTTTGTAGCTATTACAATGTAGGAAGGTAACCTACAATGCAATAGATGAGGCTGCAAAAAATAGGCTAATACTAATCTGGCTGGGGCTGCAGGGCACAAGGCTGCAGAAAGGCTCCTCTAACTACTCCTATATAGTGTGTTTGGAACCAATTTAGCTGAATACGGATGGAACCACCACACTAATAGGAGAAATCAGGAAAAATTATGAATTGGCAAAAAAGGACAATGTATGAGGCAGTGACACACACTGAGTGCACTACAACCAGACGTGGTTGAAGCACACACTACAGGGTGAGCTGCACTCACACACAGAGACCTTGCAGAAAGCGGTGAACAGCACAGAGAACTGTGCACTAGCACTGCAAGGCACAGCGATTTATAAAGTAGCTTGGGTAAAGCAGAATAGACCAAATAGGTAGCTAAAACTGTCCCTCAGAACAACAGTGTCCTATCCCTAACTGAATTCACAGCAGAGTGAGCTCAAAATGGCGGCGGCGGCTTTTATAGTGCATCATGACATCATTTCAGCAGCCAATCACAGCCATGCCATTAGTTAAGATGCCTACATGCCTAACAGGATGTGCCCACACTTCTTAGGATCCTCATTGGCTGAATAAAATGAAAATGGCTCATTGCATTATGGGAACTTCCGATACCGGTATACGATATTGCAAAAGTATCGAAATTAAGTATCAGAATTCCGATACCGCGAATATCGGTCGATACCCGATATTTCAGTATCGGAATGCTCAACACTATTCAGGAATTGTATTTTGGTTTTTTTTTATGCTTTTCTGCGTGTGGTAAAATTGATAAGGTAGCTTTATTCTTTTTTTTATAGAAAAAATATTTTTTTGTATCGCTTTATTCTGAGAGCTATAACTTTTTTATTTTTCAGCTGATGGAGCTCTATGGTGGCTTGGTTTTTGCAGGACAAGATGATGTTTTTTAGCGGTACCATTTTTTTTACATTCGTCTATTTGATCGCGTTTTATTCCATTTTTTGCTTGGCAATAGGATGATAAGGCATCGTTTTTTGCTTCCTTTTTTCTGTTTTTGTTTACCGTGCTCACTAAAGGGGTTAACTAGTGGGACAGTTTTATAGGTCAGGTCGTTCCAGATGCGGCAATACCAAATGTGTGTACTTTTATTGGTTTGTTTTTTTGTTTTTTCATAATAATATTTATTTATGGGTACAGTATATCTTTATTTTTGGGGGATTTTTTTTTTCATTTCTTTTTTTTACATTTTCAATTTTTTTTTTTTTTTTTTCACTTTCTGATACTTTTTTTACTTTTACACTTTGTCCCACTATGGAACTTTCACTTTTTGCAGGCTGATTAATTATGTAGCATAGAGATGCAGCAGCATCTCTATGCTATATAACCTGTGAGCGCTGCACAGGCAGAAGTTACTTTGATCGCGCACTGCGCATGATCAAAGTAACTTCCTGCTGTCTGGTGACCTGGGTCACCATGACAACCACTGGGACCTGGCACAAACAGCGCGGGACGCTTGGGAGGAGGTAAGTAAGCGGCGCTTACCTCCCCTTGCTCCTGGAATGCTGCGATTGAATTCGATCACAGCATTTCGGGGGTTAATGTGCCGAGAGCGGTGCGGCACCACTCCTTGCACATAGTACCGAGTGTCAGCTGTGACAATCAGCTGACACCCGGTGGCGATCACGCCCGCACAGCCTCTGTGCGGGCGCAATCGCCAGGGCGTATTAATACGTATCTGGCCCAATAGGCCCAGGACACAGATATGTATTAACACGCCCCACGTCAGAAAGGGGTTAAACAATTTTGGGCACAACTACTTTGCAAATTTTATAAGAGAAATCCTGAAAAAGATCTCTGCACAGGAGACATTTAAAAGACAGTAAATATCCATGTTCTATGAATGTGTACTAGCTATATGCTTCTCTCATGTGTACAGCCCAGGAAACTTCTACAGAAACATTTCTGGCCCCAAAACCAATGTTTTCTTTGTTGGAGGACTTTCATAGTCCCATTGAATTAATGTTGGTACCTTAAATTTCTAAATTGCCTACCTTAAAGTAGATTTATTTTATTTTTGCTGTGTTGACATATTGCAGTTGAAAATAATTACATCAAATTCCTTTTAGTCACAGACTAAACGAGGCACAGCTTTTGAACTGGCAAATATAATTGGGCATGGTAATTTGTAAATGCAACTAAATGTATTAATCAAGTATTTTTGGAAGCCTGTTTTAGAATAGTAATAAAGGCTTTAGGTGATAAATATCACACACATTCTGTATTAAGCTGATGCATATAATAGTCAAGGTGATCTTCAGCTGGGAGCTTAGCCTAAGAGTTCCTAATGAATTTTAAAGAAATTTTCAGTGTTCTTATTTTTTTATACGTCAGCATTATTGTCATGCTGCCTGCATCATAAACATTGCATGATATATTTATTGCATGTTTGGTGCTCTTGCTTTCTGACATAATGCAAATACTAATGAAAATCTAAAACTGGATTGATGTTTTTATGTAACTTTATATAACAACTAGCTACGGGTGGTGAGCATTTTTATTGGCATATGGTCTCCCATGCTGGTATTTGTGCTGTCCCCATGCTGGTATTTGAGCTGCCCCCATTCTGGTATTTGTGCTGCCCCCATTCTGGTTTTTGTGCTGCCCCCATCCTGGTATTTGTGCTGCTCCCATCCGGGTATTTGTGCTGCCCCCATCCTGGTATTTGTGCTCCCCAATCCTGTTCCCCCATCCTGTTATGTGCTGCCCTCATTCCTATCCTGGTATACATGGCGCGCCTCATCCCTATCCTGGTATGCATGGCACCCCCTCACCCTCAATCCTGGTATGCATGGCACCCCTCACCCCCAATCATGGTATGCATTGCACCCCTCACCCCCAATCCTGGTATGCATGGCACCCCTCATCCCTATCCTGGTATGCATGGCACCCCTCACCTCCAATCCTGGCATGCATGGCACCCCTCATTCCCTATCCTGGCATGCATGGCACCCCTCATCCCCAATCCTGGCATGCATGGCACCCCTCATCTCAATCCTGGCATGCATGGCGCCCCTCATCCTGGCATGCATGGCTCCCTCATCCCTTTCCAGGTATGCATGGCACCCCGTCCCTCATCCTGGTATGCATGGTACCCCTCATCCCTATCTTGGTATACATGGTACCCCTCATCCCTATCCTGGTATGCATGACACCCCTCATCCCCAATCCTGGTATGCATGGCACCCGTCATCCCTATCCTGGTCTGTATGGTACCTCTCATCCTGGTATGCATGGTACCCCTCATCCATATCCTGGTATACATGGTACCCTCATCCCTATCCTGGTGTGCATGGCCCTTCATCCGAATCCTGGTATGCATGGCCCCCTAGATCCCTATCCTGGTATGCATGGTTCCCCTCATCCCTATCCTGGTATGCATGCCACCCCTCATCCCTATCCTGGTATGCATGTCACACCTCATCCCTATCCTGGTATGCAGGGCACCCCTCACCTCCAATCCTGGTATGCATGGCACCCCTCACCACCAATCCTGGCATGCATGGCACCCCTCATCTCAATCCTGGCATGCATGGCACCCCTCATCCTGGCATGCATGGCTCCCTCATCAGTTTCCAGGTATGCATGGCACCCCGTCCCTCATCCTGGTATGCATGGTACCCCTCATCCGTATCTTGGTATACATGGTACCCCTCATCCCTAACCTGGTATGCATGACACCCCTCATCCCCAATCCTGGTATGCATGGCACCCGTCATCCCTATCCTGGTATGTATGGTACCTCTCATCCTGGTATGCATGGTACCCCTCATCCCTATCCTGGTATACATGGTACACCTCATCCCTATCCTGGTATGCATGGCCCCGCATCCAAATCCTGGTATGTATGCCCCCCCAGATCCCTATCCTGATATGCATGGTACCCCTCATCCTGGTATGCATGGTATCCCTCATCCCTATCCTGGTATACATGGTACCCCTCATCCCTATCCTGGTATGCATGGCCCTCCCAGATCCCTATCCTGGTATGCATGGTACCCCTCATCCCTATCCTGGTATGCATGGCCCTCCCAGATCCCTATCCTGGTATGCATGGTAACCCTCATCCATATCCTGGTATACATGGTACCCCTCATCCCTATCCTAGTGTGCATGGCCCTTCATCCGAATCCTGGTATGCATGGCCCCCCAGATCCCTATCCTGGTATGCATGGTACCCCTCATCCCCCAATCCTGGTATGCATGGCACCCCTCATCCTCAATCCTGGTATGCGTGGCACCCCCCATCCCCAATCCTGGTATGCATGGTACCTCTCATTCCAAATCTGGTATACATGGCACCCCTCATCCCAATCCTGGTATGCATGGCACCCCATCTCTCATCCTGGTATGCATTGCATCCCTCATCCCAAATTTTATATACATGGCACCCCTCATCCCAATCCTAGTTTGTATGGCACCCCTCATCCCCCAATCCTGCTATGCATGGCACCCCTTATCCCCCAATCCTGGTATGCATGGCACCCCTTATCCCCCAATCCTGGTATGCATGGCACCCCTTATCCCCCAATCCTGGTATGTATGGTACCCAATTCCTCATCCTGGTATGTGTGGCGCCCCTGAGGGTTCGGTCGCCACAGAGGTATTGCATCTCATCCAGAGGTGTGGTACCTCATTCTCAGGTAAGGAAGGAGTACAGCTCAGGACCCTAACACCTGCATTCACTACACCACATTTCCAGGGGACAGGGCGAGATTGCTCCTACGGGAGAGCACAGTCCCTGATCCCTGGCTGGAGTGGGGGGAACCACCTAGAGAGGGGGAACCATGTAGTGGATGGGGTGGAGGACGTAGATCCTGGGAGCGCTTGTACAAGGAGGTATAAAAACAAGGAACGATCTTGGTTAAAGGGTGGAGAGAGTTCAGACAGTCAGAGGAGGAGAAGTGACAGGAGCAGAGGCTCTGCACGAGCTCTGCTCCAGAGGTGGGCCTAGCACTGAGGCCCAAGTCTGAGAGGAGAGGGAGCAGGACAGCTCCAGGAATGAGGAGTGAAGGGACCCTAGGGGTACGGGCCATGCAGCAAGCCACCCATACGCCCGCTGCTACCAGGAGGTCGAGGGGTCAGGCGAGATAAGGGGAACCGGTCCCTCAACTAGTGGAGAAAACTACTAAGGTTCAACTAGAAACCAGAGGCTGCAGCACTTTATGTACTGTAAGTCAGAAGTCCACGCCAGCTTCACTAAGAAGGTAGCCACATAGGACCCAGGGGACGGAACATGGGTACCGGATAGAAGTGCCGCTAGGTGTGAGGTGCAGGGAGAAGGCCAGAGAAAGGACACATAGAAAGGGGTCCTGTTAAGTGTTCTGGAAATACCTGAGTCTGGACTGAGCCCCTCACTGAGTACGCACAGCACGACGGGGGAGATTGCTTTGGTACCTGTAATCTAGATTGCACCAACCGTGAGTAAAGACCCTGGGACTGCACTATCTTGTCTCTGTGTTCCTTGCTGCGCCAGCACTCACTGCACTGGAACGCCCTGCACAACCACCATCATTCACGTACACTGCCCTGAAGCTACACTCTTCCTGTGGGGAGTTATACTACCCTAGCTGCTATACCACTGGCTTCAGAGGACTGTTCCGCAGCGGCGGTCTCTATTAACCGCACTCCACAGGTGGCGTAGTCGGACATTTACACCCATATATATAAATACGCCTTGGATTGACCGCCCTAGGTCACGGACCGGGTCACAGCCACAGTCACTACAACCCCCAACGTCTACCGGCCCGGCTCCGGGTACCACACGGCCCAGGGGGCGCGTCATATGCATGGCTTTTTCATCCCCAATCCTGGTATGTATGGCTCCCTCATCCCTATCCTAGTATGCATGGCACTCCTCATCCCCCAATCCTGGTATGCATGGTACCCCTCATCCCCCAATCCTGGTATGCATGGTACCCCTCATCCCCCAATCCTGGTATTCATGGTACCCCTCATCCCCCAATCCTGGTATGCGTGGTACCCCTCATCTCCCAATCCTGGTATGTGTGGTCCCCTCACCCCCAATCCTGGTATGCATGGTTCCCTCACCCCCAATCTTGGTATGCATGGTCCCCCTCATCCTCCAATCCTGGTATGCATGGCACCCCTCACCCCCCAATCCTGGTATGCATGGTCCCCTCACCTCTCAATCCTGATATGTATGGTACCCCTCATCCCCCAATCCTGGTATGTATGGTACCCCTCATCTTCCAATCCTGGTATGCATGGTACCCCTCATTCCTGGTATGTATGGTACCCCTCATCCCCCACTCCTGGTATGTGTGGCCCCCTCACCCCTCAAGTCTGGTATGTGTGGTCCCCTCACCTCCCAATCCTGGTATGCATGGTACCCCTCATCCCTTTCACGCTGCACACATACAAAAAATATAAACACTTATACTCACCTTTCTTCTCTGAGCTCCAGCGATGCTGTGTCCTGTTCTGCCGGAGGCCGGGGGAGGAGTGCAGCGCCAGAGTATGCGCGTGCCCATACTGCGATGTCTGCGCCATTTTGCTGAAGATACACTGCAAATGTGTCTTCAGTAAAATGGCGCCAGATAGTGCTATGCACATGCGCTGATTCCGACTCCTTCACTCCGCCCCCGGTATCCGGCAGAAGAGAGGCGTCGTGGCAAGGCTCCTCCCAGTCAGGTAAGTATGTAAGTATGGCGCTGGAGATCGCGGTATGCTTTCAGTGTCTACGCATACCACGATCTCCGGCGCCATACACACTCCTCTTACCTGTAACGGCTCAATGCGTTCTTCTGTCTGGAGCCAGACTGCGCAGGCATGTCGCGCTTGGGCAGTCTATAGAGGCTTCAGACAGAGGGATGCTTGTAGCCTTATATTATAGACTAGCTGTACTACCCGACTTCGCCCGGATTAATAACTGCTGTTAGCAAAATAGAATGTGTTAACAAAAATTTATTCTCCACACAAAAACCGCAAAACAAATAGATAGAAATGTAATTATTAACCCCTTAACAACATTAGACATACTAATACGCGTCTGTATTAAGAGCCAGGCCCGTATTAGTACGTCATGGCGATCGCGCGCGAACACAGGCTGTGCGGACGCGATCACCGCCGGGTGTCAGCTTATTGTCACAGCTGACACCCGGTACTATGTGCAGGGAGCGGTCACGCACCGCTCCCAGCACATTAACCCCCGCGATGCTGCGATTGAAGACGATCGCAGCATTGCGGTGGCAAGGGGAGGTGATCGCAGATACTCACCTCCTCTTCCGGCTTCCAGCGCTGTCTGCCGTGGCTTCCAGAATGTTGCCATGACGACCCGATGTCGTTATGACAACATCCGGGTCACCAGACAGCAGGAAGATTTTTTGGACATGCGCAGTGCATCTCCAAACAATCTTCTCCCTGTTCAGCGCTGACAGCCTGCATGGCACAGGGATGGTGCTGCATTCCTGTGCCATGCAGGCGATCAGAGAAAAAAAAGTGAAAGTCCCATAGTGGGACAAAGTAATAAAGTATAAAAACTATCAGAAAGTGAAAAAAAAAAAAAAAAAAATTGTAAAAATATTTAAAAAAAAATAATAATAATAATCCACCAAAAATAAAAATATAATGTACCCATCAATAAATATTATTATAAAAAAAACAAAAAAAAAACAATAAAAGTACACATATTTGGTATCGCCGCGTCCGGAACAACCTGACCTATAAAACTGTCCCACTAGTTAACCCCTTCAGTGAACACGGTAAAAAAATAAATAAAAAACGAAGCAAAAAACAATGCTTTATCATCATACCGCCAAACAAAAAATGGAATAACACGCGATCAAAAAGACAAATATAAATAAAAATGGTACCGCTGAAAACGTCATCTCGTCCCGCAAAAAACAAGCCACCATACATCTCCATCAGCCGAAAAATAAAAAAGTTATAGCTCTCAGAATAAAGCTATGCTAAAAAATATTTTTTTCTATAAAATTGCTTTTATTATGTAAAAGTCCAAAACATAGAAATACGATATAAATGTGGTACCACTGTAAACGTACTGACCCGAAGAATAAAGCTACCTTATCAATTTTACCACACGCGGAACAGAATAAAAAACAAACAAAAAAAGCAATTCCTGAATTGTTGGTTTTTGTTTGTTCTGCCTCCCAAAAATCGGAATAGAAAGCGATCAAAAAATGCCTGAAAATGGCACCAATAACAACGTCAACTCATCCCGCAAAAAACAAGCCGTCAAATGACTGTCTGCCAAAATCTGGAAAAATTATTGCTCTCAAAATATGGCGATGCAAAAACTAGATTTTACAAAAAATGCGTCTTTTAGTGTGTGACAGCTGTCAGTCATAAAAACCCCATATGATTCTGGTATCGCTGTAGTCTCACCAACCCGAAGAATAAGGTCGTCTAATCACTTATACTGCACGAGGAAAGGCGTAAAAAATAAACTCTCAGGTTAGGGTTGTGCTAGGGTTAGGGTTGTGCTACGGTTAGGGTTGTGTTAGGGTTAGGGCTGGGGTTGGGGTTAGGGTTGGGGTTAGGGTTGTGATGGGGTTGGGATTTTTTTCAAAAGTAAGAAAAAAAGATGACGATATGGTGACTAGTGTTGAGCGCAAGTGCTCGCTACTTGAGTTTGCATCAGGTGTTCTGGTATGCATTGAGTATCGTGGGTATTTGAGTGACATGCTCGAGTCTCCGCCCCATATGCTTCACGGCCAAAAAAACTTTGCGGGGATTGCCTGCCATGCACGAGCGATCCCCGCATGTATTTTTTGGGTGTCTAATAACCGTGAAACATCCGGGCGGGGACTCGAGCATGACACTCGAGCACACGCAGTACATGGTGCATACCTGAGTACCCGATGCAAACTCAAGTAGTGAGCACTTGCGCTCAAGACTAATGACAACTTATTCAATATGATGACCTAATGTTATCAAATTCTGTGTCGTATTTCTGGGTTCAAAATGTTCACTATACACCTTAATAAAATCCTTGAGGGGTATAGTTTCCAAAATGGGGTCACTTGTGGGGGAGCTCCACTGTTTAGGCACATCAGGGGCTCTCCAAACGCGACATGGTGTCCACTAACAAATTGAATGGAAAATCGTTTCAAATTGTTAGCGGACGCCATGTTGCGTTTGGAGAGCCCCTGCGTGCCTAAACTTTGGAGCTCCCCCACAAGTGACCCCATTTTAGAAACTAGACCACCCAAGGCACCTATCTAAATGCATAATGAGCACTTGGAACCCCCAGGTGCTTCACAAATTGATTCGTAAAAATGAAAAAGTGGAAAAAAAAATACTTTTTAATTTTTACGAATCAATTTGTGAAGCACCTGGGGGTTCCAAGTGCTCAATATGCATCTAGATAGGTGCCTTGGGTGGTCTAGTTTCCAAAATGGGGTCACTTGTGGGGGAGCTCCAATGTTTAGGCACACAGGAGCTCTCCAAACGCAACATGGCGTCCGCTAATTATTCAAGCAAATTTTACAATCAAAAAGTCAAATGGCGCTCATTCCCTTCCGAGCCCTGCCGTGCGCCCAAACAGTGTTTTTTCCTCACATATGGGGTATCTGCGTGCCCAGGGAAAATTGCAGAACAAATTTTGGGGTCCATTTTTTCTTGTTACCCCTGTGAAAATAAAAAAAATTGGGTCTAAAGTAACATTTTTGTGAAAAAAGTTAAATGTTCATTTTTTTCTTCCACATTCCAAAAATTCCTGTGAAGCACCTGAAGGGTTAATAAAGTTCTTGAATGTGGTTTTGAGCTCCTTGAGGGGTGCAGTTTTTAGAATGGTGTCACTTTTGGGTATTTTCTGTCATAAAGACCTTTCAAAGTGACTTCAAATGTGATGTGGTCCCTAAACAAATGGTTTTGTAAATTTAGTTGGAAAAATGAGAAATCGCTGGTCAACTTTTAACCCTTATAGCTCCATAACAAAAAAAAAATTGGTTCTAAAATTGTGCTGATGTAAAGTAGACATGTGGGAAATGTTATTTACTAAGTATTTTGTGTGACATATCTCTCTGATTTAAGGGCATAAAAATTCAAATTTTGAAAATTGCAAAATTTTCAAAATTTTTGCCAAATTTCCATTTTTTTCACAAATAAACGCAAGTGATATCGAAGAAATTTTACCAAAATCATGAAGTACAATATGTCACGAAAAAACAATCTCAGAATCAGGGGGGTCAGTTGAAGCGTTCCAGAGTAATTACCTCATAAAGTGACAGTGGTCAGAATTGTAAAAATTGGCCAGGTCATTAACGTGCAAACCACCCTCGGAGGTTAAGGGGTTAAAAGGCAAAAACTAAGCTAATAGAAGCATTTTACAACATATATTTCAACACCAGAGATATTCCACACAGATTTAACTAAACTGGCCAAGTAATGTGAAGTAATCTTCTACTCCTTATTCGAGAGACTTTTGATAAACGACATTCTTAGTTCTTCCTTCAGGTGCAAACACAAACAGATTTTTGGCTGTTCCAACTCTTGTACAGGCCACATAAAGTTGACCATGAGAAAAGCATGTGTAACATACCTGGCGGCGTTCTTGCATAGGGCACCATCTCCCACTATGCAAGATCGCAAACTTGATCTTCAGTCCAGTCTGCTAGCCTGGCTTCTTTCCATGCTGTCTGCTTGCCTCTGTTCTGGCTGCTTAGGGCGGCGGCCCGGTCACTTCCTGTTTCTTGTAGCTGCTGTGGGCACACCCCTAATGCGTCCTCAGCCTATTGCAGTCACTGGATATTTAAACCAGCTTCACCTGGAAGCTGGTGCCTGAGCAACTCTATCATTCAGTGTGCTCCTTGCCTCTGAATGTGCCAGGTCCTGTTCTGTTTCTCCTGCCTGTCTGCCTTCCTGGAGGCTGTATTTCCAGGCCTGTCTGAACACGCTCCTAGTCTGTTCGTCCCGCCTTCTAGGGGCCGCATACCCAGACTCGCTCCTGTATCTCGCTGCAGTGTCAGTTCCTGTCTGAACACTCAGTTCCTGTCTGAACACTCTCCTAGCCTGTTTCCTGTTTTTCTCTATGTCCGTACCTTCCCTTTTCTGCAGAGTCTGTACCTGTACCTAACTCCTACTCATTGTCGCTGTACTTCCGTTTGTGAGTTTAGAGTCCACTCGCTACTTCATTGCAAGTATCTTGTGTGTATCTGGTTCTGCCTTTCCCTTCCAGTCTGTTCCATGTGAACAGAGTCCTGTCCCCTCTGCTCTGCCTTTGCTCATCGCTCCGGCGGTTCTTGCCTGCTCTGCCTTGCTCACTGCTCCGGCGGTTCTTGCCTGCTCTGCCTTGCTCACCGCTCCGGCGGTTCTTGCCTGCTCTGCCTTTGCTCACCGCTCCAGACGACCTCGCTCTGCTCTGCCTTTGCTCACCGCTCAAGGGGGTCTCGCTCTGCTCTGCCTTTGCTCGCCGCTCCAGGCGGCCTCGCTCTGCTCTGCCTTTGCTCGCCGCTCCAGGCGGCCTCGCTCTGCTCTGCCTTTGCTCACCGCTCCAGGCGGCCTCGCTCTGCTCTGCCTTTGCTCACAGCTCCAGGCGGTCTCGCTCTGCTCTGCCTTTGCTTACCGCTCCAGGCGGTCTCGCTCTGCTCTGCCTTTGCTTACCGCTTAAGGCGGTCTCGCTCTGCTCTGCCTTTGCTCACCGCTCCAGGCGGCCTCGCTCTGCCCTGCCTTTGCTCACCGCTCCAGGCGGTCTTGCTCTGCTCTGCCTTTGCCCACTTCTCCAAGCGGTCTCGCTCTGTCCTGCCTTTGCTCACCGCTCCAGGCGGTCTCGCCCTGCTCTGCTCTTGGTCACCGCTCCGGCGGTCTCGCCCTGCTCTGCTCTTGCTCACCGCTCTGGCGGCCTCGCCCTGCTCTGCTCTTGTTCACCGCTCCGGCGGC
Source organism: Phyllobates terribilis (assembly GCF_046119375.1). NCBI lineage: Eukaryota > Metazoa > Chordata > Amphibia > Anura > Dendrobatidae > Phyllobates > Phyllobates terribilis. The sequence continues at coordinate 9,968,369 of NW_027362769.1, read as the reverse complement.
CTTGCTCTGCATGTCTACCGCATCTGGGGTTCTGTTCCTGAGTCCCAGTCTGTACTGGACCTTATCCAGTCTGTGCTCCAACCTGCTAGTGCCTCCCTGTCGGCACTCCAGCCGTGCTTGCCAGTACTCCCTGCCTGCATACCAGTCGTGCTTACCAGTGCCCGCCTGTCTGCATACCTGCCGTGCCTGCCTGTACCCACCAGTCAGTGTGCCAGCCTAACCTGCCTGTTCCTGTATTCTCCGGTGTGGGTCAACAGCCGTGTCCGGGGTCTGACCTGGAGTAGCACCTGGTCCCTCTGCTCGTTTCCTCCCTGTTGCACTGGCGTCGTTAGCCATCGTGCAACCTTGGTCGGATCGGGTAGATACTTAGTTACGCCCCTCCAAGCACTCTCCGGTTCATGGTCCAGTGGGATCACTAAACACACACACGCCAGTCAGTCCAGGCGTGTGCATAACGGTTTGCTCAGGCCATGGTTCCCGTTGAGCCCCACGGCCCTTCGCTCTCTGAGACATTTTGATTCCGTGTCCAGCGAATACGTGCATTAAAAATAAAAAAAATAAAAATAAAAAAAGATAAAAAAAATTTTCTCTAGCTATGGCCCAGGTGAATTACGCACCAGTCCAAATGGAGCTTTCTGCACCCGTTCCTGCGGATTCGCCACGGTACTATGGGGATCCTAAACAAAGCCGTGGGTTTGTGGAGCAATGCATGCTGCAGTTCCAGTTCTATGCTCACTATTTTCCTACCGATCGGGTTAAAGTGGGATTTATGATATCCTACCTAGCGGGTGATGCCTTGAAATGGATCACCCCCCTATGGGAAGCAAGGGATCCTATCATCTCTGACCTGCAGGCCTTCCTGGTGGCCTTTCTAATGGTCTTCAATGACCCTAATCCTGGGGACTCTGCTGAAGCTGCCCTTCCCAGTGTCCCGGAGCAGCCTCGATGGGTGATGTGTGTGGGTAGCTCACCTGTTCTCCTGCCCGAAGAGACTGCTGCCCACCCAGAAACCAGACTGAAGATGGTCTCAAAGCAGGGACTCTCCATCTTTAATGAATCTGGCGATACGTCCATCGAGGCGGAGGATACTCCCAAGTCTCTGCACCCCTCTAACCTGGCGGAGGACCTCCAGTTGCCTCCTGAATCCTCCGGGGTGCTACCTGTTAACGAATGGAGAGAGACTTTCCTACACCCTGTAACGGATACCTCGCCCACTTCATCCAGTGAGCTTGACCTAGTGTACTCCGAAACAGTGGTTACCCCCGAGTCCCTGCACCCCTCCGGCCAGGCGGAAGATCTCCAGTTGTCTCCTGCATTCGCCGGGGTGCTACCTGGTAACAATTGCAGTGAGACTTTCTTACACTCTGTACCTGGTACTGCGCCTACTTCATCTAGTAAGCTTGGCAAAATGTACTTCGAAGCAGTAATGACCCTCGAGTCTCCGCACCCCTCCAACCAGGCGGAGGACCTCCATTTGTCTCCAGAATCCACCGGGGTGTTATCTGATAATAAATGGACAGAGACTTTCCTGTGTGCTGTTCCTGGTACTTCACCCACTTCTTCTGTTGCTGAGGTTGGCTTGATGGGAGGAAGCATCGTAGTTACCAAGATTATGAGATCAGTTTTGTTTCCTCTAGTGGACAGAAGAGGTAGTCCTCTTTAAGAGAAGGATTGGCCCCCAAATTCTCTGCGGAACACTCTTGCAGGGTTGAAGAAGAGGGGGCGTAAAAGGGGGGGTACTGAAACATACCTGGCGGCGTTCTTGCATAGGGCACCATCTCCCACTATGCAAAATCGCAAACTTGATCTTCAGTCCAGTCTGCTTGCCTCTGTTCTGGCTGCTTAGGGCGGCGGCCCGGTCACTTCCTGTTTCTTGTAGCTGCTGTGGGCACACCCCTAATGCGTCCTCAGCCTATTGCTGTCAGTCACTGGATATTTAAACCAGCTTCACCTGGAAGCTGGTGCCTGAGCAACTCTATCATTCAGTGTGCTCCTTGCCTCTGAATGTGCCAGGTCCTGCTCTGTTTCTCCTGCCTGTCTGCCTTCCTGGAGGCTGTATTTCCAGGCCTGTCTGAACACGCTCCTAGCCTGTTCGTCCCGCCTTCTAGGGGCTGCATACCTAGATCTGTTATCTGTGTTTCTTACCTGACTGTCCGCCTTCCTGGAGGCTGTATTTCCAGGCCAGTCTGAACACACTCCTAGCCTGTTCCTCCCGCCCTCTGGGGGGCACATACCCAGACTCACTCCTGTATCTCGCTGCAGTGTCAGTTCCTGTCTGAACACTCAGTTCCTGTCTGAACACTCTTCTAGCCTGTTTCCTGTTTTTCTCTATGTCCGTACCTTCCCTTTTTCTGCAGAGTCTGTACCTGCACATAACTCCTACTCGTTGTCGCTGTACTTCCGTTTGTGAGTTTAGAGTCCACTCGCTACTTCATTGCAAGTATCTTGTGTGTATCTGGTTCTGCCTTTCCCTTCCAGTCTGTTCCGTGTGAACAGAGCCCTGTCCCCTCTGCTCTGCCTTTGCTCACCGCTCCGGCGGTTCCTGCCTGCTCTGCCTTGCTCACCGCTCCGGCAGTTCATGCCCGCACTGCCATGCTCACCGCTCCGGCGGTTCTTGTCTGCTCTGCCTTTGCTCACCGCTCAAGGCGGCCTCGCTCTGCTCTGCCTTTGCTCACCGCTCAAGGCGGTCTCGCTCTGCTCTGCCTTTGCTCACCGCTCAAGGCGGTCTCGCTCTGCTCTGCCTTTGCTCGCCGCTCCAGGCGGCCTCGCTCTGCTCTGCCTTTTCTCACCGTTCCAGGCGGTCTCGCTCTGCTCTGCCTTTGCTCACTGTTCCAGGCGGTCTCGCTCTGCTCTGCCTTTGCTCACTGCTACAGGTGGTCTCGCTCTGCTCTGCCTTTGCTCACCGCTCAAGGCGGTCTCGCTCTGCCTTTGCTCACCGCTCTGGCGGTTCTCGCTCTGCTCTGCCTTTGCTCACCGCTGCAGGCGGCCTCGCTCTGCTCTGCCTTTGCTCACCGCTCCAGGCGGCCTCGCTCTGCTTTGCCTTTGTTCACCGCTCCAGGCGGCCTTGCTCTGCTCTGCCTTTGCTCGCCGCTCCGGCGGTTCTCGCTCTGCTCTGCCTTTGCTCGCCGCTCCAGATGGCCTCGCTCTGCTCTGCCTTTGCTCACCGCTCCAGGCGGTCTCGCTCTGCTCTGCCTTTGCTCACCGCTCAAGATGGTCTCGCTCTGCTCTGCCTTTGCTCACCGCTCCAGGCGGTCTCGCTCTGCTCTGCCTTTGCTCACCGCTCCAGGCGGTCTCGCTCTGCTCTGCCTTTGCTCACCGCTCCAGGCGGTCTCGCTCTGCTCTGCCTTTGCTCACCGCTCCAGGCGGTCTCGCTCTGCTCTGCCTTTGCTCACCGCTCCAGGCGGCTTCGCTCTGCTCTGCCTTTGCTCACTGCTCCAGGCGGTCTCGCTCTGCTCTGCCTTTGCTCACCGCTCCAGGCGGTTTCGCTCTGCCCTGCCTTTGCTCACCGCTCCAGGCGGTTTCGCTCTGCCCTGCCTTTGCTCACCGCTCCAGGTGGTCTCGCTCTGCTCTGCCTTAGCCCACCGCTCCAAGCGGTCTCGCTCTGTCCTGCCTTTGCTCACCGCTCCAGGCGGTCTCGCCCTGCTCTTCTCTTGCTCACTGCTCCGGCGGTCTCGCCCTGCTCTGCTCTTGCTCACCGCTCTGGCGGCCTCACCCTGCTCTGCTCTTGTTCACTGCTCCGGCGGTCTCGCTCTGCTTGTCTAACGCATCTGGGGTTCTGTTCCTGAGTCCCAGTCTGTACTGGACCTTATCCAGTCTGTGCTCCAACCTGCTAGTGCCTCCCTGCCTGCATACCAGTCGTGCTTATCAGTGCCCACCTGTCTGCATACCTGCCGTGCCTGCCTATACCCATCAGACAGTGTGCCAGCCTAACCTGCCTGTTCCTGTATTCTCCGGTGTGGGTCAACAGCCGTGTCCGGGGTCTGACCTGGAGTAGCACCTGGTCCCTCTGCTCGGTTCCTCCCTGGTGCACTGGCGTCGTTAGCCGTCGTGCATCCTTGGTCGGATCGGGTAGATACTTAGTTACGCCCCTCCAGGCACTCTCCGGTTCATGGTCCAGTGGGATCACTAAACACACACACGCCAGTCAGTCCGGGCATAACAGCATGGAGATTGTAAATCGATTCCAACTACTTTCAAGGACTGTCCCTGAGCCTTGTTGATGGACCTAGAAAATGCCGGTCGAACAGGAAACTGGAGGCATTTAAAATCAAAAGGCAAATCAGATGGAATGAGAGGAATTGTTGGAATGAAAACATCTTCTCCTGTGGCACATCCTGTCAAAATGGTTGCCTCAATTACATGTGGAAACAGGTTGTTAATCAAGAGTCTTGTTCCATTACACAGCTTTGGTGGATCCAAATTTCTCAATAGCAGAATAGGTGCTCCAGGTTTTAGAAAGAGGTTGTGAGGAGGAAGTCCTTGTGGCTCCAAGGAATTGAGGAACTCAGTTGGATAAAATAATGCTTGAGCAGGGTCTATTACTGTATCCACTGACTTGTAGGTTGTGCACACACCTGGAAGGAGATTTAGAATTTGAAGATTGATCTTGTTGACACTGTCATTTTTGGGAGCTAGAATAGCCCTTTCACACAGCCAGCCAGAATTTTTGAAGTGGAGTTGAATGTTTGGAAAAACCTTTGCTTTCAACTCCTCAGTGGAAGTCACAATGCAACAAAAATTGCTTGGGAAGGTGATCTGTCCAGTGGTTGAGCTTACCGGTTCCTTGCCATCTCCAATAGTCAACAGCTGGCTCGGAAACAGTCCAGCAGAAACATTGCCTGTCATGTAGACACTCATGTTTGTGTTCAGTGACATTTTCTTTACTTTTCTCCAAAGGTACGATGCTTTGAGACAGGCATTCAGTTCGTCTGCAGAGGTTGATCTTGGAATAACAGGTAGTATTTGGCGGAAGTCACCTGCCAAAACAACAACAACTACTCCTCCCATGATATATTTGTTGCTACGCAGGTCTTGCAGCAGTCTGTCCACTGCTTCCAGAGCCCTTTTGTGTGACATGGTGCATTCATCCCAAATGATGGCACTGCATTTTTGAAGCAATTTGGCCGGTCCTGATCCCTTGGCAATATTACACATGGGGCTGTAACTATGAGACAGGTTAAGTGGTAGTTTGAATGTCGAATGTGCTGTCCTGCCACTTTTTAAAAGCGTAGCTGCAATTCCAGAAGATGCCATTGCAAGTGCAATCTTTTTTTGTTGTCGAAATTTTGCCAGGAGCAAGTTGATTACAAATGTCTTTCCTGTTCCACCTGGAGCATCAAGGAAGACAATCCCACCTTTGTTGGTTTCACTGAAACTTAAAATGTAGTTATAGGCGTCCCTTTGATCTGGTACCAATATTGTCTCGTTCTGAGACACAAATGCTGTCAGTTCATCAATATTGTAGTTTGTTTCTAGGAAAATCTCCCTACACATTTGGATGCCTTCAGAATTTCTTATTGGAGCAGGCAAACCAAGCAACTGTAAGGCTTTTCCTGACATTGCTATGCACTGATCTTCAAGGAGCATTAAAGTTTCATTGAACATTTCCTCAGTGAAGTTGATGAGTTGCTGAGGATTTTCCCTTCTAATCTGCATGAGGATGTCCTCACTGAGATCAATTTTGTCCAAATCTCAAGAGGATTTGAAATGCTACAGGTCGTTAGAATAATAGCAAAGAGGTGTCTTAGTCGCTTTGGGGTTTGTGTGGGTGCTGCTTCAATGAGGGTCATGTCCCAGTGTCCATCATTTTCCAAAAGTCCTTTTCTTTGGCAAGCTTCCCTGAATGTTTCACACACATGGCCTCCGACGGTCTTCAGGTCAGAAAATGATGTTGGGCCTTTGACAACATGAAGTAACATGCGCAGGTAGAAGCACTCTGCATTTGACGGATGAACAGTGTAGACGCGACCAAGAGTATCAGTTGCTTTCACCCCAGGATAGCCTTCAATATCTAGCCCCCTTTTCCTCCGTTCCAGTGTTTTTCCGGAGGCATTGCAAGTGTAGTACTTTGGTAAATCACAGTATAGAATTGTTTTTGCAAAAGGGTCTTGTTGACACAGCTCAAATAATGCCAAGAGAGTGGTCTTAGGTGGTGTTAGGAGCTGCTGCTGCAAGTTTGCTGGGTTAAAGTAAATTCTCTTGCGAAAAGAAAGGGCGCAAGTGTAGACTCACAGGGTTATTTAAATAATTTAAAAAGTGCCAGTACACTCACCTGTGAAGCTTGTGTACGTCTACACAACCAAGATTAAGCGTGTGATTAATGAGGCTCCGGGTCACCTCTATTTGTAGTACCGTCCTGTCGGTGTTTGCCTCGCAACTCCGTGCTCCTCAAGTGGTCACACGATCCTGCTGGACCAGATACCACGTCACCGCAGGTCCTCAGTAGTTTAACCCGGTGGCTGGATAACCGCAGGTCCTCACACATCCAAATATGCCTGGCTGCTCATGCCGCTTTGGCTCCGTATGGAGATATTTCACAAGTAAACAATGGTGAGACCGCTGCACCATTGTTTACAAAGTAAATTCTCTGTCCATTTTCCAAGTGCACACTCAGATGCACAACTGGTGGGTAGCGCTCATGAATGGAGAATCCTAGTATTCTCCAAACAGCTTCATTGCTGCTTATGTACCTGCCCATCTGGAATGCCTCCACTTCATCAATAATAGGTCCATTTTTCTGGAGTTCAAAAACTGCTTGATCACTTCCTTTGTGGACATATTTGCAGATATACTTGATTGATTTCACAGAGTGGCAAGATTCGACATTTATGTGGGCCTGGAAGATTTTTGAGAGCAAAGGGTTGTAAGGCACTACCCACCTGTTGTCAATTTCTATCTCTTGGAGTGATGATCCAACACGCATTTTGAGCTTTGCTATGAAACCACCATACCCTGGCTTTCTTCTTCAGTAGACTGGATATCCATCTTGTCCTGTTTGGGTTTCTTGGACCAGGGATCGTGGGTAATGCTTTGAACACCTGCCATCAATCATACCGGGAGAATTTTTGTTCAGACTCCCACACGGACTATGGATCATGTATTTTGTGATGGTGTCAAACAGCAATGGGTCAATCTGAGGGTCTGGCAATTCGGCACTGATGATATTGTCAATTTCGGTAGGCTGTATTTTTTGCTTCAGCTAAATCAAGATGTGGGCGTGAGGAAGGCCTCTTTTTGCCATTCAACTGAATACATCCAGCACTGCGTCTCACCATAAATATGTGATTTTGTGATGAGATTAGTCATTTTTGAAAGTTTCTGTTTGAAAACCCGAGCAATAAGGTCATGGCGATTCACTGTTTTTTGGCCCGGCAACAGGTGCCCTCCAATTTCCTCCCGGGCAGGATTGCAAGTAAAGATGATGAAAAGATCTGGACGGCCATACTTTCTCACATAAGTCATTGCATCCTGTGTGTATTCATGCATGTGTCGTGGGCTTCCAGTGACAGTTGATGGAAGAATAACCTTTTTCCCCAACTCTTTTGGATCAGCATCATTTGCAACAGCATCTCTAAGGTGAATATATTCCTCTGCCCTGAGCTTCTTTTGATTTAGTCGGATATATAAAAGATGTTCACTCTCAATCTTTGCATACATGTCAACAATAAATTGGTGGAAGAGGTGTTTGCATTTCAAGATGTGATTTTCCTCTGCAAATCTTGTCATGATCCTATATGCATAGAAGTCCATGGCAGACCCTTTTATTCCTGAAGGGTTGCCTGTTGTAGGATCTGTGTGAGGTATTCCAAAGTGATAGCCATCCTGTCCCTGCCAAAAGATGATTGGATATTGCAGAGCATCATAGACCTGTGAGTTTCTGCTACTCGTTGCAAACTATTGTTCCTTTTCTGAAGCGCAATGTCACGGCTTTGAAAATCATTACCTACAATCAAGATGGCTACCTCATCAAACGTGGGAGCATTGAAACGTCGCTGATGTTCACTTTGTGGTGTTTTGTCAGTTCGAATGACAACCTTGTAATCGTCATTTGGCATGCATTCAAGTGCAGTCTTGAAAAGTTGAACTTATAGATTGTTGGAGTGAAGGAACTGCTGCAAAATAGTGACAATATCAAGGCGAGTGTTAGGAATTAAAGAGCATCTCCCCTGAGCCTCTGCTTCTGCATTTCTCATAAAGAAGAGTTGAAGAAATTGAGGTTCATCTCCTTGTAATGGAAGCAGTGAGCCAATTGAGTGGTAAACCTGTCCTTGAACTTTAAATGTCGGCATAAATCCTGTTGTAAACATTTCTTTTGTTGCTCCACATGATGTCATTTGGAAGCAGGAGCTGTACTTCCTAATGTTGTCCAAGAAATGCTTTGATATTGTACTGGTACCTGTCATCAGAGACTTTAGGGGATCTAGTGGTGACAGGAGAGGTGGAAGTTTTATCTTGTCATCTGCAAAGCATAAACCTGGCGGTTCATCTTTCCATTTCAGGGCACTGCAGTACATGCAGACCACATCCATTTTCTGAACTTTAGGATTATCCTGATAGTTTATGTCTGACTGGTAACAAAAGGCAGCATGTTTCAAATCTCCAACCATTTCCTGTGCCCTGGTGGAAGAAATAGCAATTCTCTTAGCGGCAAGTCGGCCTTCTCTCTGCTGAGATGACTCATTGGCCCTTGAGGAAGCAGCTCTTCTTCTCTTATCTGCAAGCCTCGCTTCCCTCTCCTCAGAAAGTTCATTGGCTCTTGAGGAATCAGTTCTTGTTCTGTTGTCTGCAAGCCTCGCTTCCCTGTCTTCAGAAAGTTCATTGGCCCTTGAGGAAGCAGCTCTTGCTTTCATGTCTGTAAGCCTCGCTTCCCTCTCCTCAGAAAGTTCATTGGCGCTTGAGGAAGCAGCTCTTGTTTTCATGTCTGCAAGCCTCGCTTCCCTGTCCTCAGAAAGTTCATTGGCCCTTGAGGAAGCAGCTCTTGTTCTCTTGTCTGCAAGCCTCACTTCCTTCTGCTCAGAAAGTTCATTGGCTCTTGAGGAAGCAGCTGCTGTTCTCATGTGTGTCAGCCTTGGTTCTCGGTCTTCACATTTTTCATTGGCCCGTAATGCAGCTTTTCTTTTCGCATCAGCTGACATTCGTGCCATGAAATTCCTTTTCTTATGAGGCATTATTGTGGTAAAAATAGTCTGTAACTGGCAGTTTCTATATCCTCTCACATGGAAGTAATGTGACTGACATCAGCCTTTCCACCAACACACCCTAACTGACATCTTATTACCTTACACAAGCTTTGTTATACTGAGAATGTCCTTTGTTGCCTATATTAACCAATCACAGCTCAGATTAATTAACTGTAGCAAAATAGAAGCTGAACCGTGATTGGTTGCTATTGGCAGCCTGATAAATCTTTGTGAGATGAGTTTTGTGTGTGCTGAGGGTGGTATATGTGTTCAAGCACGTGGTAGTGTGTGGCGCATTTTGTGTGTGTGTTCATATCCCCGTGTGTGGTGAGTATGAGTATCCCATGTTGGGGCCCCACCTTAGCAACTGTACGGTATATACTCTTGGCGCCATCGCTCTCATTCTTTAATTCTCCCTTGTTCACATGTGGCAGCTGTCAATTCGCCTCCAACACTTTTCCTTTCACTTTTTCCCCATTATGTAGATAGGGGCAAAATTGTTTGGTGAATTGGAACGCGCATGGTTAAAATTTTGCCTCACAACATAGCCTATGATGCTCTTGGGGTCCAGACGTGTGACTGTGCAAAATTTTGTGGCTGTATCTGCGACGGTGCAGATGCTATACACACATACATACATACATACATACATACATACATACATACACACACACACATTCAGCTTTATATATTAGATTGCATTACATGGACATCACCGAATGGGACCTATAAGAATCAGATTGACTACATTTGGGTTCACCATAGATGGAGGTTATCGATCATTACTGTGAAAACAGGAGCTGACTATGGAACTGATCATGAACTTTTGACAGCAAAGATTAGAGTCAAGCTGCGCAAAGGGACTAGACAAGAGGCGGTTTCCAACTTCGATTTGACCAACAGACCTGAGGTTATTTGGAATGATTTACATCACTGGACAAGGATGAAAAAAAGCCTGAGGAATTATGGTCACATATAAAGACTATTATTACTAAAGAAACCAGTAAAACAATGAACAAGGGGCAGAAGAGACCCCTGCAGCCAGTGGCGTAACTAGATTCTGATGGGCCCCGGTGCTAGATTTGGACCGGGCCCCCCCATCCTGTATATATATATATATTATATACTTAATATGCACACTCCATTCTGATGTATAGGTTCCTCATCCTGGGCCCCATCCTGGTATATATATCCCCATCTTGGGATATGTCCACTGTTCTGCTGCTGTTCTTTAATGGATATAAAAAAATAAACCATTATACTCCCCAGGGAAGTACAAGCAAGTCATGGGGTCTATAGCAGAAGTGAAATGCACTCCACATAGTCCTTCATATAGTATAATGCATCCCATAGTCCTCCTTATAATAAACTGCACAGCCCATAGTCACCCATGTAGTATAATGCACAGCCCATAGTCCTCCATATAGTATAATGCACAGCCCATAGTCCTCCATATAATATACTGCACAGCCCATAGTCATCATGTAGTATAATGCACAGCCCATAGTCATCCATAAAGTATAATGCACTCCCATAGTCATACATAGTAGTATAAAACACCCCCATAGTCATACATAGTAATATAATGCACTCCCATAGTCATATATAATAGCATAATGCACCCCCATAGTCATATACAGTAGTATAATGCACCCCCCATAGTCATACATAATAGTATAATCCTCCTCCACAGTCATACATACTAGTATAATGCACCTCCATAGTCATACATAGTAGTATAATGCACCCCCATATTCATATAAAGTAGTATGGTCACTTATTATAAAAAAATATATACAGTTGTGCTCAAAAGTTTACATACCCCAGCAAAATTTTTGCTTTCTTAGCTTTGTTTCAGAGAATATGAATGATAACAAAAAAATCTTTTTCTCCCCTCATGATTATTGGTTGGGTGAAGCCATTTATTGTCAAACTACTGTGTTTTCTCTTTTTAAATCTGAATGACAACCAAAAACATCACAGAATTTGACACAAATGGGTTTGAATGGCTACTAAAGGTAACATCCTCACCTGTGACCTGTTTGCTTGTAATCAGTGTGTGTGCATAAAAGCCGAGTGAGTTTCTGGGATCCAAACAGACTATTGCATCTTTCATCCAGCCACTGACGTTTCTGGATTGTGAGTCATGGGGAAAGCAAAAAACTGTCAATGGATCTACGGGAAAAGGTAGTTGAAATGTATAACAGAGGAAAGGGATACAAAAAGATATCCAAGGAATTGATAATCCCAGTCAGCAGCGTTCAAACTGTGATTAGCAAATGGAAAATCAGGGGCTCTGTAAAAACCAAACCACGGTCAGGTAGACCAATAAATGTTTCGGCCACAACTGCCAGGAATATTGTTTTGGGATACAGAGAAAAACACACAAATAACATCCGCTGAAATTCAGGACTCTCTGAAAACTAGCGGTGTGGCTGTTACAAGATGCACAATAAGGAGGCATTTGAAGAAAAATAGGCTGCATGGTCGAGTTGCCAGAAGAAAGTCATTACTGCTCAAATGCCACAAAACTTCTGGAACAAGTTAATTTAGAGTGATGAGATCAAAATTAAAGTTTTTGGCCACAACCAAAAATGTTACATTTGGAGAGAGGTCAACAAGGCCTATGATGAAAGGAACACCATTCCTACTGTAAAGCATGGAGGTGGATCGCTGATGTTTCGGGGATGTGTGAGCTGCAAAGGCACAGGAAACTTGGTAAAAGTTGAAGGAAAGATGTACAGCAAATACTGGAGACAAATTTGCACTCATCAGCCCGGAAGCTGCGCATGGGACGTATTTTGGACATTCCAACATGACAACAATCCAAAGTCGACCTGTCATTGGCTACAGCAGAACAAAGAGAAGGTTCTGGAGTGGCCATCTCAGTCTCCGTACCTCAATATCATTGAGCCACTCTGGGGAGATTTCAAGCGCGCAGTTCATGCTGGACAGCCCAAGAACTTACAGGAACTGGAGGCTTTTTGCCAAGAAGAATGGGCACCTTTACCATCTGAGAAAATAAAGAACCTTATCCACAACTACCACAAACGACTTCAAGCTGTCATTGATGTTAAACAGGGGGCTATACACAGTATTAAGAACTGAGTTATGTGAACTTTTTATCAGGGTCATTTGGATGTTTTGGCTGTCATTAAGATTTAGAAAGAAAAAACACAGTAGTTTGACAATAAATACCTTCACCCAACCAATAACCATGAGTGGAGAAAAAGTTTTTTTGTTATCATTCATATTCTCTGAAACAAGGCCAAGAAAGCAAAAATTCTGCCGGGGTATGAAAACTTTTGAGCACAACTGTGTAAATAAATACTCACTTTCCCTTCACTCCAACACCACGTGCATCTTGTTGTAAAGCTGGCAGCTGACTTCGGCCTGCGACGGGAGCACGGCAACATCAGCTGCTGGCCTCTGATTGGCAGGCAGCATGTATTGTCGTGGATGGACCCAATGGGTCTGTCTGCAGCTATTCACTTCAACTCAATGTGCATCGGAAGACTGCTGGTATCCGCCTGATCCGCCGGGCCCCTGACACGCTGGTGACTGCTGAGACCGTGGTCGTTACACCTCTGCCTGCAGCTATGGTTAAGAGCAGAGACTCTAAAGATCATCAAAGAAAGATGAATGGCAAAAGTAAAAGGTAACAAGCAGGACGTAGACAGCATCAGTAAAAAAACTAAAGAAAGCCATTTGAGCAGATAAAGAACTTTATTACCAAAAAATATGTACAGTGGTAGAAAGAGAACATCTGAGGGACAAGACAAGGAAGGCATACCTAAAGATCAAAGAGATACGACAAAAGGTTCAACCAAGAGTGGGCATGTTGAAAGATGCCAACAACAACAAACTAACTGAGCCAGAACAGATCTAGATATAGGAAGAAACTGAGACTGGAAATGATAGAGAGCCGAACATCCTGAAAGACAAATTTGTTGCTGCGATAAAGCTTCAGTCATACAAGAAAGCACCTGGATGTGACAGTATTCCAATAGAGCTAATGTGTCACCCTGGCCTGGATGCCACAAGTGTAATTAAAGCTGTGTCTGAGAGCAGGGGGGAGGTTCTCTAGTCAGGGGAACATTAGCATGCAATGCCTCCTGTCTCAGGCCAGTAGGGGGAGCAGGCTGCCCCTATAAAAGCTGGTACTGGGGGCAGGGTTGGGGAGAACTGGATGGCCTGTCTCAGCATTGAGACATGTCCCAGAGCAGAACAGGGACAGACAGTTGCACTGCACCTAAGAGGAAGTGTGGCAGGAGGAGAGCCACAAGCCAGAGACAAGAGGCGAAGAGAGCCTGTCTTGGCAGAGAAAAGACTTAATTTTACCAGACTTTGGTGTCTGAGGCTGGGAGGATTCTACATCCCCCAGCAGATAACCAGTTCGCAGGGGACTGTATATTCCTTGGCCTAAGAAGCCTGGAGGCTCTGCCACAACAGAAGGGACCAGCACAGCCGTACCAGGCCGGGAGCAGAAAGGAACCCACGTTGCAGGCCATACAGGCGAGAATACACGGAGAGCTCAGAATCGTGGGCTGTTATCCTATAAGGAGGAGATAGCCAGAAGGAGCGCAGAAATCACGGTAGGCCTACACCCTCACCCTGACCAGGGCCAATTTCCCCATTGCTCTCAGACATCCAGGTCCCCTCCTAGCCGGGACTGTTTGTGGGTCAGTTTACCTGTTCTAGTAAAGACCCTGGACTGCAACCTGTCGTCTTTGTGCTCCTTGCTCCTCCAGCACTATCAGCACTGGGACTCTCACCACCATCACTCCCACCATCCATTATACTGCCCTGGGGCTGCACTCTTCCCGTGGGGAGTCACACTACCCTAGCTGCACACCTCATCAGCCCCAGCGGTCTGCATGCAGCGGCGGTTCCTAATAACCGCAAATCCACGGGTGGCGTAGTCGGACATAAACATCAACACATAACGGACTACCACTGGCCTGACCACCCTGAGCCACGGAACCGGGTTGCCACTACTACTCCCATCGTTCCCCTACTGCCCGGATCCGAGTGCCCCACGGCCCAGGGGGCGAGTCAGCTTTGGCGTAGCCGGCAGGATTTCGTGCCCGCAACCACCGGGTACTGCGTGCCTGAAAAAGACTTTTGTAACTTACCTGTGGCGAAGTTTCCCGCCGTCCGGAGTCGTTTCCCGCCATCCGGAGCCGATTCCCGCCATCAGACGCCATCTTGGACCGTTTCCCGCCGTCTTCTGCCGTCTTCCCGCCATCCGCAGCTGTTTCCCGCCATCGGACGCCATCTTCAGGACGCCGCGCGGGAAGAAGAGGGGCGTGGACGTCAAAAACGCGCGAGATCCGAAGCTCCGCCCCACGCACCGACGCTGCGCAAGGTCCTGGAAGGGAGAGAGAGCGACGCTGACGTCATCAGGACGCGACGCCAGGTCCTCGTCCATAGCAGCAGCAGCGGAGCCGCGGCCTACAGAAGAGGATCGTCGGAAGGTAGGCCACGCTTGACTAGGGGGGAGGAAGATGTCGGACACAGAGGCCCCCACTACCATCAACACAGCTGCAGCAGCGGTGATGCCCTTTTCCCTGCCCTGCATCCCTGGAGCGGCCTGGCTGCCCAAGTACTCAGGGGAGCCCCATGCCCTAACTGACTTCAAGGAAAGGCTATACAGTTTGTTCCACGTTTACCCCCTGATAGAGGAACAGAAGGTCAGCATACTAGCAGGGCAGTTAACTGGTGCTGCCCAAAGGGAGGTAAAATCATGGCCCACTGAGGAGAAAAGGACTGTGAAGGGTATTCTGGCCCGGCTGCGGGGTACCTTTGACACACGTACCTCCGCTGAAATTAAAATGAGGTTCTATGGATGTAAGCAGTGGGCACAGGACAGCATCAGAGACTATGCCCTAAATTTGCAGGAAGCCCTAAGGGCCATCCAACAAACTGACCCTGGCAGTGTGCAGGAAACGGATAAATTACTAACAGAACAATTCATAGAAGGTCTGCTGTCCAGTGCCCACAGGGCCCAACTGCGCCTCATGTTCTTTCAGAACCCGGACCTGACCTTTGCCAAATTTAAGGACAGGGCCATAAGGGTGCTCCGTGAATCTGCAACCAGTGGCGCTATAAACCCCCGGCGCCCTGCTCTCACCAACCACCAGGAGGCGGCGCCCTCCTCTATGGATCCCGTGGGGGCTGATGCACAGGCCCTGAACCAAGCCCCGTCGAAAGACCTGCACCACCAAGTCCAGGAGCTGACCAGGAGCGTCGCAGCGTTGACCAGGACCGTCCAGGCGTTGCAAGTGGACCCGTCAAGACCCATCAAGCTGGCTTCAAGTCCGGAGGATGTCCCGTGGCGTCGACAGAGGCGGATCCCGTCGTTCCAAGGGAGGCCCACAGACCGCTACGCAGAGGATGGACAGCCCATTTGCCGTCGATGCAACCAGCCCGGACACATTTCCAGGTACTGTAATTTAAACGGGTCCAACCTGGGGCAGAGGGCCAACCCCCAGGCATAAGATCACCAGGCCCTTATAATTGGCGTGATAAGTACGTTGGGGGGCGCCCGGTTTTACCCGTGGTGCTGGACGGTATCCCCATGAGCGCCTTGCTGGATACTGGGTCGCAAGTAACCACTATCCCTTATGTACTTTTTAAGCAGTATTGGACTGATGCTGATATCACACGGTATCCAGACAGTAACTTGAGCATCATCGCCAGTAATGGCTTACCCGTGCCGCAGATGGGGTTCAAGGAGATGACCATTAAAATTGGTAAAGTTGAACTGCCGGCACAGGGAGTGATTATTGTGGACATTGACCGTCGTGAAAGTCACCCTAAAATAACTGTGGGTACTAACGTAATTGAAAATTGTCTTTCAGAGGTAATTGTAATTCTACAACAGGTGGCGGTGAATGCTAGTTCCAGCCAACAGAGAGTCCTCAACAAGGAGATAAAAGCCCTGATGAGACGGCAGCAGGTAGAACTGTCTGGTGGTGAGATCGGTAGCGTAAGACTGACTGACCCATTCCCCATTTCCATGCCTCCCAAAAGTGAAATGATGATCTGGTGTCGGACTGCAATCGGGTTGAGAGGTAGAGACTACCAAGCCATGGTAGAACCCGTGTACTCAGACAGCAGGCCCACCATTTTGACAGCCCGGGGGGTGGTTGATGTCCGTCATGGGAGGGTGCCCGTTCGCATCCTCAACATTGGGGAGAGGGAAGTACACTTACTCAGGTACGCTACACTCGCCAAACTGTTTGTTGTCGAACACAAAGCTATCAGGGCCGTGGAACCCTTGCCTCCATCTCCTCAGGCGGAGGGTAATGGCTCCCATAAACAAAAGGATGACTGGTGCCAGAAACTCCATGTGGGTGCTGACTCCACTCCCCTGCACCAAAAACAAGGAGTCTACCGGGTGGTACAGGAGTACGAGAGAGTCTTTAGTAAGCACCCGCTAGACTTCGGCAGAGTAAAAGGGATAGAACACCACATCACCACATGGAGCCACCCACCGATAAAAGAAAGACACCGACCTGTACCCCATGCACATTATCAGAACGCAAAGGGCATGCTAAGAGAAATGAAGGAAGCTGGGGTCATTAGAGATAGCTGTAGCCCCTGGGCAGCCCCCTTGGTTCTGGTGAAAAAGAAAGACGGCACCATGAGAATGTGCGTCGACTATAGACAAATCAACCGTATCACCCACAAAGACGCATATCCGCTGCCTAGAATAGAGGAGTCTTTAGCCGCACTAAAATCAGCTAACTTCTTTTCTACTTTGGACCTTACTAGCGGGTACTGGCAGGTTCCTGTGGCAGAGGCTGACAAGGAGAAGACCGCCTTCACCACCCCGATGGGACTGAGTGAGTTCAACTGTATGCCCTTCGGGCTCTGCAACGCACCAGGGACCTTCCAGCGGCTGATGGAATGCTGTCTAGGGCACCGAAACTTCGAGACGGTCCTCCTTTACCTGGACGACGTGATCGTCTATTCGAAGACCTACGAGGACCATCTAAAGCACCTGGCCGAGGTGTTCGAAGCCCTGGCAGGCTATGGCCTGAAGGTAAAACCATCGAAGTGTCACCTGCTGAAACCAAAGGTCCAGTACCTAGGGCACGTGGTAAGCGCGGAAGGAGTGGCCCCCGACCCTGACAAGGTCACGGCAATCAAGAGCTGGCCAAGCCCCTCGAACATCAAAGAGGTGAGACAGTTTCTCGGGTTGGTAGGCTACTACCGAAGGTTCATCCCCGGGTTCACTAAGATGGCAGCTCCTATGCAGGACCTCCTGATCGGACAGTCTAAGTCCCGAAGTCAAAAGCCACCCTTCAAGTGGGATAAACCGGAAGAGGAGTCCTTCCGCCAGCTAAAGATGGCCCTCACGGGGGATGAGATCCTGGCCTACCCTGATTACGGCCAGCCTTTCATTCTCCACACAGACGCCAGTAATGTGGGACTGGGAGCCGTACTGTCCCAAAACCAACAGGGCAGAGAACGGGTGATCGCATACGCCAGTCGGAAGCTGAGGCCCACCGAGAGGAACCCGGAGAATTACAGCTCCTTCAAGCTAGAATTCTTGGCGGTGGTGTGGGCCGTGACGGAACACTTCAAGCATTACCTGGCCTCCGCAAAGTTCACCGTGTACACGGACAACAACCCGTTGACACACCTGGACAATGCAAGACTGGGTGCCCTAGAACAGCGGTGGATGGCCCGTCTCTCCAACTATGACTTTGTGATCAAGTACCGGGCAGGCAAAACCAATGCCAACGCGGACGCCCTATCAAGAATGCTGCCTTACCTGAAGGTGACGAAGACCCAGAAGAGCTGGAGGAGGTAGAACTCCCCGCGTTTCACCGGTATGGAGCCGCTCAACACTCTCACCGCGTGAAGGAGGAGGATCTAACAACTATGATGATCAATCCCCTACCTCACCACAGCTGGGCCGAGACCCAAGATAGTGACCCTGCAGTCCGCCTGGTGAAAGATCTGCTGACCCGGGAAGACGCCCGCCTAGATCCAGATGCCCCAGAAGAAGCCAAGGAGCAGTGGAAGGAGAAGAGCAAGCTGTTCCTCTATGAAGGCAAGTAGTGCAGAAGGATTGTCAACCACCGGACGCACGAGCTGACCTGGCAAGTCGTGGTTCCAAGGCGGGATGCAGCTATGGTCCAGGGGGCTTACCATGACAGAGCGGGACACTTCGGTTGGAAGAAACTGGAGTTCTTACTAAGAGGAAGGTTCTTTTGGGTCGGCATGAGAGGAGCTGTAGAAAAATGGTGCAGAGACTGTGGCCCTTGTCACCTAAGGAGGAAGGACCGTGCCAGCCAGAAGACACCCTTGAGGCCCATTGTCACCACGCAGCCTCTTGAGCTGGTAGCTCTGGACCATGTCAAATTGGCTCCCAGCCGGTCAGGATACATCTATGCCCTGACAATCGTGGACCACTATTCCCGTTTTCTAGTGGTGGTCCCGGTAAAGGACTTGACAGCCCAAACAGCGGCCAGAGACTTCCAGCAATACTTCTGCCATCCACACGGGTATCCGGAACAGGTCCTGACAGACCAGGGTCCAGCGTTCGAGGCTGAAATCTTCCAGGAGTTCTGCAACCTCTATGGCTGTAAGAAGATTCGGACAATGCCTTACCATCCACAAACCAACGGGATGTGTGAGAAGATGAACAATATAGTTATCGATCTCCTGAAGACGTTGCCCCTGGAGGAACGCAGCCTGTGGCAAGAAAAACTGCCGGACCTGATAGACCTATACAACAATATCCCGGTGAATGCTACAAACTGCACCCCGGCTTACCTGATGCGAGCCAGACCAGGTAAGCTGCCCGTAGACCTGGAGATGGGAGTCCTAATACCTGAGGACACCTCCCCGGATGCGGACTGGGATACGGAAAGGCAACTGCAGTACAAGAAGGTACAGGAGAGTGTGGAGAAGAGCCTGGCCCAGGTGAGAGAAAGGCAAGAAAAACTCTTCAATCAACACGCCCCTGCTGGTCCCCTAGAACCTGGTGAGCAAGTCCTGAAGCGAAAGAGAAGGCTACATAAGTTGGATGACCAGTGGGAAAGGGAACCCTACACCGTACTGCAGTCTGACCACGACAACCCAAAGGTGTGCGTAATCACCAAGGACGGAGGAGAAACCACTAGTGTCGTCTCCAGAGACCACCTCAAAAGGTGCCCCGAGCAACTCCGTAGTGCAGAAGAGGATCAGAGTGACCTTGAACCCACAGAGGACAAGGAAGAAATGATCAGCACCGTTCTCGGAGAGTTCCCTCAGTCCTGGACTCGCATAAATGATGCCATAGTGGTACCCGTCCTGCATTTCCTGCAACCGGCACAGCAACAACCAACACCAGAGCCGGAAGGTGAAGAGGAGCAAGCGGTTCCAGAGGCAGAAGAGCCTGTACCAGCAGCCCAGGAGAGTCAACCCTCTGCTGACAGTGAGCCTGCCATGCCTGCGGTAAGCCAAAGGACCCGCAGACAGCTGCCTGCCCTACCTGTACACCCAGCTGATAGCTGTACCCCTAACGCTAGTGGGGAAAGCCAAGTTGGTCCACCACCAGACAGTGGGCTACGTAGGTCAACCAGGAGCACAAAGGGGCAGATACCCGCTCGTTGGAGAATATAGAGTGTACTAAGATTGTAAATAACCCTGTTGCCAAATGTTGAATTGTTTGCCAAGTTACATGCATGTTTGGTAATTCTGTGTTTCAGTTTCTTGCAGCTACCGTAAGGACTCAAAGGTTATGGACTTTTTATAACCGGGACCTTGTCTGGACTGCGTTCGGAGACTAACCCAGGAATGAACTAAGACTGTGAAGGACTTGGGGTAGGACAGACCCCACCTGCTTAAGGCTCCCCGTTGTATTGGTGATATGGACACCCGGTCACAGACCACACTGTGACCTTAAGAACTCAATCTGTGCGTCGTTTTTCTATTAATGTTTTATAGCTATGCATATTGTCTCTGTTTATTGTTTAGTCCCGGAGTACTAAATTTCACTAGGGGGGAATGTGTCACCCTGGCCTGGATGCCACAAGTGTAATTAAAGCTGTGTCTGAGAGCAGGGGGGAGGTTCTCTAGTCAGGGGAACATTAGCATGCAATGCCTCCTGTCTCAGGCCAGTAGGTGGAGCAGGCTGCCCCTATAAAAGCTGGTACTGGGGACAGGGTTAGGGAGAACTGGATGGCCTGTCTCAGCATTGAGACTTGTCCCAGAGCAGAACAGGGACAGACAGTTGCACTGCACCTAAGAGGAAGTGTGGCAGGAGGAGAGCCACAAGCCAGAGACAAGAGGCGAAGAGAGCCTGTCTTGGCAGAGAAAAGACTTAATTTTACCAGACTTTGGTGTCTGAGGCTGGGAGGATTCTACATCCCCCAGCAGATAACCAGTTCGCAGGGGACTGTATATTCCTTGGCCTAAGAAGCCTGGAGGCTCTGCCACAACCGAAGGGACCAGTAAAGCCGTACAAGGCTGGGAGCAGAAAGGAACCCACGTCGCAGGCCATACAGGCGAGAATACACGGAAAGCTCGGAAACGTGGACTGTTACCCTATCAGGAGGAGATAGCAAGAAGGAGCGCAGAAAGCATGGTAGGCCTACACCCTCACCCTGACCAGGGCCAATTTCCCCGTTGCTCTCAGACATCCAGGTCCCCTCCTAGCTGGGACTGTTTATGGGTCAGTTTACCTGTTTCAGTAAAGACCCTGGACTGCAACCTATTGTCTGTGTGCTCCTTCGCGTCTCCAGCACTACCGGCACTGGGACCCTCACTACCATCACTCCTACCATCCACTATACTGCCCTGGGGCCGCACTCTTCCCGTGGGGAGTCACACTACCCTAGCTGCACACCTCATCAGCCCCAGTGGTCTGCATGCAGCGGCGGTTCCTAATAACCGCAAATCCACGGGTGGCGTAGTCGGACATAAACATCAGCACATAACGGACTACCACTGGCCTGACCACCCTGAGCCACGGAACCGGGTTGCCACTACTACTCCGATCGTTCCCCTACTGCCCGGATCCGAGTGCCCCACGGCCCAGGGGGCGAGTCACTAATAAAGGCTTCTGAAGCAGCAGTTGATGTCATCACACATCTGTGTCGACAGATATGAACAATCGGTAAGTGGCCCAAGGATTGAACAAGATCTGTGTTCATTCCTATTCCGAAGAAGTGAGTTGCTTCTAGAGATGAGCGTTGTTCTACTCGAACTGTTCGCCAATCTCAAATTCGAGCTGTTTTGGGCTTTGTTCGAGCCGTTCGGCGAACACGAACAATTTGAGAAAAATTCGGCTGTTCGAGGTTATGTTCGATAACTGTTCGTGCACCAAAATCATAACTGGATTTTTTCTCAGTAATGATGAAAATTAATGTTAATACGCAGTTTGAGTGTACAGCGGGGTGGGGGGAGGGGCAGGGGATGGATCTCTGCAGGAACAATGAAGATCTCCATTTTTTTTTTCTCTTTCCCGCATTTACAGTGGGGAGGTGCAATCTGTCAGCCTATCAGCAGCGCACACACGGAGCGAAGTGCTTTTTTTCACACAAGCAAGGGCATGTGTCATTGGCAGTGTATGTCACATGTCCTTGCCCTATAAGACCAAGCCATTTTCCCCGTCGCCACCATTTTCTCACTGCTGCAGCTGCGTGTTAGACGGCACCGCTGTTGCTGTGTGCGCTATACCTTGTTAATTTCAAGCCAATTTTCGCACAAATCTACAGATAGCTTGGGAGTAGGGAATAGTTGTGATTGCAGTCCTTTTAAGGACTAGGTTACAGCATTTCCTACGACTTTTATCAGGCAGGTCTGTGCTCTTAAATAGATAGATTGTGGGAGTAAAGACTAATTGTAATTGGAGTCCTTTTCAGGACTAGGTTACATCAGTTCCTATCAGTTTTTGCCAGGCAGGTCTGTGCCAGTGCTGTGCAAGTTTTTTTCACAGCATTTGGCTGAATCTAGCAAAGCTAATCCTTTTTGGCCTATTGCAGAGTGTGTTAGTCAGTGGAGTAGCCTATCTGTGTTGCAAGATATATCACCTGTGTATAGAATACCAATTTTTTTACTGCACCTAGTGAAGTAAAATCTTTTGGGCATAGCATCATTCTATTAGTCCATCTATACTGACCTCCATCAGGTTGCAAATTGAATATAATTTTTTTCTGCATCTAGCTCTGAAAAAATATTGGGCTTCTAGCTGTGTGTGGGACTTGTTGTATTAGTCCATCTATACTGACCTCCATCAGGTTGCAAACTGAATATATTTTTTTCTGCATCTACCTCTGAAAAAATATTGGGCTTCTAGCTGTGTGTGGGACTTGTTCTATTAATCCATCTATACTGACCTCCATCAGGTTGCAAACTGAATATATTTTTTTCTGCATCTACCTCTGAAAAAATATTGGGTTTCTAGCTGTGTGTGGGACTTGTTCTATTAATCCATCTATACAGACATCCATGAGGTTGCAAACTGAATATATTTTTTTCTGCATCTACCTCTGAAAAAATATTGGGCTTCTAGCTGTGTGTGGGACTTCTTGTATTAGTCCATCTATACTGACCTCCATCAGGTTGCAAACTGAATATATTTTTTTCTGCATCTACCTCTGAAAAAAAAATGGGCTTCTAGCTGTGTGTGGGACTTGTTCTATTAATCCATCTATACAGACCTCCATCAGGTTGCAAACTGAATATATTTTTTTCTGCATCTAGCTCTGAAAAAATATTTGGCCTTCTAGCAGTGTGTGGGACTTTCTCTATTAGTCCATCTATACTGACCTCCATCAGGTTGCAAATTAAAAATAATTTTTATCTGCATCTAGCTCTGAAAAAATATTTGGCCTTCTAGCAGTGTGTGGGACTTTCTCTATTAGTCCATCTATACTGACCTCCATCAGGTTGCAAATTAAAAATAATTTTTATCTGCATCTACAGTACCTCTGAAAAAATATTTGGGCTTCTAGCTGTGTGTGGGACTTGTTCTATTAGTCCATCTATACTGACCTCCATCAGGTTGCAAATTGAATATAATTTTTATCTGCATCTAGCTCTGAAAAAATATTTGGCCTTCTAGCAGTGTGTGGGACTTTCTCTATTAGTCCATCTATAATGACCTTCATCAGGTTGCAAATTGAATACAATTTTTATCTGCATCTAGATCTGAAAAAATATTTGGCCTTCTAGCAGTGTGTGGGACTTTCTCTATTAGTCCATCTATACTGACCTCCATCAGGTTGCAAATTAAAAATAATTTTTATCTGCATCTACCTCTGAAAAAATATTTGGGCTTCTAGCTGTGTGTGGGACTTGTTCTATTACTCCATCTATACTGACCTCCATCAGGTTGCAAACTGAATATATTTTTTTCTGCATCTACCTCTGAAAAAATATTGGGCTTCTAGCTGTGTGTGGGACTTGTTGTATTAGTCCATCTATACTAACCTCCATCAGGTTGCAAATTAAAAATAATTTTTATCTGCATCTACAGTACCTCTGAAAAAATATTTGGGCTTCTAGCTGTGTGTGGGACTTGTTCTATTAGTCCATCTATACTGACCTCCATCAGGTTGCAAATTGAATATCATTTTTATCTGCATCTAGCTCTGAAAAAATATTTGGCCTTCTAGCAGTGTGTGGGACTTTCTCTATTAGTCCATCTATACTGACCTCCATCAGGTTGCAAATTGAATATAATTTTTATCTGCATCTAGCTCTGAAAAAATATTTGGCCTTCTAGCAGTGTGTGGGACTTTCTTTATTAGTCCATCTATACTGACCTCCATCAGGTTGCAAATTAAAAATAATTTTTATCTGCATCTACCTCTGAAAAATTATTTGGGCTTCTAGCTGTGTGTGGGACTTGTTCTATTACTCCATCTATACTGACCTCCATCAGGTTGCAAACTGAATATATTTTTTTCTGCATCTACCTCTGAAAAAATATTGGGCTTGTAGCTGTGTGTGGGACTTGTTCTATTAATCCATCTATACAGACCTCCATCAGGTTGCAAACTGAATAAAAAAAATTTCTGCATCTACCTCTGAAAAAATATTTGGGCTTCTAGCTGTGTGTGGGACTTGTTCTATTAGTCCATCTATACTGACCTCCATCAGGTTGCAAATTGAATATAATTTTTTTCTGCATCTAACCCAGCCAATAGTTTTGGCCTAATACCACAGTTTGGCCACTCAGCTCTGCTCGGTTCCCATCCATTGTTTTTTTGTGCAAAAAACTCCAGAGTTGTGAATTAGTTAACCACCAAAATGAGTGGAAAAAGGCCTGCTGCTGGTGGAAAGGGGAATAGGCGTGTTGGGAAGGGGAAAAAAGGTTGTGTCCGTGGGGTAGGTGTTAAAGCAACAGTAACATCTGCAGAAGAAAGACCATCTTCCAGCCAAACTAAAATGTCTACTTCTTTTAGCGGACAATGTGATAAGATCCCTTTCTTACGGCCACGCCAATCGCTACAAATTCCAGATGAGGCACAAAAACAGCAGGTGCTTCAACGGATATCAAGTGCTCCTTTAAGTGGGCTCTCCTCCACATCAACTTCAACATCACAAATACTCCAGTCCTCAAAGGTGTCACCCCAATCGCACTTGCTTCCTCACAGCTCCCAAATCTCCAGCTGCCCGTCTGAGTATGAGGTAGAACAGATGGTTGAGTCTGCAGAGCTGTTTACTCATACTATAGCCTGGGAATCAGAGGTCGACTCCAGCGCTTCTATGAATCCAGACGAGGAAATGATCTGCACTGATGCCCAGAATCTTTATGAGTCTGATCCAGGACCAGACGCAGAAGGTTCTGACCATAATGTAGACCCTCATTCCCAAACTGTAACTCCTGTTGGTGGAGACAATGAGGAAGACGATGATAAGACTCAAATACCTGATTGGAGCGACAACTTTAGTTTTTTGTCAGGGCAGGAACAGGTTGGCTCTGAGGACGACGGGTGTGATAACGCACAGGGTGATGATGATGAGGTTGGAGATCCCACTTACTGTCAACCCACAGTCAGCCAAGAGATGAGGTCAGCAGAGGAGGTGGAGGAAGATGCTAGTGACGACGAAGTCAGGTTGCGCCTTCCTGGACAGAGACGTAGTACTGGAAGCACGTCAACAACTGCATCCTCAAACACAACTCTGCCTCTCACCACAAGTCGTGGTGGCTCTTCAGGTCGCATGGGTGCTAAGCCTTGCATAGCCTGGGCATTTTTTCAGATCGATAAAGATGACCCAACTCGTGTTATCTGTAACATTTGTCAGCAAAAGCTAAGTAGAGGCCAAAAAATACATAGTTTGAGTACTTCATGCATGAACCGGCACATGGACATGAAGCATAAGTTGCAGTGGGAAGCTCAGTGTGCTACAATGCGGCCTAGTCGGCTGGGCCAACCACCATCTGCCATATCTTGCGCATCCGCGGCCTCTTCATCCTCTGTGACTGGGGGGACAGCAGTCATACCTGTTTTGGGGCGCAGACCTGCCACCTCTTTACCCGCAACAGCCAGCGTGATTGGCAGGTCATCATTTTCTTTGTAGGTGGTAACACCAGCTGGTGTTGAGCGCTGTCCGACATCGATAGCACCACCTTTGGATCAAGGCAACCTAACATGTCCGCCTGCATCTTCCTCACAGACCGGCAGTTTGCCGGGGACACCCTTATCATCCCCGTCTAAGCACAATAGCCAGCCCTCGGTCTCTCAGATGTGGACAAGTAAAAGACCATTTCCTCCTAGCCATGAGAAAGCTAAGAGTTTGAATTTCACCATCTGCAAGCTCTTGGCTACAGAAATGCTGCCTTTCCGCCTGGTGGACACAGAGGATTTTCGAGACCTTATGTCCTTCGCAGTGCCCCAGTACCAGATGCCCAGTCGGCACTACTTCTCAAAGAAAGGTGTGCCTGCGCTCCACCAGCATGTCGCACACAACATCACCGCTTCTTTGAGAAACTCTGTATGTGACAGGGTGCATTTCACCACAGACACTTGGACGAGTAGGCATGGACAGGGGTGTTACATGTCGCTGACTGGGCACTGGGTAACTATGGTGACAGCAGGACAAGGGGCTGCTGTCCAAGTCTTGCCGTCCCCACGAGTTGTGCGTCAATCCTCTTTATGTCAAAGTTCCTCCACTGCTTCTGCCTCCTCAACCTCCTCTCGGTCTTCAACCTGCACCCAAAGCCTGTCTGGTCATGCCACAAGCTTTCTAACTGCGCAGAAGGGATCCTGCACACCTCCTTACTATGCTGGCAGTAGGGCTCAACGTCATCAGGCGGTTTTTACATTGAAATGTCTGGGAAATGTGAGTCACACAGCTGAGGAGTTGTGGTCAGCTCTGGAGAACCAATTTCATGAATGGTTGTCTCCACTGGACCTGAAACCAGGGAAGGCCGTGTGCGACAATGCTGCAAACCTGGGTGCGGCCCTTCGCCGGGGCAGTGTCACACACGTGCCTTGTATGGCTCACGTGTTGAACCTGGTTGTCCAGCAATTTTTAGCCCACTATCCCAGACTAGATGGCCTTCTGCAGAGGGCACGGTCGCTGTGTGCTCACTTCTGCCGTTCGCATCCCGCAGCTCAGCGACTTACATCTCTACAGAAGTCGTTGGGCCTGCCACTTCACCGGCTAAAATGCGATGGGCCTACCCGGTGGAATTCAACTCTGCACATGTTGCAGCGACTGTGGCAGCACCGACAAGCCCTGGTGCAATACGTTCTGACGTATAGCCTGGGCCAACGAGATCCAGAGGTGGGGCAAATCACGCTGGAGGAGTGGTCTCAGATCAGGGACCTATGCACCCTTCTGCACAGTTTTGAAATGGCGACGAAGATGTTTAGTGCTGACGATGCCATTATCAGCATGACTATTCCGGTGATTTACATGCTGGAGCACATGTTAAACAGAATTCGGAGTCAGGTGGTGGCACAAGAGGAGGTGGAGGAAGTAGAGGAGGAGGAGTTGTATGCGGAAGGGCTAACATCTGCAAGGTCCAGACGGTCGGCAGCACCAAGGCGGCAGGCATGTGAGGGTGGGGGAGATGGTTTTACCAGGGCGCATGGTAGCAGCCAAACTAGTGAGGAAGGTGCAGGAGCCCAGGAAGAAGTGGAGGACGAACTGATGGAAGACTCATCAGATGAGGGAGACCTTGATCACATTTCTGTTGTGCGAGGTTGGGGGGAGAGGACAGAGGAAGGAAGCATGATTGTTACCTCGCCACCAACACAACAGGGACTTGGTGCTCCTGGATGCGCAACACACATGAGTGCCTTCTTGCTGCACTACCTGCAACATGACCCTCGAATTGTGAGAATTAGAAATAATCCTGACTACTGGGTTGCCACACTGTTAGATCCCCGGTACAAAAGTAAATTTGCAGAAATTATTCCTGCCATAGAAAGGGATACACGCATGCAGGAGTATCAGCAGAGACTGTTGCAGAATCTTACATGTGCTTTTCCACAAAATACCAGTGGTGCACATAGTGAATCTCACAGTTCCAACTTGCCAACCGTGGGACCGTCAAGTGTTCAGCACTCAAACCGTAACAGAACCACAGTATCTGCTGGTAACATCAATTTTGCGGAATCATTTCACCACTTTTTTAGCCCATCCTTTGCAAGGCCACAGGAGACAAGAAGTCTGACACATAGTCAACGCCTAGAGACGATGGTACAGGAGTATCTCCAAGTAAGCATCGAAGCCATGACTGTGTCACTGGACCCTTGCTCTTTTTGGGCTTCCAATCTGGATAAATGGCCGGAGCTAGCCACTTACGCCTTGGAGATCTTGTCATGCCCCGCAGCCAGCGTTCTGTCTGAACGTGTGTTCAGCGCTGCTGGTGGTGTGCTGACAGATAAGCGCACGCGGCTCTCCACTGATAATGTAGACAGACTCACATTCATAAAGATGAACAAATCATGGATCCGAAACGACTTTTCTACCCCTGTGTCATCCTGGGGAGAGTAAAAGCTTGATGATTGGTTAAAATCACCCTACCAACCGTTTTAAGCTTTCAAATTACTAATCATGTTTATCTGTATCTTGGCTGGAAAATAATTTGGGCTTTGTAGCAGTGTGCAGCACTGATTCTATTAGGCCATCTATAATAAGCTCCACCAGATTTAAAATTACTAATCATGTTTATCTGTATCTTGACTGGAAAATAATTTGGGCTTTGTAGCAGTGTGCAGCACTGATCCTATTAGGCCATCTATACTAAAGCTTCACCAGATTTAAAATTAATAATAATTTTTAGCTGCATCTAGCCCGGAAAATAATTTTGGGGCTCCGAGATGCGCAAGACACATAAGTGCCTTCTTGCTGCACTACCTGCAGCATGACCCTCATATTGTCAGAATTTGAAGTAATCATGACTACTGGGTTGCCACACTCTTAGATCCCCCAAGCTTTTCGATCAACCTTTTCATTTTAATAAAGACCAAAAAAATGGTCATTTTTGAAATTATAAGCATTAGCAGGTTGTTAGAAACTGAAATCAAACAGTTTTCAACTCAAAACTTTATTCTAGGTGATGTTACATTTTCACATAGGACCCCTTGTTCGAAAGGAGCTTCTGAACTCTCTCGTCCATTGAATTTGTCAGGTTTTGGATGGTTTCTGCTTCAATTGTTTTGCATGAGGACAGAATACCCTCCCAGAGCTGTTGCTTGGATGTGAACTGCCTCCCGCCATCATAGACACTCCTTTTAATGATGCTCCAAAGGTTTTGAATGGGGTAGAGGTCAGGGGAGCATGGGGGTCACACCATAAGTTTGTCCCCTTTTATGCCCATATCAGCCAGAGATGCAGATGTTTTATGTGCAGCATGAGATGGTGCATTATCATGCAAAAAAATGATCTTGCTGTGATATACACGGTTCTTCTTCTTGAACCATGGCAGGAAGTGCTGTTTGAGAAAATCCACATACATTATGGAGTTCATCTTTAGCGCCTTCAGGGATCCTAAAGGGGCCGACAATCTCTCTCCCCATGATTCCAGCCCAAAACATTACTCCACCTCCTCCTTGTTGGTGCTGTAGCCGTGTTTGCGTGGGGTGTCCATCAACCAGCCATCCTCCACTCCATCCATCTGGACCATCGAGCGCTGCACGGCACTCATCCGTGAAAAAACAGTTTTGAAATCAGTCTTCATGTAATGTTTGGCCCACTGGAGCCGTTTCTGCTTGTGTGAAGTGGATAGAGGAGGTCGACAGGATGGCATATGCACAGCTGCAAACCTCTGAAGGACCTTGCATCTTGTTGTTCGGGGGACGTTGGAGGCACCAGCAGCTTCAAAAACTTGTCTGCTGCTATGACAAGGCTTTTTTGCCGCTGCTCTTTCAACCTGACGTAATTGCCTGTAGGAAAGAGTCCTCAATTTGCCCTTATCAGCACGCACACGTGTGTACTGTGAATCAGCTACATACTTCTTGATTGCCAAGACACTTCATCCTGATCATCGCACAATGTTGATTGTAGTCATGCCTTGACCTAAACACTCCACAATTTGTTGCTTCTCAGCAGCCGACACATCCTTTTTCTTTCCCATTTTGGCAGAAAATGTAGGCTGCTTAATAATGTGAGACAGCCTTCTTAAGTAGTCTTGCCTTTCATTGGACACACCTGCCAAACTAATTAGCACAGGTGTCTGCAATTGCTTACAGTGATATAAAGAGCCCTGACACACATCACCATCAATGAGTTTAACTGACAAACAAACAAATTCTTCCCTTATCACTCCTAAACACTTTTTGCATAATAATTTGGAACACAGTGTACATGTGCTTTTCCACAAAACACCAGTGGTTCACGTAGTGAATCTTACAGTTCTAACTTGCCAACCGTGGTCTGTATGGAGTTGTTCAATAAAGGGCCCAAAATTAAGATAACATAGATGGGAGAGGTCTCTATGAATAGGAATTCCTAAGTATTTGATACCCTGTGAGGGCCAGGCAAAGGGAAAGTTGGACTGGATGGAATCCTATATGGATTTGGGGAGGGAGACATCGAGGGCCTCAGACTTCGCTGCATTGATTTTAAAATTTGACCATGTAACAAAGTGATCTATTTCAGCCATAACAGCATGGATGGATATATGTGATTGAGTGATATATACTAGGACATCATCAGCAAATAGAGAGCACTTGTACTCGGTGCCTCCCACCTCAATCCACCTAATATTGGGGTTATGGCGAATTGATGAGAGCAGGTGCTCCGTCACTAGGATGTATAAGAGAGGGGACAGAGAACATCCCTGCCTTGTCCCATTGGTGATTGTGAAAGGTGATGAAAATGTTCTGACGCGCCCCCTGGGCCTTGGGACACCCGGAGCCGGACCCTTTTTGGTGGATGCTGGTGGTTGTAGTCTCCGTGGCGGCGACCCGGTTCCGTGGCTCAGGGCGGTCAAACCAGTGGCGGAACTATTTATGTGGTTTTGATGTTTAAATGTCCGACTACGCCACCCGTGGATTGCGGTCAGAGTGAACCGCCGCTCCAGGGCAGACCGCTGAGGCTGGTGTTGTGGGTGCAGCAGAGCGTAGCATAACTCCCCACGGGAGGAGTATAGCCTCAGGGCAGTGTATGCGGAGGATAGGGGTGATGGTGCAGGGCAGCAGCAGTAACGACACGGAGTCAGTGATGCAGTCCAGGGCCTTTACTCACAGTTCTTATTATCCAGACCATGTCTGCAGGTAACGGCTGCCCACGTCGTACTGTGCTCACCAGGTGAGGGGCTCAGACAACTCCCAGATAACTTTGGAGCGCTTCACAGGACCCCCTTTGTGTGTCCTTTGTCTGGCCTTTCTTACCAACCCTTCTGTCCGGCTGCCTCGGGCCTCCTCTTGGTAAACTTGGCGCCAGTTTCCCTGACCCTATGTGGTGCCTTCCTAGCGGGTGTAGCGAGGGGCTGTGCCACATAAAATGTCACAGCCTCCTGTTTCTAGCTGAGGGTCGTTTCCTGCCTCCATTAGTTTCGGGGACCGGTCTCCCCCTTTGGCCTGACCCCTCCACGCAGGTGGATTCGGGCGTGCGGTGGCGACTCGCCCGTCCGCACCCCTGGGATCCCTTCGTTCCTCGTTCCTGGAGCCTTCTCCGCTCCTCTTCCTTCCTTCTCCCTCTTCCAGGCCTGGGCCTCTGTTACTAGGCCCGCCTCCGGAGCAGAGCTCATGCAGAGCCCCTGCTCCCTGCCACTTCTGCTCAGACTTCTCTGCACTGAACTAAGATGGTGCCCACCTTTTATACTCCCTTCTCAATGCACCCAGGAACTGCTTCCTCCCTGCTCCTGCACTACAGGGTTCCCCTTCCTCAGTGTTCCTCCCCCCACTCCAGCCAGGGACAGGGACTGTCGTGCCCATCTCAGGGGCATATTGGTCGCCCTGCCCCACGGCCATGTGGTGTAATGCATGCAGGTGTCGGGTCCTGATCCACACTACATCCTTACCTGAGAGTGAGATATCACACCTCTGGGTGAGGTGCAATACCTCTGTAGCAACCGAGCCCTCAGGGTGCTACAGTTCCATTTATCTTCAGCTTAGGTGACGTATTGCGATACAGGGCCGTGATTTTGGCTATAAAAGGGTCCCCTAGACCCCTACCCCAAGCTTTTTAAGAGAGTCATATATGGCGTGCCAGGAGACTCTATGGAATGCTTTCTCAGCATCCAACGAGAGTATCTAATTACAAATTTTTAACTGCATCTAGCCCAGGAAATACTTTGTGCCTAGTAGCAGTGTCTGCTAGTCAGCGGATTATCCCGGCTGTTAAGCAAGCTACACCACCTGTAGTTTGGACACTTAATTTTTTCAAAGGAAATGCTTCGGGACCACGGGATACTCAGTGAAGAGCATCAGGAGGCACCCCAAGGCATAGGGGCTGGGACTGGCAGTAGGATGCCTTGCGGTGGACAGCCGAGCTCGATCCTTATAAAAGCTTTTTAACTGCAGCAGCTTTAGTGGACGCTACTGGAGCTGGAATTACGCGGCTGCTGGCATGAGACTTGCCCTCCAATAGATCCTTGTAAATGGATTTAAAGTGTATTCATTCAAATTAGAGAGACAACTTAAATTAAAAAGCTTAGAGCTGCCTCCACCACAGGGGGGCTCGCTCGACCCACCAGCGGACAGGCACCAGTATTGGGAGAGGGGGGCTGGCCGTCAGGGTTCACCGCGGCTCTGGCACAAACCCGGCGACGCGGAGGTGCACGGGCAGGAGCGGACTGAACGTGTCGGCTTCTCACTTTTTGGATTTTAGAAGGGCATGACATGCCTATATCTGTGTCTCCCCCTCCTTTTACTCCTCCACCTCTTTTCTTTTCGCATGACTATATGTACTTGTCACTTTTCCATGTGTTAGTTGTGTCTTCTGCATTTTGTCAGCTTTTGGACACCTTTGAAGGTGTTTTCTATGTGTTTCTATGTGTTTTTGTTTGCCTGCCATTGGTTTTAACGGTGTTCGAAGGTGTTCGACGAACAGTTCGACGAACAGTTCGGCGAACACACGGGTGTTCGACGAACCTAACCGAACTCGAACACTACGGGGGTGGCTCAACACTAGTTGCTTCCGACTGTGGACTCATACCTCATGCCAAAATACTACTAAGACCTTACAAAGATGGTTACAGCCTTACTTTGATAAAAAGCTGCCAGAGGAAAAAGCAGGATTCAGAAAAGGCAGAGGAACAAGAGATGTAATTGCTAACATTAGATGGATAAAGGAAGAGGCCAAAGCATATAAAAAGGAGATCTTTTTTCACTTCATTGACTACAGCAAAGCGTTTGACTGTGTTGAGCACAAGAAACGTTGGAATACTATGAAGGATATTGTTAAGGGGACGGTTGCAAACAACTTTATTTATAATGGAAAGCAACCGTACACGGGGTCCGCTATGCAGCCTGGTGGACTGCGGCCGAACACCTTCCGGGTGAGAGGGTAAAACAACCAACTTAAATGACAATCCCTTCCGTGTTACAGCACACCGGGACGGGAATAGGGATTCGCACTATCTCCGTTAACAGCACGAGAGATGTGCGATAAATAATATATCTGTAGTCCGGTTGCAGCACAGGGACTACACAGTTGGCGCTAGGATGCGTGTGTGACTCACGCCGGCGAATACGTGCTCCCAGCCGGCGTGCTACCGGACTGAGGAGGATCCCTCAACGTGGCTTACAGGTGGTACCGGGAATAGGGTGTCTGCAGACTGCTCGGGGTGTAAGGCGACCCCTTTGTCAGAGCCAGGCTGTCAGATGAAGCTACCTGCCTATTTCATCTAAGCCTGCCTATTTCCACTAAACCTGCCTGCCATAAACTAAAGCACACGTGGAGCCCAAGAGACCAAGCGTCTACACAACACCATCACAGCTCAATGATCAGAGCGCGCTGCCATGTTTGTGGGCGGGCTTTTTAAAGATTAAGCCCTGCCCACCATCGCACCATTGGTGACGTCACCCGCGTCCAATCAGGCGGTGCCAGGTCACCTGATCAGCTGACTCCCAAACCACCAATCACGGTCCGCCATGTCAGGGGCATGCTCAGTACAGAGAATCCTGGACTTAGGCTTTTACAGCCCTGTCTCTCTCTGCAACCTATCCTTCATGTTGCTAGGAACGAAGACCCAAGAGACAACCTGTACATCTTGTGCACCAGCTAGGCATTGGGACTGATGATGATGCTGAGCAGCATCAGCCCTGGCTGGACCAGAATGGGAGACCACAGAGTCCACAGAAGGTTCTGAACCTATTTCAAATCCAGCAAAAGCCTGACGCTTAACAGATATGAGTGAGCCAAACCATAGATTTCAATAGGAAACGTTTACATTGACCAAAAAGTAACAGTCTGAACGTAACATGGTAACATGGTAACATGGTAACATGGTAACATGGTAACATGGTAACATGGTAACATGGTGACATGGCATGGTTCTAAGTAGAGCGAGGTGTCAGACAAGGCTGCATCCTGTCACCAATGCTCTCCAATTTATATGCAGAAGCTATTTTCAAGAAATCTGGACTTCCAAAAAGAATTATTAACAATCTTAAATACGCAGACTATACAACATTGATAACAACAAGTGTAGATGGAATGAAGGACAAAGATATTGACTACTGTCAGGTACGACTAGAACATATTTGAGAGGGACAGTGGTTCAGTGATTAGCACTGCAGCCTTGCAGTGCTGGGGTCCTGGGTTCAAATCCCACCAAGGGCAACATCTGCAAGGAGTTTGTATGTTCTCCCTGTGTTTGCATGGGTTTTCTCTGGGTTCTCCGGTTTCCACCCACATTCCGAAGACATACTGATAGGGAATGTAGATTGTGAGCCCCAATGGGGACAGTGCCCATAATGTCTGTAAAAGCGCTGTGGAATTAAATGGCGCTATATAAGTGAGTAAAATAAAAAAAAATATGTCTTTACCAAGAACAACATTACCATTAATACTGGAACATAAGGAAAAAATAATACCACCAGACCATAACAACATATCACCAGCAAAAACAGTAGTAATAATACCACCATACTGAACATTAACCAAAACTACTGAATGAAGTTTGATATTACCACCACATAGCCACCATGTAAAGGTAGATAACAGTTCTAAACTGGTGCTCTGCAGATGATATATGTGTATAATGTTACAAATAAATGTGTATACTATACAATGAATCAACAGTGTCATTCATTCTGATCATAGTAGTTCACTTTCCCTTCCTGCTTATAATACTAGTAATTCCAGGGCTTCCTTTCCTTATATTAAAAACAATAGTGCCCTCCTTGTAAACATAATAATTAAAACTGTACCCCCCATGTCACTCATACGAACATGTTTACATGATTAAAGATGGGATTAGTGAGGTACAGTGTGAGTGTACAATATGGGAGGCAGTGTACTAAAGCAGGGCCATTGTGAGAGCACAGTATGAAAAAGGGGCAGTGAGGTGAGGACGATGGGAAATGGAGGCACAGTATGGAGAAGGGGAGGCTTTGGGGGACACTCAAGATGGGGACAGTGTAAAGGCCATAGTTCCTAATCCTGGAAAAGTGTGGAAGGGGGACAGCATGGTGTACCGGCCATTACTTATGAAAGGTGATGGTTTGGTGGGTATTATTCAAAAGGGGGGAGCGGTGTGGTGAGTATAACACATAAGGGGAATGGTATATATGAGTATAACTCATATAGTATAATGCACCTCATAGTCCTCCATATAGTAGAATGCACCCCATAGTCTTCCATATAGTATAATGCACTGCCCACAGTCATCCATATAGTAGAATGCACACCCCATAGACCTTTATTTTGTATAATGTACCCACATATATCTTCATATAGTATAATTCACCCCCATAGTCTTCCATATAGTATAATGCACACCCTATAGTCCTCTATGTAGTATAATACATGCCCCGTAGTCCTTCATATAGTATAATGAACCCCATAGTTCTCCATATAGTATAATGCACCCCCACAGTCTTCCATATAGTATAATACATTCCCATAGTCCCCCATATAGTATAATGTACCCCATAGTCCTCCATATATTATAATGCACATCCCATATTCCTCTATATATCATAAAGAACTCCCCATAGTCCTCCATATAGTATAATGCACTCCCTGTAGTCCTCCATATAGTATAATGCACCCCATAGTCCTCCATTTAGTATAATGCACGCCCTATGGTCCGCTATATAGGTTAATGCACTCCCAAAAGTCCTCCATATAGTATAATGCACTCCCCATAGTCCTCCATATAGTTTAATGTATAATGGGCCCCACATTGCCTTTCATATAGAATAATACAACCCAATAGTCCTCCATATAGTGTAATGAACGCTATAATTGTCCATATTGTATAATGCACCCCCCATAGTCCTCCAAATAGCCCTCCATAATGTATAGGGGCTCCCACATAGCCCTCAAAATATTATAATGGCCTTCACATAGCCCTCCAAATAGTATAATGGCCGCACATAGCCCTCCAAACTGTTCCATGTCCTGTCCAACAAAATCAGCCAGCTGCTTCATCTCTTCAAGTCTGTTCTGCTCTTCCTGACCTATGGTTAAAGAATCCACTTCACCATCGAGTCCATAACACTGGGGATCGTACCAGTTAGGTTTCAACCTGTTTGTGAGGGTGCCTAATAAGGAATGAAAGAATCACGTAGACTCCACATCTCAATTAAATCAGCACCAGTCTAGTTACAGTGCAAGGTTCAATGTCAACAATACAGATCCACATCAGAGCAGTATATTTGTCAACAGATAGTGAATTGAGCAGCAGTCATACATGTGCTCTTCTGCTTAAGACCCTCAAGAAGCCTGAGAATAAGATTCTCAGTGAATCGATTTGCTGTCAATTGCATTTACTGCAAAGCCTCCAATTGTCATGAAAAGACATGCCTAACACTCTGGGTTCTCTTAGGCCTGTAACAGACATTTTATGATTTTTAAAATATAAAAATGATCCAAAATGTATCCCTTTTCTGGCAACCAAAGCCTGTGTAAGAGGAAGCAGCGAAACTCAAGAGCCCTTGCAGAATGTGATAGTAGTGGAGAAAGACTGCCATCTGCTGGCCACGCAAAATCAGGTGGAACCAATGTGTACCGGAAGAAGTGCAGGGGGAGCAACTTCATGTGCTGGACCTGATCAGGTGACCCACATGATAGACTTCCTTGGCATAAAAGCCCTGCTTGCAAACCGCAGGCAGATTTGGTGCCAGGAAGAAAAGCGGAGCATACTCAGTCCTGACATGGCACTGAGGCAAGCATCACAGGCCTCAGCAGGAAGTCTACACCACCAAGGTGACGGTCAGCACCTGGCAAGGCTCAGAGTACCCTCGGAAGGACTCAGAGTTCCAATTACGCCGGTCAAGGCCAGGATTCGCGCCCTACGCCAGTCAAGCCTCAGAGGCCCAGCGTCGCCTGTCAAAAGCTAGGGCCTAGTCCTTTCCGTCCCAAGCCAAAGAGACTTACGTTGACGGTCAAGCCGAGAAGATCTGCAAGGAGACAACGACGGGAGAGGCACGCCTGCGACTGCAGAGGGACAGCAAGAGTGAGCAGGGCCGTCACTTCCAGCTTTAACAGATGGTACTGGGGTTGGCCTGGATTAGGGCATCAAGTTTGGAGGGGGCCGGCGGTTGCGTGGGAGGCTCAACATGCTTTAATAGACTATGTCAGAAAGACCCAGGGTTGCCGCCAGGAATTTCGGGGCCCCATACTGGCAACATTTTCGGGCCCCATTGAGACTCCGCCCAGGCTCCACCCCAGCTCCCCCTCTACCCCTGCTCCACCTCCATCACTCGAACCTTTCACAGTCCCACCGCCCACTTTTGGAAAAACTCTACTTTCTGCACCACGTCCTCACCAATCACACATTAACAGTTCCCATTGAACACCAGATCACATACATAGCCATCAGCTTTTGTTTTGCACCAAAGATTTTTTAAGCCGCCACCAAGACAAAGTAGACTCTTCTGGCTGGGCCCTACTCTACTCTAACCTATTAAACATTTCTTTTAATACCCAATGCTCTTTTTATGTATTTTTTATTTATCTTTATTTAAGGGAATGTGACTCGCCCCCTGGGCCGTGGGGCACTCTGATCCGGGCAATAGGGGAATGATGGGGGTAGTAGTGGCGACCCGGTCCGTGGCTCAGGGTGGTCAGACCAGTGGTAGTCTCTTTATAAGTTTTAAGTGATGTCCGACTACGCCACCCGTGGATTGCGGTTATTAGGAACCGCCGCTGCAAGGCAGACCGCTGGGGCTGATGATGTATGCAGCTGGGATAGTGTGACTCCCCACGGGAAGAGTGCGCCCCAGGGCAGTATAATGGATGGTGGGAGTGATGGTGGTGAGAGTCCCAGTGCTGATAGTGCTGGAGGAGCAAGGAGCACAAAGACGACAGGTTGCAGTCCAGGGTCTTTACTAGAACAGGTAAACTGACCCACAAACAGTCCCGGCTAGGAGGGGACCTGGATGTCTGAGAGCAATGGGGAAATTGACCCTGGTCAGGGTGAGGGTGTAGGCCTACCGTGCTTTCTGCGCTCCTTCTGGCTATCTCCTCCTTATAGGATAACAGCCCACGATTCTGAGCTCTCCGTGTATTCTCGCCTGTATGGCCTGCAACGTGGGTTCCTTTCTGCTCCCGGCCTGGTACGGCTGTGCTGGTCCCTTCTGTTGTGGCAGAGCCTCCAGGCTTCTTAGGCCAAGGAATATACAGTCCCCTGCGAACTGGTTATCTGCTGGGGGATGTAGAATCCTCCCAGCCTCAGACACCAAAGTCTGGTAAATTATGTCCTTTATCTGCCAATACAGGCTCACTTCGCCTCTTGTCTCTGGCTTGTGGCTCTCCTCCTGCCACACTTCCTCTTAGGTGCAATACAACTTTCTGACCCTGCTCTGCTCTGGGACAAGTCTCAGTCCTGAGACAGGTCGTCCAGTTCTCCCTAACCCTGCCCCCAGCACCAGCTTTTATAGGGGCAGCCTGCTCCCCCTACTGGCCTGAGACAGGAGGTAGTGCATGCTAATGTTCCCCTGACTAAAGAACCTCCCCCTTGCTCTCAGACACAGCTTTATTATACTTGTGGCATCCAGGCCAGGGTGACACATTCCCCCCTAGTGAAATTTAGTACTCCGGGACTAAACAATAAACAAAGACAATATGCATAACCATAAAACATTATCAGGAAAGTGACACACAGATTGAGTTCTTAAGGTCACAGTGTGGTCTGTGACCGGGTGTCCATATCACCAACACAACGGGGAGCCTTAACCAGGTGGGGGTCTGTACTACCCCAAGTCCTTCACAGTCTTAGTTCATTCCTTGGTTAGGCTCCGAACGCAGTCCATGCAAGGTCCCGGTTATAAAAAGTCCATAACCTTTGAGTCCTTACGGTAACTGCAAGAAACTGAAACACAGAATTACCAAACATGCATGTAACTTGGCAAACATTTCAACATAAACAGGGTTATTTACAATTTTAGTGCACCCTATATTCTCCAGCGAGCGGTTATCTGCCCCTTTGTGCTCCTGGTTGATCTCCTTAACCCACTGTCTGGTGGTGGACCGACCTGGCTTTCCCCACTAGCGTTAGGGGTAAAGCTACCAGCTGGGTGTACAGGTAGGGCAGGCAGCTGTCTGCGGGTCCTTTGGCTTACCGCAGGCATGGCAGGCTCACTGTCAGCAGAGGGTTGATTCTCCTAGGTTGCTGGTACAGGCTCTTCTGCCTCTGGAACTGCTTGCTCCTCTTCACCTTCCAGCTCTGGTGTAGGTTGTTGCTGAGCCGGTTGCAGGAAATGCAGGACGGGTACCACTATGGCATCGTTTATTCGAGTCCAGGACTGAGGGAACTCTCCGAGAACGGTGCTGATCATTTCTTCCTTGTCCTCTGCGGGTTCAAGGTCACTTTGATCCTCTTCTGCACTACGGAGTTGCTCGGGGCACCTTTTCAGGTGGTCTCTGGAGACGGTACTAGTGGTTTCTCCTCCGTCCTTGGTGATCACACACACCTTCGGGTTGTTGTGATCAGACTGTAGTACGGTGTAGGGTTCACTTTACCACTGGTCGTCCAACTTATGTAGCCTTCTCTTTCGCTTCAGGACTTGCTCACCAGGTTCTAGGGGACCAGCAGGGGCGTGTTGATTGAAGAGTTTTTCTTGCCTTTCTCTCACCTGGGCCAGGCTCCTCTCCACACTCTCCTGTACCTTCTTGTACTGCAGTTGCCTTTCCGTATCCTAGTCCGCATCCGGGTAGGTGTCCTCAGGTGTCAGGACTCCCATCTCCAGGTCTACGGGCAGCTTACCTGGTCTGGCTCGCATCAGGTAAGCCGGGGTGCAATTGGTAGCATTCACCGGGATATGATTGTATAAGTCTATCAGGTCCGGCAGTTTTTCTGGCCACAGGCTGCTTTCCTCCAGGGGCAACGTCTTCAGGAGATCGATAACTATATTGTTCATCTTCTCACACATCCCGTTGGTTTGTGGATGGTAAGGCGTTGTCCGAATCTTCTTACAGCCATAGAGGTTGCAGAACTCCTGGAAGATTTCAGCCTCGAACGCTGGACCCTGGTCTGTCAGGACCTGTTCCGGATACCCGTGTGGACGGCAGAAGTATTGTTGGAAGGCTCTGGCCGCTGTTTGGGCTGTCAAGTCCTTTACCGGGACCACCACTAGAAAACGGGAATAGTGGTCCACGATTGTCAGGGCATAGATGTATCCTGACCGGCTGGGAGCCAATTTGACATGGTCCAGAGCTACCAGCTCAAGAGGCTGCGTGGTGACGATGGGCCTCAAGGGTGTCTTCTGGCTGGCATGGTCCTTCCTCCTTAGGTGACAAGGGCCACAGTCTCTGCACCATTTTTCTACAGCTCCTCTCATGCTGACCCAAAAGAACCTTCCTCTTAGTAGGAACTCCAGTTTCTTCCAACCGAAGTGTCCCGCTCTGTCATGGTAAGCCCCCAGGACCATAGCTGCATCTCGCCTTGGGACCACGACTTGCCAGGTCAGCTCGTGCGTCCGGTGGTTGACAATCCTTCTGCACAACTTGCCTTCGTAGAGGAACAGCTTGCTCTTCTCTTTCCATAGCTGCTTGGCTTCCTCTGGGGCATCTGTATCTAAGCGGGCGTCTTCCCGGGTCAGCAGATCTTTCACCAGGCGGATTGCAGGGTCACTATCTTGGGTCTCGGCCCAGCTGTGATGAGGTTGTTAGATCCTCCTCCTTCACGCGGTGGGAGTATTGAGCGGCTCCATACCGGTGAAACGCTGGGAGTTCTACCTCCTCCAGCTCTTCTGGGTCTTCGTCACCTTCAGGTAAGTGAGGCATTCTTGATAGGGCGTCCGCGTTGGCATTGGTTTTGCCTGCCCGGTACTTGATCACGAAGTCATAGTTGGAGAGACGGGCCATCCACCGCTGTTCCAGGGCACCCAGTCTTGCATTGTCCAGGTGTGTCAACGGGTTGTTGTCCGTGTACACGGTGAACTTTGCGGAGGCCAGGTAATGCTTGAAGCGTTCCGTCACGGCCCACACCACCGCCAAGAATTCTAGCTTGAAGGAGCTGTAATTCTCCGGGTTCCTCTCGGTGGGCCACAGCTTCCGGCTGGCGTATGCGATCACCCGATCTCTGCCCTGTTGGTTTTGGGACAGTACGGCTCCCAGTCCCACATTACTGGCGTCTGTGTGGAGAATGAAAGGCTGGCCATAATCAGGGTAGGCCAGGATCTCATCCCCCGTGAGGGCCATCTTTAGCTGGCGGAAGGACTCCTCTTCCGGTTTATCCCACTTGAAGGGTGGCTTTTGACTTCTGGACTTAGACTGTCCGATCAGGAGGTCCTGCATAGGAGCTGCCATCTTAGTGAACCCGGGGATGAACCTTCGGTGGTAGCCTACCAACCCGAGGAACAGTCTCACCACTGTGATGTTCGAGGGGCTTGGCCAGCTCTTGATTGCCGTGACCTTGTCAGGGTCGGGGGCTACTCCTTCCGCACTTACCAC
Organism: Phyllobates terribilis; assembly: GCF_046119375.1. Taxonomy (NCBI): domain Eukaryota; kingdom Metazoa; phylum Chordata; class Amphibia; order Anura; family Dendrobatidae; genus Phyllobates; species Phyllobates terribilis. The sequence goes on along the minus strand of NW_027362769.1, from coordinate 9,926,712 downwards.
GTGCCCTAGGTACTGGACCTTTGGTTTCAGCAGGTGACACTTCGATGGTTTCACCTTCAGGCCATAGCCTGCCAGGGCTTCGAACACCTCGGCCAGGTGCTTGAGATGGTCCTCGTAGGTCTTCGAATAGACTATCATGTCGTCCAGGTAAAGGAGGACCGTCTCGAAGTTTCGGTGCCCTAGACAGCATTCCATCAGCCGCTGGAAGGTCCCTGGTGCATTGCAGAGCCCGAAAGGCATACAGTTGAATTCACTCAGTCCCATCGGGGTGGTGAAGGTGGTCTTCTCCTTGTCAGCCTCTGCCACAGGAACCTGCCAGTACCCGCTAGTAAGGTCCAAAGTAGAAAAGAAGTTAGCTGATTTTAGTGCGGCTAAAGACTCCTCTATTCTAGGCAGCGGATATGCGTCTTTGTGGGTGATACGGTTGATTTGTCTATAGTCCACGCACATTCTCATGGTGCCATCCTTCTTTTTCACCAGAACCAAGGGGGCTGCCCAGGGGCTACAGCTATCTCTAATGACCCCAGCTTCTTTCATTTCTCTTAGCATGCCCTTTGCGTTCTGATAATGTGCAGGGGGTACAGGTCTGTATCTCTCTTTTATTGGTGGGTGGCTCCCTGTGGGGATGTGGTGTTCTATCCCTTTTACTCTGCCGAAGTCTAGCGGGTGCTTACTAAAGACTCTCTCGTACTCCTGCACCACCCGGTAGACTCCTTGTTTTTGGTGCAGGGGAGTGGAGTCAGCACCCACGTGGAGTTTCTGGCACCAGTCCTCCTTTTGTTTCTGGGAGCCATTACCCTCCGCCTGAGGAGATGGAGGCAAGGGTTCCACGGCCCTGATAGCTTTGTGTTCGACAACAAACAGTTTGGCGAGTGTAGCGTACCTTGGTAAGTGTACTTCCCTCTCCCCAATGTTGAGGATGCGGATGGGCACCCTCCCATGACGGACATCAACCACCCCCCGGGCTTTCAAAATGGTGGGCCTGCTGTCCGAGTACACGGGTTCTACCATGGCTTGGTAGTCTCTACCTCTCAACCCGATTGCAGTACGACACCAGATCATCATTTCACTTTTGGGAGGCATGGAAATGGGGAACGGACACTCAGTCTTACGCTACCGATCTCACCACCAGACAGTTCTACCTGCTGCCGTCTCATCAGGGTTTTTATCTCCTTGTTGAGGACTCTCTGTTGGCTCGAACTAGCATTCACCGCCACCTGTTGTAGAATTACAATTACCTCTGAAAGACAATTTTCAATCACGTTAGTACCCACAGTTATTTTAGGGTGACTTTCACGACGGTCAATGTCCACAATAATCACTCCCTGTGCCGGCAGTTCAACTTTACCAATTTTAATGGTCATCTCCTTGAACCCCATCTGCGGCACGGGCAAGACATTACTGGCGATGATGCTCAAGTTACTGTCTGGATACCGTGTGATATCAGCATCAGTCCAATACTGCTTTAAAAGTACATAAGGGATAGTGGTTACTTCTGACCCAGTATCCAGCAAGGCGCTCATGGGGATACCGTCCAGCACCACGGGTAAAACCGGGCGCCCCCCAACGTACTTATCACGCCAATTATAAGGGCCTGGTGATCTTATGCCTGGGGGTTGGCCCTCTGCCCCAGGTTGGACCCGTTTAAATTACAGTACCTGGAAATGTGTCCGGGCTGGTTGCATCGACGGCAAATGGGCTGTCCATCCTCTGCGTAGCGGTCTGTGGGCCTCCCTCGGAACGACGGGATCCTCCTCTGTCGATGCCACGGGACATCCTCCGGACTTGAAGCCAGCTCGATGGGTCTTGACGGGTCCACTTGCAACGCCTGGACGGTCCTGGTCAATGCCGCGATGCTCCTGGTCAGCTCCTGGACTTGGTGGTGCAGGTCTTTCGACGGGGCTTGGTTCAGGGCCTGTGCATCAGCCCCCACGGGGTCCATAGAGGAGGGCGCCGCCTCCTGGTGGTAGGTGAGAGCAGGGCGCCGGGGGTTTATAACGCCACTGGTTGCAGATTCACGGCGCACCCTTATGGCCCTGTCCTTAAATTGGGCAAAGGTCAGGTCGGGGTTCTGAAAGAACATGAGGTGCAGTTGGGCCCTGTGGGCGCTAGACAGCAGACCTTCTATGAATTGTTCTGTTAGCAGCTTATCCGTTTCCTGCACACTGCCAGGGTCAGTTTGTTGAATAGCCCTCAAGGCTTCCTGCAGATTTAGGGCATAGTCTCTGATGCTGTCCTGTGCCCGCTGCTTACATCCATAGAACCTCATTTTAATCTCAGCGGAGGTACGTGTGTCAAAGGTACCCCGCAGCCGGGCCAGAATACCCTTCACAGTCCTTTTCTCCTCAGTGGGCCATGATTTTACCTCCCTTTGGGCTGCACCAGTTAACTGCCCTGTTAGTATGCTGACCTTCTGTTCCTCTGTCAGGGGGTAGATTTGGAACAAACTGTACAGTCTTTCCTTAAAGTCAGTTAGGGCATGGGGCTCCCCTGAGTACTTGGGCAGCCAGGCCGCTCCAGGGATGTAGGGCAGGGAAAAGGGCATCACCGCTGCTGCAGCTGCGTTAGTGGTAGTGGGCGCCTCTGTGTCCGACATCTTCCTCCCCCCTAGTTAAGCGTGGCCTACCTTCCGACAATCCTCTTCTGTAGGCCGCGGCTCCGCTGCTGCTGCTCTGGACAAGGACCTTGCGTCGCGTCCTGATGAAGTCAGCATCGCTCTCTCTCCCTTCCAGGACCTTGCACAGCGTCGGTGCGTGGGGCGGAGCTTCGGATCTCGCGCAGTTTGGACGTCCACGCCCCTGAAGATGGCGTCTGATGGCGGGAAAGCGGCTGAAGATGGCGGGAACCGATGGAAGATGGCGTGAGACGGCTGGAAATGGCGGGAAACGGCTCTGAATGGCGGGAAACCTCTTTTCAGGTAAGTGCAAAGTCTTTTCTAGGCACGCAATACCCGTTTGTGGCGGGTTGGTTGCAATCCTGCCGACTACGCCAAAGCTGACTCGCCCCCTGGGCCGTGGGGCACTCGGATCCGGGCAATAGGGGAACGATGGGGGTAGTAGTGGCGACCCGGTCCGTGGCTCAGGGTGGTCAGACCAGTGGTAGTCTCTTTATAAGTTTTAAGTGATGTCCGACTACGCCACCCGTGGATTGCGGTTATTAGGAACCGCCGCTGCAAGGCAGACCGCTGGGGCTGATGATGTATGCAGCTGGGATAGTGTGACTCCCCACGGGAAGAGTGCGGCCCCAGTGCAGTATAATGGATGGTGGGAGTGATGGTGGTGAGAGTCCCAGTGCTGATAGTGCTGGAGGAGCAAGGAGCACACAGACGACAGGTTGCAGTCCAGGGTCTTTACTAGAACAGGTAAACTGACCCACAAACAGTTCCGGCTAGGAGGGGACCTGGATGTCTGAGAGCAATGGGGAAATTGGCCCTGGTCAGGGTGAGGGTGTAGGCCTACCGTGCTTTCTGCGCTCCTTATGGCTATCTCCTCCTTATAGGATAACAGCCCACGATTCCAAGCTCTCCGTGTATTCTCGCCTGTATGGCCTGCAACATGGGTTCCTTTCTGCTCCCGGCCTGGTACGGCTGTGCTGGTCCCTTCTGTTGTGGCAGAGCCTCCAGGCTTTTTAGGCCAAGGAATATACAGTCCCCTGTGGACTGGTTATCTGCTGTAGGATGTGGAATCCTTCCAGCCTCAGACACCAAACATAGTAACATAGTAACATAGTTTGTAAATCCGAATAAAGACTTGCGTCCATCAAGTTCGACCTGTTAGTTCTGTAATTGCTAAAGTTGATCCAGAGGAGGGCAAAAACCTCAAATGATTTAGCCAATCTTCACCTGAGGAAAAATTCCCTCCCGACTCTGAAACCAGCAGTCAGAATAAATCCCTGTATCAACATACTATTTTATTCTATTTTTAAGTATATGCTGAAATCTGCCTGGTATCTAGAAATGCATCCAGTCCCCGCTTGAACTGGTTTAGTGAATCCGACATTCCCGTCTCCTCACTCAGTGAATTCCATATTCTCACTGCTCTTACCGTAAAGAACCCCTTCCTATGCTGGTGCTGAAACCTTTTCTCTTCCAGTCTTAGTGAGTGCCCTCTTGTTACCGTAATATCCCTCCTTTTGAACAATTCCCTGGCAAGGTCTCTATACTGTCCCCTAACATATTTGTACACATTTATTATGTCCCCCCTCAACCTTCTCTTTTCCAGGCTGAATAGTCCTAGTTTTGCCAACCTCTCTGGGTATTGCAGTCCCTCCATTCCCTTTATCAATTTTGTTGCCCTTCTTTGTACCTTTTCAAGCTCATTTATATCCTTTCTATATATTGGGGCCCATAACTGAGCACAGTATTCCAAGTGTGGTCTGACCAGTGCTTTGTACAGTGGAAGAACAATGTTCTCATCCTTTGCAGCTATACCTCTTCTGATACATCCCATTACCCTGTTTGCCCTTTCAGCAGCGGCCTGACTTTGGGCACTCCAATTTAGTTTGCTATTAATTGAGATGCCCAAGTCCTTCTCCATCTCTGAATTCCCCAATGATTTCCCATTCAGTGAGTACTGGTGACTTCCATTTTTCCTTCCCATATGTATGACCTTACATTTCTCCTCGTTAAACCTCATTTGCCATTTAATGCTCCACCTACCCAGCTTATCCAAATCCCTCTGTAGGTCTGCACTGTCCTCTTTTGTATTAATTGTTTTACATAACTTTGTGTCATCTGCAAATATTGATATTTTACTATTTAACCCGTTGACTATGTCGTTAATAAAGATATTAAATAACATTGGGCCTAGTACAGACCCCTGTGGTACCCCACTAGTGACGCTTACCCAATCTGAGTATATTCCATTTATAACTACCCTCTGCCTTCTATCCTTTAGCCAGTTAGCTACCTACTTACAGACATTTTCCCCCAGCCCCATCATTCTCATTTTGTATACCAACCTATTATGTGGCACGCTATCGAACGCTTTTGAGAAGTCGAGATACACGACATCCACTGGTTCCCCCTGATCTAATCGAGAGCTAACCTCCTCGTAGAAGTCAATCAGGTTTGTTTGGCAGGAGCGATTCCTCATGAATCCATGTTGGTTCGGGGTTAATAGATTATTAGCATCAAGATGCTCCGTAATTGCCTCTTTAATGAAGCTCTCAAAAATTTTGCCCACAACGGACATCAGACTCACCGGCCGATAGTTTCCGGCGTCACTTTTTGCTCCCTTTTTGAAAATTGGCACTACATTCGCCTGTCGCCAATCAAGTGGTACAGACCCAGTCTCAACAGAGTCCTTAAATATAAGATATAACGGTCTGTCTTTCACATTACTTAGTTCCCTTAGTACCCGTGGGTGTATGCCATCAGGTCCTGGTGATTTGTTTATTTTAATGTTACTGAGGCGTTTCTGTACCCCAACTTGGGTTAGATTTGCCATACTTAGTGGAGGATTAAGTTTGTCACTTCTCATTTCGCCTGTTTGTTCTATTTCCTTTGTGAAAGTAGTCGAAAAAAAATTATTTAATAGATTAGCTTTATCCTCATCTTTCTCTATGATTTTGCCTTCATCACTTTTTATCGGTCCAATATTATCCGATTTAATCCTTTTACTATTTATATACGTAAAGAACAGTTTGGGATTTGATCTACTTTCCCTAGCAATACGTCTCTCTGTTTCCTCCTTCGCTATTTTTATTTGTTTTTTGCAAGTTCTCGTTTTTTCCTTGTAACACATTAGTGCCTCCTTACTGTTTTCCTGTTTTAATCTCTTGAATGCCTCTTTTTTGCTATTTAACGCCCCTTTTACGTTCTTGTTCAACCATATTGGTTTTCTCTTATTTCTGGCCCTTTTATTCCCATACGGTATATACCTCTCGCACTGGGTATTCAGAATTCTTTTGAAAGTTTCCCATTTACTATTCGTATTCCTTTGATTAAGAACTTTGTCCCAGTCTATAAGTTGAAGGTTTTCTTTCAGCTAATCAAACTTCGCCCTCCTAAAGTTTAATGTTTTTGTTGTTCCCTTATTGATAACCCTACTGAAGGGCATTTCGAAATTGATAATATTATGATCGCTATTACCTAGGTGCCCCCCTATCTGTACCTCAGTTATTCTATCAGGCCTATTAGTCAATATTAAGTCCAACACGGCCTTCCCTCTCGTTGGTTCCCGCACTAGTTGGGAGAGATAATTATCCTTAATATTTGTCAAGAACCTTTTTCCTTTTTGAGATCTACAGGTTTCTGTTTCCCAGTCAATATCCGGGTAGTTGAAGTCCCCCATAACAATCACTTCATTATGTTTTGCTACTTTGTCTAATTGTCCTAATAGCAGATTCTCATTCTCCTCTGTTATATTGGGTGGCTTATAGCAGACCCCTAGTAATATTTTATTATTATTTTTTGCCCCCTCTATCTCTACCCAAAGTCTGGTAAATGAAGTCCTTTATCTGCCAAGACAGGCTCACTTCGCCTCTTGTCTCTGGCTTGTGGCTCTCCTCCTGCCACACTTCCTCTTAGGTGCAATACAACTTTCTGTCCCTGCTCTGCTCTGGGACAAGTCTCAGTCCTGAGACAGGTCGTCCAGTTCTCCCTAACCCTGCCCCCAGAACCAGCTTTTATAGGGGCAGCCTGCTCCCCCTACTGGCCTGAGACAGGAGGTACTGCATGCTAATGTTCCCCTGACTAGAGAACCTCCCCCTTGCTCTCAGACACAGCTTTATTATACTTGTGGCATCCAGGCCAGGGTGACACAAATGTGTCACATACATTTTTTAAAATGACCAATAATATCACATTCAAGTGACAAATACCATCACACCATGACCAGACCACATATTACCACCACATAGTGACAGAATACTACCACATACAAGGGACAAACACCGCCACACCGTGACCAAATCACATGTAACCACCACATAGTGACCAAATAATATCACATACAAGGGACAAATACTGCCAATCCGTGACCAGATCATATATTACAGCCACATAGTGATCGAATAATACCACATACAAGGGACAAATACCGTCACACCATAACTGGAGCACATATTACCACCACATAGTGACCGAATACTACAATACTGATCATTAACACAATACTAATATTACCATAAGTGCCATTATACACAGGAGCTCTGTACATAGAATACAGTGTGTAGTGTCAGTGTACAGATAACACTCTGAATCACCGGTGACGTCTCTAATAGAAGTCCTTCATCTTCGCTTTTCTTGTTCATCCAGCACAGACCGCCATCACTTCTTCCAGACATAACTCATCTCTGCTTAAAATAACACAGTTATCTAGATCACCACTTCCAGAGACCATTCCCCAACATCTACACTACACCAGATAAAGAAAGAAAAGCAACATAATGCCGCCCTGCACAGTAACAGGACGCCCTCGCTGAAAACAGTGCCCCATGTCCCGATTTGTCTCCATTCTGCCCCCATTTGTCTCCATTCTGCCCCCATATTTCCATCCTGCCCCATGTTTCCATTTGTCTCCATCCTGCCCTCAATGTCTCCATCCTGCCTCCAATGTCTCAATCCATCTCCATCCTGCCCCCAATGTCTCCATCCTGCCCCCAATGTCTCCACCCTGCCCCCAATGTCTCCATCCATCTCCATCCTGCCCCCAATGTCTCCATCCGTCTCCATCCTGCCCCCAATGTCTCCATCCTGCCCCCAATGTCTCCATCCATCTCCATCCTGCCCCCAATGTCTCCATCCTACCCCATGTCTCCATTTGTCTCCATTCTGCCCCATGTGTCTCCATTCTGCTCCATGTGTCTCCATTCTGTCCCATGTCTCCATCCTGCCCCTAATGTCTCCATTCTGCCCCCAATGTCTCCATCCGTCTACGTCATGCCCCTAATATCTCCATCTGTCTCCATCCTGCCCCAATGTCTCCATCCTGCTCCATGTCTCCATTTGTCTCCATTCTGCCCCTATGTGTCTCCATTCTGCCCCATGTGTCTCCATTCTGCCCCATGTGTCTCCATTCTGCCCTCTTGTATCTCCATTCCGCCCCCATGTCTCCATCCTGCCCCCATGTCTCCTTATGTCTCCATCCTGCCCCCAATATTTCCATTCTGCCCCATGTTTCCATTTTGCCCCCATGTTTCCATCCTGCCCCCTATGTCTCTCCATCCTCCCCCATGTTTTCATCCTCCCCCATGTCTCAATTTGTCTCCATTCTGTCCCCAATGTCTCCATTCTGCCCCATGTCTTCATTCTGCCCCCAATGTCTCCATCCGTCTACGTCATGCCCTTAATGTCTCCATATGTCTCCATACTGCACCCAATGTCTCCATCCTGCCTCATGTCTCCATTAGTGTCCATTCTGCCCACGTGTCTCAATGTTGCCCCATGTGTCTCCATTCTGCCCCCATGTGTCTCAATTCTGCCCTCGTGTATCTCCATTCTGCCCTCATGTCTCCTTATGTTTCCATTCTGCCCCCAATATTTCCATTCTGCCCCATGTTTCCATTTTGCCCCCATGTTTCCATCCTGCCCTCATGTCTCAATTTGTCTCCATTTTGTCCCCAATGTCTCCATTCTGCCCCATGTCTTCATTCTGCCCCAATGTCTCTATTCTGCCCATGTCTCCATTTGTCTTCATCCTGCCCCTATGTCTCCATTCTGCCCCCATTTGTCTCCATCCTGCCTCCATTTGTCTCCATCCAGCTCCCATGTTTTCATTTGTCTCAGATGCACGTTCACAGTACTGAACTGGCAGAATCCTGCCACTGGGGCCAGGTGAGCTTAAGAATGGGGGCTCGACTGGCGTATGGGGCCTCCTCTGCTCACCGGGCACCATACGCCAGTAAGGGCAGTAATGATCTGATGGTGGCCCTGGGAGTACCACCTCAGTAGAAGGGATATTAGTATTGTATAGAGAATAACTTGCATTGCTAATTCTGCCTTGTCGTTATTTAGTTCAATGTTGATTTACATTGTTATTATCATCAATTGTTCAGAAATACTGTAAATTGCTATTGTATTTAAACAGAATTATATTGTTCATTGGCTGTTCTTGCCTTGTGTCCTTTGTGAGTTGCATCCTGTTACCTGCATTACACCTGCTATACCGGTGTATATACACAGGTGATGTTTATGGTAAATACCATAGTTTTTTGACAAGTGGTAATTCAACCATTATTTGGGGGGGGGGGGATAGCCACTTGTTTTATATTTTGAAAATAAAGGGGCAAAAATTATCTCTCTTTTGGAGTGGTAATGGTTTGGCTGTTGGAAGGTGAAGAAGCCAACAACAAACCATCTAAAAACTATTATTTTTCTGGGCTCAGCAACAGTTCTGCTATTTGGAAAAAAAACAATGGCTTAAAGCCATTCAAAAATGATTCCGTTGATGGAGCAGATTCAGGTTTATTTACCTTGTGCAAGGTATGATTCCGAGCAGCAGTAGAATATAGCTATAGAAGACAATAGAGAGACAAGAGATGTACCACTGTCAATCGGAAGTGGCAGAAGAAATGAAAGCACAGTATACAATGTGATTGGACAGGCAAGGAGCTATCTGGCTATGAAGGGCCACGAATGGCAGCTGCAGCAGCACCAGTATGGTGTAGCTATAGAACACAATGGATAGGCAGGAGATGTGTGGCTGTAGCGCACAATATACAATAGGATGTGCAGAATAAGCAGCACAGTGTAGATATAACATTATGGACATGCAGGAAATGTTTGTTGTGTGGAGCCATCAGGACTGTTGGTTGCAGATAAGTATAGAACACAATTCACAGGCAGGCATATGGCTGTCTATTGGCAGTTGCAACCACACAGTGTACAATGTGATGGGACAGAGAAGGAGATGTCTAACTGTGTAGAGCTATGTATTGCACTGGTTATCCGAGCAGCAGTACAAGTACAGGCTATGTACGCACGTGCAGGATTTGAAGCAGAAATTTCTGCAGCACTTCTGCATCTCCTTGGCAGGAAAAATGCTAAAGAATAATCGGGCGTTTTGCCGCAATTTTGTCGCATTTTTCCCGTGTTTTTCATGCATTTTTTTAAACATTTTTAATGCGTTTTTATACATCAATGAATGCTTTTTGGAGTTAAATAAAGTTATTTGAAAGGAACGTAGTACATTGCTTTAACCGTCAGAACTGGGGTGAGAATATTGGTTAATTTAAGAATGTGTCTGTTGTATTTCAAATAAAGTGTTTACTCTGTGTATGTGTGCTTATTTAACTCTTCACTTTACTTTAATTAGGTTTGGTAATGAAAGGGTCTGATTGACACCTTGTCATCACCAAACAAAAGAGCTAGGCGTCAGCTAATCCCCTTCACCCAATCTTCATTAGCATTCCCATTCATGTAATTTATGGGGCAGCTGCAAGCTGCTATTTTTTAGACTAGGAATGTGCCATTAGGCAAACAAGTTCCCTGGCTTTAATAACAGCTCACAGCTGTTTCATTAGCCGCTACGTCCCCCCGATCAGTGCTCAGCAGCGCTTTGGACGCAGCATATTTTTGCTGAGTCCAAAACGCGATGTTCTAATGCCGAACTTTTGTTGTCGGTGTTAGAACCTTGCTCTTAGGTTTTTTTTTCCTTTGCTGGTCACATGACCTTGTTGGCCTATTTAATCCTGCTCCGCCCTTCTGGCTTTGCTGGACTTCATTGTATAACTACTTTCTAGCTAGCCTGTGCTCTGTATCTAACTCTGTTAGTTTGCTTGGTCTACGGACCTCTATGTTCTATTTATTTTGTTTGTTCGTCTGTCTGCTACTATTTCTGTTAGGAGGTGTCCCATTTTCCTCCCAGTCCTTAGTACTTGTAGGGATTCCTTCCCCACATCTATAGGTCTCCGTACAGACTAGCTTAGGACTTTAGCAGGTCTGATCGCAGGATCAGGTTCCCTGTTACATCGTAGGGATTCAGCTGAGTTCTATCGTAGGGACAGATTTCCTCTCTTTCCTTAGCTCTGGTAGCAGAACATAACAGTAAGTCCAGCCTGCAAATTCTCTAAGGAAAGATTTTTCTGTTCCATCATGGTGTCGGTTCAGGATTTGGCTCATCGCCTGCAGGGACTCTCTCTGGAGGTGGCCGAGCTCCGTCAGCACGTGAGTAACTGTCCTGGAGCACATTTCTTGGAGCCTAAGGTATGTTTGCCGGATTTATTTTTTGGTGAACACCGAGAATTTTTTTCATTTAAAAATGCTTGCTTATTGTATTTTCGTTTGAGACCCAAGTCCTCTGGGGATGAATCCCAGCGCATAGGGTTCATAATGTCACTTTTGCGCAAAGAGCCTCAGGAGTGGGCCTTTTCTTTGCAACCTAGTGATACATGCTTCAGATCAGTGGATAGTTTTTTTTCTGCTTTGGGACTATTATATGATGATCCTGACCGTGTCGCATCAGCTGAGACTGAGTTAAGACGTTTGAGACAGGGATCAGGTAATGTGGAAAAATATTGTACTCATTTCCGTCGTTGGTCTACTCAAACAGGGTGGAACGATTCTGCTCTGAAAAGTCTATTTCTTGCTGGGCTCAATGAAAGGGTTAAAGACCTGCTAATTGCTTATCCTACACCTGAAGATTTGCAACAGGCTATGCAATTAGCTATACGGGTGGATAGGAGACTGCGTGCAAGGGTTAATGAGAGCAAATCCTCTGCTATGTCAGTTTCTGGTTATGAGAATGTGTGTACTAACAGTGGTGAATCGATGGAGATTGGATCGGTGGCACCTCGCTCTCAAGAAAAAGACCGTCGATTTTCTGAAGGCTTGTGTTTCTATTGCGGAAAATCTGGTCATTTGATTAAAGGCTGTGAGCTTCGTATGAAGAAGGAAAAAAAAATGGTCAGTCATGCCCGTATTGCCTGTTTAAATTCCAAGGGTGTATTTTTAGCTGCTTCCACGATTGCTCGGGAAAAATTAATGGAATTTCGGGTGTTTGTTGATTGTGGATCTACTCTGAATGTAATTGATGGGGGATTCTTGGAAAGACTCAATTTAAAACCCGAACCTTTATCATCCCCCATTGCTGTGGTTTCTGTGGATGGTTCCCCTTTGAAGAATATTACTCTCAAGGTCTGTGAATTTCCTCTCACTATTAATGGTGTTTACCATGAGAAATTGGATTTGGTAGTTTTGAATAACTTGCCTTCTCCAGTAATATTGGGATTGCCCTGGTTAAAATTTCACAATCCTGTACTGGATTGGTCTACCAATGAAATTAAATCCTGGAGCCATAAATGTTATGACAAGTGTTGTAACGGGCGTATTGCAGCTTTGGATAGGGGAGAATTGCCTGTTCCTATTCAGGATTTTTGGAGAGTTTTTTCTGAGAAGGAATCGCAGGTTTTGCCTTCCCATAGAGACTATGATTGTTCCATTGAATTTGTCCCTGGAGCGACTCTTCCTAAAAGTCGTTTATTTAACCTTACTATTCCTGAGAGGAAGGCTTTGGATGAATACATACAGACAAGTTTGGCCGCCGGTCACATTAGGCCCTCTAAGTCTCCTGTGGCGGTTGGATTTTTTTTTGTAAAAAAAAAGGACGGCGGTTTACGTCCTTGTCTGGATTTTCATGAGATTAACAAAATTACTGTACGCAATCCTTACCCACTGCCATTGATTCCTGATCTGTTTAACCAGTTAATGGGGGCCAAGTGGTTCTCTAAAATTGACCTTAAGGGGGCATACAATCTGTTGCGCATGAAGGAGGGTGACGAATGGAAGACTGCTTTTAACACTCCTGTGGGTCATTTTGAGAATCTGGTTATGCCTTTTGGTCTTACTAATGCTCCTGCATTTTTTCAGAATCTTATTAATGACATCCTTAGACCTTTGATCGGCAAAAATGTGGTTGTGTATTTGGATGACATTTTGATTTATTCGCCGGATCTGGAGTCTCATTGGCGGAGCGTACGTGAGGTATTACAATTGTTAATGGACAATTCGCTTTTTGCTAAGCTGGAGAAATGTGAGTTCGCTGTACAGAGAATTCGTTTTTTGGGTTACATTATCTCCAGCGACGGTTTTGAGATGGACCCGGTTAAAGTTCAAGCTGTACAGGAATGGCCTAGGCCTATTGGTTTGAAATCGATACAGAGGTTTTTAGGTTTCGCCAATTATTACAGAAAATTCATAAAAAATTTTTCTAGTATTGTCAAACCTCTGACCGATCTCACCAGGAAAGGTGCTGATGCGGTTCAGTGGTCTTCTGAGGCCTTTGAAGCTTTTGTGTATCTCAAGGAGAGGTTCACCTCTGCTCCCATCCTTATGCAGCCTGATGTGACTAAGCCGTTTTTGGTTGAGGTTGATGCTTCTTCGGTGGGGGTTGGCGCAGTATTGTCTCAGGATAACGGGGAAGGATTACATCCCTGTGCCTTTTTTTCAAAAAAATTTTCGGAGACTGAACTGAATTACGATATTGGTAATCGGGAATTATTGGCTATTAAACTCGCATTTGAACACTGGCGCCACTTCTTGGAAGGTGCGGAATTTCCCGTTCAGGTTCTTACGGATCATAAAAATCTGATATATCTTGATGCTGCCAAGCGCCTGAATGCCCGTCAGGCTAGGTGGGCACTGTTTTTCTCGCGGTTTAATTTCTCCGTTACTTACATCCCTGGTACTAAGAATGTTAAGGCGGATGCCTTGTCTCGCAGTTTTTCTCCCATAGTCGGTGCTGAGAAAGAGGAGAAAATTTTACAAGAAGGTGTTGTGATAGCTGCTTTGGACTCCGTTTTGGAAGATGAGATTCTTAAAGCACAGGAGAATGCCCCATCTAACACTCCTCATGGGAGGTTGTTTGTGCCTGGGACCTTTAGGAGAGATTTGTTTGTTGAGTGTCACGAATCTCGGTTGGCAGGTCATCCCGGAATCTCTGAGACCAAGAGACTGGTGGGTCGCAGTTTTTGGTGGCCTGGATGGCAGAAGGAAGTCATTAAGTGGGTGCGTCAATGTACTATATGTGCTAGATCTAAGTCCTCACATACTCCTGCTGCGGGGTTGCTTTGTCCTTTGGAGGTTCCCAGTGCTCCTTGGACACATTTGGCTATGGACTTTATAACTGACCTTCCCCCCTCTGAGGGTTTTACTGTCATCTGGGTGGTCGTGGACCGTTTTAGCAAGATGTGTCACTTGGTTCCCTTCGTCAAACTGCCCTGCGCTAAAACTCTCGCTAAGGCCTTTGTCAAGGAAATTGTCAGACTTCATGGCGTTCCTACTGACATTGTTTCTGATAGGGGTCCTCAGTTCGTGGCTCGTTTTTGGCGTGCCTTTTGTGACAGGTTGGGAGTTCATCTGTCGTTCTCGTCTGGATATCATCCTGAATCTAATGGCCAGACAGAAAGGAAAAACCAGGATGTTGAGCAGTTCTTGCGTTGTTTTGTGGCAGACAATCAAGAGGGGTGGTCTGAGTTTCTGCCACTTGCTGAATTTGCTCTGAACAATCATACATCTTCTTCTGCTGGTTGTTCGCCTTTTTTTTGTTGTTCTGGGAGACATCCGTCCTTTGGGTCGTTCTCCAAGTTGGGATCTGCCATGCCTGAGGAGGAGAATTTTTCCGGTGATTTGGAGAGAGTTTGGACGGATGTGCGTGGTAATCTTCAGGAGGCCAACAGAAAATCTAAAGACTACTTTGATAGGAAACGACAGGAGGTTTTGTTCGCTGTTGGTGACATGGTTTGGTTGTCCTCTAGGAATCTGCGGTTGAGGATTCCTTCAAAGAAATTGGGTCCCAAGTTTGTAGGGCCCTTTAAGGTGCTTCAGGTTGTCAACCAATCTGCTGTTAGGTTGGAGGTTCCTACCTCCTGGAGAATTAATCCGGTATTTCATGTCTCTCTGTTAAAAAAAGCTGTTGTATCGGATGGTGACGCCTCTGCCTCTGTTCCTCCGGTGGTGGAGGACGGGGAATATGAAATTTCTCGCATCCTTAACTCTAGACGGTATAGAGGTAGTTTGCAGTATCTTGTGGCCTGGAAAGGTTTCGGACCCGAGGATAACTCTTGGGTGAGGTCAGATGATGTTTCCGCGTCCAGACTTATCAGAGCGTTTCACAGGAGATTTCCCGATAAGCCTGGTCCTAGGGGATCCGGAGGATCCTCTTAGAAGGAGGGGTACTGTTAGAACTTTGCTCTTAGGTTTTTTTTTCCTTTGCTGGTCACATGACCTTGTTGGCCTATTTAATCCTGCTCCGCCCTTCTGGCTTTGCTGGACTTCATTGTATAACTACTTTCTAGCTAGCCTGTGCTCTGTATCTAACTCTGTTAGTTTGCTTGGTCTACGGACCTCTATGTTCTATTTATTTTGTTTGTTCGTCTGTCTGCTACAATTTCTGTTAGGAGGTGTCCCATTTTCCTCCCAGTCCTTAGTACTTGTAGGGATTCCTTCCCCACATCTATAGGTCTCCGTACAGACTAGCTTAGGACTTTAGCAGGTCTGATCGCAGGATCAGGTTCCCTGTTACATCGTAGGGATTCAGCTGAGTTCTATCGTAGGGACAGATTTCCTCTTTCCTTAGCTCTGGTAGCAGAACATAACAGTCGGTAAATGTGAATCCACCGCATATAATGACATTTCAATTGGTCAAAATCTGCAGCGGAGACTAGCGAGTCTGCTACAGAAATTAGCATGCTGCGGGTGAGTTTGGTTACGTGGCCTTGATCAGGAGCTGCTGCGGGTTTATACAGCGTCAAAACCTCAGCGTCCAGATGTAACAGCATAGTGGATGGGATTTCTAGAAATCCCATGTCCATTATGCGTGCTTCTGAGTCTGTGGATCACCTGCGGACACTGACATCTGGCACGTCATTTATGTCAGCTTTGTACTGGCGCTTGACGTGAAGCCCAGGTTAGTAATGGAGGACGTCTATAAGACGCTCCCATTGCTAACCACGTAGTAAAGTTTTCGCCACTTTTTCAATAAAAGAGACGGCCAGAATAAAGTATTTTAATGAAATAAAAATACACATGGTTTTAATAATTTTTTTTATTATACACTCAGTTCCTGAAGCCCTCGATCTTCTGTAAAAGAAATAAAAAACAACCATATCCCTTATCTGTCCGCTGTCACAACGCAATCCAGATAGTCCCTTGGCGATCCAGGTCACTTCTACAGCAGTGACATCAGTAATCACTGATGTCATTGCTGTAGAAGACAGCAATGTACACTGACAGGGGTGTAATCACTCCTGTCAGTGTACATGGCTCTGTTGCAGGAGCGAGGTCACTTGGGTTCATCAGCTGAAGATCAGCTGATCAGCCGCCGTGACCTCAGCATCAGTGGTACGTGGGAATATTCTTGAGAATGTTCCCACACAGCATCGGTGCCGTAAAGTGAGGTCATGTGAGCTCACAGCTGATCTTCAGCTGAGAGCTCACGTGACCTCAGTTCCTGGCAGCGCAGCGATGTACACTGCCGGGAGCGAGGCTGCCGAGCTGAACACATCACCAGGGACATCGTGAGGACCAGGAGGACACCGCAGGATGCCAGATAGGTGTAGATAGTGTTTATTTTTTACTTTTTTTTGCTTTTTACACAGCGCGCAGCCCCGGCTCAGGCGGAGGACACTACTACTCCCCTCTGACATGCTTCTCTCGCTGTTATCAGCGGGACAGGCGGTCAGATGATGGGAGTAGTAGTACTCCCCAGCCGACCTGGGTACCACTCTATGTAGCGTTTCTGCAGCGTTTCCTGCCCATTGACTTTAATTGAACCGCAGCAAATCTGCACGTATAAATATTATACCTGTGGATTTGCTGCGGTTCAATTAAAGTCAATGGGCGGGAAGCGCTGCAGAAATGCTGCATAGAAAGGACAAGCTGCATTTTTAAACGCAATACCAATCCAGAGCAGAAATTTCCGCATCATGCGCACAGCACATCAGGATTGCCATTGCATTAGCTGGCAGACAGATTACCAAGTGTTTTTGATGCATTTCCGTGCTGAAAAACTGCAGCGAAAACGCATCAAAAATGCTACGTGTGCACTTAACCTCAAGCTATATAACACAATGGACAGGTGGCAGATTTTGAAAAGGACAATCTTGTCTGCTTTGGCATGAAACATCCACCTGCCAATGTAAACACACTCTTTGACAGTACATTGGAGGCTGGGTGAGACAGTATGCACATGGCAAACTGAGCTAGTTCTTGACATTCATCAGATGTCCATAGGGTTGGGGTTCAGGGTATCTTCAGGAGAAAAGATAAGGTCCAAGTAGTACTGAACCTGGCTGTTGAACTGGTGGATCTAAGTTTGCTGTGTTCATTAGGTTAGCAAAACAGCAGATAAAACATCTTGTCCATGATGTCATGTACACTTTAATCACTGTTGTTGCCTTGGCTACTTGTTTTATATATTTTATTAAGATATTTTGTACAGTTAAATTTAGGTTGTGTGTCATGCAGTGAGCATGAGTTACTTTACCCAAACATAGTGTAGTGAGCTGGCCGGCTCTGGCTGTTCTGTGATAATTGATATAGAGCCTGTTACAGAAGTGATTACACAGGATGATGTTGCCATCTTGTGGCCAGAGGTTGCACCTGCGCACGGTGTAATGACAGAGAAAAAGACTGAGCCTCCTGTGTCCCGCCCTAGAGAGTCACGTGACCAAAGTGGGAAGCAGGAAAAAGCGCGCGAAGAGTCTGCTGTGGTCTGTGAAAAGAGCCAGGACGGTGTGCAGGCCCTCGTGTGTGGCGCAGGAGAGACTCTCAACGTGATTTCTTCTATCTAACACCATATCCTCGGAGCCTTCCCCAGCTTCTGCACTGCTGAAGGATTCAGCTGTTACACTCCCTGCTACTGGAGTGTGGACTACATAAGGGGACCCACCAGAGCTTCTATCCGGATCAGAGAGACTGTAAGCGGGACCTCTGGCGAGAGGCCGAGTATCCCTTCCTTTCTTTCCGCGAATTCTGCTGTTCCTGTTTTTTTTTCCGTCTGGGACGCCCTCCTGCAAAGACAGACAGGCCTGCGACGGGGTACACATCCTTCTGGAGTAAAGGACTGGTAACGTGTGAGTAGGGATAGTGAGGGTCAGCTTATCAGTACACGTTATTACTGTGCATATTTACGGTTGTCATTTATTGTTTTTCTTTGCTGTGTTAAAAATGTATACGAGTAAAGATACGGTTATCAAGATAGAGTCTGTGTGTGGGGATCTTGCTGGGCCAGATCATAGATACCAATGCGCGGCCTTGCCCGCGGTCACTTCAATAGTGCAGCCTCAATGTTATGGATATTGTCATCTATGAATAGTGATGAGCGAGCACACTCGCAAGTACTCTGTACTCGCCCGAGAATCTCAGTACTTGAGATGTTCGGAGCTCACCGAGTATTTGCGAGATGCTTGGGCGGATGCTCTGGTCCCCTCCCTGCATGTTTGACGCTCTTTAAAGCGCCAATCAACATACAGGGATTGTCTGCCCCTTATTATAATGCCGCAGCTATGGTGGTTGGGGCATTACAGCGATTGGCTGGCCGCACAGCGTCATCAGGTCTATATCAGACCTGGCGCCGCCATGCTCGTCACAGTCACCCGGATCAGACAGTGTAGGGAGAGCTGCTGCTGCGTCAGGGAGAGATTTGCTTGTGTATTAGGTAGTGTAGGGAGAAAAACCGTACATTACACATATCCATCTTAACAAACAGTCCTTCTGAGGACTAATCCATCTGCAGAGATATCAGGCAGGCAGGGTGTATAGGCAGGCGGTGTATATAGCAGACTGCAGTGCATATAGCACAAGAGGCTCCATTCCAGTTCTGCCTTCTGCTGCTGTTAGATATTTCTAGACAAAGGCTCAGGTCTCAGGAGCCAGGAATACTTTTTTTTGGATCTTAATCCTCATTATTTGCTTTAAAAAGCAATCCAGAGAACACTGTTATTCTGCGCCATTTGCTTGTTGGTCCTGCAGAATACAGCCAGGTCCTTTCCATATTACAGCGCTAGAAATCCAGTTATTTAAAACTGTGTTTTCTCCGTCTCACGGATCACATATACATTGTCAGAAAATGCTGCCATTTCAGGCCTCCATTCCAATTTTTTTTCACTGTGTCAGCGAAGTTTTTGACACCGGTTTGCTGTTCAAAATAGTTACCTACAGGCCAGGTATTTAAAACTGTGTCTTAAAACTGTGTTTTCTCCGTCACACGGATCACATATACGTTTTCAGAAAATACTGCCTTTTCTTGCCTCCACTAAAAATTTGTTTCAGTGTGTCAGTGAAGCAATTGACACCAGTTTGCTGTTCAAAATAGTTATCTACAGGCCAGGTATTTAAAACTCTGTTTTCTCCGTCACACAGATCACATATAAGTTCGCTCCAAATTCAGTCATTTGTAGTGAGCATGGAAGATATTGTCCTCCATTTAAAATCGGCAAGGCAAGGGACGGGGAACTGTACTTGATGGTGATGGTGCAGGCAGAGGCCGAGGACAAGGCAGTGGGCAAGCTGAAATTGTGCCACAACAAACACCCACATCTTCTCGCCCGACCTTCCTGTCCCAATTCCTAGGGGACCGCAGCACACCACTATTAAACCCAGAGCAGTGTCAATAGGTTGTTGGTTGGATAGCAGATAATGCTTCCAGTCACTTAGCCACCACCACCACCCTGTCTTCCACACGGTCAAGTCTCAGTAACCGTGAGTCTGGACCGCATATTCCTCACCCTGATGCTCCTTCCTCCACCATGCCGAGTGCCCGGAGACAACTGATACCACACTTGGACACTATGAAGAGCTGTTCACTTTTCCATTTATAGATTCGGCCTCTCACCCGGTCCACTTGAAGTGGGGCAAGAGGAGATTGCATGTAGCGATGCCCAAATATTTGAGCAGCCACGGTCACACGAAGACGACGGAGGGAAAGTGTCACAAGAGGTGGACAATGATGAGACACAATTACCAGAAAGACAGGAGGAGGACCAGAGTGCGGAAGTAGAAGACGAGGTGGTGGATAATATAGTAACTGACCCAACCTGGCAGGAGGACATGCAAAGCGAGGACAGCAGCACACAGGGGGAGGGAGGCAGAGCACCCCAACAGGCAGGAAGAAGCAGTGTGGTGGCCGCAGACAGAAGGCAGGCAACTGTTCCCCGTAACATCAACACAAAGGAAGTTGCCAATACAACTGTCTGGTTCTTCCCGAGTCTGGTTATTTTTTAAAGACTCTGCAGTTAACCCCAAAAAGGCCATTTGCACCACCTGCCAGGCCAGCATCAGCAGCGGTGGCAAAACAACCAGCCTGACCACCATCAGCATGATCATGCACATGGCAGCAAAGCACCTGACTTTGTGGGCCGAACCCCAGGGTCAGGAACCGTGTCTGCGGGAGGCACCATTGCTTCTTCCGCTGTTGTGCATGCAAGCCAATCCCCTGTCCATGGTGCATGCGAAGATGCCTCCTGCCCTGCACCTGTCGTTGCGCACTCTCAAGTAGCAGCATCCGGAAGCCAGTCCATGTCCTTGCCCCAGCGCAGCGTTCAATTGTCTATACCTCAGTCCTTGGAACGCAAGCGCAAATATGCAGCCAACGCCCCGCAGGCCACTCTACTAAATTCTCACATTTCCCGACTGCTTGAGCACGAAATGTTGCCTTTTAGGCTCGTGGAGACAGAAGCATTCCGCAACCTGATGACGGCGGCCGTCCCTCGGTACTCGGTCTCCAGCCGTCACTATTTCTCCTGGTGTGCCATCCTCGCATTACACAAGCCCGTGTCCCAAAACATTAGCCGTGCCCTCAATAACGCAGTTACCGGGAAAGTCCACCTAACCACGGACACGTGGACAAGTGCTTGTGGGCAGGGATGGTACATCTCGCTGACGGCACACTGGGTTAACATAGTGGAAGCCGGGACCCAGTCGGACCTTGGGATGGAACACGTCCTCCCGATGCCAAGGATTGCGGGCCCTAGGTCAATCAGGGTTGCCCTCACCGTCTACAGCTCCTGCATGTCATCCTCCTCAGCCTCCTCCTCCTATTCAGCCTCTATCTTCGAAATGACCACATCAGTCACAAGCTGGAAGCACTGCAGCACTGCCTCGGCCAAGCGGCAACAGGCTGTGCTGAAGCTAATATGCTTGGGTGACAAACCGCACAATGCTGAAGAGTTGTGGACAGCTCTGAAAGATCAGGCAGATCTGTGGCTCACACGGCTGAACCTACAGCGAGTGATGTCCCCACGCATTGGAACTCTACACTGCAGATGTTGGGAAGGATTTGTGAGCAGAAGAGGGCAGTTGTTTAGTACCAGCATCAACAAGGCCGTCGGTATTCAGTTCAGACTCCACACATAAGACCTCAGGAGTGGACATGGATGTCAGACTTATGTAGCATCCTCCAAAACTTTGAGGACTCCACCAAGATGGTGAGCGGCGATGACTCCATAATTAGCGTCACCATCCCGCTTCTCTGTCTTCTGAAACGCTCTCTGCGCTATAGACGGTACTACCTGCACAGCTGTCATACCGTCTGTTCAGCGTGGATGACCAGAGGACAGAGAGGAGGAGGAGGAGGGGAGCATGGTCAGTCATCCTTTTGGTGAGGACAGGGAAGTCTTGCCTGTTAGTAGTCTGGCACGCATGTCTGAGTTTGTTACTCTGCCTTTCCCATGACCCTCGCGTTCTCAAAATTTTGGGTGACAGTCATTATTGGTTGGTGACACTTCTAGACCCATGCTACAAGGAGAACTTTGTATCTCTTATTCCTGAGGCGGACAGGTCTACAAAACTGGGGCTTTACCAGAAGGCCCTTGTTGCAGAACTATTAAAAAAATTCCCATCTCAAAATGCTGGTGGCAGAGGGCACACTTCATTGGACAACCAGGAGTACAGGCGAGTGAGACACAACTTCAATCCAGCAGAGGCAGGGGAACACTGTCAAAGTTCTGGGAGAATTTTCTCAGCCTCTCCCATCGCACAAGTCCTGAGGCGCAGGGTACTCTCACAAGGAGTGCAAAGTTTGGGAAGATGCTGAGGGTGTACCTTGCCGACCGTACCAACGTCCTCCGTGATTCCTCTGTGCCTTATAATTATTGGGTATCCAAGCTGGATACGTGGAATGAACTGGCTCTCTATGCCTTGGAGGTCCTGGCCTGCCCTGCCACCAGAGTTTTATCACAGCGGGTTTTTAGTGCCGCTGGTGGAATTATAACTGATAAGCGCATCCGCCTGTCAACTGAAAATGCTGACAGGCTGACTCTTATAAAAATGAACAAGGGCTGGATTGGGCCAGACTTCTCAACACCACCGAATGATAGCAGCGTAACATAAACTCAAATCCAGTGTCTTTTCTTGCGAGGTGTATTCCCATGGACCTTTTCACACCCAGACATGGGTATACACTTCCTGATTTTGGCTATTTGCTCTTGTCCTCCTTCTTCTCCTCATCCTCCACCACCATATCAACAGGGTGACCGTGGTCCGTGATGCAACACCCACATAATTTTTTTAAAGGGTGTTTATGATGCCCATAAAAAAAAAAAAATTATACAGTATGTTCATGTATACCCCCCAGGGGTAAATGTTTGTCATCCCATACACTTACGGTATGGGCATTACAAGTATAGGAAGCCCGCTCCTTTCTAATGGGAACATTTTTTTATGAGGCCCTCCTCCACGTCTCTTCCAAGGGGCATTGGAGTGCCTCTAGCAGCTCTAGCATTCACTGCATAGGCCAGCACTATGGGAGACCCACTTCCTAATAATGGGAACATTATTTTGAGAAGGCCCTCTGACCTCCATGTCTGTTCCAAGGGGCATTGAAGTGCCTCCAAATTTTAGGCAACCCTTGCATTCACTGCATAGGCAAACACATTGGGAGACCCACTTCCTAATAATGGGAACATTGTTTTGAGGAGGCTCTCTGACCTCCACGTCTCTTCCAAGGGGCATTGGAGTGCCTCCAAATTTTTTGGCAACCCTTGCATTCACTGCATAGGCCAGCACTATGGGAGACCTACTTCCTAATAATGGGAACATTGTTTTCAGGAGGTCCTCTGACCTCCATGTCTCTTCCAAGGGGCATTGAAGTGCCTCCAAATTTTTGGCAACCCTTGATTTCACTGCATAGGCAAACACAATGGGAGACCTACTTCCTAATAATGGGAACATTGTTTTCAGGAGGCCATCCTCTAAGTCTCTTCAAAGGGGTATTGGGGAGCATCCAAATTTTCAAAGTGGTATTGGGGTGCGTCCAAATTTTGGGCAGCCCTGGCACACACTGCATAGGCAATAACAGTAAAGGAGACCCACTCTTTAGTAATGGGAACAATAAAACATAGTCAGCTGATGGCTCTCTAAAAATAGTGAGGGTCGACTGCTGGTCCTTTAAGAATAGTAAAGGCTGCCTGATGGCCCTATAAAAATAGGCTTTGTGACTTTCAGAGTCCCTCCTTCATAACTAAAACACAATGTGTCTGATGATATCTCACACACCACATGGCCAGATAAGGTTGTAAAATGTTAAAATGACATTTCCTGGTGAATGCATTTGTCACGGTTGAAAGCAATGCAAAAGTGAAAAAACACATCAAAAACGCTACATGTGAACATAGCCCAAGGTGTGGAGGAGCATTTTTGTTCTTGGTTATTTATTTTGCTTTATCTACAAGTCATTACCCTGGAAAGGAGGTTCCTTAACATATTTCCCAGGAAAATCCATTTTGGTTTTGTTTTGGTATGTTTTATTGTGAGTCCGTAAAAGTGGCGTAATACTTCTGACAACGTTGTTGACAGAAGTGACCTAGGAGTCAGAAATGCTTCCAGTCAATCAGGTAATACAATAGTCCACTTGTTAAAGGTTAGTTACTCGGAGCATCAACCAACTCTAACCCACATACCCTTACTCTCCATCTAGGGTCGCTCTATAGAACTAATCCACCACTTTGACAGTCTCGGGTGGATTCCTCCTATTAAACGGACTTGATTTTCTCCTAGCATCAAATCCCGTCCATAAATCAATTATCTGGTTACTCACTCTTTCAAAACTGATCTTAAGTCATTTTATATATTTTAAATCTCATTTAAATAAATGCTTTTTATTCAAATAATTTATCTCTATTCCTTTTTTCGCCTTATCACCTGGCACCTCAGCGCAAATTATCTACTATTTTAGCATTTTTACCCCCTGGGACAATTGTGGTATTGCTTTCAATTCGCAGCAGCCCTGCCGGTCAGATCCTTTTAGGCCACTTTATTTTATTTTTTACTTTATAACACCAGCTTGAAAAATGTTTTTAAAATCCGGAATGTTGGCCTACTGAAATGTATGTTCAGTAAATGCACTCACTACTCATGGCTCCTTTTGCATCAATTACTGCATCAATGCAGCGTGGCATGGAGGCGATCAGCCTGTGGCACTGCTGAGGTGTTATAGAAGCCCAGATTGCTTTGATAGCAGCCTTCAGCTCATCTGCATTGTTAGGTCTGGTGTCTCTCATATTCCTCTTCACAATACCCCATAGATTCTCTACGGGGTTAAGGTTAGGCAAGTTTGCTGGCCATTCAAGCACACTGATACTGTTGTTTTTAAACCAGGTATTGGTACTTTTGGCAGTGTGGACAGGTGCCAAATCCTGCTGGAGAATGAAATTTTCATCTCCAAAAAGCTTGTCGGCAGAGGGAAGCATGAAGTGCTCTAAAATTTCCTGGTAGACGGTCTTTTTCTCTTTGGCCCAGGTAAGACACCTCTGGTGTTGTCTATTGGTCATGAGTGGCTTGACACAAGGAATGTGACACTTTTAGCCCATGTCCTGGATACGTCTGTGTGTGGTGGCTCTTGAAGCAATGACTCCAGCAGCAGTCCACTCCTTGTGAATCTCCCACAAATTTTTGAATGACCTTTTCTTAACAATCCTTTTAAGGCTGCGGTTGTCCTGGTTCCTTGTGCACCTTTTTCTACCACACTTTTTCCTTCCACTCAACTTTCCATTAATATGCTTGGATACAGCTCTCCTTTGAGCAGCCAGTTCTTCAGCAATGACTTTTTGTGGCTTACCCTCCTTGTGGAGTGTGTCAGTGACTGCCTTCTGGACATATGTCAAGTCAGCAGTCTTCCCCATGATTGTGGAGCCTACTGAAACAGACTAAGGGACCTTTTTAAATGCTTAGGAAGCCTTTGCAGGTGATTTTTGTTAATTATTCTAATTTACTGAGATAATGACTTTTGTGTTTTCATTGGCTGTAAGCCATAATCATCATCATTAACAGAAATAAACACTTGACTCTGTAATGACTCTATATAATATGAGTTTCACTTTTTGTATTGAAGAACTGAAATAAATTAACTTTTTGATGATATTCTAATTTAGTGAGAAACACTTGTATATATTGTCATTTTTTACATTTTAAAAATTTCATAAAGGAAAATGTGTGAACGTAAAAGTTTGAGAAGGAGACCGGGGTCATCAGAAGGTGAGTATAATGTTTATTTTTTATTGTTTTGCATTCTTTTACTACTAACTTAGTCACACTATATAAATCCATGCCGGATACATGGATTTATATAGTGTGACCAAGTTGTCAAGCACTTTTCCAAGTGATGCTAAAATCGCTTGGAAAAGTGCTTGACAACCCGCATGCGAAATCGCATGTGAAAAACGCGGGACATACGCTTGTTCCTGGCATGTAAAATCTGCATGCATTTTTTCTGCCAGGGAGATGCAGAGCCTTTCTGCATTGTGGGCACATAGCCTTAGATGAAGGATTGTACAATAAACTAATACAAGTAGGAAATTGAATAGTGAACGAGCTTATTTAACATGCAAGAGCTGACAGTCTAGTCTCTTAGATGTGAATTACACAGTTTAACATATGGGCCAGATGACTGAAAGAAGATGATTTTTGTGAGAAAGACAAAAAGATTTAGAGTGGACAGGTAGTTAGACAAACGGTCTTTTCAGACAACAATAGAGACCTGTATTTACACATAACTAGCAAAATAGATAAGGCCTTTTCAAACCCTAGGAAATACATTGTCCACAAGAGATGCATGTGGATTCAAGTAACACTGTGGGTTTCCGCAGGTAAAATGTTACAATGAGCCAGCTCAGACAGTATGTTTCCAAAAAAATATAAAGAATATTGGAGTTGATATAAATCCAATATTAATGAGACATACATTTCCAGCACTGTGGCAAAGAGAGGAAGAATATGCATATTTTTTCATATCTGTGGCACCTGCCTATAAGCCACAAATCAATAGTGGACAGATAATTAAGAACAGCCCTGTCATGTTTGGTCTCTAAGTAAAGATAAAATCCCAATGGAAAATATGATGTCGACCTCGAGCTTCTGCAATCATCCGGCGAGGAGATATCGCATAAGTTGGGGATTCCATAAAATCATGAAGGGCTGAGACCAGCCCACAACATGGCCCATGTGAGGTCAGCACGGGGGAGTGTGTGGGTGGGACTTAACAGTTGTAAAAATCAAGCTGAATTTTGATTTGGGTTTGCTCTCCTTTGGCTAAACTGAATCTTCTCTGCGATCGGTGTAGTAACTTCTGTTATAGCAGAAGATGAGGCCCCTCAAGTTCAAAGACCCCATCTATGCTATATAAGCCTGACAGTTACTTTAGGTCAAAACAACAACAGCTGTATGTTCCTTCCTTGTATCAATAATGTGTCCTTGCTAGAAGATAACGTGGCCTTGCTAGCCAGATACGTCTAATTAAATGTTTCAAAGCATACAGAAACTAGGTTTTTTTTTGCTTGCTTGCGCAGCTAAATTGTATAATCGAACCATATATGGTAAATCCGTTTCCTGCCTTCAGGGTGTATATTAACCCTGTGTTTGTAATAAAGTTTAGAGCTTGTTGACACATACATCCTGTCCTGTGTCTCATTCTCTCCGATATCGTAATCCAAGGATAGAAGACCCAGAATGCAGTGACAACACCTGGCGCCCAAACAGGGACCTTGAGTTAATCTACCCAGGGGTGCTCGACCGGTCCGAGACGTGGGACAAGTGAACCTCTCTGTTGGTGATATATACAGCGCTGAGGTAAGAATAACTGTTATATTCTACATAATTATATCACTACATAGAAGAGACTCGCTCACCCCCGAGCGGTCGGCTCCCAGGTAATTCACAGATTGTTGTCTGGCTCAGGTCCCTTTGAACCAGTAGAATTCCCTCAGATAAATTGACAGTCCTGCCATTCTATCCTTTGGAAAAACTTAAGAATGACAGTATGGATCCGATGATTGTGTTGTGGGTGTGTCTTGGGAACGGTGTTTTTGGTCTGTTTTTCTGGCTGGCGTATAAGTCCTGGAAGGCTAGTAGTGGTATGGTTCAGAAACCTTTGTGGCCCATTGTCTAAGTGACCATTGTCTAAGTGACTGAGTAGTCTACTCTAAGTGAGGAGAACCAAAAGAATGGGGAACCAAAATGCCAAAGAAGGCATTACAGCCAAAGACTTAGTAGTACGCAGAGAAGGGAAACAGGCACTGATTGGAATTGACAAAATATTGTGTAAAGCGGGAATGAATGAAAATGGAGAGATGAATGGAGAGAAATCGAAATCCTTCTTTAACTCCTATCATGGATGGCTGAAAGATAAGGGTCTGTTGAAGACAGTGGATGTATGGATGAATGCATGCGCTTATTTTGAAGGAAAGATTGAAGAACTAGGAGACGGATGCTACAGACTGACAAAAACCGGAATGACAGATTTTCCTCCCTGTCCGCCCCCGACGTCACCCCCACCCCAGTACCAGAATTCTCAGGAACCCAATTGTTGGGTTTGCCCCAGATGTGGACAGCAGAACCCCTTGACAGTAGTCATCTGTGTGGCATGTGGAGGACCGAGACCCCACCCAGCTAGTCTTTTTCCAATGAGAACAATAGTAATACCGGGAGCCCCAGGTGTACCTGGAGTGGACCAGCAAGTCCCAGGACAAGAACCCCGCACGGTGCCGCACTGCTCCTTCAGAGCAGTTGGCACTGATCTCCCAGCTGCCCGTCCTTCCCAGTCCCCTATGGGTTTTGCCGGAATGATAAGAACCATACAGGATACGTATAATACAACTAGGTTGGATTTACAGGGAGTAATAAAAGGAAAATTGGCAGATGAGGCACGATATGACAGACTGACGAAACGTACAAGCAATACCCAAATAGAACAGGGCTGGAAGATGCGGAAGATAGTAATGCAGCGGCCGGTGTTTCATTTGCTGCTGCCTTGATTAAGGCATGCAAAGAGAGACAGGGTGACAAAGCGGTCACGTTAGAGGACAGAACCGAGGGAAAAGAGGTGGACCCCAAGGACTATTTTTGGCTCTGAAGAAAGCACGGAGTGAGATGGGTTTTAATGAAGGAAATAGGACTAGTGAGAGGGTCCTAGCAAGTGCTTTTATGAACGGATTGAAAAAGGAAGTAGCTGAGAAGGTAAAAGCAAGTAGACCAGACTGGAGATCAGTGAAGGCAGAAGATTTAGCTAGAATAGCTCAAAGGGCACAGCATGATATAGCACAGGCAAAAAGAGCCTTAAAAGTACACGAAATGGGGACTGGTTTTAGGAATAACAGAGGCCGGGGACTGAATGAAGGAGGAGGACAGAAACTGTGTTACGGATGTAAAAAGCCAGGACATTTTAGAAAGGACTGTAGGACCAACCCGTATCCAAATGCTCAGAGTACGGGTCCTCCAGCCGACCAAACAACACCCCCATAGGATGAGGGTAGCTTGCACATGAACCCCCTCATCTCCTTACCCCCAACTCCCAGTTGTATAGTGCAGGTGAACCTACCAGGGGGACATGAAATCGATTTCCAAGTAGATACGGGGGCTGACAATTCAGTAATTACACAAGGTGATTGGCCATACACTGACACTGATTTTTCACATCATGTCATTGCCACCCCCTTCAATTCCCCATCTATCCTGCTCCCTGTCACTAAGAGAATTCCCCTGCAAATTCAAGGAGCTACTGTACATAGCCAGCTCATGGTATCGCCCCGAGGCCAATGTAATCTTTTGGGAAATGATGTGTTGTCCCAATTACAAGCACATATTGAATATCATCCCGATGGCACTGTCACCATGACCCCAGGTTTAAAACCAAGTACCCTTTGCAAAATTATGTCACTAGATATTGCCAGCATTGAAGAGAAAAATGAGTTTCCCCCGATATTGGAGCATGCTGTGCCACATGACTTTTGGGCCTCAGACAAAACAGATGTTGGTAGGTTAAGAGTTCAACCAGTAATGGTAAAATTAAAACCAGGAGCAATCTTACCAAAACAGAGGCAGTATCCCCTTAGCTCGGCTCAGGAGAATGCCATAGCCCAGCAAGTCCAAAAATTACTACACAGGGGAGTCCTAGTCAAAACCCTGTCCCCTTGCAACACTCCCCTGTTCCCAGTAAAGAAAAAGAGTGTGCCAGGACAACCAGCCGCATATAGAATGGTCCATGACCTCCGGTTGGTTAACAAAGTCACAGAAGTTCTAACACCAGTTGTGCCCAACCCGCATACTCTTCTGTCACAGATACCTTCTAACTCTCTTTGTTTTTCAGTGGTCGATTTGGCAAATGCATTTTTCAGTGTACCATTACATCCTGACTGCCAGTACTTGTTTGCTTTCACATTCCAGGGTAGTCAATATACATGGACAGTGTTGCCACAGGGTGCCCAGAATTCACCCACAATGTACACTGCAAGTCTGCAGGAAATACTGGAGGGATGGTCTGAACCACATATCGTTGTTCTGCAATATGTCGATCACCTGCTCATTTGTGCCCCCTCCAGGAAACAATGTCATAGTGCAACTATATCGCTTATGTTGTTTCTCTATCACGCTGGCTGCAAGGCATCGAAAGATAAGCTTCAGTTTTGTAAATCTTCAGTCACCTTTTTGGGACATTGCATTACACCAGGAGCTCGTCATTTAACAAATGCACGCAAACAAGCAGTACAGGCATTCACCGTCCCCATTAATGTTGCAGCCCTCAGAACTTTTCTTGAACTGGTCTCCTATTGCAGACAGTGGATTCATGCCGTCTCTATTTTGATGCAGCCCCTCTGACTGTCTTACCCCAACACCTTTTGTACTAACACCAGAGGCAATAGACTGTTTTTATTCACTCAAAAAAACGTATTTTGGCCACTCCAGCTTTGGGTACCCCTAACTATGAGCTCCCATTTACTCTGTACCTTCATGAACAAGCTGGACATGCAGCAGGAGTTTTAACTCAAACAAACGGTGATAATCAGAGACCTGTTGCCTACTTTAGTGGCAGATTAGACGCGGTAGCCAGAGGTGCGCCATCCTGTGTACGTGCTCTGCATGCTGTTGGACTATTACTCCATAAATCCGCAGACATTGTTCTTGACCACCCGCTCACCGTTCTAACACCTCATGATGTCTACACTATATTGAACCAAGTGCAACCCGCTCACCTCTCAGCAGCAAATCATCTCAGGTTACAATTAGAGATGAGCGTTGTTCTACTCGAACTGTTCGCCAATCTCAAATTCGAGCTGTTTTGGGCGGTGTTCGAGCCGTTCGGCGAACACGAACAATTTGAGAAAAATTCGGCTGTTCGAGGTTATGTTCGATAACTGTTCGTGCACCAAAATCATAACTGGATTTTTTCTCAGTAATGATGAAAATTAATGTTAATACGCAGTTTGAGTGTACAGCGGGGTGGGGGGAGGGGCAGGGGATGGATCTCTGCAGGAACAATGAAGATCTCCATTTTTTTTTCTCTTTCCCGCATTTGCAGTGGGGAGGTGCAATCTGTCAGCCTATCAGCAGCGCACACACGGAGCGAAGTGCTTTTTTTCACACAAGCAAGGGCATGTGTCATTGGCAGTGTATGTCACATGTCCTTGCCCTATAAGACCAAGCCATTTTCCCCGTCGCCACCATTTTCTCACTGCTGCAGCTGCGTGTTAGACGGCACCGCTGTTGCTGTGTGCGCTATACCTTGTTAATTTCAAGCCAATTTTCGCACAAATATACAGATAGCTCAGGGGCGGACACAGACTGTAGTGGGCCCCTGTGCAAGAAATTTTTTGGGCCCCCCCCCCCTGCGCTTCATAAGGCAACAAAGTTATCTAAACATAACCCCCCCCCATGTGCAGCTCTCATCCCCCCCATGTGCAGCTCTCATCCCCCCCATGTGCAGCTCTCATCCCCCCCATGTGCAGCTCTCATCCCCCCCCATGTGCAGCTCTCATCCCCCCCGTGCATCTCCCATCCCCCCCATGTGCATCTCTCATCCCCCCCATGTGCATCTCTCAACCCCCCCCATGTGCATCTCTCATCCCCCCCCATGTGCATCTCTCATCCCCCCCACTCCTAGTTAACTACTTGTATTTAAAACAAATAAAACTTGTTATACTTACCCCCATGCGATCCCTGCAGAATCCTGGCGCTCGTCCACGTCGCTGCCACCAGACGGTGCCACATGCATAGCCATCAGCTTTTGTTTTGGCCAAAAGATTTTTAAAGCCGCCACCACGATAAGGTAGACTCTTCTGGCCGGGCCCTACTCTAACCTATTAAAATTTTCTTAAAATATCCAATACTCTTTTTAGATATATTTTTATTTAGTTTTCTTTAAGGGAATGTGTCATATACATTTTTTTTTAAAAATGACCAATAATACCACATACAGGGAATACTGCCACACCATGACCAGACCACATATTACCACAACATAGTGACCGAATAATACCACACAGAAGGGGGAAAAACTGCCACACCATGACCAGACCACATATTACCACCACATTACTAATATTACCACCACATTACTAATATTACCATAAGTGTCATTATGCACGGGAGCTCTATACATGGTATGTATAATGTAAGTGTCCAGGTAATCTAGTGATCACCAGTGACATTATACACAGGAGCTCTGTATATAGTGTCAGTGTACAGGTAATACAGTGATCACCAGTGACATTATACACAGGAGCCCGGTACATAGTATATAGTGTAAGTGTACATGTAATACACTGACTCACTGGTGACGTCTCTAGGTGAAGTCCTTCAGCTACGCTTTTCTCCTTCATCCAGCACAGACCGCCATTACGTCTTCCAGCCAGGACTCGTCTCTGCATAAAATAACACAGTTATCTAGAGCACATTCCCCAACTTCTACATTACGCAGCTGAATACAGACGTGTATCCACCATCAATATATGGTTAGTTATTATACAACCTACCATTCCAAATATAAATTGTAATCCACCACGGTGCCCCCATTAACTGTAAATAGGCACTTAATATATAATTTAATTAGAACCTCTACTCTTTCCGCCAATTTGTTACCAGTTACACTCCTGCATCCGCAACGCCCCCTACTCTATACTTCCTGCTCCCCGCATTCATTATTTACATGCACCCCCTGCCCCAATTCATTATATCATGTCCTGCTCTCCCCACCCCATCATCATTTATCATTTACTGTCCCCCACCCCACATTCATTATGTGCAGCTCATTATCCCCCTACTCCCAATTCCCCCATGTGCAGCTCATTTTCTCCCAATTCCCCCATGTGCAGCTCTCACCCCCCCATGTGCACATCTCTCATCCCCCTCCCCCACATGTGCCCCTCTCTCATCCCCCTCCCCCACATGTGCACCTCTCTCATCCCCCTCCCCCACATGTGCACCTCTCTCATCCCCCTCCCCCACATGTGCACCTCTCTCATCCCCCTCCCCCACATGTGCACCTCTCTCATCCCCCTCCCCCACATGTGCACCTCTCTCATCCCCCTCCCCCACATGTGCACCTCTCATCCCCCTCCCCCACATGTGCACCTCTCTCATTCCCCCTCCCCCACATGTGCACCTCTCTCATCCCCCTCCCCCACATGTGCACCTCTCTCATTCCCCCTCCCCCACATGTGCACCTCTCTCATCCCCCTCCCCCACATGTGCACCTCTCTCATCCCCCTCCCCCACATGTGCACCTCTCTCATCCCCCTCCCCCACATGTGCACCTCTCTCATTCCCCTCCCCCACATGTGCACCTCTCTCATTCCCCTCCCCATGTGCACCTCTCTCATCCCCCTCCCCCACATGTGCACCTCTCTCATCCCCCTCCCCCACATGTGCACCTCTCTCATTCCCCTCCCCCACATGTGCCCCTCTCTCATCCCCCCCATGTGCACATCTCTCATCCCCCTCCCCCACATGTGCACCTCTCTCATCCCCCTCCCCTACATGTGCACCTCTCTCATCCCCCTCCCCCACATGTGCACACCTCTCATCCCCCTCCCCCACATGTGCACCTCTCTCATCCCCCTCCCCCACATGTGCACCTCCCATTCCCCCCACTCCTAGTAAATTGTATTTAAAAAAAAAAAAAAACTTGTTATACTTACCCCCATGCGATCCCTGCAGAATCCTGGCGCTCGTCCAAATCGATGACACCAGGTTCTCCTGACTTCCGGTCATGTGACGGTGCCGTCACATGACCGGAAGTCAGGGGAATCATGAAAGCGCTGCCGCAGCAGCGCAGCGCTGAGATGTTCCGGCCCCGGCGCTTAGCATGGGGCCGGGGGCCCCATGAGGAGAGAGACGCACAAGAGGGGGGCCCCTACCGGCTGGGCCCCATACTGGAGTCAGGGCAGTCATGCCCTGATGGCGGCCCTGCTGGAGGCTGAAGGGGCCCCCTCTCCCTCGGGGCCCCCGTTCAATGAACCGGCTGCACGGGCGGTAGTTCCGCCCCTGAGATAGCTTGGGAATAGGGAATAGTTGTGATTGCAGTCCTTTTAAGGACGAGGTTACAGCATTTCCTACGACTTTTATCAGGGAGGTCTGTGCTCTTAAATAGATAGGTTGTGGGAGTAAAGACTAATTGTAATTGGAGTCCTTTTCAGGACTAGGTTACATGAGTTCCTATCAGTTTTTGCCAGGCAGGTCTGTGCCAGTGCTGTGCAAGTTTTTTTCACAGCATTTGGCTGAATCTAGCAAAGCTAATCCTTTTTGGCCTATTGCAGAGTGTGTTAGTCAGTGGAGTAGCCTATCTGTGTTGCAAGATATAACACCTGTGTATAGAATACCAATTTTTTTACTGCACCTAGTGAAGTAAAATCTTTTGGGCATAGCATCATTCTATTAGTCCATCTATACTGACCTCCATCAGGTTGCAAACTGAATATAATTTTTTTCTGCATCTAGCTCTGAAAAAATATTTGGGCTTCTAGCAGTGTGTGGGACTTGGTCTATTAGTCCATCTATACTGACCTCCATCAGGTTGCAAATTAAAAATAATTTTTTTCTTCATTTAGCTCTGAAAAAATATTTGGGCTTCTAGCAGTGTGTGGGACTTGGTCTATTAGTCCTTCTATACTGACCTCCATCAGGTTGCAAATTAAAAATAATTTTTTTCTGCATCTAGCTCTGAAAAAATATTTGGGCTTCTAGCAGTGTGTGGGACTTGGTCTATTAGTCCATCTATACTGACCTCCATCAGGTTGCAAATTAAAAATAATTTTTTTCTGCATCTAGCTCTGAAAAAATATTTGGGCTTCTAGCGGTGTGTGGGACTTGGTCTATTAGTCCATCTATACTGACCTCCATCAGGTTGCAAATTAAAAATAATTTTTTTCTGCATCTAGCTCTGAAAAAATATTTGGGCTTCTAGCAGTGTGTGGGACTTGTTCTATTAGTCCTTCTATACTGACCTCCAGCAGGTTGCAAATTGAATATAATTTTTTTCTGCATCTAGCTCTGAAAAAATAGTTGGGCTTCTAGCGGTGTGTGGGACTTGGTCTATTAGTCCATCTATACTGACCTCCATCAGGTTGCAAATTAAAAATAATTTTTTTCTGCATCTAGCTCTGAAAAAATATTTGGGCTTCTAGCAGTGTGTGGGACTTTCTTTATTAGTCCATCTATACTGACCTCCATCAGGTTGCAAATTAAAAATAATTTTTATCTGCATCTACAGTACCTCTGAAAAAATATTTGGGCTTCTAGCAGTGTGTGGGACTATTTGTATTAGTCCATCTATACTGACCTCCATCAGGTTGCAAATTCAAAATAATTTTTTTCTGCATCTAACCCAGCCAATAGTTTTGGCCTAATACCACAGTTTGGCCACTCAGCTCTGCTCAGTTACCATCCATTGTTTTTTTGTGCAAACAACTCCAGAGTTGTGAATTAGTTAACCACCAAAATGAGTGGAAAAAGGCCTGCTGCTGGTGGAAAGGGGAATAGGCGTGTTGGGAAGGGGAAAAAAGGTTGTGTCCGTGGGTTAGGTGTTAAAGCAACAGTAACATCTGCAGAAGAAAGACCATCTTCCAGCCAAACTAAAATGTCTACTTCTTTTAGCGGACAATGTGATAAGATCCCTTTCTTACGGCCACGCCAATCGCTACAAATTCCAGATGAGGCACAAAAACAGCAGGTGCTTCAACGGATATCAAGTGCTCCTTTAAGTGGGCTCTCCTCCACATCAACTTCAACATCACAAATACTCCAGTCCTCAAAGGTGTCACCCAAATCGCACTTGCTTCCTCACAGCTCCCAAATCTCCAGCTGCCCGTCTGAGTATGAGGTAGAACAGATGGTTGAGTCTGCAGAGCTGTTTACTCATACTATAGCCTGGGAATCAGAGGTCGACTCCAGCGCTTCTGTGAATCCAGACGAGGAAATGATCTGCACTGATGCCCAGAATCTTTATGAGTCGGATCCAGGACCAGACGCAGAAGGTTCTGACCATAATGTAGACCCTCATTCCCAAACTGTAACTCCTGTTGGTGGAGACAATGAGGAAGACGATGATAAGACTCAAATACCTGATTGGAGCGACAACTTTAGTTTTTTGTCAGGGCAGGAACAGGTTGGCTCTGAGGACGACGGCTGTGATAACGCACAGGGTGATGATGATGAGGTTGGAGATCCCACTTACTGTCAACCCACAGTCAGCCAAGAGATGAGGTCAGCAGAGGAGGTGGAGGAAGATGCTAGTGACGACGAGGTCAGGTTGCGCCTTCCTGGACAGAGACGTAGTACTGGAAGCACGTCAACAACTGCATCCTCAAACACAACTCTGCCTCTCACCACAAGTCGTGGTGGCTCTTCAGGTCGCATGGGTGCTAAGCCTTGCATAGCCTGGGCATTTTTTCAGATCGATAAAGATGACCCAACTCGTGTTATCTGTAACATTTGTCAGCAAAAGCTAAGTAGAGGCCAAAAAATACATAGTTTGAGTACTTCATGCATGAACCGGCACATGGACATGAAGCATAAGTTGCAGTGGGAAGCTCAGTGTGCTACAATGCGGCCTAGCCGGCCGGGCCAACCACCGTCTGCCATATCTTGTGCATTCGCGGCCTCTTCATCCTCTGTGACTGGGGGGACAGCAGTCACACCTGTTTTGGGGTGCAGACCTGCCACCTCTTTACCCGCAACAGCCAGCGTGATTGGCAGGTCATCATTTTCTTTGGAGGTGGTAACACCAGCTGGTGTTGAGCGCTGTCCGACATCGATAGCACCACCTTTGGATCAAGGCAACCTAACATGTCCGCCTGCATCTTCCTCACAGACCGGCAGTTTGCCGGGGACACCCTTATCAACCCCGTCTAAGCACAATAGCCAGCCCTCGGTCCCTCAGATGTGGACAAGTAAAAGACCATTTCCTCCTAGCCATGAGAAAGCTAAGAGGTTGAATTTCACCATCTGCAAGCTCTTGGCTACAGAAATGCTGCCTTTCCGCCTGGTGGACACAGAGGATTTTCGAGACCTTATGTCCGTCGCAGTGCCCCAGTACCAGATGCCCAGTCGGCACTACTTCTCAAAGAAAGGTGTGCCTGCGCTCCACCAGCATGTCGCACACAACATCACCGCTTCTTTGAGAAACTCTGTGTGTGACAGGGTGCATTTCACCACAGACACTTGGACGAGTAGGCATGGACAGGGGCGTTACATGTCGCTGACTGGGCACTGGGTAACTATGGTGACAGCAGGACAAGGGGCTGCTGTCCAAGTCTTGCCGTCCCCACGAGTTGTGCGTCAATCCTCTTTATGTCAAAGTTCCTCCACTGCTTCTGCCTCCTCAACCTCCTCTCGGTCTTCCACCTGCACCCAAAGCCTGTCTGGTCATGCCACAAGCTTTCTAACTGCGCAGAAGGGATCCTGCACACCTCCTTACTATGCTGGCAGTAGGGCTCAACGTCATCAGGCGGTTTTTACATTGAAATGTCTGGGAAATGTGAGTCACACAGCTGAGGAGTTGTGGTCAGCTCTGGAGAACCAATTTCATGAATGGTTGTCTCCACTGGACCTGAAACCAGGGAAGGCCGTGTGCGACAATGCTGCAAACCTGGGTGCGGCCCTTCGCCGGGGCAATGTCACACACGTGCCTTGTATGGCTCACGTGTTGAACCTGGTTGTCCAGCAATTTTTAGCCCACTATCCCAGACTAGATGGCCTTCTGCAGAGGGCACGGTCGCTGTGTGCTCACTTCCGCCGTTCGCATCCCGCAGCTCAGCGACTTACATCTCTACAGAAGTCGTTGGGCCTGCCACTTCACCGGCTAAAATGCGATGTGCCTACCCGGTGGAATTCAACTCTGCACATGTTGCAGCAACTGTGGCAGCACCGACAAGCCCTGGTGCAATACGTTCTGACGTATAGCCTGGGCCAACGAGATTCAGAGGTGGGGCAAATCACGCTGGAGGAGTGGTCTCAGATCAGGGACCTATGCACCCTTCTGCACAGTTTTGAAATGGCGACGAAGATGTTTAGTGCTGACGATGCCATTATCAGCATGACTATTCCGGTGATTTACATGCTGGAGCACATGTTAAACAGAATTCGGAGTCAGGTGGTGGCACAAGAGGAGGTGGAGGAAGTAGAGGAGGAGGAGTTGTATGCGGAAGGGCTAACATCTGCAAGGTCCAGACGGTCGGCAGCACCAAGGCAGCAGGCATGTGAGGGTGGGGGAGATGGTTTTACCAGGGCGCATGGTAGCAGCCAAACTAGTGAGGAAGGTGCAGGAGCCCAGGAAGAAGTGGAGGACGAACTGATGGAAGACTCATCAGATGAGGGAGACCTTGATCACATTTCTGTTGTGCGAGGTTGGGGGGAGAGGACAGAGGAAGGAAGCATGATTGTTACCTCGCCACCAACACAACAGGGACTTGGTGCTCCTGGATGCGCAGCACACATGAGTGCCTTCTTGCTGCACTACCTGCAACATGACCCTCGAATTGTGAGAATTAGAAATAATCCTGACTACTGGGTTGCCACACTGTTAGATCCCCGGTACAAAAGTAAATTTGCAGAAATTATTCCTGCCATAGAAAGGGATGCACGCATGCAGGAGTATCAGCAGAGACTGTTGCAGAATCTTACATGTGCTTTTCCACAAAATACCAGTGGTGCACGTAGTGAATCTCACAGTTCCAACTTGCCAACCGTGGGACCGTCAAGTGTTCAGCACTCAAACCGTAACAGAACCACAGTATCTGCTGGTAACAACAATTTTGCGGAATCATTTCACCACTTTTTTAGCCCATCCTTTGCAAGGCCACAGGAGACAAGAAGTCTGACACATAGTCAACGCCTAGAGACGATGGTACAGGAGTATCTCCAAGTAAACATTGAAGCCACGACTGTGTCACTGGACCCTTGCTCTTTTTGGGCTTCCAATCTGGATAAATGGCCAGAGCTAGCCACTTACGCCTTGGAGATCTTGTCATGCCCTGCAGCCAGCGTTCTGTGTGAACGTGTGTTCAGCGCTGCTGGTGGTGTGCTGACAGATAAGCGCACGCGGCTCTCCACTGATAATGTAGACAGACTCACGTTCATAAAGATGAACAAATCATGGATCCGAAACGACTTTTCTACCCCTGTGTCATCCTGGGGAGAGTAAAAGCTTGATGATTGGTTAAAATCACCCTACCAACCGTTTTAAGCTTTCAAATTACTAATCATGTTTATCTGTATCTTGACTGGAAAATAATTTGGGCTTTGTAGCAGTGTGCAGCACTGATCCTATTAGGCCATCTATGCTAAAGCTTCACCAGATTTAAAATTAAAAATAATTTTTAGCTGCATCTAGCCCGGAAAATAATTTTGGGGCTCCGAGATGCGCAAGGCACATAAGTGCCTTCTTGCTGCACTACCTGCAGCATGACCCTCATATTGTCAGAATTCGAAGTAATCATGACTACTGGGTTGCCACACTCTTAGATCCCCCAAACTTTTCGATCAACCTTTTCATTTTAATAAAGACCAAAAAAATGGTCATTTTTGAAATTATAAGCATTAGCAGGTTGTTAGAAACTGAAATCAAACAGTTTTCAACTCAAAACTTTATTCTAGGTGATGTTACATTTTCACATAGGACCCCTTGTTCGAAAGGAGCTTCTGAACTCTCTCGTCCATTGAATTTGTCAGGTTTTGGATGGTTTCTGCTTCAATTGTTTTGCATGATGACAGAATACCCTCCCAGAGCTGTTGCTTAGATGTGAACTGCCTCCCGCCATCATAGACACTCCTTTTAATGATGCTCCAAAGGTTCTGAATGGGGTAGAGGTCAGGGGAGCATGGGGGTCACACCATAAGTTTGTCCCCTTTTATGCCCATATCAGCCAGAGATGCAGATGTTTTATGTGCAGCATGAGATGGTGCATTATCATGCAGAAAAATGATCTTGCTGTGAAATACACGGTTCTTCTTCTTGAACCATGGCAGGAAGTGCTGTTTGAGAAAATCCACATACATTATCTTTAGCGCCTTCAGGGATCCTAAAGGGGCCGACAATCTCTCTCCCCATGATTCCAGCCCAAAACATTACTCCACCTCCTCCTTGTTGGCGCTGTAGCCGTGTTTGCGTGGGGTGTCCATCAACCAGCCATCCTCCACTCCATCCATCTGGACCATCGAGCGCTGCACGGCACTCATCCGTGAACAAAACAGTTTTGAAATCAGTCTTCATGTAATGTTTGGCCCACTGGAGCCGTTTCTGCTTGTGTGAAGTGGATAGAGGAGGTCGACAGGATGGCGCATGCACAGCTGCAAACCTCTGAAGGACCCTGCATCTTGTTGTTCGGGGGACGTTGGAGGCACAAGCAGCTTCAAAAACTTGTCTGCTGCTATGACAAGGCTTTTTTGCCGCTGCTCTTTCAACCTGACGTAATTGCCTGTAGGAAAGAGTCCTCAATTTGCCCTTATCAGCACGCACACGTGTGTACTGTGAATCAGCTACATACTTCTTGATTGCCAAGACACTTCATCCTGATCATCGCACAATGTTGATTGTAGTCATGCCTTGACCTAAACACTCCACAATTTGTTGCTTCTCAGCAGCCGACACATCCTTTTTCTTTCCCATTTTGGCAGAAAATGTAGGCTGCTTAATAATGTGAGAGAGCCTTCTTAAGTAGTCTTGCCTTTCATTTGACACACCTGCCAAACTAATTAGCACAGGTGTCTGCAATTGCTTACAGTGATATAAAGAGCCCTGACACACATCACCATCAATGAGTTTAACTGACAAACAAACAAATTCTTCCCTTATCACTCCTAAACACTTTTTGTATAATAATTTGGAACGCAGTGTACATGTGCTTTTCCACAAAACACCAGTGGTTCACGTAGTGAATCTTACAGTTCTAACTTGCCAACCGTGGTCTGTATGGAGTTGTTCAATAAAGGGCCCAAAATTAAGATAACATCGATGGGAGAGGTCTCTATGAATAGGAATTCCTAAGTATTTGATACCCTGTGAGGGCCAGCCAAAGGGAAAGTTGGACTGGATGGAATCCTATATGGATTTGGGGAGGGAGACATCGAGGGCCTCAGACTTCGCTGCATTGATTTTAAAATTTTACCATGTAACAAAGTGATCTATTTCAGCCATAACAGCATGGATGGATATATGTGATTGAGTGATATATACTAGGACATCATCAGCAAATAGAGAGCACTTGTACTCGGTGCCTCCCACCTCAATCCACCTAATATTGGGGTTATGGCGAATTGATGAGAGCAGGTGCTCCGTCACTAGGATGTATAAGAGAGGGGACAGAGGACATCACTGCCTTGTCCCATTGGTGATTGTGAAAGGTGATGAAAATGTTCTGACGCACCCCCTGGGCCTTGGGACACCTGGAGCCGGACCCTTTTTGGTGGATGCTGGTGGTTGTAGTCTTCGTGGCGGCGACCCAGTTCCGTGGCTCAGGGCGGTCAAACCAGTGGCGGAACTATTTATGTGGTTTTCATGTTTAAATGTCCGACTACGCCACCCGTGGATTGCGGTCAGAGTGAACCGCCGCTACAGGGCAGACCACTGAGGCTGGTGTTGTGGGTGCAGCAGAGCGAAGCATAACTCCCCACGGGAGGAGTATAGCCTCAGGGCAGTGTATGCGGAGGATGGGGGTGATGGTGCAGGGCAGCAGCAGTAACGACACGGAGTCAGTGATGCAGTTCAGGGCCTTTACTCACAGTTCTTATTATCCAGACCACGTCTGCAGGTAACGGCTGCCCACGTCGTACTGTGCTCACCAGGTGAGGGGCTCAGACAACTCCCAGATAACTTTGGAGCACTTCACAGGACCCCCTTTGTGTGTCCTTTGTCTGGCCTTTCTTACCAACACTTCTGTCCGGCTGCCTCGGGCCTCCTCTTGGTAAACTTGGCGCCAGTTTCCCTGACCCTATGTGGTGCCTTCCTAGCGGGTGTAGCGAGGGGCTGCGCCACATAAAATGTCAGAGCCTCCGGTTTCTAGCTGAGGGTCGTTTCCTGCCTCCACTAGTTCGGGGACCGGTCTCCCCCTTTGGCCTGACCCCTCCACGCAGGTGGATTCGGGCGTGCGGTGGCGACTCGCCCGTCCGCACCCCTGGGATCCCTTCATTCCTCGTTCCTGGAGCCTTCTCCGCTCCTCTTCCTTCCTTCTCCCTCTTCCAGGCCTGGGCCTCTGTTACTAGGCCCGCCTCCGGAGCAGAGCTCATGCAGAGCCCCTGCTCCCTGCCACTTCTGCTCAGACTTCTCTGCACTGAACTAAGATGGTGCCCACCTTTTATACTCCCTTCTCAATGCACCCAGGAACTGCTTTCTCCCTGCTCCTGCACTACAGGGTTCCCCTTCCTCAGTGTTCCCTCCCCCCACTCCAGCCAGGGACAGGGACTGTCGTGCCCATCTCAGGGGCATATTGGTCGCCCTGCCCCACGGCAATGTGGTGTAATGCATGCAGGTGTCGGGTCCT
The DNA here is from genome assembly GCF_046119375.1 of Phyllobates terribilis. Classification (NCBI taxonomy): domain Eukaryota; kingdom Metazoa; phylum Chordata; class Amphibia; order Anura; family Dendrobatidae; genus Phyllobates; species Phyllobates terribilis. The sequence goes on along the minus strand of NW_027362769.1, from coordinate 9,884,538 downwards.
GATCCACACTCCATCCTTACCTGAGAGTGAGATATCACACCTCTGGGTGAGGTGCAATACGTCTGTAGCAACCGAGCCCTCAGGGTGCTACAGTTCCATTTATCTTCAGCCTAGGTGACGTATTGCGATACAGGGCCGTGATTTTGGCTATAAAAGTAGTAGTAAAGTGGAAAGACTGAATGGGACATTGAAATTAAAAATTCAGAAAGCCATGGCTGAGACAGGAAAACCATGGCCGGACTGTTTACCGCTTGCTCTGTTTTCAGTAAGATACACGCCTAATAAAAAGACTGGACTCTCTCCATATGAGATATTGTTTGGCAACGTACCCAGTCTAGGGTGTTTCTATCCGCAAGCATTAGAAATAAGAAACCATGTGCTAAGTTCCTACGTGAGGGCTTTACACAAAAAGATTAAGTAAGTACATGATAATGTCTTCAGTTCTCTTCCAGATCCAGATCAAGACTCTAGCAGCCATACACTGCAACCTGGAGACTGGGTGGTTATAAAAAGACACATGAGGAAAAGCCTAGATCCACGGTTTGACGGACCCTTTCAAGTTCTGCTGACCACAAGTACAGCCGTTAAGCTAGAGGGAAAAGAGACCTGAATCCACGCGTCCCATTGCAAAAAGATACTAGGAGAACCAGCGGACAAAGAATGATGACATTGTTTATACTTACCTGCATACTTACAACCACAGGTGCATGGACTAGGTTGAGCACCACAGATGGAGACGACAATAGATTCATTAAACACCATCTTGCGCTAATCGATGGACTAAAGGAGCAAAACCAGACCATTGCTAATTGTTGGATATGTACACATGCCCCTGTGACGTCCACTAGCATACCCTTTCTCGCTGTCCCAGTCTCATGGGAAGAGATAAACTTTTGGGTGAACTGTTCAGATACTTGGGCCAATAATGCCACACAGAGACTGTGGAATACCACTGTTGGGATTCACGTAGTAGGATGGACAAAATTTCCGTGGTGGCAAGGGAACCTGATGGGTCAAATAATTCCCAGGTTGTATTTAGCATTTAAAGGAGGGGAGTGGGTACCTCGTAACAAAACAAAAATTACTGATTTTGGTAAGATACCACAACAAGGGTTAAAAGTAAGTTTCAAGCCCACCTCAGACAGTAGTGATGCATTTAAACCTTCCCTGTTGGAAAGATATCTACACACCCCTCATTGGGTGAACAATGTTTATTTTAAAAACGGGACAAGTGAAACCTGTGCCGACATACCTGGCAATCTACAATGTGATGACAGTTCAAGTTATGAGCAGGGTGCCCCCACTTGTGGTGCGCCCAACGCTGGCTATTGTTCTCCCTTAGGTCAGCAGCCTGGGTGGTGTATGATGTCAAATTTTTCTAAGTTTGTTGATTTAGTTCATCGTCTAATACTGTAACATTCAGCATTATGGAATCTCCCCTCATCCATGTATTGGGTATGTGGAGACAAGGCTTTCAAGTGGCTCCCAGTAGGAGTAACAGGAACTTGTACTTTAGCCAGATTGACACCCGCAACTTATATTGTTACTCCAGACCAGCTAGATCCTTGGTCTATCCCAAAACATACACTGCATAAGCGATCAGCAGACAATAAAGAAAGACCAAGTGGGAGACCCCATATAGTTCAAATGGGAGGGGTAAACAAATTTTTCAGTGCATTGTTTATATACCCTATGTTGACACAAATGTGGGATAAATTAGTAGAAGCTACGGACTATCTTGATGACCAGATTTGGGGTATTTTAGAAGTAGTTAATGGATCTCTTGCAGTACAGAATCAATTGACTATTGTCACAAACCAACATACCCTTGTACTAGATTATTTAACAGCAGCACAAGGAGGGATGCGCCAGATAATAGGGCCCGCTGCCATTACATAGACAATTCTAGTGTATTGACGCTGAAACATAAGTTAGAAGACGTTGTAAAATTAAGGAAGCTTTATGATGAGGCCAACCTCAAGAATCAGGATTCCTGGTGGGCAAACACCTTTTCCTTTCCAAATCCCGCAAATTGGTTTAAAGGTATCGGTGGGTGGTTGGCTGGTATAGTGCAAGCTATTTTTCAGGTATTGCTAATGTGCCTTGCGGTTTATTTGGTTTTTAAGCTTTTTCTAATGTGTATTCAGCGTTGTACTAAAAGAAAATATAGAGAATCATCTTGATAAATGAAGGAACAAAAGGATGGAATGTTATAGCAGAAGATGAGGCCCCTCAAGTTCAAAGACCCCATCTATGCTATATAAGCCTGACCGTTACTTTAGGTCAAAACAACAACAGCTGTATGTTCCTTCCTTGTATCAATAATGTGTCCTTGCTAGCCAGATACGTCTAATTAAATGTTTCAAAGCATACAGAAACTAGTTTTTTTTTGCTTGCGCAGCTAAATTGTATAATCGAACCATATATGGTAAATCCGTTTCCTGCCTTCAGGGTGTATATTAACCCTGTGTTTGTAATAAAGTTTAGAGCTTGTTGACACATACATCCTGTCCTGTGTCTCATTCTCTCCGATATCGCAATCCAAGGATAGAAGACCCAGAATGCAGTGACGACACTTCTCTTGTTAATCCCTTTTATTTTCTGTAACTGTATATGCTGTATTGGTTTGTCACTTTTGTAAAATCTTTTGTATATTTTTCATAAACACTGCCTCCCTTTGGATCAAATATAAAATGCAATAGTTCTGTTCATTTTGTTCTGTAAACTGCGCCCAAAGCCATACAGTACCAGGACCAGAACCAGACCTCCAGTTAGCCTGATTAAAACACGACCAGTGGTGGCAGTTAATAATCTTTCTGGGGTTATTGTGGAGTTAGCAGTGATCGTATGGAGGTATATACACATATTCTATGAGGTGGAATCCGGAGTTGTACATACCATATGCTCACTATTAGTTTCCCCATAACTGTCCTGTAAGTGCAAACTGCCTCCGGCCTCTTCTATTATTCGTCGGCCAATCGTGTAATTGTCTGGACAATAGGGGTCAGCAGAGAGCTGTTTGCTCCAAAGATCACAAAGGGTGGTTCTGCATGACTCCCATCTTATGATATTTGCGATAAATCCTTGACAGATCATAAGAGAAGACCAAAACTATTAACCGCTTCGTGACCACCAATGGTAGATAAATGTCGGCGCTTGCTGGGCTTTGTGCAGCGCCGATGTTTGCCTATGGTCGGCAGTTTAGCACAGATCGGGATGAACACGTACGTTTAAACACGGGGATTCTGCAGCAGAATGCTGGCTGTGACCCCTGACGTTCAGGTCCTGGTGAAGTCGCCATCACGCCACCCAATAATAGCAATCATTGAGAAAGTTTGTTGCAATGACAGTGATCTTCTGTCAGTGAGCCATCAGAGGGGAAACAATGTGACAAGTGCTTCTGACAAGAGAATTGTCAGTGAGAAATCTTGTCATACTGTAAAAAAACTCACACAAATCAATAGATTCCCCCTTTCCCAGCTAGTCCCATCAATTTATTAGTTAGGATATAGAGTGATATAGGGTAGTTGTTTAGCATAGCATAAATTGATTAGATAAATTAGGTTGTTCATAAATAATTAATATACACTGCTCAAAAAAATAAAGGGAACACTCAACTAACACATCCTAGATCTGAATGAATGAAATATTCTCATTGAATACTTTGTTCTGTACAAAGTTGAATCTGCTGACGACAAAATCACACAAAAATCATCAATGGAAATCAAATTTATTAACCAATGGAGGCCTGGATTTGGAGTCACTGATCCAACTTTGATGTAATGTCCTTAAAACAAGTCAAAATGAGGCTCCGTATTGTGTATGGCCTCCACCTGCCTGTATGACTTCCCTACCATGCCTGGGCATGCTCCTGATGAGGTTGCAGATGGTCTCCTGTGGGATGTCCTCCCAGACCAGGATTAAAGCATTCGCCAACTCCTGGACAGTCTGTGGTGCAACGTGACGTTGGTGGATGGAGGGAGACATGATGTCCCAGATGTGCTCAATCGGATTCAGGTCTGGGGAATGGGCGGGCCTGTCCATAGCTTCAATGCCTTCATCTTGCAGGAACTGCTGACACACTCCAGTCACATGAGGTCTGGATTTGTCCTGCATTAGGAGGAACCCAGGGCCAACCACACCAGCATATGGTCTCACAAGGGGTCTGAGGAACTCATTTCGGTACCTAATGGCAGTCAGGCTACCTCTGGCAAGCACATGGAGGGCTGTGCGGTCCTCCAAAGAAATGCCACTGTGTCACCCCAGGCCTGGATGCCACAAATATTAAAGGCTGTGTCTGAGAGCAGGAGGGAGGTTCCCTGGTCAGGGACAATTAGCATACAGCACCTCCTGTCCCAGGCCAGTAGGGGGAGCTGGCTGCCCCTATAAAAGCTGGAGCTGAGGGCAGGGTTAGAGAGGACTGGACGACCTAGCTCAGGACTGAGACTAGTCCCAGAGAAGGAGGGACAATTCAGCTGTAGCCAAGGAGTCCGTGAGGCAGAGGAGAAGCTGCGAGCCAGGGAAAGAGGCGACGAGAGCCGGTTCTGGCTGAGAGAACTACACTACCGGACATTGGGGTCCGAGGCTGTCAGGATTGCAAGCCCAGCAGCAGAGAACCAACCCGCGAGGGATTTCAGGTCCCTTGGACTAAGAAGCCTGGAGGCTCCGCCACACAGAGGGACCAGTTTAGCACGGAGAAGCAAAAGGTGTAGCGTCGGCGTCCCTGCCTCCTGCTAGGCAGGGACGCCGTTCCCCTCACCTCTCCGCTCCGTGCCCGGCGTCTTCCTCCCGCTCTGCTGGCAGCGCGCGCTGCTTCCCGGCCTCTGTGCTTAGGGCGCGCGCGCTCCCCCTCTCTTAAAGGGGCCGCGCGTGCCGTCCTAAGGAGTCCCCGGCCAATGGCCGGAGGACCTCACCATATATAAGGCACCTCCTCTAAAATGGAGGTGCCCGAGCAATGTTGTTGCAAAGCCTTTCAACTCTGCTTCAGCCCTCAGGTCCCGTTACCAGTTACCTGCCAGTCACCTGCCAGATTCCTGCTTGATATCTGCTTACCTGCTTGCTATCCTGTGGTCCGACAGTCTGCCTACCAGCACCTGCCAGTCTGTCTATGGATCAGTCCGCCTGCGGACCAGGAAGTACCTGCCAGATACCTGCCTGATACCTGCCTGCCTGTCCAGAAACTCTTACTCGCTCACCTGGGAGCGTTCACCTGCTACCTGCCTACTAGCCTACCTGGAGGCTTAGCCGTCACTTGCTGTGACCACCTGCCTGTCCAGAGACTCTTGCCCGCTCACCTGGGAGCGCTCACCTGCTACCTGCCTGCTAGCCTACCTGGAGGCTCTGCCGTCACTTGCCGTGACCACCTGCCTGTCCAGAGACTCTTGCCCGCTCACCTGGGAGCGCTCACCTGCTACCTGCCTGCTAGCCTACCTGGAGGCTCTGCCGTCACTTGCTGTGACCACCTGCTTGTCCAGAGACTCTTGCCCGCTCACCTGGGAGCGCTCACCTGCTACCTGCCTGCTAGCCTACCTGGAGGCTTAGCCGTCACTTGCTGTGACCACCTGCTTGTCCAGAGACTCTTGCCTGCTCACCTGGGAGCGCTCACCTGCTACCTGCCTGCTAGCCTACCTGGAGGCTCTGCCGTCACTTGCTGTGACCACCTGCTTGTCCAGAGACTCTTGCCCGCTCTCCTGGGAGCGCTCACCTGCTACCTGCCTGCTAGCCCCGTCTAGAGACTCTTACCCTGCTGTCACTTGCCGTGACCACCTGCCCGTCTGGAGACTTTTACCCTGCTGTCTTGCCGTGACCACCTGCCCGTCTAGAGACTCTTACCCTGCTGTCACTTGCCGTGACCACCCGCCTGTCAAGAGACTGTCCCTGTCACTTGCCGTGACTACCTGCCCGCCTTCCCTGGGAGCCACCCGCTTCCTTACAAGGACTGCCCCTTTGTATAGTTGCTCTGAGGTTCCACCTCCCAGACCCGTTACAAAAGGTACCTAAGGCCCGAGTCGCAAGCCATACAGGCAAAGTACACGGCCAGCTCAGGGACGTGGGCTATTACACCACGAAAAGGGGGATAGTCAACAAGGGCAGAGAGAGAACGGTAGGCCTTCACACTCACCCTGACCAGTGGGGCTCGCCCGAATGCTCTCAGACACCCAGGCCCATTCCTGCCCGGTACTCCTGTTGGGTCATTAGTAATACCTACAATAAAGACCCAGGACTGTTTGAAGCGGACTCTGAACTCTTATTATTGCGGCCTGCACTATCACCCCCAGCATTCACATACGCTGCCCTGAGGCTACACTCTTCCCGTGGGGAGTTATCCTATCCCTGTGCTGCACACCAACATCAGCCTCAGCGGTCTGCCTTGCAGCGGCGGTCATCCCTGACCGCAATCCACGGGTGGCGTAGTCGGACATTCATAACTCTACAAATAGACTGCCACAGCATTTGGTCTGACCACCCAGAGCCACGGGATCGGGTTTCCACTACTACTCCCATCATTGCACTGAAGCCCGGTTCCGGGTGCCCCACGGCCCAGGGGGCGAGTCACCACCCCACACCATTACTGGCCCACTGCCAAACCGGTCATGCTGAAGGATGCTGCAGGGAGCAGATTGCTCTTCACGGTGTCCCCAGACTCTGTCACGTCTGTCACAAGTGCTCAGTGTGAACCTGCTTTCATCTGTGAAGAGCACAGGGCGCCCGTGGCGACTTTGCCAATCCTGGTGTTCTGTGGCAAATGCCAAGTGTCCTGCATGGTGTTGGGCTGTGAGCGCAACCCCCATCTGTGGACGTCGGGCCCTCATACCACCCTCATGGAGTCGGTTTCTAACTGTTTGTGCAGACACATGCACATTTGTGGCCTGCTGGAGGTCATTTTGCAGGGCTCTGGCAGTGCTCCTCCTGTTCCTCCTTGCACAAAGGCGGTGGTAGCGGTCCTGCTGCTGGGTTGTTGCCCTTCTACGGCCCTCTCCACGTCTCCTGGTGTACTGGCCTGTCTCCTGGCAGCGCCTCCAGTCTCTGGACACTATGCTGACAGACACAGCAAACCTTCTTGCCACAGCTCGCATTGATGTGCCATCCTGGATGAGCTGCACTACCTGAGCAACTTCTGTGGGTTGTAGAGTCCGTCTCATGCTACCACGAGTGTGAAAGCACAAACCAACATTCAAAAGTGACCAAAACATCAGCCAGAAAGCATTGGTACTGAGATGTGGTCTGTGATCCCCACCTGCAGAACCACTCTTCTATTGAGGGTGTCTTGATAATTGGCAATAATGTCCATCTATTGTCTATTCGATTTGCACAACAGCATGTGAAATTGATTGTCAATCAGTGTTGCTTCCTAAGTGGACAGTTTGATTTCACAGAAGTTTGATTTACTTGGAGTTATATTCTCTTGTTTAAGTGTTCCCTTTATTTTTTTGAGCAGTGTGTATATATATATATATATATATATATATATATATATATACATACACACCGCGTACAGAATTATTAGGCAAATGCGTATTTTGATCACTTTGATACTTTTTATACATGTTGTCCTACTCCAAGCTGCATAGGCTTGAGAGCCAACTACCAATTAAGTAACTCTGGTGATGTGCATCTCTGTAATGAGGAGGGTTGTTGACTAATGACATCAACACCCTATATAAGGTGTGCTTAATTATTAGGCAACTTACTTTCCTTTGGCAAAATGGGTCAGAAGAGAGATTTGACGGGCTCTGAAAAGTCCAAAATTGTGAGATGTCTTGAAGAGGGATGCAGCAATCTTGAAATTTCCAAACTTTTGAAGCGTGATAACCGAACAATCAAGCGTTTCATGGCAAATAGCCAACAGGGTCGCAAGAAGCGTGTTGGCCAAAAAAGGCGCAAAATAACTGTCCATGAATTGAGGAAAATCAAGCATGAAGCTGCCAAGATACCATTCGCCATCAGTTTTGCCATATTTCAGAGCTGCAACGTTACTGGAGTATCAAAAAGCACAAGGTGTACGATACTCAGGGACATGAAAAGGTAAGGAAGGCTGAAAAATGACCACCTTTGAACAAGAAACATAAGATAAAACGTCAAGAATGGGTCAAGAAATATCTTAAGACTGATTTTTCAAAGGTTTTATGGACTGATGAAATGAGTGACTCTTGATGGGCCAGATTGATGGGCCAGAACCTGGATCAATAAAGGGCAGAGAGCTCCACTCCGACTCCGACGCCAGCAAGGTGGAGGTGGGGTACTGGTATGGGCTGGTATCATCAAAGATGAACTTGTGGGACCTTTTAGGGTTGAGGATGGAGTGAAGCTCAACCCCCAGACCTACTGACAGTTTCTGGAAGACAACTTCTTCAAGCAGTGGTACAGGAAGAAGTCGGTATCATTCAAGAAAAACATGATTTTCATGCAGGACAATGCTCCATCACATGCATCCAACTACTCCACAGCGTGGCTGGCCAGTAAAGGTCTAAAAGAAGAAAAAAATAATGACATGGCCCCCTTGTTCACCTGATCTGAACCCCATAGAGAACCTCTAGTCCATCATAAAATGTGAGATCTACAGTGAGGGAACAGTGTCTGGGAGGTTGTGGTGGCTGCTGCACGCAATGTTGATCGAAAACAGATCAAGCAACTGACAGAATCTATGGATGGAAGGCTGTTGAGTGTCATCATAAAGAAAGGTGGCTATATTGATCACTAATTTTTTTGGTTTTTGTTTTTGCATGTCAGAAATGTTTATTTCTAAATTTTGTGTGCACTGATATTGGTTTACCTGGTGAAAATAAACAAGTGAGATGGGATTATATTTAGTTTTTATTAAGTTGCCTAATAATTCTGCACAGTAATAGTTACCTGCACAAACAGATATCCTCCTAAGATAGCCAAATCTAAAAAAAATCCACTCCAACTTCCAAAAATATTAAGATTGGATATTTATGAATCTTTTGGGTTGATTGAGAACATAGTTGTTGATCAATAATAAAAATAATCCTCTAAAATACAACTTGCCTAATAATTCTGCACACAGTGTATATATACAGTGCTGGCCTAAAGTATTGGCACCCCTGCATTTCTGTAAGATAATACTCAGTTTCTTCCTGAAAATGATTGCAATCACAAATTCTTTGGTATTATTCTCTTCATTTAATTTATCTTCAATGAAAAAAACACAAAAAGAATTGTCCTAAAGCCAAATTGGATATAATTCCACACCAAACCTAAAAAAGGAGGTGGACAAAAGTATTGGCACCGTTTGAAAAATCATGTGATGCTTCTCTAATTCGTGTAATTAACAGCACCTGTAACTTACCTGTGGCACCTAACAGGTGTTGGCAATAACTAAATCACGCTTGCAGCCAGTTAACATGGATTAAAGTTGACTCAACCTCTGTCCTGTGTCCTTGTGTGTACCACATTGAGCATGGAGAAAAGAAAGAAGACCAAAGACCTGTCTGAGGACTTGAGAAACCAAATTGTGAGGAAGCATGAGCAATCTCAAGGCTACAAGTCCATCTCCAAAGACCTGAATGTTCCTGTGTCTTCCGTGCGCAGTGTCATCAAGAAGTTTAAAGCCAATGGCACTGTGGCTAACCTCCCTAGATGTCGACGGAAAAGAAAAATTGACGAGAGATTTCAACGCAAGATTGTGCGGATGGTGTATAAAGAACCTCGACTAACATCCAAACAAGTTCAAGCTGACCTGCAGTCCGTGGGTACAACAGTGTCAACCCGTACTATCCATCGGCATCTGAATGAAAAGGGACTGTATGGTAGGATACCAAGGAAGACCCCACTTCTTACCCCGAGACATAAAAAAGCCAGGCTGGAGTTTGCCAAAACTTACCTGAGAAAGCCTAAAACGTTTTGGAAGAATCTTCTCTGGTCAGATGAGACAAAAGTAGAGCTTTTTGGCAAAAAGCATCAACATAGAGTGTACAGGGAAAAAAAAGAGGCATTCAAAGCAAAGGACACGGTCCCTACAGTCAAACATGGCGGAGGTTCCCTGATGTTTTGGGGTTGCTTTGCTGCCTCTGGCACTGGACTGCTTCACCGTGTGCATGGCATTATGAAGTCTGCAGACTACCAACAAATTTTGCAGCATAATGTAGGGCCCAGTGTGAGAAAGCTGGGTCTCCCTCAGAGGTCATGGGTCTTCCAGCAGGACAATGACCCAAAACACACTTCCAAAAGCACTACAAAATGGTTTGAGAGAAAGCACTGGAAACTTCTTAGGTGGCCAGCAATGAGTCCAGACCGGAATCCCATAGAACACCTGTGGAGAGATCTCAAAATGGCAGTTTGGAGAAGGCACCCATCAAATATCAGGGACCTGGAGCAGTTTGCCAAAGAAGAATGGTCTACAATTCCAGCAGAGCATTGTAAGAAACTCATTGATGGTTACCGTAAGCGGTTGTTCGCAGTTATTTTGGCTAAAGGTTGTGCAACCAAGTATTAGGCTGAGGGTGCCAATACTTTTGTCTGGCCCTTTTTTGGAGATTTGTGTGAAATGATCAATGATTTGATTTTTTGCTTCAGTCTATTTTGTGTTTTTTCCTTGCAAGCAAATTAAATGAAGAGAATAATACCAAAGAATATGTGATGCAATCATTTTCAGGAAGAAACTGAGTATTATCTGACAGAATTGCAGGGGTGCCAATACTTTTGGCCAGCACTGTATATATATATATATATATATATATATATATATATCAGTACAGACCAAAAGTTTGGACACACCTTCTCATTTAAAGATTTTTCTGTATTTTCATGACTATGAAAATTGTACATTCACACTGAAGGCATCAAAACTATGAATTAACACATGTGGAATTATATACTTTACAAAAAAAGTGTGAAACAACTGTTAATATGTCTTATATTCTAGGTTCTTCAAAGTAGCCACCTTTTGCTTTGATGACTGCTTTGCACACTCTTGGCATTCTCTTGATGAGCTTCATGAGGTAGTCACCGGAAATGGTCTTCCAACAATCTTGAAGGAGTTCCCAGAGATGCTTAGCACTTGTTGGCCCTTTTGCCTTCACTCTGCGATCCAGCTCACCCTAAACCATCTCGATTGGGTTCAGGTCTGGTGACTGTGGAGGCCAAGTCATCTGGCGTAGCACCCCATCACTCTCCTTCTTGGTCAAATAGCCCTTACACAGCCTGGAGGTGTGTTTGGGGTCATTGTCCTGTTGAAAAATAAATGATGGTCCAACTAAACGCAAACCGGATGGAATAGCATGCCGCTGCAAGATGCTGTGGTAGCCATGCTGGTTCAGTATGCCCTCAATTTTGAATAAATCCCCAACAGTGTCATCAGCAAAGCACCCCCACACCATCACACCTCCTCCTCCATGCTTCACGGTGGGAATCAGGCATGTACAGTGCATCCGTTCACCTTTTCTGCATCGCACAAAGACAAGGTGGTTGGAACCAAAGATCTCAAATTTGGACTCATCAGACCTAAGCACAGATTTCCACTGGTCTAATGTCCATTCCTTGTGTTCTTTAGCCCAAACAAGTCTCTTCTGCTTGTTGCCTGTCCTTAGCAGTGGTTTCCTAGCAGCTATTATACCATGAAGGCCTGCTGCACAAAGTCTCCTCTTAACAGTTGTTGTAGAGATGTGTCTGCTGCTAGAACTCTGTGTGGCATTGACCTGGTCTCTAATCTGAGCTGCTGTTAACCTGCGATTTCTGAGGCTGGTGACTCAGATAAACTTATCCTCAGAAGCAGACGTGACTCTTGGTCTTCCTTTCCTGGGGCGGTCCTCATGTGAGCCAGTTTCTTTGTATCGCTTGATGGTTTTTGCAACTGCACTTGGGGACACTTTCAAAGTTTTCCCAATTTTTCGGACTGATTGACCTTCATTTCTTAAAGTAATGATGGCCACTCGTTTTTCTTTACCTAGCTGCTTTTTTCTTGCCATAATATAAATTCTAACAGTCTATTCAGTAGGACTATCAGCTGTGTATCCACCAGACTTCTGCACAACACAACTGATGGTCCCAGCCCCATTTATAAGGCAAGAAATCCCACTTATTAAACCTGACAGGGCACACCTGTGAAGTGAAGACCATTTCCGGTGACTACCTCTTGAAGCTCATCAAGAGAATGCCAAGAGTGTGCAAAGCAGTCATCAAAGCAAAAGGTGGCTACTTTGAAGAACCTAGAATATAAGACATATTTTCAGTTGTTTCACACTTTTTTGTTAAGTATATAATTCCACATGTGGTAATTCATAGTTTTGATGCCTTCAGTGTGAATGTACAATTTTCATAGTCATGAAAATAGAGAAAAATCTTTAAATGAGAAGGTGTGTCCAAACTTTTGGTCTGTACTGTATATATATGTGTGTACAGTGTGTCTATATATGTGTCTGTAGTGTGTGTGTGTACAGTGTGTCTATATGTGTCTGTAGTGTGTGTGTGTACAGTGTGTATATATATGTGTGTGTGTGTACAGAGTGTCTATATGTGTCTTTAGTGTGTGTACAGTGTCTATATATGTGTCTGCAGTGTGTGTATACATGTGTGTGTACAGTGTGTATATATGTGTCTGTAGTGTGTGTATATATATATATGTGTATATACAGTGTGTGTATATATGTGTCTGTAGTGTGTGTATAATGTGTGTTTATATATGTGTGTACAGTGTGTGTATATGTGTCTGTAGTGTGTGTACAGTGTGCATATGTGTGTGTGTACAGAGTGTGTATGTGTCTTCAGTGTGTGTGTACAGTGTGTGTATATGTGTGTGTACAGTGTGTATATATATGTGTGGGTACAGAGTGTGTATATATATGTGTGTGTACAGTGTGTATAGTATGTGTATATATATATATATGTGTGTGTGTGTACATATGTGTCTATATACACTGCTCAAAAAAATAAAGGGAACACTTAAACAACACAATGTAACTCCAAGTCAATAACACTTCTGTGAACTCTACCTGTTCACTTATGAAGCAACACTGATTGTGAATCCATTTCTCCTGCTGTTGTGCAAATGGAACAGACAACTGGTAGAAATGATAGGCAATTAGCAAGATACCCCCTATAAAGGAGAGGTTCTGCAGGTGGTGACCACAGACCATTTCTCTGTTCTAATCCTTTTTGGCTGTTGTTTTGGTCACTTTTTCATTTTGCCATGGCTCTCACCCCTAGAGGTACAGTAGCATGAGGCGGTGTCTACAGTACAACCCACAGAAGTTGCTCAGGTAGTGCAGTTCTTCCAGGATGGCACATCAGTGCGAGCTGTGGCAAAAAGGATAGCCGTGTCTGTCAGCACAGTGTCCAGAGCATGGAGGAGATACCAGGAGTTGTGGAGGCAGCCATAGGAGGGCAACAACCCAGCAGCAGGACCCTTACCTCCTCCTTTTGTGCAAAATGACCTCCAGCAGGCCACAAATGTGCATGTGTCTGCACAAACGATTATAAACCGACTCCATGAGGGTGGTATGAGGGCCCGACGTCCACAGATGGGGGTTGAGCTCACAGCCCAACACCATACAGGACGCTTTGCATTTGCCACAGAACACCAGGATTGGCAAAGTCGCCACTGGCGCCCTGTGTTCTTCACAGATGAAAGCAGGTTCACACTGCGCACATGTGACAGATGTGACAGAGTCTGGAGACGCCGTGGAGAGCGATCTGCGGCCTGCAACATCCTTCAGCATGACCGGTTTGGCAGTGGGTCAGTAATGGTGTGGGGTGGCATTTCTTTGGAGGGCCGCACAGCCCTTCATGTGCTCGCCAGAGGTAGCCTGACTGCCATTATGTACCGAGATGAGATCCTCAGACCCCTTGTGAGACCATGTGCTGGTGCGGTTGGCCTTGGGTTCCTCCTAATACAGGACAATGCCAGACCTCATGTGGCTGGAGTGTGTCAGCAGTTCCTGCAAGATGAAGGCATTGAAGTTATGGACAGGCCCACCCGTTCCCCAGACCTGAATCCAATTAAGCACATCTGGGACATCATGTCTCTTGCACCACAGACTGTCCAGGAGTTGGCGGATGCTTTAGTTCAGGTCTGGGAGGAGATCCGACAGGAGACCATCCGCACCCTCATCAGGAGCATGCCCAGGCATTGTAGGGAGGTCATACAGGCATGTGGAGGCCACACACAATACTGAGCCTCAATTTGACTTGTTTTAAGGACATTACATCAAAGTTGGATCAGCCTGTAGTGTGTTTTTCAACTTTAATTTTGGGAGTGACTCCAATTCCAGGCCTCCATTGGTTAATAAATTTGATTTCCATTGATGATTTCTGTGTGATTTTGTTGTCAGCACATTCAACTTTGTACAGAACAAAGTATTCAATGAGAATATTTCATTCATTCAGATCTAGGATGTGTTATTTGAGTGTTCCCTTTATTTTTTTGAGCAGTGTATATATGTGGGTGTGTACAGTGTGTGTATATGTGGGTCTGTAGTGTGTGTGTAGTATGTGTGTCTGTAGTGTGTGTGTGTACAGTGTGTATATGTGTGTACAGTGTGTATATGTGTCTGCAGTGTGTGTATGTGTGTATATGTGTCTGCAGTGTGTGTGTGTGTACAGTGTGTGTATATATATATATGTGTGTACAGTGTGTGTGTGTATATATATGTCTGCAGTGTGTGTATAAATGTAGTATATGTGTACAGTGTGTGTATATATGTAGTGTGTGTACAGTGTGTGTATATATGTGTGTGTATATATACAGTCATGGCCAAAAGTTTTGAGAATGACACCAAAATTATATTTTCACATGATCTGCTGGCCTCTGGTTTTTATTAGTGTTTGTCTGATGTTTATATCGCATACAGAAATATAATTGCAATCATATTATGAGTACCAATAGGTTTTATTGACAGTTAGAATGAGTTAATGCAGCAAGTCAATATTTGCAGTGTTGCCCCTTCTTCTTCAAGACCTCTGTAATTCTCCCTGACATGCTCTCAATCAACTTTTGGACCAAATCCTGACTGTTGCCCCTTCTTCTTCAAGACCTCTGTAATTCTCCCTGACATGCTCTCAATCAACTTTTGGACCAAATCCTGACTGATAGCAGTCCATTCTTGCATAATCAATGCTTGCATTTTGCCAGAATTTGTTGGTTTTTGTTTGTCCACCCGTCTCTTGATGATTGACCACAAGTTCTCAATGGGATTAAGATCTGGGGAGTTTCCAGGCCATGGACCCAAAATCTCTATGTTTTGTTCCATGAACCATTTAGTTATCACCTTTGCTTTATGGCAAGGTGCTCCATCATGCTGGAAAAGGCATTGTTGGGCGCCAAACTGCTCTTGGACGGTTGGGAGAAGTTGCTCTTGGAGGACATTCTGGTACCATTCTTTATTCATGGCTGTGTTTTTAGGCAAGACTGTGAGTGAGCCGATTCCCTTGGCTGAGAAGCAACCCCACACATGAATGGTTTCAGGATGCTTTACAGTTGGCATGAGACAAGACTGGTGGTAGCGCTCACCTCTTCTTCTCCAAATAAGCTGTTTTCCAGATGTCCCAAACAATCGAAAAGGGGATTCATCAGAGAAAATGACTTTGCCCCAGTCCTCAGCAGTCCACTCCCTGTACCTTTTGCAGAATATCAGTCAGTCCCTGATGTTTTTTCTGGAGAGAAGTGGCTTCTTTGCTGCCCTCCTTGAAACCAGCCCTTGCTCAAAGAGTCTCCGCCTTACAGTGCGTGCAGAAGCACTCACACCAGCCTGCTGCCATTCCTGAGCAAGCTCGGCACTGCTGGTAGTCCGATCCCGCAGCTGAAACAGTTTTAAGATACGGTCCTGGCGCTTGCTGGTCTTTCTTGGGCACCCTGGAGCCTTTTTGACAACAATGGAAGCTCTCTCCTTGAAGTTCTTGATGATGCGATAGATTGTTGACTGAGGTGCAATCTTTGTAGCTGCGATACTCCTCCCTGTTAGGCCATTTTTGTGCAGTGCAATGATGGCTGCATGTGTTTCTTTAGAGATAACCATGGTTAACTGAAGAGAAACAATGATACCAAGAACCAGCCTCCTTTTAAAGTGTCCAGTGATGTCATTCTTACTTAATCATGACTGATTGATCGCCAGCCCTGTCCTCATCAACACCCACACCTGTGTTAATGGATCAATCACTAAAACGATGTTAGCTGCTCCTTTTAAGGCAGGACTGCAATGATGTTGAAATGTGTTTTGGGGGTTAAAGTTCATTTTCTGGGCAAAAATTGACTTTGCAAGTACAGTAATTGCTGTTAAGCTGATCACTCTTAGAGATTCAGGAGTATATGCAAATTGCCATTACAAAAAATGAAGCAGTAAACTTTGGAAAAATTACTATTTGTCTCATTCTCAATACTTTTGGCCATGACTGTATATATATATATATATATATATATATATATATATATATATATATATATGTGCACAGTGTATATATGTTTGTAGTTTGTGCTTACAGTGTGTATAGTGTGTGTGTATATATATATATATATATATATATATATATGTGTGTGTGTACATATGTGTCTATATACACTGCTCAAAAAAATAAAGGGAACACTTAAACAGCACAATGTAACTCCAAGTCAATAACACTTCTGTGAAATCTACCTGTTCACTTATGAAGCAACACTGATTGTGAATCCATTTCTCCTGCTGTTGTGCAAATTGAACAGACAACTGGTAGAAATGATAGGCAATTAGCAAGATACACCCTATAAAGGAGAGGTTCTGCAGGTGGTGACCACAGACCATTTCTCTGTTCTAATACTTTTTGGCTGTTGTTTTGGTCACTTTTTCATTTTGCCATTGCTCTCACCCCTAGAGGTACAGTAGCATGAGGCGGTGTCTACAGTACAACCCACAGAAGTTGCTCAGGTAGTGCAGTTCATCCAGGATGGCACATCAGTGCGAGCTGTGGCAAAAAGGATAGCCGTGTCTGTCAGCACAGTGTCCAGAGCATGGAGGAGATACCAGGAGTTGTGGAGGCAGCCATAGGAGGGCAACAACCCAGCAGCAGGACCCTTACCTCCTCCTTTTGTGCAAAATGACCTCCAGCAGGCCACAAATGTGCATGTGTCTGCACAAACGATTAGAAACCGACTCCATGAGGGTGGTATGAGGGCCCGACGTCCACAGATGGGGGTTGAGCTCACAGCCCAATACCATACAGGACGCTTTGCATTTGCCACAGAACACCAGGATTGGCAAAGTCGCCATTGGCGCCCTGTGTTCTTCACAGATGAAAGCAGGTTCACACTGAGCACATGTGACAGACGTGACAGAGTCTGGAGACTAGAGATGAGCGTTGTTCGACTCGAACTGTTCGCCAATCTCAAATTCGAGCTGTTTTGGGCGGTGTTCGAGCCGTTCGGCGAACACGAACGATTTGAGAAAAATTTGGCTGTTCGTGCACCAAAATCATAACTAGATTTTTTCTCAGTAATGATGAAAATTAATGTTAATACGCAGTTTGAGTGTACAGCGGGGTGGGGGGAGGGGCAGGGGATGGATCTCTGCAGGAATAATTAAGATCTCCATTTTTTTTTCTCTTTCCCGCATTTACAGTGGGGAGGTGCAATCTGTCAGCCTATCAGCAGCGCACACACGGAGCGAAGTGCTTTTTTTCACACAAGCAAGGGCATGTGTCATTGGCAGTGTATGTAACATGTCCTTGCCCTATAAGACCAAGCCATTTTCCCCGTCGCCACCATTTTCTCACTGCTGCAGCTGCATGTTAGACGGCACCGCTGTTGCTGTGTGCGCTATACCTTGTTAATTTCAAGCCAATTTTCGCACAAATCTACAGATAGCTTGGGAGTAGGGAATAGTTGTGATTGCAGTCCTTTTAAGGACTAGGTTACAGCATTTCCTACGACTTTTATCAGGCAGGTCTGTGCTCTTAAATAGATAGATTGTGGGAGTAAAGACTAATTGTAATTGCAGTCCTTTTCAGGACTAGGTTACATCAGTTCCTATCAGTTTTTGCCAGGCAGGTCTGTGCCAGTGCTGTGCAAGTTTTTTTCACAGCATTTGGCTGCATCTAGCAAAGCTAATCCTTTTTGGCCTATTGCAGAGTGTGTTAGTCAGTGGAGTAGCCTATCTGTGTTGCAAGATATACCACCTGTGTATAGAATACCATTTTTTTTACTGCACCTAGTGAAGTAAAATCTTTTGGGCATAGCATCATTCTATTAGTTCATCTATACTGACCTCCATCAGGTTGCAAATTGAATATAATTTTTTTCTGCATCTAGCTCTGAAAAAATATTTGGGCTTCTAGCAGTGTGTGGGACTTGTTCTATTAGTCCATCTATACTGACCTCCATCAGGTTGCAAACTGAATATAATTTTTTTCTCCATCTAGCTCTGAAAAAATATTTGGCCTTCTAGCAGTGTGTGGGACTTTCTCTATTAGTCCATCTATACTGACCTCCATCAGGTTGCAAACTGAATATATTTTTTTTCTGCATCTACCTCTGAAAAAATATTGGGCTTCTAGCTGTGTGTGGGACTTGTTCTATTAATCCATCTATACAGACCTCCATCAGGTTGCAAACTGAATATAATTTTTTTCTGCATCTACCTCTGAAAAAATATTTGGGCTTCTAGCTGTGTGTGGGACCTGTTCTATTAATCCATCTATACAGACCTCCATCAGGTTCCAAGCTGAATATAATTTTTTTCTGCATCTACCTTTGAAGAAATATTTGGGCTTCTAGCTGTGTGTGGGACTTGTTCTATTAGTCCATCTATACTGACCTCCATCAGATTGCAAACTGAATATAATTTTTTTCTGCATCTAGCTCTGAAAAAATATTTGGCCTTCTAGCAGTGTGTGGGACTTTCTCTATTAGTCCATCTAAACTGACCTCCATCAGGTTGCAAATTAAAAATAATTTTTATCTGTATCTAGCTCTGAAAAAATATTTGGCCTTCTAGCAGTGTGTGGGACTTTCTCTATTAGTCCATCTATACTGACCTCCATCAGGTTGCAAACTGAATATATTTTTTTTCTGCATCTACCTCTGAAAAAATATTGGGCTTCTAGCACTGTGTGGGACTTTCTCTATTAGTCCATCTATACTGACCTCCATCACGCTGCAAATACAAAATAATTTTTTGTCTGCATCTAGCTCTGAAAAAATATTTGGCCTTCTAGCAGTGTGTGGGACTTTCTCTATTAGTCCATCTATACTGACCTCCATCAGGTTGCAAATTAAAAATAATTTATATCTGCATCTAGCTCTGAAAAAATATTTGGCCTTCTAGCAGTGTGTGGGACTTTCTCTATTAGTCCATCTATACTGACCTCCATCAGGTTGCAAATTAAAAATAATTTTTTGTCTGCATCTAGCTCTGAAAAAATATTTGGCCTTCTAGCAGTGTGTGGGACTTTCTCTATTAGTCCATCTATACTGACCTCCATCAGGTTGCAAACTGAATATATTTTTTTTCTACATCTACCTCTGAAAAAATATTGGGCTTCTAGCTGTGTGTGGGACTTGTTCTATTAATCCATCTATACAGACCTCCATCAGGTTGCAAACTGAATATAATTTTTTTCTGCATCTACCTCTGAAAAAATATTTGGGCTTCTAGCTGTGTGTGGGACTTGTTCTATTAATCCATCTATACAGACCTCCATCAGGTTGCAAACTGAATATAATTTTTTTCTGCATCTAGCTCTGAAAAAATATTTGGCCTTCTAGCAGTGTGTGGGACTTTCTCTATTAGTCCATCTATACTGACCTCCATCAGGTTGCAAATTAAAAATAATTTTTTGTCTGCATCTAGCTCTGAAAAAATATTTGGCCTTCTAGCAGTGTGTGGGACTCTCTCTATTAGTCCATCTATACTGACCTCCATCAGGTTGCAAACTGAATATATTTTTTTTCTGCATCTACCTCTGAAAAAATATTTGGGCTTCTAGCTGTGTGTAGGACTTGTTCTATTAGTCCATCTATACTGACCTCCATCAGGTTGCAAACTGAATACAATTTTTTTCTGCATCTACCTCTCAAAAAATATTTGGGCTTCTAGCTGTGTGTGGGACTTGTTCTATTAGTCCATCTATACTGACCTCCATCAGGTTGCAAATTGAATATAATTTTTTTCTGCATCTAACCCAGCCAATAGTTTTGGCCTAATACCACAGTTTGGCCACTCAGCTCTGCTCGGTTCCCATCCATTGTTTTTTTGTGAAAACAACTCCAGAGTTGTGAATTAGTTAACCACCAAAATGAGTGGAAAAAGGCCTGCTGCTGGTGGAAAGGGGAATAGGCGTGTTGGGAAGGGGAAAAAAGGTTGTGTCCGTGGGGTAGGTGTTAAAGCAACAGTAACATCTGCAGAAGAAAGACCATCTTCCAGCCAAACTAAAATGTCTACTTCTTTTAGCGGACAATGTGATAAGATCCCTTTCTTACGGCCACGCCAATCGCTACAAATTCCAGATGAGGCACAAAAACAGCAGGTGCTTCAACGGATATCAAGTGCTCCTTTAAGGTGGCTCTCCTCCACATCAACTTCAACATCACAAATACTCCAGTCCTCAAAGGTGTCACCCCAATCGCACTTGCTTCCTCACAGCTCCCAAATCTCCAGCTGCCCGTCTGAGTATGAGGTAGAACAGATGGTTGAGTCTGCAGAGCTGTTTACTCATACTATAGCCTGGGAATCAGAGGTCGACTCCAGCGCTTCTGTGAATCCAGACGAGGAAATGATCTGCACTGATGCCCAGAATCTTTATGAGTCGGATCCAGGACCAGACGCAGAAGGTTCTGACCATAATGTAGACCCTCATTCCCAAACTGTAACTCCTGTTGGTGGAGACAATGAGGAAGACGATGATGAGACTCAAATACCTGATTGGAGCGACAACTTTAGTTTTTTGTCAGGGCAGGAACAGGTTGGCTCTGAGGACGACGGCTGTGATAACGCACAGGGTGATGATGATGAGGTTGGAGATCCCACTTACTGTCAACCCACAGTCAGCCAAGAGATGAGGTCAGCAGAGGAGGTGGAGGAAGATGCTAGTGACGACGAGGTCAGGTTGCGCCTTCCTGGACAGAGACGTAGTACTGGAAGCACGTCAACAACTGCATCCTCAAACACAACTCTGCCTCTCACCACAAGTCGTGGTGGCTCTTCAGGTCGCATGGGTGCTAAGCCTTGCATAGCCTGGGCATTTTTTCAGATCGATAAAGATGACCCAACTCGTGTTATCTGTAACATTTGTCAGCAAAAGCTAAGTAGAGGCCAAAAAATACATAGTTTGAGTACTTCATGCATGAACCGGCACATGGACATGAAGCATAAGTTGCAGTGGGAAGCTCAGTGTGCTACAATGCGGCCTAGCCGGCCGGGCCAACCACCGTCTGCCATATCTTGTGCATTCGCGGCCTCTTCATCCTCTGTGACTGGGGGGACAGCAGTCACACCTGTTTTGGGGTGCAGACCTGCCACCTCTTTACCCGCAACAGCCAGCGTGATTGGCAGGTCATCATTTTCTTTGGAGGTGGTAACACCAGCTGGTGTTGAGCGCTGTCCGACATCGATAGCACCACCTTTGGATCAAGGCAACCTAACATGTCCGCCTGCATCTTCCTCACAGACCGGCAGTTTGCCGGGGACACCCTTATCAACCCCGTCTAAGCACAATAGCCAGCCCTCGGTCCCTCAGATGTGGACAAGTAAAAGACCATTTCCTCCTAGCCATGAGAAAGCTAAGAGGTTGAATTTCACCATCTGCAAGCTCTTGGCTACAGAAATGCTGCCTTTCCGCCTGGTGGACACAGAGGATTTTCGAGACCTTATGTCCGTCGCAGTGCCCCAGTACCAGATGCCCAGTCGGCACTACTTCTCAAAGAAAGGTGTGCCTGCGCTCCACCAGCATGTCGCACACAACATCACCGCTTCTTTGAGAAACTCTGTGTGTGACAGGGTGCATTTCACCACAGACACTTGGACGAGTAGGCATGGACAGGGGCGTTACATGTCGCTGACTGGGCACTGGGTAACTATGGTGACAGCAGGACAAGGGGCTGCTGTCCAAGTCTTGCCGTCCCCACGAGTTGTGCGTCAATCCTCTTTATGTCAAAGTTCCTCCACTGCTTCTGCCTCCTCAACCTCCTCTCGGTCTTCCACCTGCACCCAAAGCCTGTCTGGTCATGCCACAAGCTTTCTAACTGCGCAGAAGGGATCCTGCACACCTCCTTACTATGCTGGCAGTAGGGCTCAACGTCATCAGGCGGTTTTTACTTTGAAATGTCTGGGAAATGTGAGTTACACAGCTGAGGAGTTGTGGTCAGCTCTGGAGAACCAATTTCATGAATGGTTGTCTCCACTTGACATGAAACCAGGGAAGGCCGTGTGCGACAATGCTGCAAACCTGGGTGCGGCCCTTCGCCGGGGCAATGTCACACACGTGCCTTGTATGGCTCACGTGTTGAACCTGGTTGTCCAGCAATTTTTAGCCCACTATCCCAGACTAGATGGCCTTCTGCAGAGGGCACGGTCGCTGTGTGCTCACTTCCGCCGTTCGCATCCCACAGCTCAGCGACTTACATCTCTACAAGTCCTTGGGCCTGCCACTTCACCGACTAAAATGCGATGTGCCTACCCGGTGGAATTCAACTCTGCACATGTTGCAGCGACTGTGGCAGCACCGACAAGCCCTGGTGCAATACGTTCTGATGTATAGCCTGGGCCAACGAGATCCAGAGGTGGGGCAAATCACGCTGGAGGAGTGGTCTCAGATCAGGGACCTATGCACCCTTCTGCACAGTTTTGAAATGGTGACGAAGATGTTTAGTGCTGACGATGCCATTATCAGCATGACTATTCCGGTGATTTACATGCTGGAGCACATGTTAAACAGAATTCGGAGTCAGGTGGTGGCACAAGAGGAGGTGGAGGAAGTAGAGGAGGAGGAGTTGTATGCGGAAGGGCTAACATCTGCAAGGTCCAGACGGTCGGCAGCACCAAGGCGGCAGGCATGTGAGGGTGGGGGAGATGGTTTTACCAGGGCGCATGGTAGCAGCCAAACTAGTGAGGAAGGTGCAGGAGCCCAGGAAGAAGTGGAGGACGAACTGATGGAAGACTCATCAGATGAGGGAGACCTTGATCACATTTCTGTTGTGCGAGGTTGGGGGGAGAGGACAGAGGAAGGAAGCATGATTGTTACCTCGCCACCAACACAACAGGGACTTGGTGCTCCTGGATGCGCAACACACATGAGTGCCTTCTTGCTGCACTACCTGCAACATGACCCTCGAATTGTGAGAATTAGAAATAATCCTGACTACTGGGTTGCCACACTGTTAGATCCCTGGTACAAAAGTAAATTTGCAGAAATTATTCCTGCCATAGAAAGGGATGCACGCATGCAGGAGTATCAGCAGAGACTGTTGCAGAATCTTACATGTGCTTTTCCACAAAACACCAGTGGTGCACGTAGTGAATCTCACAGTTCCAACTTGCCAACCGTGGGACCGTCAAGTGTTCAGCACTCAAACCGTAACAGAACCACAGTATCTGCTGGTAACATCAATTTTGCGGAATCATTTCACCACTTTTTTAGCCCATCCTTTGCAAGGCCACAGGAGACAAGAAGTCTGACACATAGTCAACGCCTAGAGACGATGGTACAGGAGTATCTCCAAGTAAACATTGAAGCCATGACTGTGTCACTGGACCCTTGCTCTTTTTGGGCTTCCAATCTGGATAAATGGCCGGAGCTAGCCACTTACGCCTTGGAGATCTTGTCATGCCCCGCAGCCAGCGTTCTGTCTGAACGTGTGTTCAGCGCTGCTGGTGGTGTGCTGACAGATAAGCGCACGCGGCTCTCCACTGATAATGTAGACAGACTCACGTTCATAAAGATGAACAAATCATGGATCCGAAATGACTTTTCTACCCCTGTGTCATCCTGGGGAGAGTAAAAGCTTGATGATTGGTTAAAATCACCCTACCAACCGTTTTAAGCTTTCAAATTACTAATCATGTTTATCTGTATCTTGGCTGGAAAATAATTTGGGCTTTGTAGCAGTGTGCAGCACTGATTCTATTAGGCCATCTATAATAAGCTCCACCAGATTTAAAATTACTAATCATGTTTATCTGTATCTTGACTGGAAAATAATTTGGGCTTTGTAGCAGTGTGCAGCACTGATCCTATTAGGCCATCTATACTAAGCTCCACCAGATTTAAAATTAATAATAATTTTTAGCTGCATCTAGCCCGGAAAATAATTTTGGGGCTCCGAGATGCGCAAGACACATAAGTGCCTTCTTGCTGCACTACCTGCAACATGACCCTCATTTTGTCAGAATTCGAAGTAATCATGACTACTGGGTTGCCACACTCTTAGATCCCCCAAACTTTTCGATCAACCTTTTCATTTTAATAAAGACCAAAAAAATGGTCATTTTTGAAATTATAAGCATTAGCAGGTTATTAGAAACTGAAATCAAACAGTTTTCAACTCAAAACTTTATTCTAGGTGATGTTACATTTTCACATAGGACCCCTTGTTCGAAAGGAGCTTCTGAACTCTCTCGTCCATTGAATTTGTCAGGTTTTGGATGGCTTCTGCTTCAATTGTTTTGCATGAGGACAGAATACCCTCCCAGAGCTGTTGCTTAGATGTGAACTGCCTCCCGCCATCATAGACACTCCTTTTGATGATGCTCCAGAGGTTCTGAATGGGGTAGAGGTCAGGGAAGCATGGGGGTCACACCATAAGTTTGTCCCCTTTTATGCCCATATCAGCCAGAGATGCAGATGTTTTATGTGCAGCATGAGATGGTGCATTATCATGCAAAAAAATGATCTTGCTGTGAAATACACGGTTCTTCTTCTTGAACCATGGCAGGAAGTGCTGTTTGAGAAAATCCACATACATTATGGAGTTCATCTTTAGCGCCTTCAGGGATCCTAAAGGGGCCGACAATCTCTCTCCCCATGATTCCAGCCCAAAACATTACTCCACCTCCTCCTTGTTGGCGCTGTAGCCGTGTTTGCGTGGGGTGTCCATCAACCAGCCATCCTCCACTCCATCCATCTGGACCATCGAGCGCTGCACGGCACTCATCCGTGAACAAAACAGTTTTGAAATCAGTCTTCATGTAATGTTTGGCCCACTGGAGCCGTTTCTACTTGTGTGAAGTGGATAGAGGAGGTCGACAGGATGGCGTATGCACAGCTGCAAACCTCTGAAGGACCCTGCATCTTGTTGTTCGGGGGACGTTGGAGGCACCAGCAGCTTCAAAAACTTGTCTGTTGCTATGACAAGGCTTTTTTGCCGCTGCTCTTTTAACCTGACGTAATTGCCTGTAGGAAAGAGTCCTCAATTTGCCCTTATCAGCACGCACACGTGTGTACTGTGAATCAGCTACATACTTCTTGATTGCCAAGACACTTCATCCTGATCATCGCACAATGTTGATTGTAGTCATGCCTTGACCTAAACACTCCACAATTTGTTGCTTCTCAGCAGCCGACACATCCTTTTTCTTTCCCATTTTGGCAGAAAATGTAGGCTGCTTAATAATGTGAGACAGCCTTCTTAAGTAGTCTTGCCTTTCATTGGACACACCTGCCAAACTAATTAGCACAGGTGTCTGCAATTGCTTACAGTGATATAAAGAGCCCTGACACACATCACCATCAATGAGTTTAACTGACAAACAAATTCTTCCCTTATCACTCCTAAACACTTTTTGTATAATAATTTGGAACACAGTGTACATGTGCTTTTCCACAAAACACCAGTGGTTCACGTAGTGAATCTTACAGTTCTAACTTGCCAACCGTGGTCTGTATGGAGTTGTTCAATAAAGGGCCCAAAATTAAGATAACATAGATGGGAGAGGTCTCTATGAATAGGAATTCCTAAGTATTTGATACCCTGTGAGGGCCAGGCAAAGGGAAAGTTGGACTGGATGGAATCCTATATGGATTTGGGGAGGGAGACATCGAGGGCTTCAGACTTCGCTGCATTGATTTTAAAATTTGACCATGTAACAAAGTGATCTATTTCAGCCATAACAGCATGGATGGATATATGTGATTGAGTGATATATACTAGGACATCATCAGCAAATAGAGAGCACTTGTACTCGGTGCCTCCCACCTCAATCCACCTAATATTGGGGTTATGGCGAATTGATGAGAGCAGGTGCTCCGTCACTAGGATGTATAAGAGAGGGGACAGAGGACATCCCTGCCTTGTCCCATTGGTGATTGTGAAAGGTGATGAAAATGTTCTGATGCACCCCCTGGGCCTTGGGACACCCGGAGCCGAACCCTTTTTGGTGGATACTGGTGGTTGTAGTCTTCGTGGCGGCGACTCGGTTCCGTGGCTCAGGGTGGTCAAACCAGTGGCGGAACTATTTATGTGGTTTTGATGTTTAAATGTCCGACTACGCCACCCGTGGATTGCGGTCAGAGTGAACCGCCGCTGCAGGGCAGACCGCTGAGGCTGGTGTTGTGGGTGCAGCAGAGCATAGCATAACTCCCCACGGGAGGAGTATAGCCTCAGGGCAGTGTATGCGGAGGATGGGGGTGATGGTGCAGGGCAGCAGCAGTAACGACACGGAGTCAGTGATGCAGTCCAGGGCCTTTACTCACAGTTCTTATTATCCAGACCACGTCTGCAGGTAACGGCTGCCCACGTCGTACTGTGCTCACCAGGTGAGGGGCTCAGACAACTCCCAGATAACTTTGGAGCGCTTCACAGGACCCCCTTTGTGTGTCCTTTGTCTGGCCTTTCTTACCAACCCTTCTGTCCGGCTGCCTCGGGCCTCCTCTTGGTAAACTTGGCGCCAGTTTCCCTGACCCTATGTGGTGCCTTCCTAGCGGGTGTAGCGAGGGGCTGCGCCACATAAAATGTCACAGCCTCCGGTTTCTAGCTGAGGGTCGTTTCCTGCCTCCACTAGTTTCGGGGACTCGGGGACCGGTCTCCCCCTTTGGCCTGACCCCTCCACGCAGGTGGATTCGGGCGTGCGGTGGCGACTCGCCCGCCCGCACCCCTGGGATCCCTTCATTCCTCGTTCCTGGAGCCTTCTCCGCTCCTCTTCCTTCCTTCTCCCTCTTCCAGGCCTGGGCCTCTGTTACTAGGCCCGCCTCCGGAGCAGAGCTCATGCAGAGCCCCTGCTCCCTGCCACTTCTGCTCAGACTTCTCTGCACTGAACTAAGATGGTGCCCACCTTTTATACTCCCTTCTCAATGCACCCAGGAACTGCTTCCTCCCTGCTCCTGCACTACAGGGTTCCCCTTCCTCAGTGTTCCCTCCCCCCACTCCAGCCAGGGACAGGGACTGTCGTGCCCATCTCAGAGGCATATTGGTCGCCCTGCCCCACGGCAATGTGGTGTAATGCATGCAGGTGTCGGGTCCTGATCCACACTCCATCCTTACCTGAGAGTGAAATATCACACCTCTGGGTGAGGTGCAATACCTCTGTAGCAACCGAGCCCTCAGGGTGCTACAGTTCCATTTATCTTCAGCCTAGGTGACATATTGTGATACAGGGCCGTGATTTTGGCTATAAAAGGGTCCCCTAGACCCCTACCCCAAGCTTTTAAAGAGAATCATATATGGCGTGCCAGGAGACTCTATGGAATGCTTTCTCAGCATCCAACGAGAGTATCTAATTACAAATTTTTAACTGCATCTAGCCCAGGAAATACTTTGTGCCTAGTAGCAGTGTCTGCTAGTCAGCGGATTATCCCGGCTGTTAAGCAAGCTACACCACCTGTAGTTTGGACACTTAATTTTTTCAAAGGAAATGCTTCGGGACCACGGGATACTTAGTGAAGAGCATCAGGAGGCACCCCAAGGCATAGGGGCTGGGACTGGCAGTAGGATGCCTTGCGGTGGACAGCCGAGCTCGATCCTTATAAAAGCTTTTTAACTGCAGCAGCTTTAGTGGACGCTACTGGATCTGGAATTACGCGGCTGCTGGCATGAGACTTGCCCTCCAATAGATCTTTGTAAATGGATTTAAAGTGTATTCATTCAAATTAGAGAGACAATTTAAATTAAAAAGCTTAGAGCTGCCTCCACCACAGGGGGGCTCGCTCAACCCACCAGCGGACAGGCACCAGTATTGGGAGAGGGGGGCTGGCCGTCAGGGTTCACCGCGGCTCTGGCACAAACCCGGCGACACGGAGGTGGCACGGGCAGGAGCGGACTGAACGTGTCGGCTTCTCACTTTTTGGATTTTAGAAGGGCATGACATGCCTATATCTGTGTCTCCCCCTCCTTTTACTCCTCCACCTCTTTTCTTTTCGCATGACTATATGTACTTGTCACTTTTCCATGTGTTAGTTGTGTCTTCTGAGCAGTTTGTCAGCTTTTGGACACCTTTGAAGGTGTTTTCTATGTGTTTCTATGTGTTTTTGTTTGCCTGCCATTGGTTTTAACGGTGTTCGAAGGTGTTCGACGAACAGTTCGACGAACAGTTCGGCGAACACACGGGTGTTCGACGAACCAAACCGAACTCGAACACTACGGGGGTGGCTCAACCCTACTGGAGACGCCGTGGAGAGCGATCTGCGGCCTGCAACATCCTTCAGCATGACCGGTTTGGCAGTGGGTCAGTAATGATGTGGGGTGGCATTTCTTTGGAGGGCCGCACAGCCCTTCATGTGCTCGCCAGAGGTAGCCTGACTGCCATTATGTACCGAGATGAGATCCTCAGACCCCTTGTGAGACCATATGCTGGTGCGGTTGGCCCTGGGTTCCTCCTAATGCAGGACAATGCCAGACCTCATGTGGCTGGAGTGTGTCAGCAGTTCCTGCAAGATGAAGGCATTGAAGCTATGGACAGGTCTGCCTGTTCCCCAGACCTGAATCCGATTGAGCACATCTGGGACATCATGTCTCTTGCACCACATACTGCCCAGGAGTTGGCGGATGCTTCAGTCCAGGTCTGGGAGGAGATCCGACAGGAGACCATCCGCAACCTCATCAGGAGCATGCCCAGGCATTGTAGGGAGGTCATACAGGCATGTGGAGGCCACACACAATACTGAGCCTCAATTTGACTTGTTTTAAGGACATTACATCAAAGTTGGATCAGCCTGTAGTGTGTTTTTCCACTTTAATTTTGGGAGTGACTCCAAATCCAGGCCTCCATTGGTTAATAAAGTTGATTTCCATTGATGATTTCTGTGTGATTTTGTTGTCAGCACATTCAACTTTGTACAGAACAAAGTATTCAATGAGAATATTTCATTCATTCAGATCGAGGATGTGTTATTTGAGTGTTCCCATTTTTTTGAGCAGTGTATACATGTGGGTGTGTACAGTGTGTGTATATGTGTGTCTGTGTGTACAGTGTGTATGTGTGTCTGTAGTGTGTGTGTACAGTGTGTATATGTGTCTGCAGTGTGTGTGTGTACAGTGTGTGTATATATATATATATATGTGTGTACAGTGTGTATATATGTGTGTACAGTGTGTGTGTATACAAATATGTCTGCAGTGTGTATATAAATGTAGTATGTGTGTACAGTATATGTATATATATAGTGTGTGTACAGTGTGTGTATATATATATATATGTGTGTGTGCACAGTGTGTATATATGTTTGTAGTGTGTGTGTACAGTGTGTATACGTAGTGTGTACAGTGTGTATACATGTAGTGTGAGTACTACAGTGTGTATATATGCAGTGAGTAGTACAGTGTATATACATGCAGTGTGTGTGCAGTGTGTATACATGTAGTGTATGTGTATACATGTAGTGTGTGTGTACAGTGTATATATGTCGTGTGTACACTGTATATATGTATTGTGTGTGTACAGTGTGTGTATATGTAGTGTGTGTACAGTGTGTGTATATGTAGTGTGTGTTTACAGTGTATATATGTAGTGTGTGTACAGTGTATATATGTAGTGTGTGTACAGTGTGTAGTGTGTACAGTGTGTATATATATGTAGTGTGTGTACAGTGTATATATGTAGTTTGTGTATATATGTAGTGTGTGTGTATATATGTAGTGTATGTGTAGTGTGTGCACAATGTGTGTATATGTAGTGTGTGTTTACAGTATATATATGTAGTGTGTGTACAGTGTGTATATATGTAGTGTGTGTATACAGTGTGTATGTGTAGTGTGTGTGTACAGTGTATATGACTCGCCCCCTGGGCCGTGGGGCACCCGGAACCGGGCAACAGGGCAATAATGGGAGTAGTAGTGGCAACCCGGTCCATGGCTCAGGGTGGTCAGACCAAACGTTGTGGCAGTCTATTTGTAGGGTATTAAATGTCCGACTCCGCCACCCGTGGATTGCGGTCAGGTTTAACCGCTGCTGCAGTGCAGACCGCTGGGGCAGATGTAGCTGTGCAGCACTAAGTGGTATAATTCCCCACGGGAGGAGTGTGGCCCCAGGGCAGTATATAGATGGATGGTGGAGGGGATGATTCCGACCGCAATAGCCAGGAGACGGAGGCCTCTTAAACAGTTCAGGGTCTTTATTAGAACAGGTGAGACGACCCAAAAACAGTCCCGGCTAGGAGGGGGCCTGGATGTCTGAGAACAAGTGGGAAGCTGGCCCTGGTCAGGGTGAAGGTGAAGGCCTACCGTACTCTCTGCGCTCTTTCTGGCTATTTCCCTCCTTGTGGTGTAACAGCCCACGTTCCTGAGCTCGCCGTATCTTCTCACCCGTATGGCTTGCAACTTGGGTCCCTTTCTACTCTTGGCTTGGTGCAGCCTTGCTGGTCCCTTCTGCTGTGGCGGAGCCTCCGGGCTTCTTAGGCCAAGGAACATACAGTCCCCTGCGGGCTGGTTATTTGCTGTAGGACTTGGAATCCTAGCAGCCTCGGACACCAAGTCCGGTAGATCAGTTTCTCTCTCAGCCAGGACAGGCTCACGTCGCCTTCCGTCCCTGGCTCGTGGCTCCTCTGCTGCCACACGACCTCCTCAGCTACAGCTGAACTGACTCTCCCTTCTCTGGGACATCTCTCACTCCTGAGACAGGTCGTCCAGAACTCTCTAACCCTGCCCCCAGTTCCAGCTTTTATAGGGGCAGCCTGCTCCCCCTACTGGCCTGGGACAGGAGGTGCTGCATGCTAATGGTCCCTGACCAGAGAACCTCCCCCCTGCTCTCAGACACAGCCTTTAACTATTTGTGGCATCCAGGCCTGGGGTGACACATTCCCACCTAGTAAAGTTTAGTACTTCGGGACTAACAGGAAACACAAATACAGGTTATAAACAGCAACATAACATATGTACAAGTGCATTTTGTCCTTAAGGTCATGGCGCCTCCGTGACCGGGTGTCCATTTCACCCAACAAGGCGAAATCTTTGAGCGATGAGGGGACCTGTCCAAAGCAAACCCCAAACGTTGGCCCTGGGCGTGGCTGCAAGGCGAAACTACCTACTTTGGACCACACGGGGCCACGCCAGAAAGGTTTTTCTTCCGTGGCCGTCTTCGCAAGAGGCACCAAGTGCAACTATCTACATGGTAGTTCCGGTTATTGACCGTCCATTACCTGTCAGTCCATGAGCTAGAAAAACATAATTAATAACCAGGGTACAACATAACACATTAAATATATACATTATCCATTTAGATCTTCCAGCGAGCTGGTATTTGCCCCTTAGTGCTTCGGGTTGACCTACGTAACCCACTGTCTGGTTGTGGTCTAGCCTGGCTTTTCTCACTAGCGCTCGGGGTGCAGTCACTGGCTAGACTTACAGGCAGGTCAGGCAGCTGTCTGCGGGTCCTCTGGCTTACCGCAGGCATGGCAGGCTCACTGTCAGCAGAGGGTTGACTCTCCTGGGCTGCTGGTACAGGCTCTTCTGCCTCTGGAGCTGCTTGTTCTTCTTCACTTTCCTGCTCTGGTGTAGGTTGTTGCTGAATTGGTTGCAGGAAATGCAGGACGGGTACCACTATGGCATCGTTTATCCGAGTCCAGGTGCGGGGGAACTCTCCGAGAACGGTGCTGATCATTTCTTCCTTGTCCTCTGCGGGTTCAAGGTCACTTTGATCCTCTTCTGCACCCTGTAGTTGCTCGGCGCACCTTTTTAGGTGGTCTCTGGAGACGGTACTAGTGGTTTCTCCTCCATCTTTAGTGATCACGCACACCTTCGGGTTGTCGTGATTTGATTGCAGTACGGTGTAGGGTTCCCTTTCCCACTGGTGGTCCAGCTTGTGTAGCCTTCTCTTTCGCTTCAGGACCTGCTCACCAGGTTCCAGGGGACCAGCAGGGGCGTGTTGGTTGAAGAGCCTCTCTTGCTTTACTCTCGCCTGGGCCAGGCTCTTCTCCACACTCTCCTGTACCTTCTTGTACTGCAGTCGCCTTTCCGTATCTCAGTCCGCATCTGGGGAGGTGTCCTCGGGTGTTAGGACTCCCATCTCCAGGTCTATGGGCAGCTTACCTGTTCTGGCTCGCATCAGGTAAGCCGGGGTGCAGTTTGTAGCATTCACCGGGATATGGTTGTATAAGTCAATCAGGTCCGGCAGTTTTTCTGGCCACAGGCTGCGTTCCTCCAGGGGCAACGTCTTCAGGAGATCAATGACTATATTGTTCATTTTCTCACACATCCCATTGGTTTGTGGGTGGTAAGGCATTGTCCGAATCTTCTTACAGCCATAGAGGTTGCAGAACTCTTGGAAGATTTCAGCCTCGAACGCTGGACCCTGGTCTGTCAGGACCTGTTCCGTATACCCGTGTGGGAGGCAGAAGTTTTGCTGGAAGGCTCTGGCCGCCGTTTGGGCTGTCAAGTCTTTTACCGGGACCACCACTAGAAAACGGGAATAGTGGTCCACGATTGTCAGGGCATAAACGTATCCTGACCTGCTTGGAGCCAATTTCGTGTGGTCCAGAGCTACCAGCTCAAGAGGCTGCTTGGTGACGAAGGGCTTCAAGGGTGTCTTCTGGCTGGTGCGGTCCTTCCTCCTTAGATTACAAGGGCCACAGTCTCAGCACCACTTCTCTACAGCCCCTCTCATGCTGATCCAGAAGAACTGTCCTCTTAGCAGGAACTCCAGTTTCTTCCAGCCAAAGTGCCCCGCTCTGTCATGGTAAGCCTCCAGGACCATAGCTGCATCTCGCCTTGGGACCACGACTTGCCAGGTCAGCTCGTGCGTCTGGTGGTTGACTAGTCTTCTGCACAGCTTACCTTCATAGAGGAACAGCCTGTTCTTCTCTTTCCATAGCTGCTTGGCTTCCTCTGGGGCACCCGAATCTAGACGGGCGTCTTCTCGGGTCAGCAGGTCTTTCACCATGCAGATTGCAGGGTCACTATCTTGGGTCTCGGCCCAGCTGTGGTGAGGTAGGGGATTGATCATGATGATTGTTAAGTCCTCCTCCTTAACGCGGTAGGAGTATTGAGTGGCCCCATACCGGTGGAATGCAGGGAGCTCTACTTCCTCCAGCTTGTCCGGATCTTCTCCCTCATCGGGCAAGTGGGGAATTCTCGATAGGGCATCTGCGTTGGCATGGCCTGCCCGGTACTTGATGGTGAAGTCATAATTTGCCAGCCGGGCCATCCACCGCTGCTCTAGGGCACCAAGTCTCGCATTGTCCACATGCGTTAACGGATTGTTGTCCGTGTACAGAGTGAACTTCGCAGAGGCCAGGTAATGCTTGAAATGCTCCGTTACGGCCCACACCACTGCCAAGAACTCCAGCTTAAAGGAGCTGTAATTCCCCGGGTTTCTCTCGGTGGGCCTCAGCTTTCGGCTGGCGTACGCGATCACTCTTTCTCTGCCCTGTTGGTTCTGTGACAGTACGGCTCCCAGACCCACATTACTGGCGTCTGTGTGGAGGATAAAAGGCTGGCCATAATCGGGGTAGGCCAGGATCTCATCCCCTGTGAGGGCCATCTTCAACTGACGGAAGGACTCCTCTTCCGGCTTGTCCCACTTGAAGGGTGGCTTTTGGCTTCTGGACTTAGACCGTCCTATCAGGAGGTCCTGCATAGGAGCTGCCATCTTAGTGAACCCGGGGATGAACCTTCGGTAGTAGCCTACCAACCCGAGGAATTGCCTCACTTCTTTGATGTTAGAGGGGCTTGGCCAGCTCTTGATGGCTGTCACTTTGTCGGGGTCGTGAGCTACTCCCTCGGCACTCACTACGTGCCCTAAGTACTGTACCTTCGGTTTCAACAGGTGACACTTTGAGGGTTTCACCTTCAGGCCATAGCCTGCCAGGACTTCGAACACCTCAGCCAGGTGCTTTAGATGGTCCTCGTAAGTCTTCGAATAGACGATCACGTCGTCCAGGTAAAGTAGGACCGTCTCGAAGTTTCGGTGCCCTAGACAGCATTCCATCAGCCTCTGGAAGGGCCCTGGTGCATTGCAGAGCCCGAAGGGCATACAGTTGAACTCGCTCAATCCCATCGGGGTGGTGAAGGCGGTCTTCTCCTTGTCAGCCTCTGCCACAGGAACTTGCCAGTACCCGCTAGTAAGATCCAAAGTAGAGAAGAAGTTAGCTGATTTTAGGGCTGCTAAAGACTCCTCTATCCTAGGTAGTGGATACGCGTCTTTATGAGTGATGCGATTGACCTTTCTATAGTCCACGCACATTCTCATGGTACCGTCTTTCTTTTTTATCAAAACTAAGGGAGCTGCCCAGGGGCTACAGCTATCTCTAATGACCCACGCTTCTTTCATTTCTCTCAGCATACCCTTTGCGTTTTGATAATGTGCAGGAGGTACAGGCCTGTGTCTCTCTTTTATTGGTGGGTGGCTCCCTGTGGGGATATGGTGTTCTATCCCTCTTACTCTGCCGAAGTCTAGCGGGTGCTTACTAAAGATTCTCTCGTACTCCTGTACCACCCGGTAGACTCCTTGTTTTTGGTGCAGGGGAGTGGAGTCAGCACCCACATGGAGTTCCTGGCACCAGTCCTCCTTGTGTTTCTGTGAGCCATTACTCTCCACCGGGGAAGATGGAGGCAAGGGTTCCACGACCCTGATAGCATTGTGTTGGACGGCAAACAATTTAGCTAGTGTAGCGTACCGGGGCAAGTATACTTCCCTTTCCCCGATGTTTAAGATTCGAACGGGCACCCTTCCATGGTGGACATCAACCACCCCCCTGGCTGTCAAAATGGTGGGCCTGCTGTCCAAGTACACGGGTTCTACCATGGCTTGGTAGTCTCTCCCTCTTAACCCGATTGCAGTCCGACACCAGATCATCATTTCACTTTTGGGAGGCATGGCAATGGGGAACGGGTCGCTCATCCTCACGCTACCGATCTCACCACCAGACAGTTCTACCTGTTGCCGCCTCATCAGGGCTCTAATCTCTTTCTGGAGGACCCTCAGTTGGCTGGAGCTCACATTCATAGCCACCTGCTGCAAAATCATAATTACTTCTGAAAGACAGTTTTCAATCAAGTTAGTACCCACAGTTATTTTAGGGTGACTCTCACGGAGATCAATGTCCACAATGATCACTCCCTGTGACGGCAGTTCAACCTTACCAATCTTGATAGTCATCTCTCTGAACCCCACTTGCGGCACAGGTTGGCCATTGCTGGCGATGATGCTTAAGTCATCGTCTGGATAACGGGTTATATCCGCGTCATTCCAGTACCGCTTGAAAAGTACGTAGGGGATGGTAGTTACTTGAGACCCGGTGTCCAGCAGTGCACACATGGGGATACCGTCCAGCACTACGGGTAAGACCGGGCGTCCCCCCACGTACTTATCACGCCAATTAGATGGGCCTGGTGACCTTATGCCTGGGGGTTGGCCCTCTGCCCCAGGTCGGGCCCATTTAAAGTACAGTAACTTGCTAGGTGTCCTGGCTGACTGCAACGGCGGCAAATCGGCAGTCCATCCTCAGTGTAACGGTCAGCGGGCCTCCCTCTGAACGACGGGATCCTCCTCTGTCGATGCCACGGGGCATCCTCCGGACTGGAAGCCAGCTTGATGGGTCCTGACGGGTCCACCTGTAACGACTGTACGGTCCTGGTCAATGCAGCAACACTTCTGGTTAGTTCCTGGACCTGATGGTGCGGGTCTGCTGGCGGGCATGGGCTTGAGACCTGCGCATCAGCCCCCACAAGGTCTGCAGGGTAGGGCGCCGCCCCCTGGTGGTAAGTAATGGCAGGGCGCCGGGAAGCTACAGCGCCACTTGGTGGGGATTCTCGGAGCACCCGGATGGCCCTATCCTTGAACTGCGCAAAAGTCAAATCGGGGTTCTGTAGGGCCATGAGGCGCAGCTGGGTTCTGTGGGCGCTGGACAGCAGACCTTCTATGAACTGGTCAGTTAACAGCTTATCGGTGTCCTGAATGCTACCAGGGTCAGCTTGTTTGATAGCTCTCAGGGCTTCTTGCAGGTTCAAGGCATAGTCTCTGATACTATCCTGGGCTCGCTTCTTACAGCCATAGAACCGCATTTTTATTTCGGCTGAGGTACGGGTATCAAAGGTGCTCCGTAACCTGGCCAGAATGTCCTTTACAGTCCTTTTCTCCTCATCTGACCATGATTTCACTTCCCGCTGGGCTGCACCGGTGAGCTGCCCCGTCAGAATGCTCACTTTCTGTTCCTCTGTCAGGGGATAAACTTTAAATAAACTGTGCAGTCTTTCCTTAAAGTCAGTCAATGTATGGGATTCCCCTGAGTATTGGGGCAGCCAGGCTGCCCTGGGGATGTAGGGCATGGAGAAGGGCATCACCGCTGCTGCAGCCACACTGGTGGTAGAAGGTCCCTCCGCATCTGTCATCTTCCTCCCCCCTAGTTAACCTTGGCCTACCTTCCGTTGATTCTCTTCCGTAGGCCGCGGCTCCGCTGGTGCTGCTCCGTGCGAGGACCTTGCGTCGCGTCCTGGTGACGTCAGCGTCGCTCTCTCTCCTTCCAGGACCTTGCGCAGCGACGGTGCGTAGGGCGGGGCTTCAAGTCTCGCGCGTTTTTGACGTCCACGTCCCTCTTCTTCCCACGCGGCGTCCTGAAGATGGCGTCCAATGGCGGGAACACGGCTGAGGATGGCGGGAAACGGCTGAAGATGGCGGGAAACGGCTCCGGATGGCGGGAAACCTCTTTTTCAGGTAAGTATGAAGTCTTTTTCAGGCACGCAATACCCGTTTGTGGCGGGTTGGTCACAATCCTGCCGACTACGCCAAAGCTGACTCGCCCCCTGGGCCGTGGGGCACATGGAACCGGGCAACAGGGCAATAATGGTAGTAGTGGCAACCCAGTCAGTGGCTCAGGGTGGTCAGACCAAACGTTGTGGCAGTCTATTTGTAGGGTTTTAAATGTCCGACTATGCCACCCATGGATTGCGGTCAGGGTTAACCGCCGCTGCAGTGCAGACCGCTGGGGCAGATGTAGGTGTGCAGCACTGTGGTCTAATTCCCCACGGGAGGAGTGTGGCCCCAGTGCAGTATATAGATGGATGGTGGAGGGGATGATTCCGACCGCAATAGCCAGGAGACAGAGGCCTCTTAAACAGTTCAGGGTTTTTATTAGAACAGGTGAGACGACCCAAAAACAGTCCCGGCTAGGAGGGGGCCTGGATGTCTGAGAACAAGTGGGAAGCTGGCCCTGGTCAGGGTGAGGGTGAAGGCCTACCGTACTCTCTGCGCTCTTTCTGGCTATTTCCCTCCTTGTGGTGTAACAGCCCACGTTCCTGAGCTCGCCGTGTCTTCTAGGCCGTATGGCTTGCAACTTGGGTCCCTTTCTACTCTTGGCTTGGTGCAGCCTTGTTGGTCCCTTCTGCTGTGGCGGAGCCTCCGGGCTTCTTAGGCCAAGGAACATACAGTCCCCTGCGGGCTGGTTATTTGCTGTAGGACTTGGAATCCTAGCAGCCTCGGACACCAAGTCCGGTAGATCAGTTTCTCTCTCAGCCAGGACAGGCTCACGTCACCTTCCGTCCATGGCTCGTGGCTCCTCTGCTGCCACATGACCTCCTCAGCTACAGCTGAACTGACTCTTCCTTCTCTGGGACACCTCTCACTCCTGAGACAGGTCGCAGAACTCTCTAACCCTGCCCCCAGTACCACCTTTTATAGGGGCAGCCTGCTCCCCCTACTGGCCTGGGACAGGAGGTGCTGCATGCTAATGGTCCCTGACCAGAGAACCTCCCCCCTGCTCTCAGACACAGCTTTTAACTATTTGTGGCATCCAGGCCTGGGGTGACACATATATATGTAGTGTGTGTGTACAGTGTGTATATATATAGTGTGTGTGTACAGTGTGTGTGTACAGTGTGTAATGTGTATATATGTAGTGTGTGCACAGTGTGTAGTGTGTGTGTACAGTGTGTAGTGTGTGTATAGTGTACAGTGTGTATATATGTAGTGTGTGCAGTGTGTATATATGTAGTGTGTACAGTGTGTAGTGTGTGTACAGTGTATATATGTAGTGTATGTGTATATATGTAGTGTGTGTACAGTATGTAGTGTGTGTGTACAGTGTGTATATATGTAGTGTGTGTACAGTGTGTAGTATGTGTGTACAGTGTGTATATATGTAGCGTGTGTACAGTGTGTAGTGTGTGTACAGTGTATATATGTAGTGTATGTGTATATATATAGTGTGTGTGTACAGTGTGTAGTATGTGTATACAGTGTGTATATATGTAGTGTGTGTACAGTGTATATATGTAGTGTGTGTGTACAGTGTGTATATATGTAGTGTGTGTGTAGAGTGTGCAGAGTGTGTATATAGGTAGCGTGTGTAATGTGTATATATGTAGTGTGTGTGCACAGAGTGTAGTGTGTGTGTTCAGTGTGTAGTGTGTGTACAGTGTATATATGTAGTGTGTGTGTACAGTGTGTATATATGTAGTGTGTGTGCACAGTGTGTAGTGTGTGTACAGTGTGTATATATGTAGTGTGTGTACAGTGTGTAGTGTGTGTACAATGTATATATGTAGTGTATGTTGTAGTGTGTGTGTAGTGTGTATATGTAGTGTGTGTACAGTGTGTATATATGTAGTGTGTGGACAGTGTATATATTTAGTGTATGTGTATATATGTAGTGTGTGTGTACAGTGTGTAGTGTGTGTATACAGTGTG
This sequence comes from Phyllobates terribilis, assembly GCF_046119375.1. NCBI lineage: Eukaryota > Metazoa > Chordata > Amphibia > Anura > Dendrobatidae > Phyllobates > Phyllobates terribilis. Next base: position 9,845,575 of record NW_027362769.1, on the reverse strand, counting down.
TATATATGTAGTGTGTGTGTACAGTGTATATATGTAGTGTGTGTGTACAGTGTGTATATATGTAGTGTGCGTAAAGTGTGTAGTGTGTGTACAGTGTATATATGTAGTGTATGTGTATATATGTAGTGTGTGTACAGTGTGTAGTGTGTGTACAGTGTGTAGTGTGTGTACAGTGTGTATATGTAGTGTGTGTGTACAGTGTGTATATATGTAGTGTGTGTACAGTGTATATATTTAGTGTATGTGTATATATGTAGTGTGTGTACAGTGTGTAGTGTGTGTATACAGTGTGTATATATGTAGTGTGTGTACAGTGTATATATGTAGTGTGTGTACAGTGTGTATATATGTAGTGTGTGTGTACAGTGTGTAGTGTGTGTACAGTGTGTATATATGTAGTGTGTGTAGTGTGTATATATGTAGTGTGTGTGCACAGTGTGTAGTGTGTGTGCACAGTGTGTAGTGTATGTGTACAGTGTGTAGTGTGTGTAGCGTATATATGTAGTGTATGTGTACAGTGTGTATATATGTAGTGTGTGTGCACAGTGTGTATATGTAGTGTGTGTACAGTGTGTACATACAGTGTGTATATGTAGTGTGTGTGTGTGTACAGTGTGTATATATATATAGTGTGTGTACAGTGCGTAGTGTGTGTGTACAGTGTATATATGTAGTGTATGTGTATATATGTAGTGTGTGTACAGTGTGTAGTGTGTGTATACAGTGTGAATATATGTAGTGTGTGCAGTGTGTATATATGTAGTGTGTGTGTACAGTGTGTAGTGTGTACAGTGTATATATGTAGTGTGTGTAGTATGTATATATGTAGTGTGTGTGTACAGTGTGTATAGTGTGTGTAGTATGTATATATGTAGTGTGTGTGTAAAGTGTGTACATATGTAGTGTGTACAGTGTGTAGTGTGTATATATGTAGTGTGTGTAGTGTGTATATATGTAGTGTGTGCAGTGTGTGTACAGTGTATATATGTAGTGTGTGTGCACAGTGTGTATATATGTAGTGTGTGTACAGTGTGTACATATGTAGTGTGTGTGTACGGTGTGTATATATGTAGTGTGTGTGTACAGTGTGTAGTGTGTGTACAGTGTGTATATATGTAGTGTGTGTGTACAGTGTGTAGTGTGTGTACAGTGTATATATGTAGTGTGTGTAGTATGTATATATGTAGTGTGTGTGTACAGTGTGTATATATGTAGTGTGTGTAGTATGTATATATGTAGTGTGTGTGTAAAGTGTGTACATATGTAGTGTGTACAGTGTGTAGTGTGTATATATGTAGTGTGTGTAGTGTGTATATATGTAGTGTGTGTGCACAGTGTGTGTACAGTGTATATATGTAGTGTGTGTGCACAGTGTGTATATATGTAGTGTGTGTGTACAGTGTGTACATATGTAGTGTGTACGGTGTGTATATATGTAGTGTGTGTGTACAGTGTGTATGTAGTGTGTGTACAGTGTGTCGTGTGTGTACAGTGTGTATATATGTAGTGTGTGCACAGTGTGTAGTGTGTGTACAGTGTGTATATATGTAGTGTGTGTGTACAGTGTGTAGTGTGTGTGTACAGTGTGTATATATGTAGTGTGTGTGTAAAGTGTGTAGTGTGTGTACAGTGTATATATGTAGCGTGTGTACAGTTTGTAGTGTGTGCACAGTGTGTATATCTGTAGTCTTTGTACAGTGTGTGTACAGTGCCTACAAGTAGTATTCAACCCCCTGCAGATTTAGCTGGTTGACACATGCGGAATTAACTTGGCATTGTGACATTTGTACTGTAGATCAGCCTGGAAGTGGGAAATGAACTGCAGCAAATTTTTTTATTTTTTTTTAAAACGTAAAAAGTTAATTCAGAGTGTCATTTATTATTCAACCCCTCAAACCACAAGAATTCTGTTTGGTCCCCCTAAAGTATTAAGAAGTAGTTCAGGCACCAAGAATAATGAGCTTCACATGTGTGGATTAAAGATCTCTTTTGCCAGCCTTTTCTGACTATTTAAGACCCTCCCCAAACTTGTGAACAGCACTCAGACATGGTCAACATGGGAAAGACAAAGGAGCATTCCAAGGCCATCAGAGACAAGATCGTGGAGGGTCACAAGGCTGGCAAGGGGTACAAAACCTTTTCCAAGGAGTTGGGCCTACCTGTCTCCACTGTTGGGAGCATCATCCGTAAGTGGAAGGATTATGGAACTACTGTTAGCCTTCCACGGCCAGGACAGCCTTTGAAAGTGTCCTCCCGTGCCGAGGCCAGGCTTGTCCGAAGAGTCAAGGCTAACCCAAGGACAACAAGGAAGGAGCTCCGGGAAGATCTCATGGCAGTGGGGACATTGGTTTCAGTCAATACCATAAGTAACGTACTCCACCGCAATGGTCTCCGTTCCAGACAAGCCCGTAAGGTACCTTTACTTTCAAAGCGTCATGTCAAGGCTCGTCTACAGTTTGCTCATGATCACTTGGAGGACTCTGAGACAGACTGGTTCAAGGTTCTATGGTCTGATGAGACCAAGATCGAGATCTTTGGTGCCAACCACACACGTGACGTTTGGAGACTGGATGGCACTGCATACAACCCCAAGAATACCATCCCTACAGTCAAGCATGGTGGTGGCAGCATCATGCTGTGGGGCTGTTTCTCTGCCAAGGGGCCTGGCCATCTGGTCCGCATCCATGGGAAGATGGATAGCACGGCCTACCTGGAGATTTTGGCCAAGAACCTCCGCTCCTCCATCAAGGATCTTAAGATGGGTCGTAATTTCATCTTCCAACAAGACAACGACCCAAAGCACACAGCCAAGAAAACCAAGGCCTGGTTCAATAGGGAAAAAGTCAAGGTGTTGGAGTGGCCTAGTCAGTCTCCTGACCTTAACCCAATTGAAAACTTGTGGAAGGAGCTCAAGAATAAAGTCCACATGAGACACCCAAAGAACCTAGATAACTTGGAGAAGATCTGCATGGAGGAGTGGGCCAAGATAACTCCACAGACCTGTGCCGGCCTGATTAGGTCTTATAAAAGACGATTATTAGCTGTAATTGCAAACAAGGGTTATTCCACAAAATATTAAACATAGGGGTTGTATAATAATTGACCCACACTTTTATGTTTAAAATGTAATAAAATTCAACTGAGCAACATAACTTTTTGGTTTGTAAGATTTATGCTTCTGTTCATAAAACCTACTCTCGTTTGCAGATTGAAGGCTCTAACTTATTTGCATCTTATCAAACCAGCTAAATCTGCAGGGGGTTGAATACTACTTGTAGGCACTGTATATGTAGTGTGTGTGTACATTGTGTATATATGTAGTGTGTGTGTACAGTGTGTAGTGTGTACAGTGTGTAGTGTATGTATGTAGTGTGTGTACAGTGTGTAGTGTGTGTGTACAGTGTGTATATATGTAGTGTGTGTACAGTGTGTAGTGTGTGCACAGTGTATATATGTAGTGTGTGTACAGAGTGTAGTGTGTGTACAGTGTGTATATATGTAGTGTGTGTACAGTGTGTGTATATGTAGTGTGTGTGTACAGTGTGAATATATGTAGTGTGTGTGTACAGTGTGTAGTGTGTGTACAGTGTGTAGTGTGTGTACAGTGTGTGTATATGTAGTGTGTGTGTACAGTGTGTATATATGTAGTGTGTGTACAGTGTGTAGTGTGTGTGTACAGTGTGCAGTGTGTGTACAGTGTGTATATATGTAGTGTGTGTACAGTGTGTATATATGTAGTGTGTGTGTACAGTGTATATATGTAGTGTGTGTACAGTGTGTAGTGTGTACAGTGTATATATGCAGTGTGTGTAGTGTGTATATATGTAGTGTATGTGCACAGTGTGTGTACAGTGTGTAGTGTGTGTACAGTGTATAGATGTAGTGTGTGTGTACAGTGTGTATATATGTAGTGTGTGTACAGTGTGTATACAGTGTGTAGTGTGTGTTTAGTGTGTATATATGTAGTGTGTGTAGTATGTAGTGTGTGTACAGTGTGTAGTGTGTGTGTACAGTGTGTATATATGTAGTGTGTGTGTACAGTGTGTAGTATGTGTACAGTGTATATATGTAGTGTGTGTGTATATGTAGTGTGTGTACAGTGTGTATATATGTAGTGTGTGTGTAGTGTGTAGTGTGTGTACAGTGTGTATGTATGCAGTGTGTGTGTACAGTGTGTATGTATGTAGTGTGTGTACAGTGTGTAGTTTGTGTGTACAGTGTGTATATATTTAGTGTGTGTGTACAGTGTGTAGTGTGTGTGTACAGTGTATATATGTAGTGTGTGTGTACAGTGTGTGTATATGTAGTGTGTGTACAGTGTGTATATATGTAGTGTGTGTGTAGTGTGTAGTGTGTGTACAGTGTGTAGTGTGTATGTATGCAGTGTGTGTGTACAGTGTGTAGTGTGTGTACAGTGTGTATGTATGTAGTGTGTGTACAGTGTGTAGTTTGTGTGTACAGTGTGTATATATTTAGTGTGTGTGTACAGTGTGTAGTGTGTGTGTACAGTGTATATATGTAGTGTGTGTACAGTGTGTAGTGTGTGTACAGTGTGTATATATGTAGTGTGTGTGTACAGTGTGTGTATATGTAGTGTGTGTGTACAGTGTGTAGTGTGCATACAGTGTGTATGTATGTAGTGTGTGTGTACAGTGTGTAGTGTGTGTACAGTGTGTATGTATGTAGCGTGTGTACAGTGTGTAGTGTGTGTGTACAGTGTGTATATATTTAGTGTGTGTACAGTGTGTAGTGTGTGTGTATCTGTAGTGTGTGTGTAGTGTGCAGTGTGTGTACAGTGTGTATATGTAGTGTGTGTACAGTGTGTATATATGTAGTGTGTGTGTACAGTGTGTAGTGTGTGTACAGTGTGTAGTGTGTATGATTGCAGTGTGTGTGTACAGTGTGTAGTGTGTGTACATTGTGTGTATATGTAGTGTGTGTACAGTGTGTAGTGTATATATGTAGTGTGTGTATATATGTAGTGTGTGTGTACAGTGTATATATGTAGTGTGTGTATATAATGTAGTGTGTGTACAGTGTATATATGTAGTGTGTGTACAGTGTGTATATATGCAGTGTGTACAGTGTGTAGTTTGTGTGTACAGTGTATATATGTAGTGTGTGTGTACAGTGTGTGTATATGTAGTGTGTGTGTACAGTGTGTATATATGTAGTGTGTGTGTACAGTGTGTAGTGTGCATACAGTGTGTATGTATGTAGTGTGTGTGTACAGTGTGTAGTGTGTGTACAGTGTGTATGTATGTAGCGTGTGTACAGTGTGTAGTGTGTGTGTACAGTGTGTATATATTTAGTGTGTGTACAGTGTGTAGTGTGTGTGTACAGTGTGTGTATCTGTAGTGTGTGTGTAGTGTGCAGTGTGTGTACAGTGTGTATATATGTAGTGTGTGTCTACAGTGTGTATATATGTAGTGTGTGTGTACAGTGTGTGTACATGTAGTGTGTGTACACTGTGCAGTGTGTATATATGTAGTGTGTGTGTACAGTGTATATATGTAGTGTGTGTGTACAGTGTGTATATATGTAGTGTGTGTAGTATGTATATATGTAGTGTGTGTGTAAAGTGTGTATATATGTAGTGTGTGTACAGTGTGTAGTGTGTATATATGTAGTGTGTGTAGCATGTATATATGTAGTGTGTGTGCACAGTGTGTGTACAGTGTATATATGTAGTGTGTGTGCACAGTGTGAATATATGTAGTGTGTGTGTACATATGTAGTGTGTGTACAGTGTGTATATATGTAGTGTGTGTGTACAGTGTGTATATATGTAGTGTGTGTGTACAGTGTGTATATATATATATGTAGTGTGTGTACAGTGTAGTGTGTGTGTACAGTGTGTATATATGTAGTGTGTGTACAATGTGTATATATGTAGTGTGTGTGTACAGTGTGTAGTGTGTGTGTACAGTGTATATATGTAGTGTGTGTACAGTGTGTAGTGTGTGCACAGTGTGTATATATGTAGTGTGTGTGTACAGTGTAGTGTGTTTGTACAGTGTGTGTATATGTAGTGTGTGTGTACAGTGTGTAGTGTGTACAGTGTGTAGTGTATGTATGTAGTGTGTGTACAGTGTGTAGTGTGTGTGTACAGTGTGTATATATGTAGTGTGTGTATAGTGTATATATGTAGTGTGTGTACAGTGTGTAGTGCGTGTACAGTGTGTATATATGTAGTGTGTGTACAGTGTGTGTATATGTAGTGTGTGTGTACAGTGTGTATATATGTAGTGTGTGTACAGTGTGTAGTGTGTGTATATGTAGTGTGTGTGTACAGTGTGTATATATGTAGTGTGTGTACAGTGTGTAGTGTGTGTGTACAGTGTGTAGTGTGTGTACAGTGTGTATATATGTAGTGTGTGTACAGTGTGTATTGTGTGTACAGTGTGTATATATGTAGTGTGTGTGTACAGTGTGTAGTGTGTATATATGTAGTGTGTGTACAGTGTGTGTGTACAGTGTATATATGTAGTGTGTGTACAGTGTATATATGCAGTGTGTGTAGTGCGTATATATGTAGTGTGTGTGCACAGTGTGTGTACAGTGTATAGATGTAGTGTGTGTGTATATATGTAGTGTGTGTGCAGTGTGTATATATGTAGTGAGTGTGTACAGTGTGTATATATGTAGTGTGTGTACAGTGTGTAGTGTGTGTTTACAGTGTGTATATATGTAGTGTGTGTAGTATGTAGTGTGTGTGTACAGTGTGCAGTGTGTGTGTACAGTGTGTATATATGTAGTGTGTGTACAGTGTGTAGTGTGTGTGTACAGTTATATGAAAAAGTTTGGGCACCCCTATTAATCTTAATCTTAATGTTTTATAAAAATTGGTGTTTTTGCAACAGCTATTTCTGTTTGATATATGTAATAACTGTTGGACACAGTAATGTTTCTGCCTTGAAATGAGGTTTAGTGTACTAACAGAAAATGTGCAATCTGCATTCAAACAAAATTTGACAGGTGCATAAGTATGGGCACCTCACCAGAAAAGTGACATTAATATTTAGTAGATCCTCCTTTTGCAAAAATAACAGCCTCTAGTCGCTTCCTGTAGCTTTTAATGAGTTCCTGGATCCTGGATGAAGGTATTTTTGACCATTCCTCTTTACAAAACAATTCCAGTTCAGTTAAGTTTGATGGTCGCCGGGCATGGACAGCCCTCTTCAAATGATCCCACAGATGTTCAATGATATTCAGGTCTGGGGACTGGGATGGCCATTCCAGAACATTGTAATTGTTCCTCTGCATGAATGCCTGAGTAGATTTGGAGCGGTGTTTTGGATCGTTGTCTTGCTGAAAGATCCATCCCCTGCGTAACTTCAACTTTGTCACTGATTCTTGAACATTATTGTCAAGAATCTGCTGATACTGAGTGGAATCCACGTGTGCCTCAACTTTAACAAGATTCCCGGTGCCGGCATTGGCCACACAGCCCCAAAGCATGATGGAACCTCCACCAAATTTTACTGTGGGTAGCAAGTGTTTTTCTTGGAATTGCCGCCATGCATAATGCCTTTTTGTATGACCAAACAACTCAATCTTGGTTTCATCAGTCCACAGGACCATCTTCCAAAAAGAAATTGGCTTCTCCAAATGTGCTTTTGCATACCTCAGCCGACTCTGTTTGTGGCGTGCTTGCAGAAACGGCTTCTTTCGCATCACTCTCCCATACAGCTTCTCCTTGTGCAAAGTGCGTTGTATAGTTGACCGATGCACAGTGACACCATCTGCAGCAAGTTGATGCTGCAGCTCTCTGGAGGTGGTCTGAGGATTGTCCTTGACTGATCTCACCATTCTTCTTCTCTGCCTTTCTGATGTTTTTCTTGGCCTGCCACTTCTGGCCTTACCAAGAACTGTCCCTGTGTTCTTCCATTTCCTTACTATGTTCCTCACGGTGGAAATTGACAGGTTAAATCGCTGAGACAGCTTTTTGTATCCTTCCTCTGAACAACTATGTTGAATAATCTTTGTTTTCAGATCATTTGACAGTTGTTTTGAGGAGCCCATGATGCCACTCTTCAGAGGAGATTCAAACAGGAGAACAACTTGCAAGTGGCCACTTTAAGTAGCTTTTCTCATGATTGCATACACCTAGCTATGAAGTTCAAAGCTCAATGAGGTTACAAAACCAAAAAAAGTGCTTTAGTAAGTCAGTAAAAAGTAGGTAGGAGTATTTAAAACAAGAAAATGATAAGGGTGCCCATACTTATGCACCTTTCAAATTTTGTTTGAATGCAGATTGCACATTTTCTGTTAGTACAATAAACCTCATTTCAAGGCAGAAACATTACTGTGTCCAACAGTTATTACTTATATCAAACTGAAATAGCTGTTGCAAAAACACCAATTTTTATAAAACATTAAGCTTAAGATTAATAGGGGTGCCCAAACTTTTTCATATAACTGTATATGTAGTGTGTGTGTACAGTGTGTATATATGTAGTGTGTGTGTACAGTGTGTAGTGTGTGTACAGTGTGTGTATATGTAGTGTGTGTGTACAGTGTGTATATATGTAGTGTGTGTACAGTGTGTAGTGTGTGTGTACAGTTTGTATTTATGTAGTGTGTGTACAGTGTGTAGTGTGTGTACAGTTTGTATATATGTAGTGTGTGTGTACAGTGTGTAGTGTGTACAGTGTATATATGTAGTGTATGTACAGTGTGTGTAAATATGTAGTGCGCGTACAGTGTGTAGTGTGTGTACAGTGTGTGTATATGTAGTGTGTGTGTACAGAGTGTATATATGTAGTGTGTGTACAGTGTGTAGTGTGTGTATGTATGTAGTGTGTGTACAGTGTGTATATATGTAGCGTGTGTGTAGTGTGTGTACAGTGTATATATGTAGTGTGTGTGTACAGTGTGTGTATATGTAGTGTGTGTGTACAGTGTGTATATATGTAGTGTGTGTACAGTGTGTAGTGTGTATGTATGTAGTGTGTGTGTGCAGTGTGTAGTGTGTGTACAGTGTGTATGTATGTAGTGTGTACAGTGTGTATATATTTAGTGTGTTTGTACAGTGTGTAGTGTGTGTACAGTGTATATATGTAGTGTGTGTACAGTGTGTAGTGTGTGTACAGTGTGTATATAAGTAGTGTGTGTACAATGTGTAGTGTGTGTATATGTAGTGTGTGTGTACAGTGTGTATATATGTAGTGTGTGTACAGTGTGTAGTGTGTGTACAGAGTGTGTATATGTAGTGTGTGTACAGTGTGTAGTGTGTGTACAGTGTATATATGTAGTGTGTGTACAGTGTATATATGTAGTGTGTGTATATATGTAGTGTGTGTGTGTACAGTGTGTAGTGTGTGTACAGTTTATATATGTAGTGTGTGTACAGTGTGTATATATGTAGTGTGAGTAGTGTGTAGTGTGTACAGTGTATATATGTAGTGTGTGTGTACAGTGTGTGTATATGTAGTGTGTGTGTACAGTGTGTATATATGTAGTGTGTACAGTGTGCAGTGTGTATGTATGTAGTGTGTGTACAGTGTGTAGTGTGTGTGTACAGTGTGTATGTATGTAGTGTGTGTACAGTGTGTATATATTTAGTGTGTGTGTACAGTGTGTAGTGTGTGTACAGTGTATATATGTAGTGTGTGTACAGTGTGTAGTGTGTGTACAGTGTGTGTATATGTAGTGTGTGTGTACAGTGTGTATATATGTAGAGTGTGTACAGTGTGTGTACAGTGTGTGTATATGTGGTGTGTGTACAGTGTATATATGTAGTGTGTGTATATATGTAGTGTGTGTGTACAGTGTATATATGTAGTGTGTGTACAGTGTGTAGTGTATATATGTAGCGTGTGTACAGTGTGTATATATGTAGTGTGTGTACAGTGTGTAGTGTGTGTACAGTGTGTGTATATGTAGTGTGTGTACAGTGTTTATATATGTAGTGTGTGTGCAGTATGTAGTGTGTGTAGTGTGTAGTGTGTGTACAGTGTGTGTATATGTAGTGTGTGTGTACAGTGTGTAGTGTGTGTACAGTGTGCATATATGTAGTGTGTGCACAGTGTGTATATATGTAGTGTGTGTGTATAGTGTGTGTATATGTAGTGTGTGTACAGTGTGTAGTGTGTGTATATATGTAGTGTGTGTACAGTTTGTGTGTAAAGTGTATATATGTAGTGTGGGTGTACAGTGTGTAGTGTGTGTACAGTGTGCAGTGTGTATGTATGTAGTGTGTGTGTACAGTGTGTAGTGTGTGTGTACAGTGTGTATGTATGTAGTGTGTGTACAGTGTGTATATATTTAGTGTGTGTGTACAGTGTGTAGTGTGTGTACAGTGTATATATGTAGTGTGTGTACAGTGTGTATATATGTAGTGTGCGTACAGTGTGTAGTGTGTGTACAGTGTGTGTATATGTAGTGTGTGTGTACAGTGTGTATATATGTAGTGTGTGTACAGTGTGTGTACAGTGTGTGTATATGTAGTGTGTGTACAGTGTATATATGTAGTGTGTGTATATATGTAGTGTGTGTGTACAGTGTGTAGTGTATATATGTAGCGTGTGTACAGTGTGTATATATGTAGTGTGTGTACAGTGTGTAGTGTGTGTACAGTGTGTGTATATGTAGTGTGTGTACAGTGTTTATATATGTAGTGTGTGTGTGCAGTATGTAGTGTGTACAGTGTGTAGTGTGTGTATATGTAGTGTGTGTGTACAGTGTGTAGTGTGTGTACAGTGTGCATATATGTAGTGTGTGCACAGTGTGTATATATGTAGTGTGTGTGTATAGTGTTTGTATATGTAGTGTGTATACAGTGTGTAGTGTGTGTGTACAGTGTGTATATATGTAGTGTGTGTACAGTTTGTGTGTACAGTGTATATATGTAGTGTGGGTGTACAGTGTGTAGTGTGTGTACAGTGTGTATATATGTAGTGTGTGCGTACAGTGTGTGTACAGTGTGTCTGTACAGTGTATATATGTAGTGAGTGTAGTGTGTATATATGTAGTGTGTGTGTACAGTGTGTAGTGTGTATATATGTAGTGTGTGTGTACAGTGTGTATATATGTAGTGTGTGTGTACAGTGTGTATATATGTAGTGTGTGTGTACAGTGTGTGTGTACAGTGTGTATATATGTAGTGTGTGTATATATGTAGTGTGTGTGTGTACAGTGTGTAGTGTGTGTGTACAGTGTGTATATATGTAGTGTGTGTATATACAGTACAGACCAAAAGTTTGGACACACCTTCTCATTTAAAGATTTTTCTGTATTTTCATGACTATGAAAATTGTACATTCACACTGAATGCATCAAAACTATGAATTAACACATGTGGAATTATATACTTAACAAAAAAGTGTGAAACAACTGAAAATATGTCTTATATTCTAGGTTCTTCAAAGTAGCCACCTTTTGCTTTGATGACTGCTTTGCACACTCTTGGCATTCTCTTGATGAGCTTCAAGAGGTAGTCACCGGAAATGGTCTTCCAACAATCTTGAAGGAGTTCCCAGAGATGCTTAGCACTTGTTGGCCCTTTTGCCTTCACTCTGCGGTCCAGCTCTCCCCAAACCATCTCGATTGGGTTCGGGTCTGGTGACTGTGGAGGCCAGGTCATCTGGCGTAGCACCCCATCACTCTCCATCTTGGTCAAATAGCCCTTACACAGCCTGGAGGTGTGTTTGCGGTTATTGTTCTGTTGAAAAATAAATGCTGGTCCAACTAAACGCAAACCGGATGGTATAGCATGCCGCGCAAGATGCTGTGGTAGCCATGCTGGTTCAGTATGCCCTCAATTTTGAATAAATCCCCAACAGTGTCACCAGCAAAGCACCCCCACACCATCACACCTCCTCCTTCATGCTTCACGGTGGAAACCAGGCATGTAGAGTTCATCCGTTCACCTTTTCTGCGTCGCTCAAAGACATGGTGGTTGGAACCAAAGATCTCAAATTTGGACTCATCAGACCAAAGCACAGATTTCCACTGGTCTAATGTCCATTCCTTGCGTTCTTTAGCCCAAACTAGTCTCTTCTGCTTGTTGCCTGTCTTTAGCAGTGGTTTCCTAGCAGCTATTTTACCATGAAGGCCTGCTGCACAAAGTCTCCTCTTAACAGTTGTTGTAGAGATGTGTCTGCTGCTAGAACTCTGTGTAGCATTGACCTGGTCTCTAATCTGAGCTGCTGTTAACCTGCGATTTCTGAGGCTGGTGACTCGGATAAACTTATCCTCAGAAGCAGAGGTGACTCTTGGTCTTCCTTTCCTGGGTCGGTCCTCATGTGAGCCAGTTTCTTTGTAGCGCTTCATGGTTTTTGCAACTGCACTTGGGGACACTTTCAAAATTTTCCCAATTTTTCGCACTGACTGACCTTCATTTCTTAAAGTAATGATGGCCACTCGTTTTCCTTTACTTAGCTGCTTTTTTCTTGCCATAATACAAATTCTAACAGTCTATTCAGTAGGACTATCAGCTGTGTATCCACCAGACTTCTTCACAACACAACTGATGGTCCCAACCCCATTTATAAAGCAAGAAATCCCACTTATTAAACCTGACAGGGTACACTTGTGAAGTGAAAACCATTTCCGGTGTCTACCTCTTGAAGATCATCAAGAGAATGCCAAGAGTGTGCAAAGCAGTCATCAAAGCAAAAGGTGGCTACTTTGAAGAACCTAGAATATAAGACATATTTTCAGTTGTTTCACACTTTTTTGTTAAGTATATAATTCCACATGTGTTAATTCATAGTTTTGATGCATTCAGTGTGAATGTACAATTTTCATAGTCATGAAAATACAGAAAAATCTTTAAATGAGGTGTGTCCAAACTTTTGGTCTGTACTGTATGTAGTGTGTGTACAGCGTGTGTATATATGTAGTGTGTGTACAGTGTGTAGTGTGCGTGTATATGTAGTGTGTGTACAGTGTGTAGTGTGTGTATATATGTAGTGTGTGTGTACAGTGTGTATATATGTAATGTGTGTATATATGTAGTGTGTGTACAGTGTGTAGTGTGTATATATGTAGTGTGTGTGTGTACAGTGTAGTGTGTACAGTGCGTATATATGTAGTGAGTGTATATATGTAGTGTGTGTGTATATATGTAGTGTGTGTACAGTGTGAATATATGTAGTGTGTGTACAGTGTGTATATATGTAGTGTGTGTGTACAGTGTGTATATATGTAGTGTGTGTATATATGTAGTGTGTGTATATATGTAGTGTGTGTACAGTGTGTGCATGTAGTGTGTGTACAGTGTGTATATATGTAGCGTGTGTGTACAGTGTGTATATATGTAGTGTGTGTATATATGTAGTGTGTGTGTACAGTGTGTATATATGTAGTGTGTGTATATATATAGTGTGTGTGTACAGTGTGTGTGTACAGTGTGTATATATGTAGTGTGTGTATATATGTAGTGTGTGTGTACAGTGTGTGTATATATGTAGTGTGTGTGTACAGTGAGTATATATGTAATGTTTGTATATATGTAATATGTGTATATATGTAGTGTGTGTGTATATATGTAGTGTGTGTATATATGTAGTGTGTGTGTGTACAGTGTAGTGTGCAGTGTGTATATATGTAGTGTGTGTGTATATATGTAGTGTGTGTGTACAGTGTGTATATATGTAGTATGTGTACAGTGTGTCTACAGTGTGTATATATGTAGTGTGTGTATATATGTAGTGTGTGTGTACAGTGTAGTGTGTGTACAGTGTGTATATATGTAGTGTGTGTACAGTGTGTATATATGTAGTGTGTCTATATGTAGTGTGTGTGTACAGTGTGTATATATGTAGTGTGTGTACAGTGTGTAGTGTGTATATATGTAGTGTGTGTGTACAGTGTGTATATACAGTACAGACCAAAAGTTTGGACACACCTTCTCATTTAAAGATTTTTCTGTATTTTCATGACTATGAAAATTGTACATTCACACTGAAGGCATCAAAACTATGAATTACCACATGTGGAATCATATACTTAACAAAAAAGTGTGAAACACCTGAAAATATGTCTTATATTCTAGGTTCTTCAAAGTAGCCACCTTTTGCTTTGATGACTGCTTTGCACACTCTTGGCGTTCTCTTGATGAGCTTCAAGAGGTAGTCACCGGAAATGGTTTTCACTTCACAGGTGTGCCCTGTCGGGTTTAATAAGTGGGATTTCTTGCCTTATAAATGGGGTTGGGACCATCAGTTGTGTTGTGCAGAAGTCTGGTGGATACACAGCTGATAGTCCTACTGAATAGACTGTTAGAATTTGTATTATGGCAAGAAAAAAGCAGCTAAGTAAAGAAAAACGAGTGGCCATCATTACTTTAAGAAATGAAGGTCAGTCAGTGCGAAAAACTGGGCAAACTTTGAAAGTGTCCCCAAGTGCAGTTGTAAAAACCATCAAGCGCTACAAAGAAACTGGCTCACATGAGGACCGCCCCAGGAAAGGAAGACCAAGAGTCACCTCTGCTTCTGAGGATAAATTTATCCGAGTCACCAGCCTCAGAAATCGCAGGTTAACAGCAGCTCAGATTAGAGACCAGGTCAATGCCACACAGAGTTCTAGCAGCAGACACATCTCTACAACAACTGTTAAGAGAAGACTTTGTGCAGCAGGCCTTCATTGTAAAATAGCTGCTAGGAAACCACTGCTAAGGACAGGCAACAAGCAGAAGAGACTTGTTTGGGCTAAAGAACACAAGGAATGGACATTAGACCAGTGGAAATCTGTGCTTTGGTCTGATGAGTCCAAATTTGAGATCTTAGGTTCCAACCACCGTGTCTTTGTGCGATGCAGTAAAGGTGAACGGATGGACTCTACATGCCTGGTTCCCACCGTGAAGCATGGAGGAGGAGGTGTGATGGTGTGGGGGGGCTTTGCTGGTGACACTGTTGGTGACACTGTTGAAGGCATACTGAACCAGCAAGGCTACCACAGCATCTTGCAGCGGCATGCTATTCCATCCGGTTTGCGTTTAGTTGGACCATCATTTATTTTTCAACAGGACAATGACCCCAAACACACCTCCAGGCTGTGTAAGGGCTATTTGATCAAGAAGGAGAGTGATGGGGTGCTATGCCAGATGACCTGGCCTCCACAGTCACCACACCTGAACCCAATCGAGATGGTTTGGGGTGAGCTGGACCACAGAGTGAAGGCAAAAGGGCCAACAAGTGCTAAGCATCTCTGGGAACTCCTTCAAGATTGTTGGAAGACCATTTCTGGTGACTATCTCTTGAAGCTGATCAAGAGAATGCCAAGAGTGTGCAAAGCAGTCATCAAAGCAAAAGGTGGCTACTTTGAAGAACCTAGAATATAAGACATATTTTCAATTGTTTCACACTTTTTTGTTAAGTATATAATTCCACATGTGTTAATTCATAGTTTTGATGCCTTCAGTGTGAATGTACAATTTTCATAGTCATGAAAATAAAGAAAAATCTTTAAATGAGAAGGTGTGTCCAAACTTTTGGTCTGTACTGTATGTAATGTGTGTATATATGTAGTGTGTGTGTACAGTGTGTATATATGTAGTGTATATATGTAGTGTGTGTGTACAGTGTGTATATATGTAGTGTGTGTAGTGTGTATATATGTAGTGTGTGTACAGTGTGTATATATGTAGTGTGTGTGTATAGTGTGTATATATGTAGTGTGTGTATATATGTAGTGTGTGTACAGTGTGTGTACAGTGTGTATATATGTAGTGTGTGTACAATGTGTATATATGTAGTGTGTGTACAGTGTGTGAGTACAGTGTGTATATATGTAGTGTGTGTACAGTGTGTATATATGTAGTGTGTGTACAGTGTGTATATATGTAGTGTGTGTACAGTGTGTATATATGTAGTGTGTGTGTGTACAGTGTGTATATATGTAGTGTGTGTATATATGTAGTGTGTGTGTGTACAGTGTGTATATATGTAGTGTGTATATATGTAGTGTGTGTGTACAGTGTAGTGTGTACAGTGTGTATATATGTAGTGTGTGTGTATATATGTAGTGTGTGTGTACAGTGTGTATATATGTAGTGTGTGTGTACAGTGTGTATATATGTAGTGTGTGTGTACAGTGTGTAGTGTGTGTGTACAGTGTGTATATATGTAGTGTGTGTGTACAGTGTGTATATATAGTGTGTGTATATATGTAGTGTGTGTACAGTGTGTGTATATATGTAGTGTGTGTACAGTGTGTATATATGTAGTGTGTGTGTACAGTGTGTATATATGTAGTGTGTGTGTATATATGTAGTGTGTGTGTACAGTGTGTATATATGTAGTGTGTGTACAGTGTATATATGTAGTGTGTGTATATATGTAGTGTGTGTACAGTGTGTATATATGTAGTGTGTATATATGTAGTGTGTGTGTACAGTGTAGTGTGTACAGTGTGTATATATGTAGTGTGTATATATGTAGTGTGTGTGTGTACAGTGTGTATATATGTAGTGTGTGTGTACAGTGTGTATATATGTAGTGTGTGTATATATGTAGTGTGTGTGTACAGTGTGTAGTGTGTGTGTACAGTGTGTATATATGTAGTGTGTGTGTACAGTGTGTATATATGTAGTGTGTGTACAGTGTGTATATATGTAGTGTGTGTGTACAGTGTGTATATATAGTGTGTGTATATATGTAGTGTGTGTGTACAGTGTGTGTATATATGTAGTGTGTGTGTGTAGTGTGTGTACAGTGTGTATATATGTAGTGTGTGTGTACAGTGTGTATATATGTAGTGTGTGTGTATATATGTAGTGTGTGTACAGTGTGTATATATGTAGTGTGTGTATATATGTAGTGTGTGTACAGTGTGTATATATGTAGTGTGTGTATATATGTAGTGTGTGTACAGTGTGTATATATGTAGTGTGTGTATATATGTAGTGTGTGTACAGTGTAGTGTGTGTACAGTGTGTATGTATGTAGTGTGTGTGTACAGTGTGTATATGTAGTGTGTGTATATATGTAGTGTGTACAGTGTAGTGTGTGTGTAGTGTGTATATATGTAGTGTGTGTGTGTACAGTGTGTATATGTAGTGTGTGTATATATGTAGTGTGTACAGTGTAGTGTGTGTACAGTGTGTATATATGTAGTGTGTGTGTGTACAGTGTGTATATGTAGTGTGTGTATATATGTAGTGTGTACAGTGTAGTGTGTGTGTATATATGTAGTGTGTGTGTACAGTGTGTAGTGTGTGTGTACAGTGTATATATGTAGCGTGTGTACAGTGTGTATATATGTAGTGTGTGTGTACAGTGTGTATATATGTAGTGTGTGTGTACAGTGTGTATATATGTAGTGTGTGTATATATGTAGTGTGTGTACAGTGTGTATATATGTAGTGTGTGTATATATGTAGTGTGTGTACAGTGTGTATATATGTAGTGTGTGTATATATGTAGTGTGTGTACAGTGTAGTGTGTGTACAGTGTGTATGTATGTAGTGTGTGTGTACAGTGTGTATATGTAGTGTGTGTATATATGTAGTGTGTACAGTGTAGTGTGTGTGTACAGTGTGTATATATGTAGTGTGTGTGTACAGTGTGTATATGTAGTGTGTGTATATATGTAGTGTGTACAGTGTAGTGTGTGTGTATATATGTAGTGTGTGTGTACAGTGTGTAGTGTGTGTGTACAGTGTATATATGTAGCGTGTGTACAGTGTGTATATATGTAGTGTGTGTGTACAGTGTGTATATATGTAGTGTGTGTGTACAGTGTGTATATATGTAGTGTGTGTATATATGTAGTGTGTGTGTACAGTGTGTATATATGTAGTGTGTGTGTAGTGTGTGTACAGTGTGTATATATGTAGTGTGTGTGTACAGTGTGTATATATGTAGTGTGTGTGTATATATGTAGTGTGTGTGTACAGTGTGTATATATGTAGTGTGTGTATATATGTAGTGTGTGTACAGTGTGTATATATGTAGTGTGTGTATATATGTAGTGTGTGTAGTGTGTATATATGTAGTGTGTGTATATATGTAGTGTGTGTACAGTGTAGTGTGTGTACAGTGTGTATGTATGTAGTGTGTGTGTACAGTGTGTATATGTAGTGTGTGTATATATGTAGTGTGTACAGTGTAGTGTGTGTGTACAGTGTGTATATATGTAGTGTGTGTGTGTACAGTGTGTATATGTAGTGTGTGTATATATGTAGTGTGTACAGTGTAGTGTGTGTACAGTGTGTATATATGTAGTGTGTGTGTGTACAGTGTGTATATGTAGTGTGTGTATATATGTAGTGTGTACAGTGTAGTGTGTGTATATATGTAGTGTGTGTGTACAGTGTGTAGTGTGTGTGTACAGTGTATATATGTAGCGTGTGTACAGTGTGTATATATGTAGTGTGTGTGTACAGTGTGTATATATGTAGTGTGTGTGTACAGTGTGTATATATGTAGTGTGTGTATATATGTAGTGTGTGTGTACAGTGTGTATATATGTAGTGTGTGTATATATGTAGTGTGTGTACAGTGTGTATATATGTAGTGTGTGTATATATGTAGTGTGTGTACAGTGTAGTGTGTGTACAGTGTGTATGTATGTAGTGTGTGTGTACAGTGTGTATATGTAGTGTGTGTATATATGTAGTGTGTACAGTGTAGTGTGTGTGTACAGTGTGTATATATGTAGTGTGTGTGTGTACAGTGTGTATATGTAGTGTGTGTATATATGTAGTGTGTACAGTGTAGTGTGTGTGTATATATGTAGTGTGTGTGTACAGTGTGTAGTGTGTGTGTATATATGTAGTGTGTGTATATATGTAGTGTGTACAGTGTAGTGTGTGTGTACAGTGTGTATATATGTAGTGTGTGTGTGTACAGTGTGTATATGTAGTGTGTGTATATATGTAGTGTGTACAGTGTAGTGTGTGTGTACAGTGTGTATATATGTAGTGTGTGTGTGTAGTGTGTATATGTAGTGTGTGTATATATGTAGTGTGTACAGTGTAGTGTGTGTGTACAGTGTGTATATATGTAGTGTGTGTGTGTACAGTGTGTATATGTAGTGTGTGTATATATGTAGTGTGTACAGTGTAGTGTGTGTGTATATATGTAGTGTGTGTGTACAGTGTGTAGTGTGTGTGTACAGTGTATATATGTAGTGTGTGTACAGTGTGTAGTGTGTGTGTACAGTGTATATATGTAGTGTGTGTGTACAGTGTGTAGTGTGTGTGTACAGTGTATATATGTAGTGTGTGTACAGTGTGTAGTGTGTGTGTACAGTGTATATATGTAGTGTGTGTATATATGTAGTGTGTGTGTACAGTGTAGTGTGTGTACAGTGTGTATATATGTAGTGTGTGTACAGTGTGTAGTGTGTGTGTACAGTGTATATATGTAGTGTGTACAGTGTAGTGTGTGTGTACAGTGTGTATATATGTAGTGTGTGTGTACAGTGTTTATATGTAGTGTGTGTATATATGTAGTGTGTACAGTGTAGTGTGTGTGTATATATGTAGTGTGTGTGTACAGTGTGTATATATGTAGTGTGTGTATATATGTAGTGTGTGTACAGTGTGTATATATGTAGTGTGTGTATATATGTAGTGTGTGTACAGTGTAGTGTGTGTACAGTGTGTATGTATGTAGTGTGTGTGTACAGTGTGTATATGTAGTGTGTGTATATATGTAGTGTGTACAGTGTAGTGTGTGTGTACAGTGTGTATATATGTAGTGTGTGTGTGTACAGTGTGTATATGTAGTGTGTGTATATATGTAGTGTGTACAGTGTAGTGTGTGTGTATATATGTAGTGTGTGTGTACAGTGTGTAGTGTGTGTGTATATATGTAGTGTGTGTATATATGTAGTGTGTACAGTGTAGTGTGTGTGTATATATGTAGTGTGTGTGTACAGTGTGTAGTGTGTGTATATATGTAGTGTGTGTATATATGTAGTGTGTACAGTGTAGTGTGTGTGTACAGTGTGTATATATGTAGTGTGTGTGTGTACAGTGTGTATATGTAGTGTGTGTATATATGTAGTGTGTACAGTGTAGTGTGCGTGTACAGTGTGTATATATGTAGTGTGTGTGTATATGTAGTGTGTGTATATATGTAGTGTGTACAGTGTAGTGTGTGTGTACAGTGTGTATATATGTAGTGTGTGTGTGTACAGTGTGTATATGTAGTGTGTGTATATATGTAGTGTGTACAGTGTAGTGTGTGTGTATATATGTAGTGTGTGTGTACAGTGTGTAGTGTGTGTGTACAGTGTATATATGTAGTGTGTGTACAGTGTGTAGTGTGTGTACAGTGTATATATGTAGTGTGTGTGTACAGTGTGTAGTGTGTGTGTACAGTGTATATATGTAGTGTGTGTACAGTGTGTAGTGTGTGTGTACAGTGTATATATGTAGTGTGTGTATATATGTAGTGTGTGTGTACAGTGTAGTGTGTGTACAGTGTGTATATATGTAGTGTGTGTACAGTGTGTAGTGTGTGTGTACAGTGTATATATGTAGTGTGTACAGTGTAGTGTGTGTGTACAGTGTGTATATATGTAGTGTGTGTGTACAGTGTTTATATGTAGTGTGTGTATATATGTAGTGTGTACAGTGTAGTGTGTGTGTATATATGTAGTGTGTGTGTACAGTGTGTATATATGTAGTGTGTGTATATATGTAGTGTGTGTACAGTGTGTATATATGTAGTGTGTGTATATATGTAGTGTGTGTACAGTGTAGTGTGTGTACAGTGTGTATGTATGTAGTGTGTGTGTACAGTGTGTATATGTAGTGTGTGTATATATGTAGTGTGTACAGTGTAGTGTGTGTGTACAGTGTGTATATATGTAGTGTGTGTGTGTACAGTGTGTATATGTAGTGTGTGTATATATGTAGTGTGTACAGTGTAGTGTGTGTGTATATATGTAGTGTGTGTGTACAGTGTGTAGTGTGTGTGTATATATGTAGTGTGTGTATATATGTAGTGTGTACAGTGTAGTGTGTGTGTACAGTGTGTATATATGTAGTGTGTGTGTGTACAGTGTGTATATGTAGTGTGTGTATATATGTAGTGTGTACAGTGTAGTGTGTGTGTACAGTGTGTAGTGTGTGTGTACAGTGTATATATGTAGTGTGTGTACAGTGTGTGTGTACAGTGTATATATGTAGTGTGTGTGTACAGTGTGTAGTGTGTGTGTACAGTGTATATATGTAGTGTGTGTACAGTGTGTAGTGTGTGTGTACAGTGTATATATGTAGTGTGTACAGTGTAGTGTGTGTGTACAGTGTGTATATATGTAGTGTGTGTGTACAGTGTTTATATGTAGTGTGTGTATATATGTAGTGTGTGTACAGTGTGTAGTGTGTGTGTACAGTGTGTATATGTAGCGTGTGTACAGTGTGTATATATGTAGTGCGTGGGGGGTATCTCCATAGCTAGCTCCACACAGTGTGGGCACCCGGGATCACCCAGCAGGTGACAGGACAGATGGGCGCTGCAGCACTCGAGCAGGCGCCCTGTGCCCAGCACTCGAGCAGGCGCCCCGAGCCCAGCACTCGAGCAGGCGCCCCGAGCCCAGCACTCGAGCAGGCGCCCCGTGCCCAGCACTCGAGCAGGCGCCCCGTGCCCAGCACTCGAGCAGGCGCCCCGAGCCCAGCACTCGAGCAGGCGCCCCGTGCCCAGCACTCGAGCAGGCGCCCCGTGCCCAGCACTCGAGCAGGCGCCCTGTGCCCAGCACTCGAGCAGGCGCCCTGTGCCCAGCACTCCACCGCACACTCAGCCGCAGCAGGAGGAACACTAAGGCTCCTTTGCTAACAGCCTGGATTCAAGTCGTTTGTTCCGAGATTAGTAAAAGGGTCTTTTCATCAGCGGAGCCGGAGCCATGTACAGCGGGCGGGCAGCGGCAATTCCTGGATGCCGTCCAAGTCTTGGGCAGAGAGGGACGCAGGTTTCCGCTGGTTGTCTCAGCAAGGAAAGGGTGCTTAGTCCCAGCAACTGGGAGGGGGCACGGCCGTGACGTCACTGGTGTGGCTGAGGCGCTGCGCAGCTCCTCACACTGAGCTCGGGCAGAGCTGGGGTGGCAGCAGCGCTGGATCTTCTGCCAGGCGGGGGGTAAGTGAGTGGCAGCGGCGGGCTGGCTCCTGGGGCAGCAGGGGGTGTGTGACGGCCTTTACTCCATCACTGCGGGGTACCTGCAGTTCTGGCCATTAGGAGGAAAGAGGGGGGAAAACTTTCTGTGGAACTCTCCGGTTTGTGTGGTATAAATACTGATGGAAGCAGATAGTTATCCCGGGAGTCTCTGCACTGTGTGCACGGTGTATGCAGCCATAGGAGCCGGTGCAGGGTCTCCTCCACAGCTTCACCTGCTGCCTGGGCTGCACCTCCTCCGCTCACTGTGGCCGCAGTCTCTGGCGATCATGTGTGGCTTATTTGGCTGTTTGAGTCATGTTGGAAGAGTTGATGAAACTTTTGGCAGAGGAAAGTGCATTAGAGTGACTGCTGCTTTATTTATAACCAAGTCTCCTCCTCTGTGGTGCTGGAATGCCAGAGATGGATCATTGTGGTGCTGGAATGCCAGAGATGGATCATTGTGGTGCTAGAATGCCAGAGATGGATCATTGTGGTGCTGGAATGCCAGAGATGGATCATTGTGGTGCTGGAATGCCAGAGATGGATCATTGTGGTGCTGGAATGCCAGAGATGGATCATTGTGGTGCTGGAATGCCAGAGATGGATCATTGCGGTGCTGGAATGCCAGAGATGGGTCATTGTGGTGCTGGAATGCCAGAGATGGATCATTGCGGTGCTGGAATGCCAGAGATGGGTCATTGTGGTGCTGGAATGCCAGAGATGGATCATTGTGGTGCTGGAATGCCAGAGATGGATCATTGTGGTGCTGGAATGCCAGAGATGGATCATTGCGGTGCTGGAATGCCAGAGATGGATCATTGCGGTGCTGGAATGCCAGAGATGGGTCATTGCGGTGCTAGAATGCCAGAGATGGATCATTGTGGTGCTAGAATGCCAGAGATGGATCGTTGCGGTGCTGGAATGCCGGGGATGGATCGTTGCGGTGCTGGAATGCCGGGGATGGATCGTTGCGGTGCTGGAATGCCGGGGATGGATCGTTGCGGTGCTGGAATGCCGGGGATGGATCGTTGCTGTGCTGGAATGCCGGGGATGGATCGTTGCGGTGCTAGAATGCCGGGGATGGATCGTTGCGGTGCTGGAATGCCGGGGATGGATCGTTGCGGTGCTGGAATGCCGGGGATGGATCGTTGCGGTGCTGGAATGCCGGGGATGGAGCGTTGCGGTGCTGGAATGCCAGGGATGGAGCGTTGCGGTGCTGGAATGCCAGGGATGGAGCGTTGCGGTGCTGGAATGCCAGGAATGGAGCGTTGCGGTGCTGGAATGCCAGGGATGGAGCGTTGCGGTGCTGGAATGCCAGGGATGGAGCGTTGCGGTGCTGGAATGCCAGGAATGGAGCGTTGCGGTGCTGGAATGCCAGGGATGGAGCGTTGCGGTGCTGGAATGCCAGGGATGGAGCGTTGCGGTGCTGGAATGCCAGGGATGGATCTTTCCCCGTGATGCTGGAATGCCAGGGATGGCTCTTTCCCCGTGATGCTGGAATACCAGGGATGGATCTTTCCCCGTGATGCTGGAATGTCACAGATGGATTCCTCTCT
The DNA here is from genome assembly GCF_046119375.1 of Phyllobates terribilis. Taxonomy (NCBI): domain Eukaryota; kingdom Metazoa; phylum Chordata; class Amphibia; order Anura; family Dendrobatidae; genus Phyllobates; species Phyllobates terribilis. Next base: position 9,821,967 of record NW_027362769.1, on the reverse strand, counting down.
GTGTTGTTGGAATATTATTGGTAAATTCAACTTTGTGGTGCTGAAATGCCAGGAATTAATCCACTTTGCTGTGTGGGAATGTTCTGACTGGATCCACTTTTGTGGTGCTGAAATCTAAAAGATAGGTCCATCTCTGTGCTACTGTAATGTTGGCTATGGATCCATCTTAATGTTGTCAGTATTAGATTCACTATAATACTGGATTGTCATGGATGGATCCTCCTCCTCTGTTGTACAAGAATCTGAAAGATGGATCCTTCTCAATGGTGCTGAAATAACACTGATCAGTTTCCGTTTGTGGTGCTGGGTTGGTACTGATGGGAGCCTACTCTGTTATCGGTATTGGATCCACTGTGATGCTGGAGCGTCAGCTCTGTAGGACTTGACGTGAAGGATAATTTAGACTTGGACTACTCACAGACCGTTGCACCCAATATTGCTATTGATATGCCACTTTTTTATTGTTTCTGGGGAAGAAAGTCGCAATTGAATGATTTTTCCACAATTTGCATGTAACTTTATTCTCATATAGTGCTAGAATGCGAGGGTCCTATCACTTACAAAGTAGTCGAAGGGGCTGTAGAATCGTGAAGCGACCCTCTAGCCAAAAATGACAATTTCAGAAAATATGGCAAATGTAAATTGACCATATCTGGTGTCCTCTTCATAAATGATCCTTCCATCATGTGTGTGTTCTGGTTCTCCTAGATATCTTCATAAATTAGACATCACAGTCTCAGTTTCCTATGCAGTGCTATAGTTTATTTGCTTAAAAGAATTTCCCATGAGGATTAAAAAAATCTGGTTAAGGGCAAACAAATGTGATCAAATAATCAAAAATAAACTCATCTATTGAAATCCCAGACATTTTAGCACTGCTGTTCCAGTGGTCCCTATTGATCCTGCAGCAATAATGTCATGTCCATCATTTAGTTAACTGCTACCGCCAATCACTGGCCTCAGCACTGCCATGTTTCTAAAACATACCAAATTGATACATGGGGGAAGGTAGAGAGGTGGGCACTGTATCTATGTGGAGGCACATATAAAAAATTGGATCATAATTACTAAATGGGGACTTTTTTCAGTAGAGGAATGATAAGGGCACCATTACTGTGTTGGGTTACAAAGACGTCACTATTACCATATGGAGGTACCGTTGCTCAATAGGGGCACTAATAATGAGGGGGGTTACAGAGAAATCGTTATTACTAGGTGAAGACACAATAGGGGCTATTACTGTGTGGGAGCGCAATGCGGGCAATGTTACTGTTTGGGGGCACAGTAATTATATGGGGCACAACGGTGCATCATTTCTGCATGGAGGCACTGAGGTTACAATATTACTATATGGAGGCAAAATAGAGACACTATTACTTGTAGACGCACACAGGGGGCAGTTTAGTGTATTGATATAATATGTAGAGGCACCATTAGTACAATGCCTTTATTAAGTATTCATACGCTGTGAACTTTTCCACATTTTTTCATGTTATGCCCACAAACTTACCGTAAATGTTTTTTATTTGCATTGCGTGTCTTTTGCGGTATGTCTCTACCAGCTTTGCACATCTGGAGGCTGATATCTTTGCCCATTATTCTTTGCACTCTAGATCTATCTCAGTGAGATTGGATGGAGAGTGTCTGTGAACAGCAATTTTCAAGTCTTGCCATGAATAGGCTTTGATCTAAACCATTCCATTGTAGGTCTGGCAGTATGTTATGTTAAGGGTCGTTGTCCTGCTGGAAGGTGAACCTACACCCCAGTCTGAAGCCTTTTGCAGCCTCTAACAGGTTTTCCTCCAGTATTGCCCTGTATTTAGTTCCATCCACCTTCCCATCAACTCTGACCAGCTTCCCTGTCCTTACTGAAGAAAAGCATCCCCACAGCATAATGCTGCCACCACACTGTTTGACGGTTTTCAGGGTAATTTGCAGTGGTAATTTTCTGCCTCACATCTGACCAGAACACCTTCTTCCACATGCTGGCTGTCTCCCCTGGATGGCTTTTTGTAAACTGCAAAGTGAACGTCTTATCGCATGCTTTCAAAAATGGCTTTCTTTTTGCCACTCTTTCATAAAGGCCAGATTTGTGGAGTATACGACTAAGGCTATGTTCACAGGTTATGTTTTTGCTGCATTTTTAATGCAAATTTCTCCAAATTAAAAGCTGTGTGTTAGGGTATGTGTCCGCATAGCGTTTTACAAGCGTATATGCTGCGGAATTTCTGCAGCGTAAACGCTTCAAAAACGCTTGGTAATCCGCCCCCCATGGTCCTCAATGACAAGCCGCACTATCAATGCCCATGCTGCGGATTTTTCCGCAGCGTTTATGCTGCTCAAAAATCCGCAGCATGTCCATTCATTTTGCGGACACGCAGCGTAATCGCCGCCATTGACTTGCATTGAAACGCATATAATCCGTGTCAGTACATTTGTACACACGGATTATATGCGTTTCAATGTGCGGATGGTACCCAAGTCTGGAGGAGAGGAGACTCTCATCCAGACCTGGGTACCATAGAAACTGTAAAAAAAAGAATTTAAAATAAAAAATAAAGTTTATACTCACCTTCTGATGTCCTCCCGGTGTTATCTCTGCCGCGTCCGGTGTGTTGGGCGGCTCGCGGTGCCAGCAAAAGCTTTGAGATTTCAGAAATCTCATGCACACATTGTTTTTTTTTTTTCCTGACTGAATTGAAAAACTGCTGCGTTTTTAAAAACTGCAGAATGTCACTTCTTTCAGCATTTTTTGCAGCGTTTTTTCAGCGTTTCTCACATATTGTCACACAAGGTGAGGAAAAGACTAAGTGCAACACGAAGGGAAGAGGGGGAGGAAGCCCAAACACTAGGAAAAGGGGGAGTGGAGACCTCCAGGCAGACCCTACCCTATTGTCCCTATAAAGGTTCCACACCTATTGCCGAGCAGGAACCTAAGCCCTGAATAAAGGGCTGTGGAGTCGGAGTCGTGGAGTCGGAATCAGGGTCGGTATAAAATGGACGGACTCCAACTCCTAAAATATATAAGAAATTGGGTATAGTAGTTCAATGCAGTTTGTGGGGAATATTTTTTTCATAAGAATTTGGGAAAGTTATGAAATATCCTCTAAATGTCTGTCCTATTCCTGTTCTAAGGGTCTAGACTTTTAGCTGAGATGAATCTGTGCTACAGTAAATTTATCACTTAAATATGAGCCATGTATGAGGGAGTCGGAGTTGGAGTCGGTGTCATGGAAATTGAGGAGTCGTAGTCGGAGATTTGGCTTACCGACTCCACAGCCCTGCCTGAATGTCCCTAGAGCTTGGCCCTAGATAGGGAGAGGACTGGGTGAGCACTAGTCAAGCCCCACTACAAACTAAAGACAAGGTAGACAAACAAAGGGGATACACTTAGCTTGAGCAGACACCAGAGAGATAAAGCCAACTGTCCTCCAAGGGCACCAGAGAAGAAACTAACCGACTGCTAGTGCTACTGCCTGCATAGAGGTACATAGAACTATCACCGGCGACTCTCTGGGGAAACTGAGACTATTTACCTACCCAGCAGGGGGGGGGGGGTCAATCAGCGATAGAAGATGGCGGTCGCTGCTGGGTCCTAAAGGAGGAAGGATAAAACTATACTACAGAGATGAGGGAATCAAGAAGGCGTCTGCAATGCCAAGCGCAGTGACCTTCTACAGCTGGCTCCAGATCGACTGTCTGTCACACATAACACATCCATGACACATATAAGCAATGAATAAGTGCAAAAACGCAGCAAAAAATGCAGGTATCAAGTTTTGCTGCACTTTTTTGTAGAGAATAGTCACTATTTTTTCAGACATAAAAATCTTTTTCCACTAAATAATTTGATCAAATTGCCCTCTTTCCAAAAATGTTTTTATGGTTTCAGATATATCTTGCATTGGTGACCTGTGTTCATGCTTTTGTGGTGGAAGTAAAGCTGAGCTTTGGAATCCTGGAAAACGAAGCAAAAATTCTAAGAGCCATAGCTTATTTTATTTTTTCATTGATAGAGCCATGTAAGAACTTGTTCTGAGTTTAGTTGATACCAAATGTGAGGCTGTTGCACTGTGCTGTTTACATGGGGGGATTATTGGTGCACACCGGAAATAGTGTAGACATGCCACTTTAACTGTGTGATATGCCTGACCTGTTCATTTCTTTACAACTACATTTGTATATGACGCGCCCCCTGGGTCGTGGGGTACTCGGTAGCCGGGGCCGGTCCTTTTCTATTGGGGTTGTCATGGTGGCAGTGACCTGGTCTGTGGCCCAGGGCGGTCAATAAAATAAAGTGAAGAGTCAATTGGGGCAATAAAGATTTGGGGATAATGTTCGTGACGCCACCCGTGGTATGCGGCTATAGGGGGCCGTTGCTGCTGTGCAGATCCACCGGGGCTGATGATGACGCAGCAGAGATAGTGCAGCTCTCCACGGGCAGAGCTATTGCCAGGGCAGTATATAGGACTTGATGAGGTAGATGTTGTTGGCAGGGATAGTTTAGTGCAGGGCCGATGACGCAGCAATAAATCAAGGACACAGTGGGGTGCAGTCTTCAGGCTTTACTCACAGTCCTTAGGCAGTTCCAGGTTATCACTGCAGCCGGTTATAACCGCCCACGTCGTCCTGTGTTCTCCAAGGAAGGGATCCAGCCAACTCCCAGGCAGTTCAGGTACACTTAGGTTGTGTGCCCACGATACGTTTTTAATGCGTTTCTGCAGCTGCGGAAACGCATTAAAAACGCATGGTAGAAGGGCAGCAATGTTCCCCCAATGATAATCCGCATGTGCTGTGCACATGCTGTGGAAATTTCCGCTGCGGATTATCATTGCGGAAAAAAACGCAGCACTACCAATTATTTTGCGGAAATGCTGCGTTTTCGCCACCATTGACTTGCATTAGAACGCACCAATTCCGCAAGACTGCATCTGTACTTGCGTAATTGGCGCGTTCTAATGTGCGGATGGTACCCGGGTGTAGAGGAGAGGAGAGTGTCATCCACACCCAGGTACCATTGAAAAATCGGTAAAAAAAGAATAAAATAAAAACTAAATGTATATTTACCTCCCGGCGGTCCGCTGAGCATTTCTGCATCGTGGGCACATAGCCTTAGTCGGGATCCCCTTCTTATGTGCCTCTCTGGCCGTCTCCCTGTGCTGGCTCTCACCCTCCTGCCCTGCGCCTCACAATCAGTGTCCCAAGCCAGTGGCCTCGGGCCTTGTTGGGCGAATTACTCTCAGTCCCCTGGACCCTATGTGGCCTATTTTCGGCGATGTAATTGTGGATTACGGCTGCAACACCTTGAATATGCTGCGGCCTCCGGTTGGCTAGCTGAGCCTGGTTGTTCTCCACTAGTCTGGGGCCGGTCGCCTTCTGCGGCCTGGTCCCTCCACTCGACGGCGGTCGGGTGGATGTGGGTCCCACGGAGAGCGTCCGCGCTCCCGTGCCCCTGAGACCCCCTCTGTCTCTTCTTCCTTCTTCTGGGCCCCTTAATCTAGGCCCTCTCCTGTCTGGACCTGTCACAAGCAGGACCTCCCTCCTGAGCTTACAGCCCTGACTGAGCCCCTTCTAGAAGATTCCCCTTCTTCTTATACCCTCTGCTAGGGTGCTCCTCTTTTCTGCTTCCTCCACCCACTCCCACTACATGGTTCCCTCTCCTTTCGTTCCCCCCCCCTCCAGCCAGGGACAGGGCTCAGCCGTGACCAAGTGCATCTTGCCCCGTCTGCTGGTCTGAAGTGGTGTAGAGCTGGATGCAGGTGTGTGAGTCCCGGGTAGTGTTCCTTCCTTACCTTGGAGTGGGGTACCACACCTCTGGGTGAGGTGCAGTACCTCTGTGGCAACTGGACCCGCAGGGGCGCCACATATATATGGCAGTACTTTCTCAGTTTAATTATTCTAAAATTCTTTGGAGCTTTTTTTAAAAGTATAATTTTAGACAGCATATGCATACAAAATCACTCATCCTTTATTAATCAAATAGGTAAAAAAATAATCACAATTCTTGGTAATATGTACTATATATTAATATGGCTGACCTGTGGGCCATTGCTGTGTTCCTGGCTGAATGTAGGTTGAACTGCTGGGATTGGAGTTATATTCCAGTTATTCTTCTCAGCAGTTGCCACTGAAGCAGGATGGGTGCACTGACAGTACCAGAGATATCACCATGATAAAAATGTATGTCATGATGGATGTACTAGAAATTGACCATGACAGACATCTTAGTACTGGATTGTTAAGGAGTTAAAGTTTGTAGTTCATTATTAACCCTTTTCTTTATCGTGTGGTTTTGCATTTTTGCACTTTTATCTTTCTTTCCCTTCTTCCAAGAGTCATGACCTTTTTATTTTTAACATTTTGCAGCATGAATTATAGTTTTATATGACACTATTCTTATTACCATGAAAAACAGGACAGAAATTCTAAGTGAGATGAAATGGTGAAAAGGCATTTCTGCCTTTGTTTTTTAAGGGTTATATTGGCGGGGGAAGTAGTTTCCAGCGTTCATTATGTGGTAAAAAGGATCTGACAATATGCCTCTTCAGGTAAGTAAAATTACTATACCAAACTTCTAAGATTTTTTTTACATTTATTTTTTATTTTACATATAATTCAGAGCCTTGGAAAAATAAAATTGTTTTGTGTAACTTTTTTTTGAGATCTATAACTTTTACAAATGTCCATTTTTTTCACCACTTAAATGAAAAATGCATATTTTTTAATGGCATAATTACACTGACCAATAATTTCACTTTCCCAGATCATTTTCTATCACACAATGACCATAGTAAAAACAAAACTATCAAAAATATTGTGGAATAGCATTTTTTCCACCATTTCACCGCAATTGTTTTTTTTTTTTCATTTTTCACTATATTATATGGTAAAGTGAATTGTGTGATTGAAAACGTCAAAACCAGAAGTGAATGAGAAATTCAGAAGTGGTGCGCATTTTTCCTATTATAATTTTACTCTGATAAGTTCTACTCCTGATTTTGGCTGACAAGTATAAAATACTGGACATGTGAGTATGACCTTAGATATTAGGTCACAGATATATAGAAGGAACAGTTTTTTTCTGAGCACTGAGTCATTAGTGAAGGGATTGTAATATAGGAGAGGCAGAACAATAATTAGGTCGATTAAATGGCGGCAGAGTTGAGAATAGATTGGACGAGTGCAAAAGAGCTGGATGGAAGGTCAACCAGAAGAATGTTACTCTAAACTAGGCAGATGTTGAGGACATGCACGAATATATTTGTGGATTCAAAGTTGGGCAATATTTTTCACTTTTTATGTGGAGCAGCTAGTAAAGGCACGATTGTGCAATTTGAAGGAGAAAGTAGTATCAAACTTAAGGATCTAATCTTTTAAGATTCGTCTACCTTAATCATAATTGTTTTATTTTGATTGTCATTTAGAATATACTGTACTTCTTGGTTGATTATTACTGGTTCAACTTTTCTAGTGACATTAGCAAGCAATAACTAATCACAGTTCTTGTTGAATTGTTTGGCAAAGGATTTTCCTAGAAGAGTTTGCGATTAAATTAACTTGTGTTGCATCCATGTCTATCCTCATTTCTCCTACTTCTGCTTCTGCCACCTGGTCATTACAGGCAACACTTTCTCTGATTCACACATTTATCTGACACTGTCCTGTTTGTTGATTTCTGTTTCTGACCTTGTTTTGACGTTTCTTCTGCCTTAAGATTCTGTTCCTTTTTCTCACCTCCTGATATTGATGTGGTTTTCTGACCATCCCCTGCCAACCCGCTCCATCAGCCATCAATCTTCTGGGGACCTACCCAGGGGCCTCTGTGTAAGTCGACATTGTATATACAGGGGGAAGGCCAGGGCTCCTAGAATCTGCTAGACAGAATGGCTAGCAGAATGCCTGTCTGTCGAAGCCTAATTAAGAGATGCCCGGCTACCACGCACAGAGCCTCCATGACAGTTGCTCTTCTTTGTAATCCTGAGGTTTCAGGCCTGTGAAAAATGTCTGTCATGCTTATAAGGCGTAGATTTGCTTTGTATTCATTTCTGATCTATTTCTGCTCCTGGCAGGACATATCTCGTTTGTTTTTTTAGATTCTTTGAAATTCATAAGAGCTGTAAAAATTAAAAACCTGAATCATGTGCCATTTTTATACTAGATGTTTTAATATATGAGCAAAATTAAATGTGAGCAAGTAATTTTTAATTAAAATTCAGCAGGTTTGCTGAATTTTTCCCATAAATGTCATTAAAGAATTATCCCTTTTTTCGGCCCTGCTTAGGCTTACAGGAATGAAAAACTCAGGATGGGGAATGGATGCAAAATCCTGCCCTGTTGATTTTGGGGATGCCGTCATTCTATTATCGAGAATGTGGAGGAGGTGTAGGAAAGATGAATAGTGAATAAACACCACGATCAATGGAACCAGACCTAGCACCTAACTATGGAGGCTTCACCATCTGTCCTTGTTACAGTGGTGCTTTGTGGCCGCTCAAAATATAGACTCCATAGGCCATGAAAGACATGTACTTGTTCCTGACCATAATTAATACTCTACATTTCAACAGTGCAGTACACTTTCAAGCTCAGTGCCTAATCTACAGAAAGGCTCACATTCTCTCATGAGAGCACAGAGGAGTCACACGTGGTGGCTACCTTCCAGTGAAACTGAAAGCACAACATCATTACACAAATTGCAGTGGAATCCACTAAGAGTTGCGTCTATGACTGCACAACCAGAAACTTGACATGATATGAATTGAGTGGACACACAAGTGGATGACTAGAAGCATATAGTTATTTCCTAGCTGCACAATCAGGTATAGCTATCTGGTGGTGCAAAGGAGAATAATGAGGAGGAGTAGTTGGAGTACTACAAGAAGTAGATGATAATGTTGATGACACTGACCAGGTACTACTTGAGGATGCGGCCTGGTTCCCAGACAGATGATCGCGAGAATAAGGTGTAGGAGGACACTTTTAGCCTCATTCATATTGCTAGTCACTTTGTTTTTCCCACATCTTCATGTGATGCTGCTTCATATGCTGATGAAGGGCCTTAGTCCGCCTTCCTAGTCTGCACATAGCGAAATATTTTCTGTGTAAACGAATTACCACACGCAAGATGCTTTTACATATGACTCGCTACCAACACGACCATGATTATACTTTTCAGGCACTGTTAAGCCTCCTCTACCAGCAGTAATTGCGACATCATCTGCTCCGGAGCTGACCGCTAAAAAAGCAGATCTGCCCTGGTCGATACTTTTAAGAAGCTCTGGAGAGGGACAGAAGCGCACACAAAATAGGGCAATACCGTCTGGTAAGGGATAGCTATAATCAATGGTAGCACTCACCTATGGGTGTTGTGTGCAGGCACAACACCCATAAAGGCATGAAAATCCGCTGCTGCAGCCCCATGGCTGGAGTAAAGGTTCTTCCAGAGGTATAATGCCAAAAATTAAAGCTGGCATGTTTAGGCAGGCTGCGCTGCGGGAATGAATAGCCAAAATTATTAATACCAATGCGTTTTTGCACCGAACCGGTGCCTTTCTCAAGGTATAAAAACCAAGTGACACACTTGGCTCTTCACCTTGAGAAAGGCGCTGATTCGGTGCAGAAACGCGTTGGTAGTAATAAAAAACATTTTGGAATCCTAATGCTGTTCATTTCCGCAGCCCGTATAAAAGTGCTAGCTTTCATTTTTGCCACTGGTGGATATTTTAAACAGACATCTGCTTTTGCTTTTTTTTATTGCCAGTGCCACCATCCTCCTCATATAATAACATCACCTACTCATCACCCCAATCTAATTCCCAGGTCTTGTCCACCACCCCATCGTCATCATCCCCTACCCAGCTAACAGTTTGTCATGGTGCGAAATATCTTGAGCTCTGTGCCCCCTCTCCTGATTTCCACTTTTCCACCTCCTTGTCCACCAGTGCCCCAACTACCATGACTGACAGAGCCACCAACACAGCCAGGTGTTTTAATCATGATCTCTATCTCGTCTGACAACAAATCTGACCATTCATCTTTTCAGATAAACCAACTGGAAGAATTTGTTGTTGTGAAACATCTTCCTTAGCCCCAAGAATGCTGTAGCTTAGGGGACTTCTAAGGGGAAAAATATAGATGTGTCATTGGTGAAAATGAAAGTCTGCAATGTAAAAAAAATATTAACTTTTACAGCAGCAGAGGAGGTGGACTTTGCAGAGCACTGACTCAAACTGACAGTGTCACTATCAAAGATAACAACATCCTTTTGTGACTGAGATGAGCTATGTGCCTTATATTCCATAATGTCCTCCACTTCCTCCTCACTAATACACAGGCGGGAGGCAAAGGAGGACAATTGCGACTTGCCTTTAGTAGTGCTACTGCCAGAATAGCTGGTGTAAGAGGTAGTGGTGGTACTGCTGCTAGCATCTCCCACATTCTTATTGCCAAATATTGTTTTTTTCTCTTTTACATTACTGCATCCATTGCCACTGAAAACTTTTTTTCTTTTACCATTCAATTTTTACTAAACTAACTTTTGTCAATATGTGACATGCAGAAGTAGTTCTGTTGCAGAGTGTGACATGCAGAAGTAGTGCTGTTGCTTTAAAAGCATTCAGCTACTATTAGAAGTAACACAAGCACATGAGACAGGAAGTGTTGTGCTCCAGAAGCATCCAGCAACTAGAGGGGTTAACACAGTCATAGGAGAAGGAGAGTGTTTTAGCAGAGCCCCAGGGGGATTGTGGGGAAGTTGTTTACTGTCTGGCTGGAGCCGAAGAGAAAGGTGGCTTATGATCTGTATCTCACAGAAGGCAAGGGAACAGAAATAAGGTCAGGAGGGAAGCTAATCAAAGGTCAGTTAGACTCCTTGAGCTAACAGTGTGGAGTATTATCAGCCAGGAAGATAAGGACTGGAAGGAAGCCTGTCATATAGATCATCTCCCTCATTACACCCTTCCCCCCTCCATCTCCATACAGGATAAAGAATGCTGTGTACTATTGAGTCCTTGTGAAGGAAAAGCCTGTGGTTGTGTATGCATAAAAATTGTGCTGTACTGTGCTACCAGATAATAGCCTTCTTACTGCTGTCCTGCAAAGGAGACTGTACTGTTATTACTGGAGCCTGTTGCTCAAAGAGACATTTGCATTGCACTGGCCGTGCCTCATTAAATGTTACTGTTCTACCGTTTATGAAGACTCTTGTCAGCAACTGAATGTATTGTGTGCCTGAGAGAAGCTGCAGGCTATGGTCACCCTGAGTAATGGTTCCTCCAAGATTCCAACGAATTCATGTAACCGGTCTCGCCCCTATCTGAACTTAGGCGGCGTGCGTGTAACATATGTTTTCAATCACAATTTCCCTTTTCTCCAAAAAGACTGTTATGTTCTGCTACCAGAGCTAAGGAAAGAGAGGAGATCTGTCCCTACGATAGAACTCAGCTTAATCCCTACGATGTAACAGGGGACCTGATCCTGCGATCAGACCTGCTAAAGTCCTAAGCTAGTCTGTACGGAAACCTATAGATGTGGGGAAGGAATCCCTACAAGTACTAAGGACTGGGAGGAAAATGGGACACCTCCTAACAGAAATAGTAGCAGACAGACGAACAAACAAAACACATAGAACACAGAGGTCCGTAGACCAAGCAAACTAACAGAGTTAGATACAGAGCACAGGCTAGCTAGAAAGTAGTTATACAATGAAGTCCAGCAAAGCCAGAAGGGCGGAGCAGGATTAAATAGGCCAACAAGGTCATGTGACCAGCAAAGGAAAAAACCTAAGAGCAAGGTTCTAACAGTACCCCCCCTTCTAAGAGGATCCTCCGGATCCCCTAGGACCAGGCTTATCAGTAAATCTCCTGTGAAACGCTCTGATAAGTCTGGACGCGGAAACATCATCCGACCTCACCCAAGAATTATCCTCGGGTCCGAAACCTTTCCAGGCCACAAGATACTGCAAACTACCTCTATACCGTCTAGAGTTAAGGATGCGAGAAATTTCATATTCCCCGTCCTCCACCACCGGAGGAACAGAGGCAGAGGCGTCACCATCCGACACAACAGCTTTTTTTAACAGAGAGACATGAAATACCGGATTAATTCTCCAGGAGGTAGGAACCTCCAACCTAACAGCAGATTGGTTGACAACCTGAAGCACCTTAAAGGGCCCTACAAACTTGGGACCCAATTTCTTAGAAGGAATCCTCAACCGCAGATTCCTAGAGGACAACCAAACCATGTCACCAACAGCGAACAAAACCTCCTGTCGTTTCCTATCAAAGTAGTCTTTAGATTTTCTGTTGGCCTCCTGAAGATTACCACGCACATCCGTCCAAACTCTCTCCAAATCACCGGAAAAACTCTCCTCCTCAGGCACGGCAGATCCTAACTTGGAGAACGACCCAGACGACGGATGTCTCCCAGAACAACAAAAAAAAGGCGAACAACCAGCAGAAGAAGATGTATGATTGTTCAGAGCAAATTCAGCAAGTGGCAGAAACTCAGACCACCCCTCTTGATTGTCTGCCACAAAACAACGCAAGAACTGCTCAACATCCTGGTTTTTCCTTTCTGTCTGGCCATTAGATTCAGGATGATATCCGGACGAGAACGACAAATGAACTCCCAACCTGTCACAAAAGGCACGCCAAAAACGAGCCACGAACTGAGGACCCCTATTAGAAACAATGTCAGTAGGAACGCCATGAAGTCTGACAATTTCCTTGACAAAGGCCTTAGCGAGAGTTTTAGCGCAGGTCAGTTTGACGAAGGGAACCAAGTGACACATCTTGCTAAAACGGTCCACGACCACCCAGATGACAGTAAAACCCTCAGAGGGGGGAAGGTCAGTTATAAAGTCCATAGCCAAATGTGTCCAAGGAGCACTGGGAACCTCCAAAGGACAAAGCAACCCCGCAGCAGGAGTATGTGAGGACTTAGATCTAGCACATATAGTACATTGACGCACCCACTTAATGACTTCCTTCTGCCATCCAGGCCACCAAAAACTGCGACCCACCAGTCTCTTGGTCTCAGAGATTCCGGGATGACCTGCCAACCGAGATTCGTGACACTCAACAAACAAATCTCTCCTAAAGGTCCCAGGCACAAACAACCTCCCATGAGGAGTGTTAGATGGGGCATTCTCCTGTGCTTTAAGAATCTCATCTTCCAAAACAGAGTCCAAAGCAGCTATCACAACACCTTCTTGTAAAATGTTCTCCTCTTTCTCAGCACCGACTATGGGAGAAAAACTGCGAGACAAGGCATCCGCCTTAACATTCTTAGTACCAGGGATGTAAGTAACGGAGAAATTAAACCGCGAGAAAAACAGTGCCCACCTAGCCTGACGGGCATTCAGGCGCTTGGCAGCATCAAGATATATCAGATTTTTATGATCCGTAAGAACCTGAACGGGAAATTCAGCACCTTCCAAGAAGTGGCGCCAGTGTTCAAATGCGAGTTTAATAGCCAATAATTCCCGATTACCAATATCGTAATTCAGTTCAGTCTCCGAAATTTTTTTTGAAAAAAAGGCACAGGGATGTAATCCATCCCCGTTATCCTGAGACAATACTGCGCCAACCCCCACAGAGGAAGCATCAACCTCAACCAAAAACGGCTTAGTCACATCAGGCTGCATAAGGATGGGAGCAGAGGTGAACCTCTCCTTGAGATACACAAAAGCTTCAATGGCCTCAGAAGACCACTGAACCGCATCAGCACCTTTCCTGGTGAGATCGGTCAGAGGTTTGACAATACTAGAAATTTTTTTTATGAATTTTCTGTAATAATTGGCGAAACCCAAAAACCTCTGTATTGATTTCAAACCAATAGGCCTAGGCCATTCCTGCACAGCTTGAACTTTAACCGGGTCCATCTCAAAACCTTCACTGGAGACAATGTAGCCCAAAAAATTAATTCTCTGTACAGCGAACTCACATTTCTCCAGCTTAGCAAAAAGCGAATTGTCCATTAATAACTGTAATACCTCACGTACGCTCCGCCAATGAGACTCCAGATCCGGCGAATAAATCAAAATGTCATCCAAATACACAACCACATTTTTGCCGATCAAAGGTCTAAGGATGTCATTAATAAGATTCTGAAAAAATGCAGGAGCATTAGTAAGACCAAAAGGCATAACCAGATTCTCAAAATGACCCACAGGAGTGTTAAAAGCAGTCTTCCATTCGTCACCCTCCTTCATGCGCAACAGATTGTATGCCCCCTTAAGGTCAATTTTAGAGAACCACTTGGCCCCCATTAACTGGTTAAACAGATCAGGAATCAATGGCAGTGGGTAAGGATTGCGTACAGTAATTTTGTTAATCTCACGAAAATCCAGACAAGGACGTAAACCGCCGTCCTTTTTTTTACAAAAAAAAATCCAACCGCCACAGGAGACTTAGAGGGCCTAATGTGACTGGCGGCCAAACTTGTCTGTATGTATTCCTCCAAAGCCTTCCTCTCAGGAATAGTAAGGTTAAATAAACGACTTTTAGGAAGAGTCGCTCCAGGGACAAATTCAATAGAACAATCATAGTCTCTATGGGGAGGCAAAACCTGCGATTCCTTCTCAGAAAAAACTCTCCAAAAATCCTGAATAGGAACAGGCAATTCTCCCCTATCCACAGCTGCAATACGCCCGTTACAACACTTGTCATAACGTTTATGGCTCCAGGATTTAATTTCACTGGTAGACCAATCCAGTACAGGATTGTGAAATTTTAACCAGGGCAATCCCAATATTACTGGAGAAGGCAAGTTATTCAAGACTACCAAATCCAATTTCTCATGGTGAACACCATTAATAATGAGAGGAAATTCACAGACCTTGAGAGTAACATTCTTCAAAGGGGAACCATCCACAGAAACCACAGCAATGGGGGATGATAAAGGTTCGGGTTTTAAATTGAGTCTTTCCAAGAATCCCCCATCAATTACATTCAGAGTAGACCCACAATCAACAAACACCCGAAATTCCATTAATTTTTCCTGAGCAATCGTGGAAGCAGCTAAAAATACACCCTTGGAATTTAAACAGGCAATACGGGCATGACTGACCATTTTTTTTTCTTTCTTCATACGAAGCTCACAGCCTTTAATCAAATGACCAGATTTTCCGCAATAGAAACACAAGCCTTCAAAAAATCTGCGGTCTTTTTCTTGAGAGCGAGGTGCCACCGATCCAATCTCCATCGGTTCACCACTGTTAGTACACACATTCTCATAACCAGAAACTGACATAGCAGAGGATTTGCTCTCATTAACCCTTGCACGCAGTCTCCTATCCACCCGTATAGCTAATTGCATAGCCTGTTGCAAATCTTCAGGTGTAGGATAAGCAATTAGCAGGTCTTTAACCCTTTCATTGAGCCCAGCAAGAAATAGACTTTTCAGAGCAGAATCGTTCCACCCTGTTTGAGTAGACCATCGACGGAAATGAGTACAATATTTTTCCACATTACCTGATCCCTGTTTCAAACGTCTCAACTCAGATTCAGCTGATGAGACACAGTCAGGATCATCATATAATAGTCCCAAAGCAGAAAAAAAACTATCCACTGATCTGAAGCATGTATCACTAGGTTGCAAAGAAAAGGCCCACTCCTGAGGCTCTTTGCGCAAAAGTGACATTATGAACCCTATGCGGTGGGATTCATCCCCAGAGGACTTGGGTATCAAACGAAAATACAATAAGCAAGCATTTTTAAATGAAAAAAATTCTCGGTGTTCACCAAAAAATAAATCCGGCAAACATACCTTAGGCTCCAAGAAATGTGCTCCAGGACAGTTACTCACGTGCTGACGGAGCTCGGCCACCTCCAGAGAGAGTCCCTGCAGGCGATGAGCCAAATCCTGATCCGACACCATGATGGAACAGAAAAATCTTTCCTTAGAGAATTTGCTGGCTGGACTTACTGTTATGTTCTGCTACCAGAGCTAAGGAAAGAGAGGAGATCTGTCCCTACGATAGAACTCAGCTTAATCCCTACGATGTAACAGGGGACCTGATCCTGCGATCAGACCTGCTAAAGTCCTAAGCTAGTCTGTACGGAGACCTATAGATGTGGGGAAGGAATCCCTACAAGTACTAAGGACTGGGAGGAAAATCGGACACCTCCTAACAGAAATAGTAGCAGACAGACGAACAAACAAAACACATAGAACACAGAGGTCCGTAGACCAAGCAAACTAACAGAGTTAGATACAGAGCACAGGCTAGCTAGAAAGTAGTTATACAATGAAGTCCAGCAAAGCCAGAAGGGCGGAGCAGGATTAAATAGGCCAAAAAGGTCATGTGACCAGCAAAGGAAAAAACCTAAGAGCAAGGTTCTAACAAAGACTGACCAAGAAATTCTAGGTACGGATACCAAAAAAACAGCTGTGGCGACACGCTGCAGTATTAGCATAGCATTTATGGACGTCAAATTTAATTAATAAAAAGTGTGCAAAAAGTAGTCGTTTGTGATACATACACTCTGTGAAATAGACAGTTGCAGTTAAATATCTCAATTTTTTTCATTCTCTTTTGTAAACTTACATAGTAACGTAGGTTGAATAAAGACTTAGGTCCATCAAGTTCAGCCTTCCTCCACCAATTGTACTCCCTACACTAACATACTGACTTACTATCTGGGACTAGGCCACACAAATGTATTATTATTACTACCATTTTTATTAATGCTGCGCTAATACAAATAAAAATATACCGTTTATAATTTTATTAAATTAGTTTTATATTTTGTATTACTCTTGTGATTCTAATAATTGTATTACTAAAATCCCTATGCCTAAATCTGTTGATCCAGAACAAGGCAAAAACCCCAGAACACATTCAGCCAATTTGCGTCATGGGGGAAAAATTCCTTCTTGACCCAGAGGAAAGGCGATCAGTCCTAGAACCCTGGATCAAACCTAATTATGATACTTGTTATGTAATTACTATTACTGTACTAAATGTACTACTGTAGATGTAACATTTTGTCTAATTTAACTGTAACCCACAATGTTATGTGTATTGAGGAAGTCATCCAGCCCTTTTTTGAAAGCTGTTATAGTGTCGGCCATTACTACCTCTTGTGGCAGACCATTCCACAGTCCGACTGCTCTGACTGTAAATAACCCTCCCCTGTTTAGGTCCCGGAATCGCCTTTCTTCCACCTGCAATGTGTGCCCCCTGGTCCTTAGTATGGTCTTTGGAAGGAACAAGTCATGTGCCAGTCTTTTGTACTGACTACACATATATTTATACATGTAAATGAGATCCCCTCTGGCTCTGAGGCGTCATTTTTCTAACCTAAACAAGCTCAACTTTTTCAACCTCTCATCATATGAGAGGCCTCCCATCCCTTGTAATTATCTAGTTGCCCGTCTTTGAACTAAGTCTGACTTCTGAATAACCTTTTTAAAATGTGGAGCCCAAAACTGGATCCCATATTCCAGATGTGGCCTCACCAATACTTTATAAAGGGGCAACAGTACATTAGGTTCACAGGATTTTATTTCTCTTTTTATACATCCTAAAATCTTGTTTGCTTTTGTGGCTGCTGCTTGACATTGAGTACTGCTGCTCAGTTTACTTGTAACCAGAATATCAAAGTCCTTGTCTTATTCTGTAGTCCCAAGTATACTCCCATTTAATGTATATGCAGCAATAGGATTACTCCGTCCTAGGTGCATTACTCTACATTTATCTACATCAAGCCTCATCTGCCAAGTGTTTGCCCATTCAGTCATCTTGTCTAGATCGTTCTGCAATATCATAATGTCAAGATCAGATTTTAATATTCTATATAGTTTGGTGTTGTCAGCCAAAACTGACACTTTACTCTCAATCCCTTCCCCAAGGTCATTAATAAAGAGGTAAAAAAGAATTGGTCCTAGCACAAATGCCTGTGGCACCCCACTGCTGACTATATTCCATTTAGAGAACGTACCATTTATACCAACTCTTTATTTCCTATCATTTAGCCAATTCCTTACCCATCTACATATAGTTCCCCCAAGTACTTGCTTCTAGTGATGGGCGAACCCGAACAGTAAAGTTCGGGGTCCGTACCGAACACCGACTGTTTGGGCATGGACCCCGAACACGAACTTCCTAATGAAGTCTGTGTTACTGTTCAGGTGTTTCCCGCATTGTCACCTGTGTGACATCGTTACCGCGATCAGAGGGCTGTGGAATCATGCTGTCAGGTGTCCCACAGCTGTGACAGTAATCCGTGGTAAAAAGCTTACCATGTCTCATAGGCGCCGGCTGATGGGACTGCTACCACCATCAGCCGACGCCTGCTGTCATTGGAAATAGCGAGTACAGGCGCCGTTGGATGGGAGCAGTAGTCTCTCAACAGCTGCGCCTGTGCTGAAAGTAAAGAAAAAAAAAAGATAAAAAAATAATAAAAAAAATATTCAAATTAAAAAAAAAAACAACACATTATACTCACCTACACCTTGTCCACGATGCCCTCGTCCCCTGCAAAAAAAATAAAAAGTAAAAGAACACCATATACTCACATTAACCCCTAAACCACGATGCCCATGTCTGCAGAAATAAATAAAAAATATTAAACCACCATAATCCTCACCTGTCCACCATAGTCCATATAATCCGAGTTTCCCACGTCGATCTCCTGAATAGAATGGCCACATCAGAAAATGTGACAGCTCTATTTTGCAGCCGCGATACACTGTCAGGAGCGTGATCGCTCCCACTGTGTATCGCGATGAGCTACCGGCAGAGAGGTCAGACGAGTTCATCAACTAATGTTCTCGTGTGACCTCTCTGCCGGCAGCTCAGCCTGTACACTGACACAGGAGTAATTACACTCCTGTGTCAGTGTATAGCCTGCTGTCCTCTAGAACAGTCACGACTGCTGATGTGACTGTTCTAGAGGTGACCTGGATCGCCATGGAACAATCTGGAGTGTCATCGCATCGGACAGGTGTGGGATATGTTTTTTTTTTATTTTATTTTTGTTACAGGAGACGAAGGCTTCAATGGAATGGACGTTAGGTAAGTATTTTTTTTTGTGTGTGCTTTTTATTTCAAATAAAGGACTTTTTTCTGGCCGTGTCTTTATTTCTCAAATTTTACTATAGGATTAGTAATTGGGGCATCTTTTAGACGCTGCTCCATTACTAACCTGGGCTTCATGTCAGCCGCCAATACAAGGCTGACATAAACACCAACCTTATTAACCCATTCACCACCGCTACACGGCATTGGGAAGAGGGGAGGCTAAGCGCTAGATTTGGCGCATCGTATGGATGAGCCTTTTCTAGAGCAGCTGAGAGCTGTTATTATTAGCCTCGGAGGGGGCTAATATCCATGGCCCCTTCCCTGGCTATTAATATCAGCCCACAGCTGTCTCTTTAGCTTTTGCTGGTTAGATTTTATATGGGAACCCTATGTCAGTTTACTGGGGGACCCAGAAAAAAATTATCTATCCTATCTATCCTATCTCTATATCTATCTATCTATCTATCTATCTATCTATCTATTATCTTTCTAGCAGTCTGTCTATCATCTATATATCTATCTATACAGCTATCTATCCATCTACCGATAGACTGATAGATAGCTTGATAGACATATGGATAGATATACAGATATATAGGTAATATATAAATATACAGATAGATAATAGATATATGGATAGATAGGTAATAGATAATAGATATATAGATAGATACCGTATATACTCGAGTATAAGTCGACCCGAGTATTAGCCCCCTTAACCCCAATCCTGGTATACATGGCCTCATCCCCCAATCCTGGTATGTATGGCCCCATCACTGCACACATAAAAAATAAACACTTATACTCATCTTCTTTGCTCACCTCTGCTCCAGCGCTGCATCCTGTTCTGCTGCAGCAGCTCATGTCAGCATCTGAGCAGCTCATGGAGTCACTGCCATGCGCTCTCAGACGCTGATGTGAGCTGACATCATATTCACTCTCCACGCCGGGACTATGTGCATGGAGAAGAGTGAATATGCATTCTGTTTAGTAGCGGGAACTGTCAGCAGGAGCTGCGGCTCAGCGCTTCTCCGTGCCCGCTATTAAAGAGAATGAATATTCATTCTTCTCCACGCCCATTGGAGTGGAGAAGAGGGAATATTCATTTCCCTTTAGCAGCGAGCACACATGGTAGCTGCTACAGCGGCTGCTGCTTGTGCCCCACTCCTCCACCACAACCCTCCTGCCCCCACTAACCACCAACAAAATTTTCTATATACTCGAGTATATACCGTATTTTTCGGACTATAAGACGCACCTAGGTTTTAGAGGAGGAAAACAGAAAAGAAAAATTTGAGCAAAAAATGTAGTCAGGATGCCCTCTTAAGGGGGAGGGGGTCTGCTGCTGACACTGTTATAGGGGTAATGTCCCCCAATTCTGTTAATATCCCCCATCCTGGTATATATGGCCCCCTCTTTCCTGTTATACTTGTCCCTCATCCCTATCCTGATATGCATGGCACCCCTCATCCCCATCCTGGTATGCATGGCACCCCTCATCTCCATCCTGATATGTATGGCATCCTTCATCCCTCATTGTGGTATGTATGGCCCCCCTCATCCCTCATTCTGGTATGTATGGCACCCTTCATCTTGGTATGTATGGCCCCCCTCATCCCTCATCCTGTTATGTATGGCACTCTTCATCCCTCATCCTGGTGTGCAAGTCCCCCCTCATCCCTCTTCCTGGTATGTATGGCATTCTTCATCCCTCATTCTTGTATGTATGCCCCCTCATCCCCATCCTGGTATGTATGGCACCTTTCATCTTGGTACGTTTGGCCTCCCTCATCCCTCATCCTGGTATATATGGCACCCTTCACCCCTCATCCTGGTATATATGCCCCCCTCATCCCTCTTCCTGGTATGTATGGCACCCTTCATCCCTCTTACTGATCTTCTTGGCACCCCTCCATCCTGGTATGCTTAGCACCCCTCTTCCTGGTATGTATGGCCCCCCTCATCCCTCTTCATGGTATGCTTGGCACCCCCTGATCCCCATCACGCTGCACACAAAAAATAAAGAATTATACTCACCTCCTCTACACCACAGCTGCATCCTACTTTGCTGCTGACGGGGATTTCACTGTGTGAGCCGCTCATGCCGTAACTGCTGTGCGCCCTCACACTGTGAGATGCTGTGCCGGAATAGTCACTGCTCCCCACGCTGGGACTGTGTGCATGGGGAGCAGTGACCATTCACTCACATTAATAGCACGGACACTGTACCAGCTGCGCGGCTCCTGCTGTGGCCGGCTGTCATGTGTGCCCACTATTTAAGTCCAAGAATATTCACTACAACCCATGGGAGTGGATTGTATAAACACCACCCGATCTTTTGGTGTTCTCATAAAACACGCCCTTTTAAACATGACTGCTTAACTTTCTCTGCACCTACTATGCAGGAGAAGACTTCCATGTTTCACATCACTGAAACATATCTCCCCTTCAGTATTATGCGTGTGACTTTGTCACATATCACCCCCCTCTGCCCAAAGCTGGGGGTTTTGGCACCTTCACTTGCTAAACTTGGCAGTTTGGACAGGGCATCTGCGTTACCATATAGTTTTCCGAGCCTATGCTCCACCGAAAAACTAAAGTCCTGAAGCGCTAGAAACTACCTAGTCACCCGGGCATTTTTCCCCATCCTTTCCCTCATCCATCTCAGGGGAGCATGATCTGACACTAGCCTGAATTTGCAGCCTAATAATTAGTATCGCACTGTGTCAATTGCCCACTTGATGACCAGGCATTCTTTTTCCACAATAGCATAGTTCTTTTTGCAGGCCAAGAGTTTTCTGCTTAGATAAAGAATGGGATGTTCCTCCCCATTTACTTCTTGTTATAAGACGAGCCGTATGCCGACCTCTGAGGCGTCTGCCTGGATCACAAACTCTTTATTGAAGTCAGGGGCTACGAGGGGCATTCATTAAAGATTTCTCCTGACCCGCTTCTATTTATCACAGGACGCTTAAACTTCACATGTGTAATGATATAAGTCTCTATAGGTTATGTGCCAATTTGCAACTCAGATCTGATAACGGTCTTGATTTTACAGGTGCTGAAGTGGTGGGAGGTATGATAATGGACCCAGTGGAATACAGAGCAGTCATCAAGCTCCTTTACTTGAAAGGCTGCACACCAAAGGAGACGTTCGATGAGATGATAGAGGTTTATGGTGGTGATTCCCCATCATATGATGTAGTCAAGACCTGGCATCGTCAATAGAAATGTGGTCAGACTTTGATGCAAACAGCTCCAATTCCAGGGCGACCCCACTCTGCTATTGATGAACACACCATCCAGCAAGTGGAGGTCGTCATTTTGGAAAATCGCCACGTAACCATTCACCACCTAGCCCAAAATGTCAAGATTAGTGTGGGGTCCGTGGAAAAAATCATCCAAGACCATCTTCACATGCATAAGGTATCCGCTCGATGGGTTCCCCAGCTGCTCACACCTTTGCAGAAGCAGAAACGACTCAAATGCTCTCAGGCGCAAATGACGATGTGCCATCGAAACCAGGAGGACTTTTTCAACAGACTGATTACACTGGAGGAAAGCTAGGTCCATCACGACTCACCGCCTCCAAAGAAAGCACGTGACCAACCCTCGGCAGGCAAGATCATGCTCACAGTATTTTGGGACCAGCACGGAGTAGTATTGATGGATTTCCTAGCAAAGGGTACCATGATCACTGGGTCATACTAAGCTTCACTGCTGCGGAAATTGCGGGAGGCCATCAAAGCCAAGAGACGTGGCATGCTCACCAAAGGGCTCCGCCTTCTGCAAGACAATGCACCAGTTCACAACTCACATGTTGCCCAAATGGAAGCATGCTCCTATGGCTTTGAAATTCCACCGCATCCCCCTTATTCACTCGACCTTGCACCAGCAGACTTCAACCTCTTTCCAAAAATTAAGTTATTTTTTGAAGGGGAAGCATTTTCCAGATGATGAGACTCAAATGTGGCTTTTGGAGCAACCTGTCGACTTCTACAAGCAGGGTATTTACAGTTGCTTAAAGAGATGGAAGAAGTGTGTGTCCCTAGGTGGCACCTATGTAGAGATGGACTAATTACTCTGCCAAGTTTCATTGCTCTCAGTCCACAGGAAGTGGGTCAGGGTAAATCTTTAATGAACGCCCCTCGTATCAAGACGGGCTGCTTACACAGGGCGAGCTTCAATTCTTGGAACGTCAACTCTGCCTCAGAAAACCACTTGGTCATCCCTGTCTTCGTTCCTTTTAAACAGGTCGGTCAGGGGTGCCGCTATCGTGGCGAAATTCGGGATAAATCGCCGAGCTGCTCTTAGACTCCTCGATGACGCCCAGGCTCAACATTCTCCTCACCTCCTTTGAGATCACCTTCCGGCAGGCTTCGGGGATTCGATACAGCCTCTGGTTCACCCGTATATGCGGCTTTGTCAAGATCTCATGCTCCACAACTTGGGTACATTCGGGCAACTCTGCAAACAGGTAGGTCTCGGTTTCTCTGCAGCAGTTCTCGGCAGTATTGATTTTGGGCCAGTGATAGTGTCTCTGCCACTGTGACGTCCTCTACCCTGGCTTCAGGATTGGCCTCCAGATACGTAGCTTCCAAAGGTTCTCTGTCCCTCCATGGCTTAAGCAAGTTTATGTGGTAGATCTGGTACGGCTTTCTTCTTCCTGACGGCTGAAGTTTATAATTTACTTCACTCAACTTCTCGACCACCTCGTACGGCCCTTGACACTTGGCCAGAAATTTACTTTCGACCGTGGATACTGATATTAATACCCGGTCTCCAGGGCTGAACTGTCTCAGCCTTGTGGCTCGATTATAGACCCTCGACTGGGCTTCTTGTGCCTGTAAAGGGCTCTCCTTCACAATTGGCATCACCCTCTCGATCCAGTCATGCATTTGAGCCACATGCTCGATGGCGCTCCAGGTGGGTGTAATCTCTGCTTCCCAGGTCTCCTTTGCTATGTCCAGAAGTCCCCGAGGGTGCCATCCGTATAGCAGCTCAAACGGTGAGAATCCCGTAAAGCACTGGGGAACTTTCCTAATGGAGAAAAGCAGGTATGGCAACATGCAATCCCAGTGTTGCCCATCCTTCTCTACGACCTTCTTCAGCATAGACTTCAAGGTCTTGTTGAATCTCTCCACCAGGCCGTCCGTCTGCGATGGTATACAGATATCCGGAGTTGTGTAATCTGGAGAGCCTTACACAACTCCCTCATCACCTTAGACATAAAAGGAATTCCCTGGTCCGTCAGGATCTCCTTTGGTAGGGCCGTCCAGGAGAAAATATGAACAAACTCTCTGGCGATATGCCTGGCAGAGGAGTTTCACAGTGGTACCGCCTCCGGATACCGAGTTGCATAGACCAACACTAACAGGATGTATCGGTGCCACCTGGCGGACTTGACCAGGGTCCCGACAAGGTCCATGGCAATCCGGTCAAACGGGACCTCAATAATAGGCAACGGTACTAAGGGGCTGCGGAAGTGGGATACAGGAGCAATTAGCTGACAGGTGGGGCAAGACCGGTAGTAATTCACAATTTCTCTGTGACATCCAGGCCAGTAGTACCTCTGCAGGACCATCTCCCGAGTTTTGTCTACCCCTAGTTGCCCACCCAAGATATGAGAATGGGCCAGGTCTAATACCTTTCTCCTATAGGGACCCGGCACCACCAGCTTCTCTATCACTTCCCCTTTTGGCTTAGTGACCCTGTAAAGAAGTTCCCCATTGAGTGTAAAATATGGGAACCTGGTGTCAGCCCCCCCCTCTTGAGCAACCCCATTGATTACAGACATGTTATCAAATGCATTCTTCAAGGTAAGATCCTGCATTTGAGTAGTACCAATATTTCCTCCAGACACCCCCAAATCCGGAGTCTCGTCCTCGTCACCAGCAAGGATACACAGTGGGAACTCATCTGCCTCTGACTGCGATGGTGATGCATCATAGTGTAATCGGCTCTTGTTTGAGACACTTGGTACTCCCGCTTTCCGCCACAAGTCCCAGAACAGGCTGAAGTCCTGCCCTATTATTACCGGGTGGAGCAGGCCCTTAACCACCCCAAATTCATGGGACTCAGCCCCTCAGTCAGTTTGCATCGTCACTCTGGCAATAGGGTAATCCTTGGCGTCCCCATGAATGCACCGTACACCAATGTTCTTTCCGGGGATCAACTGATGTGGGAGCGTGGCCCTTATCAGAGTTCACAAACTCCATGAGTCCAAGAGTCCTGCCACCAGTACCCCATTAATGGTCACTGCACATGAATGTGGCCCCTCACCGGTCTGATATTCCACACTGGAGGCAAGGTAGGTATAGTAGGAACAACGACATCCCAGGCTATAGTCCATCTGTTCAGGGGGCAGAGGGCGGCTACATTGCCTGGGCTGTGACATCTCCAGCATATAATATCACCCGCAGAGACCTTGGGCATTACATCCTCCATCCCTTTGGACCTTGGATGCCCTACCCCTTTTTTGGCCTCTGCCCCCTGGTGAGTCCCCCAGTATGGAGTGAGCTGCTTTCCCAAGGAACCCTTGACCCCCTGATACCTCTCGAACAGACCAACAAGTTCATCAGCGTTCCGGGGATCACCCTGGGCAACCCAAGTCTGTATTCGCCTTGGCAGGGAATGTAGAAACCTGTCCATAACCACTTGCTCTACCATCTGTGCAGGGGTTGAGCACTCCGGCTGAAGCCCTTTTTTGAACAGGTGTGATAAGTCAAACATTTGGAAATGGGGTGTTTGGCACAGTAATACGCCCAGCAGTGGACCTGCTGCGCCCTGACAGTCATCGTCACCCCCAAACGCTCGAGAATTTCAGTTTTTAGTTTTCCATATTCATTGGCGTCTTGCAGGGCCAAGTCATAGTAAGACGTCTGGGCTTTCCTCTGTCAAGTATTTTGCGCCAGCACCTCTGCCCATTGCTCTGGCGGAAGCTTCTCCCTCTCGGCAACCCTCTCAAACACCGTCAGAAAGACTTCTACGTCGTTACCCGGGGTCATTTTGTGCAGAGCTCCCCTTACCGCCTTCCGGATAGAAAAATTGTCCACTGACCTTAGAGCGGTAGCTGTCGCCGTGCCACGAATCGCCTCAGTGAGCAAATCTATTTGCTGCTGCTGTTGTCGGCGCTGGTCCTGTTGCAGTTGCTGCAATAGCTGCTGCATAAGTAGCTTAGTTGTCTCCTGTTGCACCATCTGCTGTTGCTGCTGCTGCTCTCTGTGCTGCTGTAGCTGCTGCTAGTGCTGCGCCTGCTGTGCTTGCACCTAATGCTTAATTAGATCCTCCATTTTGTCCGGCGTCACTTGCTGGCTTATGGCATACTACACCCAGGACATGCTGCACCTTTTGTAACAGTCGCACGTGTTCGCTGGGATCGCTGCCCGCAACATCAACTGTTGTAGAGTTGCTCGCTCTGCTGTACTCAGAGGTAGCACGGAACACTGTCTCTATAAATTTTTAGGGTTGGTTTATTAAACGTCATAAACCAACCTAGAGTCCATAAAGTAAATACAGCCCACTCGGCATAACGGCAAAACAAAATACAAAGATGCAGCACAGTCCGTATATCGGCCGGGGTCCGGCCACTCATGGTTAAACACACACGATTCAGCACAATACATGCAAGCTCCTCTCTGGAGCAAGCCTCTCCAGAAACTGACCAACACCTGAGTCAAAAGGCTGGCTATTTATAGCCCTGTCCACACCCTGAGGTGGAGATATGGAGAACAACCTCCCTCCCGCTCTATGGTTGTTCTCATAAAACACACCCTTTTAAACATGGCTGCTTAATTCTCTCTGCACCTGCTATGCCAGAGAAGACTTCCATGTTTCACATCATTGAAGCTAACCGCCTCAGTGAAACATATCTCCCCTCCAGTATTCTGCCAGTGACTTTGTCACAATAGATAGATAATAGATAGATAATAGATATATGAATAGATATATGGATAGATAGATAATTGGATTGATCAATAGATAATAGATAGATATATGGATAGATAGATTGATAGATGGATAGATAATTAGGTATATAATAGATAAATAGATAGATAATAGATATATGGATAGATAATTGGATAAGGGAAATCCAGAAGATGGTACACGAAGACAAAGAGGAATATTTCAGCGTCTGGAGGAACGACATTACCAACTCACAGAAACTGTCAGGACTTCGAATATTTTTTATTACATTTTGGCCATTTTTGCCCTCTTTCAAGATGGTGTCTTTTGTCTCATGTGCCCCTTGTCTTCCTGCTTTATAACTCCACCCCAGCCTCTAGGCAGTGCTAGAGTATTCTGCTTGTGACCTGTTCCTGGTGGTTTCCTAGTTTCCTGCTCTCCCCTGCAGACCTGTGTGGATCTCCTGTTACCTGCTCGGATCTCCTGTTACCTGCTCTTAGAGATTCTGCTGCATTCACTTGTCACCAGCATTCCTCCTTCTCCTGGCTGCTCCTGCTGCTTCCTCAGAGCCTCAGTCCTCACCTGCATTTTGCTAACCAGTAAGCTGGTTTCTGCTCTGACTCACCTCCATTAGATAGTGCAGCACAGACCCGTGCTCTGCAACTATCAGGGACTTCCTACCCAGGCCTCCCTGGATTATATAATATATATTGTATGGACTTCCTTGCATCTATATATATATTTGTGTATGGACTTGATAAAGACTTACTTGTTTTCTAGCATCCTCTAGTGTGAACTGTGCTTTACAGACTGCTCTGCTGATTGCATTTTCCCCTGAGTGTTTATGGACTTTCAGTTTTCTTCTGCACTTGTTTGAAACATCGTGTGTTTATAATATAAACTTTGACATCTATAAACTGTGTTCTGTAGTATCTTTGTTCCACGCAAAGAGACTCCTGTGGTATTCATTATAATTATTACAGAAACTGACGATATACCAGAACCTACAGAGGGAATACAAACTGGCCCCATATCTAGAGAAACTACCAAACCCCTTAGAGCGACAGATCCTGAGCCGGTACAGACTGAGCGCCAACAGCCTACTCATTGAATCAGAGCGGCACCGACAGAACTACATTCCCGAGAACGCGGACTCTGCCAGCAGTGTCCCCAGGAGGTCGTGGAGGATGAGACCCACTTTTTGCTGAGTTGCCATCAATACTCCGTATTGAGGGACACTCCCTTCATGAGACTCTCCGATCTCTTCCCAGACCTCACCTCCATGGAGGAGGAAGAGAAACTGCCTATACTACTGGGGGAAGAGGAAAGTGCAGCGGCCATAGCAGCGCAATATGCCTGCCACAGACTTAGAGAAGCCTCTTATGTCATGGACCACTATACCCTACCCTTGATGTCTCCCTATCACTATCCCCATCCCCCCATTATTTTACCACTTGCTTTGGCAATGCTAACATGTACTTAGTCCTGCCAATAAAGCCCATTTGATTTGATTTGATTTGATTTGATTTGATTTGATTTGGATAGACAGATACATAGATAATAGATAGCTATATGGATAGATAGGTATATGGATAGATAGATAGATAATAGATAGATAAATAATAGACTGACAGATAATTAGATACAAAAGATACGGAGACAGCAAACGATGATAGTGAAAAAATAGGTGGTTTTAATGGCCCACATGGCAACGTTTTGGTCCAGCAGTGGGGATCTTTTCACTAATGTGACTGTTCTGGAGGACAGCAGGCTATACACTGACACAGGAGTGTAATCACTTCTGTGTCAGTGTACAGGCTGAGCTGCCGGCAGAGAGGTCACACGAGTTCATCGTAATAGGGAGGTCACATTTCACAATGTGGCCGTTCTATTCATGACATCGACATGGGACACTCAGATTATATGGACTACGGCAGACAGGTGAGGATTATGGTGGTTTATTATTTTTTATTTATTTCCGGAGACTTGGACATCATGGATTAGGTGTTAATGTGAGTATATGCACATGCGCGGGGTCCGGGCGCCGTGCAGGCTCGATCCGGAAACATTCTTCCTCTTCCGGTGTCATGTGGCCAATCTCAGTGCGCACGCGCCGGAATAATATGGCGGCCAGATCGGAGGGAGCTTCCTACAGCCGGGACAAATCTAGGTAATTACACTTTGATCTATAAATACAAGACTGGATGAGCTGCTCAAATACCACTCCTTTCCCCTGATGAAGCCACAGTGGTAGTGGCGATACGTGTGGGGTTGCGGTCTTCTTGGCCTCCTGGGTGTACATGGGTACACTGTCACCTCTAGCTTACAGGTCTTATCTAAGGATCTTATAATGCTGGTACAGGGATAATCATCTCCCTCCCATCCCCTCTTGGTAAATTGTGCATTTCTCTATGAATAGTACTGATAGCATTTTCTATCAAAGAAAAATATTTATTTATTTCTTTAACCGCTTCCCGACCACCCACTGTATATAAACGTCGGCGCTGCCTGGGCTCTGTGCAGCGCCGACATTTATAAACGGTCGGTGGTTCCGCAGCGCTCAGGACCCCCAGGGTCCTGCAGGTGCTGCGGTTGCGGTTCAGATCAGTAGCAGTGACAGGGGACATCATTGGGACCTGACTGGATCAGGTCCCAATGATGTTAACCCTTTGCTATCTTCTAGATGCCGCGATCTATAGCGATCGCGGCATTTAGAAGATAGTGAGAGGAGAGGGGGTCGTCCACTTACCTCTGCGATGGCCCCCTGATGTCTGAGAGGTCCTGGCGTTGTCATGGCAGCCGGAGGTCACATGACCGCCTCCGGGTCTGCCATGTACGGTGTCCTGCTAGGCTCAGCCTGCAGCTCAGTCTAGCAGGAGATAATGACCGTTTTACACTGTCAGCAGAGCTCTCATGCAATGCAATACATGTCTATTGCATTGCATGAGAACAGTGATTACAAAAATAAAAATTAATGTCCCACACAGGGATTAAGTAAAAATGTAAAAAAAAAAGTCTAAAAAATGTTTTCAAACTGTTAAAAAAAAAAAAAAATCCCAAAATAAATAAATAAAATATTAAACCAATAAATCCGTATATTTATGCAAAAACAGAAAAAGTACACATATTTGGTATCGCCGCGTCCGAAACAACCCGATCTATAAAACTGTCACAGTAATTAACTCCTTCTGTGCACACCGTAAAAAAAATAAATAAAAACCGGAGCAAAAAACTATGCTTTTTCATCATATCGCCAAACAAAAGTGCAATAAAATTCGATCAAAAAGCCAAATGGAAATAAAATGGTACCGCTGAAAATGTCATCTTGTTCCGCAAAAAAAAAAGCCGCCAAACAGCTCCATCAGCCGAAAAATAAAAAAGTTATAGCTCTCAGAATAAAGCGATGTAAAAAAAATATTTTTTCTATAAAATAGTTTTATTGTATAAAAGCACCATAAAAATAAATATATGGTAAGTGTAGTATCGCTGTAAACGTACTGACCCGAAGAATAACGCTGCCTTATCAATTTTACGACACGCAGAATGGCATTAAAATAAACCTCAAAAAACAATTCCTGAATTGTTGGTTTTTGTTAATTTTAACTCCCAAAAAATGGAATAGAAAGCTATCAAAAAATATCACGTACCCAAAAATGGTACCAATAAAAATGTCAACTCGTCCCGCAAAAAACAAGCACTCACATGACTCTGTCGGCCGAAATATGGAAAAATTATAGCTCTCAAAATATGGCGATGCAAAAACTAGATTTTGCAAAAAAAAGCGTCTTTTAGTGTATGACAGCTGTCAATAATAAAAACCCGATATCAATCTAACATCGCTGTAATCACACTGACCCGAAGAATAAAGTAATCTAATCACTTATACCACACGAGGAACGGCGTAAAAAATAAATAAAACCAATTCTTCATCTGCTATTGATTTGTTTATTATGTCTCCCAAAGATAGTAGTAAGGCTCTGCTCACATTTACCTGGCTTTCTGCGCTGAGCGCTTACATCGGGGTTTCCGTGTAAATCTCTGAAATACGTGATTCAAACGGAACCCATGACGGAAGATTCCCTGTAATGAGGCAGATATAGGCACTGTGGATGCCGTCTGGCCTGTGATCCCACGGTGTCAGTTTTTTTAGGCGTGCATAAAAGTGCGGTTGGCCACAATTTTGTGCACTTCTGAAAAAAAGGACACCGCTAAACAGAGGCCAGACGGAGTCCAGAGTAACTCTGCTGCCTCGTTATAGTGAATGGATCCCGCAGGGGTTTCATCTGAATTACATCACTTGGAAATTTAGATGGAAACCCCGATGTAAGTGCTCAGCCTAGAGCGCTGTATAAATGTTATGTAAAATGTTTCCAATAAAAGCTTCAACTCAGTCCTCAAAAAAAGCTAGTCCCCACTCAGGTCCGTTATCTGTTAAAAATAGAAGGGACTTCCAAGTTACTGGTAGCAGAAAGGCTCTGGAAAAGCGAAATGGCCCTTGCCCCCCAAAAGAAATTCAGAAAATTTTGTGCTCCCAAATCCAAATGCCTCCCTCTCCTCTGAGTCCCACAATGTGCGCCTAAACTACAATTAGGGTCTACATGTTTGGCATTCCTGTAGCGATGAGAGCGTGCCTAATTTACAGGTGCATGTCTCCAGAAGCACAATCTGGGCACAACGTACTGGTCACTACAGCGTACTAGTCACTTCAACGGCAGTTTGAAATTTTCACTCAGCAACATCTGCTGCTTGTTTCTGGAAAAGACCCATGGAGTCAAAATCGTCACTACACCTCTAGGTAAATTCCCAAGGGGGTATCATTTCCAAAATGGGGTCACTTGAGGGTGGATTCTGCTCTTCTAGCACTTAGGGGTATATGGAGTCCGCAAACTATTCTACAATAATTTGTTCTCCAAGCGTCAAATAGCGCTCCGTCCCTCTGGATCTCGCCGTATGGCTAAGCTGTACGGTACAGCCACATATGGGGTATTACCACGTTTAGAAGAAATTGTGTGACACATTTCGGCACCATTTTTATCCATTGCCCTGTGTGAAAATGTAGAATCTGAGGGTAAAACATTTTTTTGTGGTAAAAATATAATTATGTTTTCTTCACTGCCGAATGGTATAGATTTAAAAATTTAAAAATACTCACTACTTCCCTAGATGAATTCCTTGAGAGGTGTAGTTTACAAAATGGGGTCACTTGTGGGGGTTTCTGCTGTTTCGGCATGTCAGCGACTCTTCAAATGTGACATGGTGTCTGCAACCTATCCCAGCCAACAGAGCGCTCCTTTCTCTTCTGAACCCTGCCGTACACCAAAGCAGTGATTTTCCCCCACATATGGGGTATCCGCGTACTCAGGAGAAATTGCTCAACAAATTTCATGGTGCAATTTCTCCTGTTACCCTTATGATAATGCAAAATTACTGGATGAAAAACATTTTTGTGGGAAAGATGTGAAAATTTTATTTTTACGGCTCAATATTATAAACTTCTGTGTAGCACCTGGGGGTGCAAGGAGCTCGCCACACATCTAGATAAGTTCCCTAAGGGGTCTGGTTTCCAAAATAGTGTCCCTTGTGGGGGGTTTCCACTGTTTGGGCACATCAGGAGCTCTCCAAACGCAACATGGCGTCCGCTAATTATTCAAAAAATTTTGCATTCAAAAAGTCTAATGGCGCTCCTTCCCTTCCGAACCCTGCAGTGTGCCCAAACAGTGGTTTTCCCTCACATATGGGGTATCGGCTTACTCAGGAGAAATTGCACTACAAATTGTGTAGTCCATTTTTTCTTGTTACCCTTGTGAAAATAAAAAAAATTGGGTCTAAAGTAACATTTTTGTGAAAAAAAGTTAAATGTTCATTGTTTTCTTCCACATTCCAAAAATTCCTGTGAAGCACCTGAAGGGTTAATAAACTTCTTGAATGTGGTTTTGAGCACCTTGAGGGGTGCAGTTTTTAGAATGGTGTCACTTTTGGGTATTTTCTGTCATAAAGGCCCTTCAAAGTCACTTCAAATAAGATGTGGTCCCTAAAAAAAATGTTTTTGTAAATTTTGTTGGAAAAATGAGAAATCGCTGGTCAAATTTTAACCCTTAGAACTTCCTAAAGTAGACATGTGGGGAAAGTTATTTATTAACTGTTTTGTGTGACATATCTCTCTGATTTAAGGGCATGAAAATGCAAAGTTTGAAAATTGCAAAATTTTCAAAATTTTTGCCAAATTTCCGATTTTTTTCACAAATAAACGCAAGTGATATCGAAGAAATTTTACCACTATCATGAAGTACAATATGTCACGAAAAAGCAATCTCAGAATCAGGGAATCCGTTGAAGCGTTCCAGAGGTATTACCTCATGAAGTGACAGTGGTCAGAATTGAAAAAATTGGCCTGGTCCCGAAGGCGAAAACAGGCTCTGGCACGAAAAGGTCTTAACCTTGCACTAACTATCAGTGTTTCAGATAGGAGAGGGGTTTATATATATGGATTTATATGAATATGTAAATATGCTTATTGGTGACATTTTTTGAGGTCTTGACAACTATTATACTTCGATGTGGTTCATTGTTGTATCGAAGCGTTTTGCTTTTTATATGTTTTTAACTCTGCATGTTTGTCCGGTCTTGATGTATAATAAAATCATGTTGGTATATATTTAGTGCTCCCTGTCTTTCTATACATTCCTCCTCTTGCTTGTGATGTGTTATTAGTCTTGTTCTGGGTATGTGACTGGTTGACCAATACTTTGTATTTTTGATGGTGCCCTCCTCTTCCTTTGAATTTCTATTATGTGGTACAGTATCAAATGCCTTTGCAAAGTCCAGGTAAATCACATCCGCCGCATTACCAACATCCAGATTTGCACTTACCTCCTCACAGAACCCCAACATATTGGTTAGACACTGCCTATTTTTCATGAATCCATGCTGATTATCATTTATTGTATTATTCTCTGCAATATAACTCTGCAGGTCATCTCTTATGATTCCCTCAAAAACTTTGCACACTACTGATGTCAGACTTACCGGACGGTAGGTACCTGGTTCCAACTTCTTACCTTTCTTAAAAATTGGCATGACATCAGCTATCCTCCAATCCTGTGGCACTACCCCTGTTACAAGAGAGTTTAAGAAAATGAGATTCAGTGGTTTGTCAATTACTGAGCTCAATTCCCTCAGTATCCATGGATGAATACCATCTGGGGCGGGGGATTTGTCAATATTTAATTTGCTCAGACGCAAGTGTACTTCTTTTTGTGTTAAACTAGTTATATCAGGTGGTGAACTTTAATTTTTGCCCTGTTGAAAGATCCCTGGAACAGACGGTTTGTTGGTTAACATGGATGAAAAGTGCCTGCTTAATATCTCAGCCTTTTCTTTGTCCTCTATAATTATCTTGTTATTATCGTCTTTTAAGGGCCCAATACCATTTGTTTTTTTCTTTTTGGAATTGATGTATTTATAAATTTTTTGGGGATTTATTTTAATGTCGCTGGCGATTTGTTTCTCTGTACATAATTTTGCTAGCTTGATTTCTTTTTACATTTCTTATTTAGGTCTTTATACTCCTGAAATGGTATTTCTGTATTCTCGGCCTTCAAGATTTTGAATACCCTTTGTTTTTGTCTTATTAAACGTTGTACTGTCTTATTTATCCATAATTGTTTCTTATTATTCCTGAACATTTTATTACCAGAGGGTATAGATTTTCTACAGAATTTTAATAGTATTTCCTTAACCCCTTTCTGACGTGATCAGTAATAGTACGTCTTACTAACCTACTAACTAGCCTATTTGACCAGGTTCGTAGTATTACACATCACGGGATTGCACCCGCACACAAGCGGTGCGCGGCGATCGGCGCCGAGTGTCAGCTGATTCTCACAGGTGACACCCGATGCTATGTACAAGGAGCGGTCCCGCACCGCTCCCAGCATAGTAACCCCCGAAATGTCTGTGCCGGGTCCTGGTAGTTGTCATGGTGACCCAATGTCGTCATGACGACAACCGGGTCACCAAGCAAAAGGAAGTTACTTTGATCATGCACAGTGTGCGATCAAAGTAACTTCTGCCTGTGCCGCGCTGGCAAACCCTATAGCATAGAGATGGTGCTGCGTCTCTATGCTATTTAAGCGATCAGCCTACAAAAGTGAAAGTCCCACAAAGTGTTAGGCTATGTGCCCATGATGCTGAATTGAGGCGGATTTTTCCTGAGAGTTTCTGCCTCTCCCTGGCAGAAAAAACGCATGCGGATTTTACATGTATACATGCGGATGTTATGCGGTTCAATGCAAGTCAATAGCGGCGATTTCACCGCAATTACGCACAATAAATGGTTGTGCTGGGGATTTTTCCGCAGTGATAATCCATAGCGGAAATTTCCGCAGCAGGTGCATAGCACATGTGGATTATCATTGGGAAAAATGGCAGACAACTTAGCAAGCGTTTTTAATGCGTTTTCGCTGTGGAAATGCCGCAGCAGAAACGCATTAAATCCACATCAGGGGCACATAGTCTTGAAATAAAAAAAAAAAGTATCAGAAAGTGAAAAAAAAAATTATAAAAAGATCAAAATAATATATATATACTGTACCCATAAATAAATATTATTATGAAAAAAAAAAATAAAACCACACATATTTGGTATCGCCGCGTCTGGAACAATCTTACCTATAAAACTGTCCCACTTGTTAACCCCGTTAGTGAACACGGTAAAAAAAATAAATAAAAAATTAAGCATAAAACAATGATTTATCATCATACCGCCAAACAAAAAATGGAATAAAATGCGATCAAAAAGACAAATGTAATTAAAAATGGTACAGCTGAAAGCGTCATCTTGTCCCACAAAAAACAAGCTGCCATATAGCTCCATTAGCCGAAAAAGAAAATAGTTATAGCTCTCAGAATAAAGCGATACAAAAAAAATATTTTTTCTCTAAAATAGTTTTTATTGTGTAAAAGCGCCAAAGCATAAAAAAACTGTATAAATGTGGTACCGCTGTAAACGTACTGACCCGAAGAATAAAGCTGCCTTATCAATTTTACCACACACTAATCGCCATAAAAAAGCCTACAAAAAAACAATTCCTGAATTGTTGGTTTTTGTTTATTCTGCCTCACAAAAATCGGAATAGAAAGTGATCAAAAAATGTCACATGCCGAAAATGGTACCAATAAAAATGTCAACTCGTCCCGCAAAAACCAACTGTCACATGACTCTGTCGGCCGAAATATGGAAAAATTATAGCTTTCAAAATATTGCGATGCAAAAACTAGTCTTTGCAAAAATAAAAGCGTCTTCTAGTGTATGACAGCTGCCAAACATAAAAACTCGATATGAATCTGGCATCGCTGTAATCGCACTGATCCGAAGAATAAAGTCGTCTAATCATTTATACTGCACGAGGAACGGCGTAAAAAATAGGGTTGTGCTAGGGTTAGGGTTAAGGTTAGGGTTGTGCTAGAGTTAGGGTTGTGCTAGGGTTAGGTTTAGGGTTGTGCTAGGATTAGGGTTGTGCTAGGGTTAGGGTTAGAGGTGTGCCAGGTTTAGGGTTGTGCTAGGATTAGGGTTGTGCTAGGGTTAGGGTTAGAGGTGTGCCAGGTTTAGGGTTGTGCTAGGGTTAGGGTTGTGTTGGGGTTGGGATTTTTTCAAAAGTAAAGGAAAAAAAAGATGATATGGCGACTAGTGTTGAGCGCAAGTGCTCTCTACTTGAGTTTGCATCGGGTGCTCGGGTATGCACCTAGTATCGCGAGTTCTCAAGTGACATGCTCGAGTCTCTGCCCCATACGCTTCGCGGCCAAAAAAAACTCGCGGGGATTGTCTGCCATACACAAGTGATCCTCGCATTTTTTTTTGGGTGTCTAACAACCGTGAAACATGCTTGGCGGGGACTCGAGCATGTCACTTGAGCACCCGCGATACATGGTCCATACCCGAGTACCCGATGCAAACTCAAGTAGTGAGCACTTGTGCTCAAGACTAATGGCAGCTTATATAATATAATGACCTAATGTTATCAATTTCTGTGTCATACCTCTGGGTTCAAAATGTTCACTATACCCCTTGATAAAATCCTTGAGGGGTCCAGTTTCCAAAATGGCATCACTTGTGGGGAGTTTCCACTATTTTAGGCGCACCAGGGACTCTCCAATCGCGACATGGCTTCCGCTCTTGATTCCAGCCAATTTTGCGTTCAAAAAGTCACACAGTGCTCCTTGCATTCTGAACCCTGCCGTGCTCCCAAACAGTGTATTTTCCCCACATATGGGGTATCAGCTTACTCGGGAGAAATTGCACAACAGTTTTTGGGGTCCATTTTCTCCTCTTACCCTTGTGAAAATAAAACATTTGGGGCTAAAAGATAATTTTTGTGGAAAAAGTTAGATTTTTTTTATTTTCACGGCTCTACGTTATAAACTTCTGTGAAGCACTTGGTGGTTCAGGGTGCTCACCACACATCTAGATAAGTTCCTTGAGGGGTCTAGATTTTAAAATGGTGTCACTTGTGGGGGGGTTTCCACTTTTTAGGCACATTAGGGTCTCTCCAAATGCAACATGGTGTCCACTAATTATTTAAGCAAATTTTACATTCAAAAAGTCAAATGGTGCTCCTTCCTTCCGGACACTGTTGTGTGCCCAAACAGTGGTTTTCTCCCACATATGGGGCATCGGCTTACTCAGGAGAAATTGCGCAACAAATGATATGGTGCAATTTCTCCTTTTACCCTTATAAAAATGCAAAATTGGAGGCTGAAAAACATTTTTGTTGGAAAAATGTGAAAATGTTATTTTTACGGCTCAATGTTATAAACTATTGTGAAGCACCTGGGGGGTTCAGGGTGCTCACCACACATCTAGATAAGTTCCCTGAGGGGTCTAGTTTCCAAAATAGTGTCACTTGTGGGAGGGTTTCCACTGTTTAGGCACACCAGGGGCCCCCCAAACACAACAAGGCGTCCGCTAATTATTCAAGCAAATTTTACATTCAAAAAGTCAAATGGCGCTCCTTCCCTTCTTAACCCTGCCGTGTGCTTAAACATTGTTTTTCCCTCACATATGGGATATTGGCGTGCTCAGGAGGAATTGCACAACAAATGTTGTGGTCCGGTTTTTCCTGTTACCCTTGCGAAAATAAAAAAATTGGAGTTTAAAGTAACATTTTTGTGACAAAAGTTAAATGTTCATTTTTTTCTTCCACATTCCAAAATTCCTGTGAAGCACCTGAAGGGTTAATAAACTTCTTGAATGTGGTTTTGAGCACCTTGAGGGGTGCCGTTTTTAGAATGGTGTCACTTTTGGGTATTTTCTGTCATAAAGGCCCCTCAAAGTCACTTCAAATGTGATGTGGTCCCTAAAAAAAATGGTTTTGTAAATTTTGTTGGAAAAATGAGAAAACGCTTGTCAACTTTTAACCCTTATAACTAACTAACAAAAAAAAAATTTTGGTTCCAAAATTGTGCTGATGTAAAGTAGCCATGTGGAAAATGTTATTTATTAACTATTTTGTGTGACATATCTCTCTTATTTAAGGGCATGAAAATTCAAAGTTTGAAATTTGCGAAATTTTAAAAATTTTTGCCAAGTTTCCAATTTTTTCACAAATAAACATAAGTCGTATCAAAGAAATTTTACCACTATCATGAAGTACAATATGTCACAAAAAGTAAGCATTAGACATACCGGTAAAAGGTTTTCTAGTAGTCCTTCATGACTGCACCCTCAGGAGGACGTCATTCATATCTCTAATAGGGACAGGAAACACAGAAGGGTTTAAAAGCCCCCACCTCCACCCATACCTTTTATTGATTTTTTTTATTTAACTTCTATCTATGTTAACATCACACAGCAGAATGGAATATTAGGGGGGGGGGATGTAATAGGTGCTGTCATGAGGGACTCCTGGAAAACCTATTACCGGTAGGTCTAATGCCTACTTTCCAGGACGTCCCTCCTGACAGCACCCTCAGAAGACTACCAGAGTATACATTCAGGGAGGGATTATAGCTTGGAGGACCTTCTTTCCAAAAGCCATTTTTTGGCCAGACAGAATGTCCAGTCTGCAAAAAGTGTTTAAGCTTGTCCATGTTGTAGCCCTACATATTTGATCCACAGATGCTCCTGCTCGTTCTGCCCATGACGTAGCCATTGCACGCGTAGAATGGGCTCTAATATTTCCTTGAGGAGGAGGCTATATGTATCACTTATGTTATTCACCTTGCCAGAGTCGTTTTTGAAACCCTTTTTCCTTTGTTTTTACCTGTGAACTGTACAAACAGGTTAGGGTCAATTCGCCAGTTTTTTGTAATTTCTATATATTGAAGAACTACTCTCCTGACATCTAGGGAGTGAAAGGCTAGCTCTTGCTCATTTCTATGGTCCTGAGAGAACCAGGGTAAAACTATTTCTTGATTCATGTGAAAAGGTGTTACCACTTTTGGTAAGAATGCCGGATCAAGTCTGAAGATGATACAGTAATCTAAATTCTTTAGGTAGGGATCCCTTATTGTGAATGCTTTTATTTCCCCAATGTTTCTTCCAGTGGTTATAGCCACTAAAAAGGCCATTTTTAAGGAGAAAAATTTTTCACTTGGCTCCCTGATGGGCTTATAAGGTTGTTTGCACAGGTTATTTAGGATTGCATTCAAATCCCAAGGAGGGATATGAATTTTTACTGTCGGCCTCATTCTCGTTGTGGCTTTAATGAATCTCTCAATCCATGGATGACCTGCTAGAGAAAAATCCATGAAAGTACTCAGGGCTGCAATCTGCACTTTTAGAGTGCTAGGTCTTAGACCTTTGTCAAAACCGACCTGTAGGAATTCTAACACTTCTGGGATGTTAGGACTAGAATCTTCCATTGCTGATTCCCTGTATAGCGCACAAAACCTCTTCCATATTTTTGTGTAGATTGCTGATGTCACAGGTTTCCTACTATTTTGCATTGTTGATATAACAGCGTCTGAGAGCCCATTGGACCTTAGGATTTGCCTTTCAGGATCCAGGCTTAGAG
Source organism: Phyllobates terribilis (assembly GCF_046119375.1). Classification (NCBI taxonomy): domain Eukaryota; kingdom Metazoa; phylum Chordata; class Amphibia; order Anura; family Dendrobatidae; genus Phyllobates; species Phyllobates terribilis. The sequence continues at coordinate 9,782,022 of NW_027362769.1, read as the reverse complement.
TTGTAGAAATGTCACGCTGGGATGGTATAACGATCCTTGGAAGAGTCGGTAGATCCTGTCTCTCTGGCAGAATGATTGGATCCTCCAGGGCCATTTTCTTCAGTAAAGGAAACCAGTTCCTCCTGGGTCAAAACGGTAGGATTATTATCACTTTGGCCTGGTCTTCCTGTATCTTCCTTAATAGTACTGGAATTAAGGGTAGAGGCGGAAATGCGTAAGCCAGGTCCATGTCCCATTTCTGGGACAGAGCATCGACCCCTGATGGTCTGTCTCTTGGGTTGAGGGAATTTTTTTTTTGTTTTTGCGTTTTCCTGAGTGGCGAATAGATCAAATTGAGGAGAACCCCATTGGAGTTGTATGCGACAGAATTCCTCCCAATTCAGCTCCCATTCTGTTTGTTGTATAGTTTTCCGACTGAGGAAGTCTGCCACAGACTTCTGAGACCCTTTCAGATGTATCGCCATTATTGAAAGTACTGTTTTTTCTGTCCACTGAAAGATCTTGCTTGATAAGGCTTGCAGCTGGTGATGTCTTGGCCCCCCTTGATGTCTGAGGAAAGCCACGGTTGTCATATTGTCCAACAGGACTCTGACATGTTGTTGTTTCAAATCCATCTGACATCTTTTCAATGTTTCCCAGACCGCTAGGAGTTCTCTTAGGTTTGATGATCCAGGAAGGTATTGTGCGTGCCAGGTACCTTGTAGGTACTGATCTTTCACATTTGCTCTCCAGCCCCTGCTGCTTGCTTTGGTGGTGTGGATGATGAAGGGAAACAACTTCCACCTGACTCCTTTCTCCAGGTTGGTTCTTAAAGTCCACCACTTCAGAGATAACCTTGTCAGGAATAACAAGGAAATCTTCTTGTCCAGACCATCCATCTTCCTGTTCCAAGATCTCAGGATCTGATGCTGAAGAGGTCTTGAAATTGGCTCCACCGAACTGCAGGTATGGAGGCTGTCATCAGACCTAGAACTTTCATGCATTCTCTGATGGAAATCTTTGATTTTCTCCCGAAAGCGATGACTCTATCTCTGAGATCTGTTCGCTTCTCATCTTGAAGAAAATACATCTGTCATTCCGAGTCCAGAAGGATCCCTAGGAATATTTTTCTTCTTCCCGGTAACAGGTCTTATTTTTTCCAGTTTATAATCTAATCTAGATTTTTTAGAACCAAGGTGGTTGAGGATGAACTGGCTTTTAGTTGCTGGGGAGAGTTTGTGATTAGTAGGAAATTGTCCTCTCTTAAGAAAACCATAACCTCGGGTACTAGTTTGGTGAAAATGCATGGGGCCGAGGAGAGACCAAACGGGAGACATCTGAATTGATAATGTTGCATGGCCTGCCCGTCTTTCTATACAAATCTTAGATAATTCTGACCTTGGGGGTGAATGGGTACATGATAATATGCCTCCTTGAGGTCTAATGTGCACATCACTATGTTCTCCCCGACCAGGGGAATCGTTGATCTGATGGATTCCATTTTGAATTTTTTGTACGCAACTGACCTGTTCAACAACTTTAGGTTTCTAAATGTGCGGTAGTCGCCTCCTGTTTTTTTTTTTTATCGAGAACAGGTTTGAATAGTATCCCGAAAACTGTTCGTCACTGGCACCGGTATTACTACGACTGCTTGTAACAGCTTTCCCACATCCGTCAGAAATTTTTGTAGGACTAGTGGAGACTGGGCAGTCGTTAGATAGATTCTCTCCTGGGGAACCCTTACCATCTCTGTTTTGAACCCATCTGCAATTAATTGGAGTATCCATGGATTGCTGGATATCCCCAACCATGCGTCTAGAAAATGTTGGAGTCTTCCTCCTACTTTGATGGCGTCATTGTCTACACAAGCTATTTCCCATACTAGGAAAGGTATTCCTGCCTTTACCCCCTTTCGGGTAGCTCCATCTACCTGATTCTCCCTTTGCAGTGTATTCTGGTTTCTGTTGGGAATGTGGTCTCCGAAAGGATGTAATATTCCTCTTTTTTTCCTCTGGAAATCCTTTCTTTTCGTCCGAGGCCTTTTCTAGCATATCATCTAGAACCAGGCCGGGCACTCGGAGGGCAGAAAAAGGAATGGAGCATAACTTGTTCTTGGAGTGGTTTTCCCCAGACCAGGTCTAAAGCCATATTGCTCGCCTAGCCGTATTAGATAAAGCATCATTTCTTGCAGCAAATCTAATTGATTCGGCTGAGGCGACGCCCATAAACTTAGTTGCCATTCTTAGCAGAGGAATGGAGTCTCGGATCTCATCTCTGGAAGTCTTGTTCCTCAGATGGTCTTCTAATTGTTGTAACCAAATAATCATAGATCTTGCTACTGAGGTCGCTGCAATGTTTGATTTGATTACTGCAGCTGAGGTTTCCCAAGGTTTTTTGAGGAGGTTGTCTGCCTTCCTGTCCATGGGGTCTTTTAAGCATGACAAGTCTTTGAAAGGAATCTACGTCTTCTTTGCTACCCTAGCTATCGAAAGATCAATTTTGGGAATCTCTTCCCAAACTTGATTTCCTCTGGTTCCAAAGGCAAACAGGATCTGAAACTTCTGAGAATGACTAATCTTTTTTCTACCTCCTCCCATTCCTCTAAAATCATGGCTTTAATATGATTATTGACAGGGAATACTCTGTTCATGCGGGTTCTCAACCCTCCGAACATTTCATCTTGTACCGAGAAGGGCTGTCGGGTGTCTTCTACTTTCATAGTCTTTCTTACTGAAGATAAAAGTGGCTAAGTGTTTTCCCATGAAAAGAGATATTTTTTCCTTTCCTCAGGGGGAACTGAACCTTTCATCCTGTTCAGGATCGGAGTAAACTGACAATTCTTCCTCCTCCTCTGAACTGGATTCCCCACCGGGATCTTTTTTGTCTAGGCCAGGCTGGGAAGTTTGTGGGGGGATTAAATCCGCAACTCAACTTTGGACCTCCTCCCTTATTATGGATCTTATGTCGGACATAAAGGAGGAATGTTCATCCTTGACTACTCGGGCAATACAGTCGGTGCATGGTTGCTTCCCATATGTATCCGGTAGCTTTAGGTTACAGATGGCCCATCTTTTCCCTTTTTTCTTAGGGGTTGATGACGTTGTGGATTTTTTTAGAGATCTCCTTGTCTTACAACAACAAGGGATCATATATTAATATATAACTGAAGGCAGATGGTAACACGGCAAACTAGACAAGGGAACTCTCGTTAACTCACTTGTACCGGGGGTTCAGCTGGCATATCAGGGCAACCAGTGGTTAGTCCTTCCATAGCTGGTGGCCAGGACACACTGATAACATCAGATCTAGCCCCACAATTAAATAGCATTTGTCTCATCTGTCTTCCATCTGTTTCGTCAAAATAGGTGTGTTCCCTTTAATTACAGGTTTGGTGCCATTTTTTTCAAATGGAGACCAGAAACTGGAAGTGCTTTCCAGCGTAGAACGCACGCCAGCTACTAGAGGCGTGCATTCCACTGCCCCTGTAACCGGAAGTGCTGCTCACTCTTCTCCTCTGTGCGCATAGGACCGCATGCAGGGCTGCAGAAGCATGGACCCAGAGCCCCCTTTTTCAGGGGCAAACGGACCACCTTGGGAGCAACCGCTTGACCGGATAGGCTAAGGGACCCTTGTTTGACGGGGTGTCGGCCTCCGGACCGTGGCAGAAGGAAGGAGAGGAGTGCGAGGACCCCATCCCGATCCTCCTGTGTCCGGCATCATGAGCTCCTGTTCACTGGAAGTAAGTCTTCTGCATCCTGTCTCTGATAGGGACAAGAAAAACACCGAAGGTATGGGTGGAGGGGGGTGCCTTTTAAACTCTTCTGTGTTTCCTGTCCCTATTAGACATATGAAGGACGTCCTCCTGAGTGTGCTGTCAGGAGGGACGTCCTGGAAAAACAATCTCAGAATCAGTGGGATCCGTTGAAGCGTTCCAGACATATTACCTATTAAAGTGACAGTGGTCAGAATTGTAAAAATTGGCCTGGTCATTAACATGCAAATCATCCTCGGGGGTAAAGGAGTTAAACAGAACCTGAATCCGTTTACTTAATGAATACGATAGATCGAATTGATCATAAATAAGGTACAGAAAACACTGGCACACTAGTGTGTTTTTAATTTAATTCATTTACCACATATATTTTTAAGAAAGTATCAAATAAAAGTCATGTTTTAACGCATCCCTAAATTAGGGTTTATTTACTCCTCTGGGTAATATGGTAATTGTAATGTGGTATCCCTATAAGGGTGTGTACACCTCTTGTTAGATTCATTTTGGAAACTAGACCCCTCAGGGAACTTATCTAGATGTGTGGTGGGCACCTTGAACCCCCAGGTGATTCACAGCAGTTTATAACATTGAGCCTTGAATATAAAAAAAATTCAATTTTTCACACAAAAATGATTGTTTTAGACCCAAATTTTGCATTTTCACAAGGGTAGCAGGTGAAATTGCACCATATAATTTGTTGCGCTGATACCCCTATATGTAGTGGAAAACTAATGTTTGGGCGCATGACGGCTCAGAAGGAGAAACGCAGACTTTGATGGAATGGTCTGCAGGTGTCATGTCGCGTTTGGAGAGCTCCTGATGTGCTTAATCAGTGAACACCATTTGACTTTTTGAATGTAAAATTTGCTTAAATAATTAGCGGACGCCATGTTGCTTTTGGGTAGCCTCTGATGTACCTAAACAGTGGAAACCCCCCACAAGTGACCCCATTTTAGAAGCTATACCCCTCATGGAATGTATCTAGATGTGTGGTGAGCACCTTGAACCCCCAGATGCTTCACAGATGATAACAGATGATATAATGTAGAGCCGTGAAAATGAAAAAAAATATTTTTCCCACAAAAATGCTGTTTTAGCCCAAAATTTTTTTCATTTTTACAAAAATAGCTGGAGAAATTGGACTCCAAAATTTGTTGTGCAATTTCTCCTGAGTACAATGAAACCCCATAAGTGGTCGAAAACTACTTTTGAGGCACAGTGCAAAACTCAGAAGGGAAGAAGCGCCATATTGGAGTTCATATTTTGCTGGGCTGATTTGATGGTGCCATGTCACTTTGGCAGAGCCTCTGAGGCGCCAGAACAGCAGGCCCCCCATAAGCGAAGCCATTTTACAAACTACACATCTCAATTCATCAGTGTTCATATTGACACCACAGGTGGGTCACAGAATTTTATACTATTGGGCAATGAAGAAAAAAAATAATTACATTTTTACCACCAAAATTTTGTTTTAGCCCAGATTTTACATTTTCACACTAGGATATGGGTAAAAATGCCACCAAAATTTGTCCCACAATTTCTGCTGAATGTAGAAATATCCCATATGTGGCTGTACAGTACTGTTTAGCCATATGGCAAGACTCGGGAGGGATGGAGCGCTATTTGCCTCGTGGAGCGCAGATTTTCCAAGAATAGTTTGACGACTCCATATACAGAGCCTCTAAGGGTATGGGCCCACGATAAGGAGCCGCTGCTGCCCTGACGTTGCGGAAGAGCCACACCACTTGCACTTATGCAAATGAGCGGCGCAATTTTTTTTTTCCACATGCAGACTTTCCTCATTGATGTTAGTCTATGGGGAAAGTCCACATGCGAACCCGAAAGAGAAATTGACATGCTGCAGTCCCGAAAGACGCGCCACATGTCAGTTTCCGTGGGTGATCCGCAGGTGCATAGAGACGAATAGTGGACATGGGATTTCTAGAAATCCCATCCACTATGCTGTAACATCTGGACGCTGCGAGTTTGACGCTGCATAAATGCAGCTTCAAACCCGCCGCGGCTCCTGATTGTGGGCACATACCTTAAGGCTATTAGTGAAGAGGAAAAAAGCCAGTACCTCTGTACCGCCTGTTGCCAATAATCGCTAGTATTGTTAGGGATCGTGTTCAACACTTAGCCCCATGTGTCCCGGGTGCTACTCATGAAAAAAACTATTGTAATAGTCCGTATAAGAAGAAAAAGAAGTAGCACTCACCGGTGCTGTAAGAACACTTCTTTATTCTATTACATTAAATACGATGATGCAGGGGAGCATGTGGAACACATTACGGAACACATTCAACGGGTCCTGTGTTACCTGGGTATAAAGAATAAAGAAGTTTTAAAGGACCGGTGAGTGCTACTTCTTTTTCTTCTTATACAGACTATACCTTAAGGCTATGTGCCCACGATCCGGACGAGCAGCGCTTTGGACGCAGCATATTTTATTTCTGTGTTCATTGAACCATGCGGACTTACCGCATTCAGTACATTGTAGTGATCAAATGTCTCTTGCGGAGACTAGCAACTCTGCAAGAGAAATTTACATCCTACGGTCTTGAAAGACACCCCACATGTCAGTGTCCGTGGGTGATCCGCAGCCTCAGATGCACACATAGTGGACATGGGATTTCTAGAAATCCCATCCACTATGCTGTAACATGTGGCTGCTGCTGGGTTTGACGCTGCATAAATACGCAGGGTCAAACCCGCAGGGGCTCCTGATCGTGGGCACATACCCTAAGTATTAGAAGAGCAGAATCCCCTCTCATTTTGGAAATTATACCCCTTTGGAAATTTATCTACAGGTGTAGTGACTATTTTGACTCCATGGGTGTTTTCCAGAAACAAGCAGCAGTGGATATTGCTGAGTGAAAATTACAAACTGCCGTTGCAGTGACCAGCACGTTGTAGTGCCCGTACATTGTTCTCAGTTCATGTTTCTGGATACATGCACCTGTAAATTAGACGGGCTGTCATCGCTACAGAAATGCCAAATGGTGATGCCATAGGTTCGCCAGCACTGGTCTAATCCATACTTTCCAAATTTCCCAGGTCCCACAGAAACATTCAGGAAATACGCAAAGGGAAGGTTGTTTGTGTCCTGGTGCCTTAGAAATTAGAGACACAGGAGTTGAGGGAGCGGAGAATAGGCATGGAGTGGATAGAGAACAGTAATGGAAGGGCATGGCCTTAAAATGTCTGTGCTCAGCCTCACCCTGATGCCACCTACTGAAAGTTGGCAAGTATAATCTAGTTGCTCAGTCAAAAGACGGACATACATTTACTTTTTCAGTCAGGGACAAGTGTATGCTACCATTCCACAAGCACCGATAAGAATGAAACCACTACACAGCAGCCATCTACTTGCAGTGATCAGATACTAGTTCTAAAGAAGACTATGTAGAGTATTATCACACTGCAAACTACACAAGTGTGCACCACCGATCAGATGCAGTCATAGGTCATCTTTGAGTGTGTAATGCAGCAGCTTGCTAGCATTACTGTAAATGGTCCAGGATGTGTTTTACCTGACCATGTACCTTCCCCTTTAACTGACTGGTCACATGACTGTGACATCACAAAGGTCCTGTATGCACAGTAAAGGTCTGTACACTTGACTGGGACAGCACACAGGTCCTATACACACAGCTGACTGATCACATGACTGTGACATCAGTAAGGTCCTGTCAGTTTGTGTGTGTGTGCACAGGATATATAAACCCTGGTAATTTGAGACAGGTGTGTTCGGTGTGAGGTGTGAGGTCTGTGCTCCGTGTGTGTGGGACACCGTTTGTGAGAGGCCTAGTGAGGCCTGGCAGCCTGAAAGGCAAAGACTGGATCCTGTGCGGATGCTAGTGGCCTTGGAAGGCAGCGGCTTTGGAGTGAAGCCTGGTACCTGAAAGGTCGAGCCTGGATCCTTTGTGGATGTCAGTGGCCTTTGAGGGAGAGCTGGCTTGGTGAGGAGTCCTGAAAGGCAAAGCCTGGATCCTGTGTGGATGTCAGTGGCCTTTGAGGGAACGACGGCTGGAGACCCCTACCTGGGAAGCCACAAAGCCACAGTGGTGGCAGATTAAATGAACTGCAGCAACTAAACCCGGCAAAGGTAATACACTTTGTTACATGGACTGTGTTATGGACATTGATAATTTATTACCTTGCCGTAGGCTGTAACCTGGAGCAAGTGGGCCTGTGTGCCACTTGGCTCGTGAATATTATAGATATGTGTGTCGGCGTGCCACTGAGTTGGACCCGGTGAACTGTGGCTTATGAAGTAATAAACTGCATCATTGTGAGAAAAATGTAAAGACATTGCACGTGTGCATTGATTGTCGCAGCGAAGCGAGTATCCCCCATTATGATGACTAGCGCTGCCTTACAAGTGTTATGTATTATAACTATCACCAGTTCTTACGTGTGTTAATAAACATCAGTAAGACCATGCTTACATGAAGACTTTTTCTTACACAGCTACTAACTATACTCTTGCAACATAGCTTTGTTAGAAAAATGTAGAGTAAGCATTATTCATGCATTTCCAGGGGGAATATTAAAGGTGTGGTGGAGTACACTGTACATGCCAGTCTCAATGAAGAGGTGTAGTGGAATACACTGTACACGTCAGTTTCAATGAAGGGATGTGAAGAAGAACACTGAACACGCCAGTCTCAATGAAGGAGTGTGGTGGAATACACTGTACACGCCAGTCTCAATGAAGGGGTGTAGTGGAATACACTGTACACGTCAGTCTCAATGAAGGGATGTAGTGGAATACACTGTACACGTCGGTCTCAATGAAGGGTTGTGGTGGAATACACTGGACACACCAGTCTCAATGAAGGGGTGTGATGAAGTACACTGAACACGCCAGTCTCAGTGAAGAACTGTGATGGAGTACACTGTACATGCCAGTTTCAATGAAGGGTTGTGGTGGAATACACTGAACACGCCAGTCTCCGTGAAGGAGTGTAAATCTCTGAAATACGTGATTCAGACTTAACCAACGGCGAAGATTCCCTATAATGAGGCAAATGGAGGCACTGTGGGAGCCATCTGGCCTGTGATCCGGCGGTGTCTGTCTTTTTAGGCGTGCACAAAAGTGCTGTCGGCCACAGTTTTGTGCACTTCTGAAAAGGACATCGCTGATCAGAAGCCAGGCGGAGTCCAGAGTAACTTCTGCCTCGTTATAGTGAATGGATCCCTTGAGGGTTTCATCTGAATCACATCATTCGGAGATTTAGATGAAAACCCCAATGTAAGGGCTCAGCGTAGAACGCTGAATGAATGTGATCCGAACAAAGGCTTCAAATCAATCCACAAAAAAACAAGTCCCCACTCAGGTCCGTCATCTGTCAATGGAAATATAGGGGCTTCCATGTTATTGGTAGCACAAAGGCTCTGGAAAAGGGCTATGGCTCCTCACCCACCAAAAGAAATTCTGCAAATTCTGCGCTCCCAAATCCAAATGCCCCCTCCCTTCTGAGCCCCAGTGTGTCTACACCACATATAGCATCCACATGTTTGGCATTTCTGTAGCGCTGACAGCCTGTCTAATTTACAGGTGCATGTCTCCAGAAGCATTAGCTGAGCACAACGTACTGGTCACTACAACGTCCATGGAGTCAAAATTAGCGCTCTTCCCTCCCAAGCCTCGCCGTATGACTATGCAGTACTGTACAGCCACATATGGCGTATTTCTACATTCAGCAGAAACAACTTTTGGTGGCATTTTTACCCATTTCAAAGTGTGAAAATGTAAAATCTGGGCTAAAACAAAGATTTGGTGGTAAAATTGTAATTATTTTTTCTTCACTGCCCAATGGTAGAACATTATGTGACCCACCTGTGGTGTCAATATGATCACTGCACCCCTAGATGAATTCATTAAGAGGTGTAGTTTGTAAAATGGGGTCTCTTATGGGTGGTCTGCTGTTCTGGCACCTCAGGAGCTCTACCAATGTGACATGGCACCCTCAAACCAGTCCATCAAAATCTGAACTCCAATATGGTGCTTCTTCACTTCTGAGCTTTGCGCTGTGCATCAAAAGTAGTTTTTGACCACATATGGGGTATCGGCGTACACAGGAAAAATTGCACAACAAATTTTGGGGTCAATTTTCTTCTGCGATCCTTGTGAAAATTAAAAAATGTGAGCTAAAACAACATTTTTGTGGAAAAAAATATTTTTTTTTTTTCATTTTTACCGATCCACGTTGTAAAACTCTGTGAAGCACCTGGGGGATCAAGGTGCTCACCACACATCTAAATAAATTCCTTAAGGGGTCTAGTTTCCAAAATGGTGTCAATTGTAGGGGGTTTCCTATCTTTAGGCACATCAGGGGCTCTCCAAACGCTAATTATTCAAGCAAATTTTACATTCAAAAAGTCAAATGGCACTCCTTCCCTTCCGAGTCATGCCGTTCGCATAAACAGTGATTTTACTCCTCATATGGGGTGTCAACTTACTCAGGAGAAATTGCACAACAAATTTTGGGTCCCATTTTTTCCTGTTACTTTTGTGAAAAAACTTTGAGTCTACAGTAAAATTTTTGTGAAAAACAAATGTTCATTGTTTTCTTCCACATTCCAAAAATTCCTGTGAAGCACCAGAAGGGTTAATAAAATCCTTGAATGTGGTTTTGAGCACCTTGAGGGGTGCACTTTTTAGAATGTTGTCTTTTTCGGTATTTTCTTTCATAAAGGCCCCACCAAAGTCACTTCAAATGTGATGTGGTCACTAAAAAAATGGTTTTGTAAAGTTTGTTGGAAAAATTAGAAATCGCTGGTCAACTTTTAACCCTTATAACTTCCTAATGAAAAAAAATTTTGGTTCCAAAATTGTGCTGATGTAAAGTATACATGTGGGAAATGTTATTTATTAACTATTTTGTGTGACATATCTCTCTGATTTAAGGGCATGAAAATTCAATGTTTGAAAATTACGAGATTTTCAAAATTTTTGCCAAATTTATGATTTTTTCACAAATAAACGCAAATCATATCAAATAAATGTTACCACTATCATGAAGTATAATATGTCATGAAAAAACAGTCTCAGAATCAGGGGGATCCGTTGAAGCTTTCCAGAGTAATTACCTCATAAACTGACAGTGGTCAGAATTGTAAAATTTGGCCTGGTCATTAACGTGCAAACCACCCTCGGGGGTAAAGATGTTAGAGGTCTTGTAATCCGGCCAATTTATGCTCTTGTTTTATTTCTGCTGCCCCCTGAGGATTATATTTTTTGCCCTTTATTTAATGCAAATTGGTATGGTCTTTTCCAAAGGGGAGTGGCACACGGGGCAATAATGCAGAGCTCCAAATACAAACCCCAACCAAAGAATCCTGTGAGCAGTACCCCTTCAGCAAAGACCATAAAGATTAGCACTAAATAAAAAGTCCCCTATCTCTGGAACTGTATGGCAGATTTAAAAAAAAAATGACTCAGGAACAGAGGGATTAACATAAGAGCAAAAACTGGCCACTTTGACCTAGTGACAAGACCTCTTTAAGGGGTTAGCTCAATTGTAATGGTGTTTTTTTTACATTAACAGTATTGTGCAAAAGTTTTGACAGGTCTGGAAAAAATGCTGAAAAGTAAGAATGCTTTAAAAATATAAGTGTTAAAAGTATATTTTTATCAATAAACAAAAATTAAATCTAAACTAAATCAATATTTTGTGTGAACAGCCTTTCCTTCAAAACAGGAGAAAGTAAGGATTTTTTTAGGATTATAGTCAGGTGTGTAAGTAACTAATTATACCAACCAGGTAATAATAATCATCATTTTGATATGTACAGTGGCTTGCGAAAGTATTCAAACCCTTGGCTTTTTGCCTACTTAGTCACATTACAACCTGTGTTTAAATATTGTTGTACGAAAAGGAAAAACTGGAAGGAGACAAAGCACTAAATAGGGTCTTATCTGGGTAGCAATATTAACAGAAATGCACAAATTGTGCTCACTTGATTGGGTTATGTGCAGACAACCACTGATAGCGCTTAAAGCTGCTGCAGACCCACAAGAAGATGAAAACATAAAACAAAGGAGCAAATGTAGGCAACGATCGTGGTTGTTCTGATGAAGAAGTTGTATACTTTGAAACGCGTTGAAGAATAAACCACTACTACTGGATTGGCATCTTCCATTCTTTCACGGCACTGCCGAACAACTCATTTGCTTGTTCCTTTTATGTAAATATTCTTGTAATTTGATTTGTATGTGATGCATCTAAATGGTCTGAGTTGGTGAAGTGAAGTGAGAAAAATATAAGCATAAATTAAATTTATGGGATCAAATAACTAAAAATTGGCATGTGCATATGTATTCACCCCTTTTGCAATTAAGCCCTTAAAAAATTCTGGTGCAAGCATTTACCTTTATAAGTCATATGCTTAGTGAAAGGAAGTCTACCTGTGTGAAATCTAAGTGTCACATGGTCTGTCAGTATATACACACCTTTTCTGAAAGGACAGGAATCTGCAGCACCATTAAGCAAGAGGCACCACTAACCAAAGAAAACCATGAAGACCAAGGAAATATCCAAACAAACCAGGAACACAGCTATTGAGAAGTACAAGTCAGGATTGGGTTAGAAAAAAAATCCCAATCTTTGATGATCACCCGGAGCACCATTAAATCCATTATCGTCAAATGGAACAGACATGGTAGCACAACAAACCTGCCAAGAGAGGGCCAAACACCAAAACTCTCAGCCTGGGCAAGGAGGGCATTAATCAGAGATCCAGCACAGACACCAAAGGTAACCCTGAAGGAGCTGCAGAGTTCCTAAGCAGAGACTGGAGTATCAGTCCATACAACCACAATAAGCCACACACTGCACAGAGCTGGCCTTTATGGAAGAGTGGGTAGAAAAAATCCTTTTCTTAAAATTGTAAGGCTCATTTTGAGTTTGACAAAAGACATGCGGGACACTCCCCAAATGTATGGAGAGAGGTGCTGTGGTCAGATGAGACCAAAATTGTACATTTTATCCACCAAGGTAAAAGCTATATATGGCGCCAAACCAACACAGCTCATCACCCCAAGAACACAATCCCCACAATGAAATGTGGTGGCAGCATCATGTTGTAGGTATGTTTATCAGCAGCAGGGACAGGGAAAATGGTCAGAGTCAGGGGGAAGATAGATGGTACGAAATACAGGGATATTCTTGAGCAGAACCTATTTCAGTCTGTCAATGATTTGAGACTGCGACGAAGGTTCACCTTCCAACAAGACAATGTCCCAAACTACTCATGCAACACTCGATTGGAAGGGTAAACGTGGAAATGTTTAGGAGTGGCCTAATCAAAGCCCAGACTTTAATCCAATTGAGAAACTGTGGTCAGATTTGCAGATTGCTGTTCACCAGTGAAAACCATCAAACTTGAAGGAGTTGGAGCAGTTTTGCCTTGAGAAATGAGCAAAAATCCAAGTGGCATGTTGTGGAAAGCTCATAAATACTTATCTAAAGCGACTTACAGCTGTAATTGCCGGAAAAGGAGACTCTTCAAAGTACTGACTTTAGGGAGGTGAATAGTTATGCACACTGAAGTTTACAGTTATATTGTCCTATTTGCTCTTTGCTTCACAATAAAAAGAAAACCAAATGTTCACAATTGTAGGTATGTTCTTTACATGAACTGATGCAAACCCTCAAAAACACTGTGAAATTCCAGGTTGTGAGGTAGCAAAACACAAAAAAATGCCAAGGGGGTGAATGCTTTTGCAAGACACTGTAAGTTGAATCAGAAACAGTTGTTTAGTAGGCTTAAAACAGGGTGAGGAACAGCTAAACTCTGCTAAAAATATGAGGTTGTTAAAGACAATCATGTATTCTTTAGAGAAGATTGGCCTGAAGTGGTCTTCATAGAAGAATTGTGATACTTGACATGCAAACAAGGCAAAGTGAAACAAATATATGCACGAAAACATAGGAACTGGGGTGCAGAAAATATCAGCAAGTGCAGTTGACTGATGAGTCAAAATGTAAAATATTTGGCTGTAACAAAATGCAGTTTGTTCCCCAAGAGGCTACAGAGCGGTACAATAATGTTTGCATGCAGATAACAGTGAAGTATGGTTGAGGTTCCTTGCAAGTTTGAGGCTGCATTTCAGCAAATAAGGTTGTGGATTTGGTCAGGATGTTGTCTTCAATGCTGAGAAATACAGGCAGATACTTTTCCATAATGCAATACCATCAAGGAGACGTCTGATTGGCTCCATATTTATTTTGCAGTAGGACAATGACCCAATCATACAGCCAATGTCATTAAGAATTATCTTCAGCGTAAAGAAGAACAAGGTGTCCTGTAAATGATAATATAGCTCCCAAAGATCCTTGATCTCAACATGGTCGAGTCTGTATGGGACTACAAGAAGAGACTGAAGGAATTGGGCAAGCCTATATCCACAGAAGATCTTTGGTTCTTCAGAATGTTCTGTACAAAATCCCTGCCGAACTTCTTCCTAAACTGTGTGCGCAACTGTACATACACTTTGTCTACAATTAGTAGGCAAGTGAGTATTTTGACCATATCATCATAAACTTGAATGCTTATTGGATGAAGCAGATCAGGTGATGTGTATTTGTGTAATGCGAGAGGATGTGGTCTAAGGATACAACTAGTGTTGAGCCACCCCCGTAGTGTTCGGGTTCGGTTCATCGAACACCGGGATGTTCGTGGAACTGTTCGTCGAACACCTTAGAACACTGTCGAACACCGTTAAAACCAATGGCAGGCAAACAAAAACACATAGAAAACACCTTCAAAGGTGTCCAAAAGCTGACAAACTGCTCAGAAGACACTCTCTTTAAAAAAGCCGGCCGGCAATTCAGCAGCGGCATACACCGGTACCCGACAATTTAGTACAGAAAGAATAGAGCATCACACATAGATTAGATAGATAGAAACATGTCAGTCACATGTATAATAAGTACAGTGATAGTGTTGATTATTGTACTTGTCATTTAGTGTTAAAATAAAGGATTTATTAAAAAAAAAAAATTGGCGTGGGGTTTCCCGTAATTTTAGTCTCTAGCAGAGGTTAAGCAGACGGCTGGGGCAGGTGTTTGAAGCCTGTTAAGGGGGTAATACCCACGGAGCTTCCCAGGCTACTAATATCAGCCCCCAGCTGAATACCTAGCCTTTACTAGCTATTAAAATGGGGGACCCAAAAAAAAAATGACATGGGGTCCCCCCTATTTTAATAGCTAGCAAAGGCTAGGCAGACAGCTGGGGGCTGATATTAATAGCCCAGGAAGGGTGCCATGAATATTGGCCCCCTTCCAGGCTAGAAACACCAGCTGTCAGCCGCCCCAAAAATGGCGCATCCATAAGATGCGCCAATTCTGGCACTTAGCCTCGCTCTTCCCACTGCCCTGTAGTGGTGGCAGTGGGGTAATAGGGCTGGGGTTGATGTCAGCTTATAATGCTAGCTGACATCAAGTCCAGGTTAGTAATGGAGAGGCGTCTATAAGACACCCCCATTACTAACCCCATAGTCAAAGTTAAAAAAAACACAACACCCAGAATAAAGTCCTTTAATTGAAATAAACACACTATTCTTTAATGTTCTAAATTAAACCATACTTACCGTCACGCCCATTCCAGCTGAAGCCAACGATCTGCAATAAAAGTAAAATAATAAACCTATCTCATCCTTACCTTTCTATGGTTCCCAGGACGGCTCCAGCTCTGCTACATTCACAAGACAGGCTGGATCGCAGCTGAAAGCTGCCATCCAGCTTGCCATGCTGCAGACACTGAGAAGCGCAGGCATGCTTGCGCTCCTCAGTGTCTGGCTGTGACGGCATCCTGATGAGCCCAGTTTATGTCCAATGAACTCAGCTCACCTCATGCACGTCACTGACAGCGTGGGAGAATTCTCCTGCGCATGCAGTGAGCATGCGGGAATTCTCCTGCACTCATGGCAAGCGCAGGAGAATTCTCCCACGCTGTCAGTGACGTGCATGAGGTGAGCTGAGTTAATTGGACATGAAATCGGCTCATCTGGATGCCGTCACAGCCAGACACTGAGGAGTGCAAGCATGCCTGCGCTTCTTAGCGTCTGCGGCATGGCAAGCTGGATGGCAGCTTTCGGCTGCGATCCAGCCTGTCATGTGAATGTAGCAGAGCTGGAGCCATCCTGGGAACCATGGAAAGGTAAGGATTAGTGTTGATCGAGCACTAAAATGCTCGGGTGCTCGAAGCTCGGGCCGAGCTCGCCGTGATACTCGGGTGCTCGACCCGAGCAACGAGCCCAATGTTAGTCTATGGGAGACTCGAGCATTTTTGCGGTGGCACCCCCGGCAGTCTTTTAAAAGCCTAACAAGTGCCCAAAACGATAGTGACAGTGCTCAAATGACATGGGGACAGCATGGGGATCGCCCCAGGAAGCATTTATGCCCCCCAGGTCACTGCTGTCAACAACGTGGTCAGAGGTATTAAGCCACTTTTACGAGCTCACAATAAAACGTTCAAAAACGAAACTGAAACATTTTTCCTGTGAAATATGTTAAGGAATTTCTTTTCCAGGGTAAAGACTTGTGTATAAGGTAAAATAAATAACCAAAAACAAAAATACTCCTCCACACCTTGGGCTATGTTCACAAGTAGCATTTTTTATGCATTTTTGCACTTTTGTATTGCTTTCAACTGTGACAAATGCATTCACCGGGAAATGTCATTTTAACATTTTACAACCTTATCTGGCCATGTGCTGTGTGACACATGCATAAAGTGCTGAAAAGACATGGGAACAGCATGGGGAAGACCCCTGGAAGCATGTCTGACACCCAGGTCACTGTCTAAAAGTGTGCCCATCATAAGTGATACTTGCCGCATCAGAAGATGCAGACTTGCAACTATCCCCGTGCAAGTTCTAGTCCCAGGGCAGTGTTCAATTGTACCTCCCCCATTCCTTGCAATACAAGCGCAAGTATGCAGCCTGCCACCCACCCACCCCCAGGCTGCAATACTATACTGCTTTCTTGCTTGCACTTGAAATTGGGCCTTTTAGGCATGTGGAGGCGGAATCTGGCCACCACATCATGGCTGCGTTGGCGGCCTGGAATCCATACTCAGTCCCCAGCCGCCCGGCGGCCGGGTGTCCATGCTCGGTCCCCAGCCGCCCCGCGGCCGGGTGTCTACACACGGTTCCCAGCCGCCTGGGGGCAGCCGGGTGTCCATAAACGGTCCCCAGCCGCCCCTATTTCTCCTTGGAACATCCCCCCACACACTTTTCTTAGCCCGGCCTGCTTTAGGGCAGCATTGGACGAGCCCACCAGAGAACCAGACTCCTCCGGTGGGCCCTGGCTTCTCCATCAGGGGAGTTGAGAGTGCCAAGGTGAGGAGCATGATGATGATGACAGAAGTTAGCATCTGCTTTGTTTTCTTTTAATGCAAGTGTAAGTGTGCAGCCTGCCACCCACCCACCCCCAGACTGCAATGCCATACTGCTAGCTTGCACTTGAAATGGGGCCTTTTAGTTTGGAGGAGGCCGAAGCTGGCCACTACCTCATGGCTGCTTCGGCAGCGAGGTATCCATACTCAGTCCCCAGCCGCCTGGTGGCCGGGTGTCCCCGCTTGCTCCCCAGCCTCCAGGGGGCGGCCGGGTGTCCATACTCAGTCCCCAGCCACCCCTATTTTTCCTGGTAACCTTTCCCACACTTTTCTTAGCCTGGCCTGCTTTAGGGCAGCATTGGCCGAGCCCACCAGACAACCAGACTCCTCCGGTGGGCCCTGGCTTCTCCATCAGGGGAGTTGAGAGTGCCAAGGTGAGGAGCAAGATGAGGATGATAGAAGTTAGCATCTGCTTTGTTTTGTTGGAATGCAAGCGCATGTATGTAGTAGCGGCTAGGCCTGAGGTGGTCAGCGTTTTGACGCATATCCTACCTCCTCCGAGGATTGCTGGATGTTTTCCTGTTACTATCCAAGTTCTATGACTCCCGTTAAAACAAAGCTTCAGGTGATAAATGATGGATGAGGTAGTGGCAAAGGAGAAAGAGCAGGAGGAACAGGGACCATTCACATCAATATCAGGCCAGTCAACCAGATATGTCTTGTAGGATATGTTTCTGTAACAAAAGGAGCGGTTCGGCTACACAGTTATAGGGCATACAGTGAGTACAATGCCTACCAAAAATTTCGAGGAACTCCAATGCCCCTTGGAAATGACATGGAGGTCAGAGGGCCTTAACTAAACCTTTTTTTCCATTTATAGCAACTGTGTCTCCTGTGCACTGTTGGCCTAAGCAGTGAATGGAAGGCTTTCCAAAAATTATGAGGAACTGCAATGCCCCTTACAAGAGCCATGCAGTACAGCATATTACAAACATAAGTCCCATTATTGGGGAGTGGGTCTCCCATAGGATTTGCTTATGCCTTCCAAGCAAAAGCTTCTGAAAATTAGGACGGAGCAACTTGCAATGCCCCTTACAAGAGCCATGCAGTACAGCATATTACAAACATACGTCTCATTATTGGGGAGTGGGTCTCCCACAGTCTTTGCTTATGCCTTCCAAGCAAAAGCTGACAAAAATAAGGACGGAGGAACTTGCAATGCTGGCACCCTGGTGGTATAGTGGTGGTGGAGGCTGAGGATAAGGAGAAGAACATAAAACAGCCGAAATGAGGAAGCGTATACCCATGTGTGGGTGTGAAGCTGTGCATGTTAATACACCTCCCGAAATAACACAGTGGATTTGACTTTGTTACTCTGCTGTCATTTGGTGGTGATGAGAAGTCTGGCCCAATCCAGCCCTTGTTCATTTTGATAAGGGTCAGCTTGTCAGCATTGTCAGTTGACAGGCGAGTGCGCTTATCAGTTATAATTCCCCCAGCGGCACTAAAAACACGCTCCGATAACACTTTAGCGGCAGGGCAGGCCAGGACCTCCAAGGCGTACAGAGCAAGTTCATTCCAAGTGTCCAGCTTGGATACCCAATAATTAAAAGGCACAAGGAATCACGGAGGATGCTGGTACGGTCGGCAAGGTACTCCCTCACCATCTTTTGAAACTTTCCACTCCTTGTGAGAGTACCCCACGCCTCAGGGCCTGTAAGCTGGGCGGGTGTCAGAAATCTGTCCCAGAACGTTGACAGTGTTCCCTTGCCTCTGCTGGATTGGAGTTGCATCTCTCTCGCCTGTACGCCTTGGTGTTAGAACCTTGCTCTTAGGTTTTTTCCTTTGCTGGTCACATGACCTTGTTGGCCTATTTAATCCTGCTCCGCCCTTCTGGCTTTGCTGGACTTCATTGTATAACTACTTTCTAGCTAGCCTGTGCTCTGTATCTACTCTGTTAGTTTGCTTGGTCTACGGACCTCTGTGTTCTTTATATTTTGTTTGTTCGTCTGTCTGCTACTATTTCTGTTAGGAGGTGTCCCATTTTCCTCCCAGTCCTTAGTACTTGTAGGGATTCCTTCCCCACATCTATAGGTCTAGCTTAGGACTTTAGCAGGTCTGATCGCAGGATCAGGTTCCCTGTTACATCGTAGGGATTCAGCTGAGTTCTATTGTAGGGACAGATCTCCTCTCTTTCCTTAGCTCTGGTAGCAGAACATAACACTTGGTTGGGCAACGAACTGTGACCTCTGCCGCTAGCGTGTTTAGATGGGAATTTTTTTAAGAGTTCTGCAGCCAGGGCCTTCTGGTACTGCCCCATTTTTGTAGACCTCTCCACCTCAGGAATAAGAGAGTGAAAGTTCTCCTTGTAGCGGGGGTCTAAAAGTGTCACCAACCAGTAATGACTGTCACCCAACATTTTGACAATGCGAGGGTCACGGTTAAGGCAGCGTAACATAAAGTCAGCCATGCGTGCCAGACTGGTAACGGGCAAGATTTCCGTGTCCTCACCAAGATGACGACTGACCATGCTCTTCTCCTCCTCCTCCTCCTCCTCCCCCCTGTCCTCAGGCCACCCACGCTGAACCGACGGTATGACACTTGTACAGGTACTACCGTCTACAGCGCATGATAGCAGCTCCTGTACTTCCTCCTCCTCCTCTCCCTCATTGTCCCCCAATGCACGTTGGGATGAGATGAGGCTGGGCTGTGTGTAATCGCCCACTACGGCTTCTTGATCCATCTCATCATACTCTGGCTGCAATGCCTCCTCTTTAATTCTCTGCAGAGAGCGTTGCAAAAGACAGACAAGTGGGATGCTGACACTAATGATGGCGTCATCGCCACTCACCATCTTGGTGGCCTCCTCAAAGTTTGTCAGGATGGTACATATGTCAGGCATCCAGGTACACTCCTGAGGTCTTATGTGTGGAGTCTGACCTGAATATCGACGGCCTTGTTGCATCTGGTACTCCACAACTGCTCTCTTCTGCTCACAAATCCTTTGCAACATGTGGAGGGTAAAGTTCCAACGTGTGGGGACATCACACACCAGTCGGTGTGCCGGAAGCTGCAAACGCTGCTGCAACGCAGCAAAGGCGGTGGAAGCTGTAGCCGACTTGCGAAAATGAGCTGACAGGCGGCGTACTTTCACGAGCAGATCTGGCAACTCGGGGTACGATTTAAGAAACCGCTGAACCACGAGGTTAAGCACATGAGCCAGGCATGGTACGTGTGTGATCTCACCTCGCCTCAGAGCCGCCACCAGGTTACGGCCATTGTCACACACGACCATGCCGGGATGTAGGTTCAGCGGTCTCAGCCACAGATCTGCCTGCTCTTTCACAGCTGTCCACAACTCACAAGCAGTGTGAGGTTTATCACCTAAGCTTATGAGTTTCAGCACAGCCTGTTGCCGCTTGGCGGAGGCAGTACTGCAATGCTTCCAGCTTGTAACTGATGTGGTGATATCTGAGATGGAGGCTGAACATGAGGAGGATGATGCGCAGGAGCTATACACTGTGGGGGCAACTATGACTGACATAGGGCCCGCAATCCTCGGTGTGGGGAGGACGTGTTCCGTCCCAAGGTCCGACTGGGTCCCTGCTTCCACTATGTTTACCCAGTGTGCCGTCAGAGAGATGTACCGTCCCTGGCCACAAGCACTTGTCCACGTGTCCGTTGTCAGGTGGACTCTCCCAGTAACTGCGTTGTTGAGGGCACGGCAGATGCTTTGGGACACGGGCTTGTGTAGTGCGGGGATGGCACACCGGGCAAAATAGTGTTGGCTGGGGACCGAGTACCGAGGGACGGCCACCGCCATAAGATTGCGGAAGGATTCCGTCTCCACCAGCCTAAAAGACAGCATTTCCAGCGCAAGCAGTCGTAAAATGTGCGAATTTAGGACTGTGGCCTGTGGGGCGTTGGCTGCGAATTTCCGCTTTCGTTCAAAGGTCTGGGATATGGACAATTGAACGCTGCGGTGGGACGTGGAGGTGGACGTTGATGCTGTTTCTTGAGAAACTGCCATAACAAGTGAAGACTGAGAGGAGGGGGCATCTTTACATGCAGTATGGACAGGGGATTGCCTTGCACACACAACAGGGGGTTCTATTGCACGCACAACAGTGGAAGAAGCTGTGGTGACACACCCTGACACTGGTCGTGGACCCTGGGTTTCGCCCCACAAAGTCGGGTGCTTTGCTGCCATGTGCCTGATCATGCTGGTGGTGGTCAGGGTGGTAGTTTTGTCACCCCTGCTGATGCTGGCATGGCAGGTGGAACATATGGCCTTTTTGGGGTTATCAGCAGAGTCTTTAAAAAAATTCCAGACTCTGGAAGACCTACCGTTTGTACTGGCAACGTCCCTCGTGTTGGTGTTACGGGTAACGGTTGCCCGCCTTCTGTCTGCGGCCACCACACTGCTTCTTCCTGCCTGTTGGAGTACTCTGCCTCCCTCCCCCTGTGTGCTGCTGGCCTCACTCTGCATGTCCTCCTGCCACGTTGGGTCAGTTACTAGCTCATCCACCACCTCCTCCTCTTCCACTTGCGCACCACGATGCTCCTCCTCACTTCCTGGCACTTGTGTCTCGTCATCGTCCACCTCTTGTGACAAATTGCCAGCGTCGACTTCCTGTGGCCATGGCTGTTCAAATATTTGGGCATCGCTACATGGGATCTCCTCTTCCACCACTTCAAGCGTATCAGGCGAGGGGCACAAATATGGAAATGGACCAGTGAACAGCTCTTCAGTGTGTCCAAGTGTGTGATCACTTGCTGTCTGACGACACTCGGCATGGTGGGAGGAAGGAGCATCAGGGTGAGGAGGAGTATGTGGTCGAGACTCACGGCTACTAAGAGTTGACCGTGTGGAAGACAGACCGGAGGTGGTGGTGCCCAGGTAACTGGAAGTATTATCTGCTATCCAATTAATAACCTGTTCACACTGATCAGTTCTCAATACTGGTGTTGTTCTGTGCTTCCCTAGTAATTCGGTCAATAAGTGGGAGCGAGAAGATGTGGCTGTTGGTTGTGGCACATTTTCACCTTGGCCACGGCCCCGTCCTCTGCATGAACCATCACCAGAACGTCCACTTCCACGTCCCTTGCCACGCGCCTTGCCCATTGTAAAGGAAGTAAAATAGCTTACACTTGCACTATTAATGGAAAAAGGGTAATAAAAAGTAGATTAGAACCGTGGAAGAGGAAAACCACAGTTCTATTCCTCTGGCCTACACCCGACTCTTTTAAACAATCTGAACAATCAGGGAGAAACTATTACTGTTTTTCTTTATGTAAAAAATACCAAAACCTGAATAATAGAGATTTTTTGCTGTGTGATGGCAAAACCACAGTTATTGTTTATTTACTGGGGTATACCAGACTTTTTTAAATATATAGATTTGCGGCTGAACAGTGATCGACACACTCAAACTGTGTTTTTTTAGATACCAAAGGCCCAAAACTGGATAGTACAGAGATTTGACCCGTGGAACTGCAAAACCACACTGGGATTTGTCAGGCCTACACCAGACTATTTTCAACAGATATATTTTTGTGTCACAACAGTCAGGAGACACCACTCTTTTTTACTTTACGGAAAATATACCAAAACCTGAATAATAGAGATTTTTTACCATGGGATGGCAAAACCACAGTTATTGTTTACTGGGGTATACCAGACTTTTTTAAATATATAGATTTGTGGCTGAACAGTGAGCGACACACTCAAACTGTGTTTTTTTAGATACCAAAGGCCCAAAACTGGATAGTACAGAGATTTGACCCGTGGAACTGCAAAACCACACTGAGATTTGTCGGGCCAACACCAGACTATTTTCAACAGATATATTTTTGTGTCACAACAGTCAGGAGACACTACTGTTTTTCTTTACAGAAAATATATCAAAACCTCAATAATAGAGATTTTTTACCATGGGATGGCAAAACCACAGTTATTGTTTACTGGGGTATACCAGACTTTTTTAAATAGATATATTTGCAGCTGAACAGTGAGCGACACACTCAAACTGGTTTTTTTTTAGATACAAATGGCCCAAAAGTGGATAATACAGAGGTTTGAACCATGGAAGTGCAAAACAACACTTCTGTTTCTCTAGCCTACACCTGACTATTTTCAACAGATATATTTGTGTCTGAAAAATCAGGGACACGCCTTTTTTTGGGGGGGGGGACACCAAAAGGTTAATAAGACGGGTATTTGTACAGTGTGAAGGAGGAAAAAAAAAAAGAGGATTTAGATGAAAAAAAAAAGGATTTTTCCTGTCCCCTGAGACCTGGAGCTAAGTCCAGCAATTTCAGCAAGAGGAGCAGCACAGAGGACTGTAATGCAGCGTTTGCTGGTATAACCACTGCGTCTCCTATACAGCCTGCCTGCCTGATATCTGGGATGGATATTAGTCCTGAGAAGGACTGTTTGTTTGATCTGGCAGCCTTTACAGACCCTACACTAACTATTTCGCAGTTTATATCTCTCCCTAAATCAGCAGCGCTGTCCCTACACTGTCTGATCCGGAGCGACTGTGTCCAAGATGGCGGCGCCCGGTTTTAAATACTCGAGGTGACGCTGTGCGGCCAGCCAATCACTGTAATGCCCACAACCAACCTGGCTGCGGTATTACAGTGACTGGCTGGCAATCCCTGCATGTTCATTGGCTCTGTAAAGAGCGCCAAACATGCAGGGCGGAGACCCGAGCTCCCGCCCGAGTAACCCGGAAATGCTCGGTGCTCGCCGAACATCCCGAGTAGCGTGATGCTCGGGCGAGTACCGAGCAGTGTCGAGCATGTTCGCTCAACACTAGTAAGGATGACTTTGGTTTATTATTTTACTTTTATTGCAGAAGACATTGGCTTCAGCTGGAATGGGCGTGATGGTAAGTATGGTTTAATTTAGAACATTAAAGAATTGTGTGTTTATTTCAATTAAAGGACTTTATTCTGGGTGTTGTGTTTTTTTTTTAACTTTGACTATGGGGTTAGTAATGGGGGTGTCTTATAGACACCTCTCCATTACTAACCTGGGCTTGATGTCAGCTGGCATTATAAGCTGACATCAACCCCAGCCCTATTACCCCACTGCCACCGCTACTGGGCAGTGGGAAGAGCGAGGCTAAGTGCCAGAATTGGCGCATCCTATGGATGCTCCATTTCTGGGGTGGCTGACAGCTGGTGTTTCTAGCCTGGGAGGGGGCCAATATTCACGGCACCCTTCCTGGGCTATTAATATCAGCGCCCAGCTGTCTGCCTAGCCTTTGCTAGCTATTAAAATAGGGGGGACCCCATGTCATTTTTTTTGGGTCCCCCATTTTAATAGCTAGTAAAGGCTAGGTATTCAGCTGGGGGCTGATATTAGTAGCCTGGGAAGCTCCGTGGGTATTACCTCCTTCCCAGGCTTCAAACATCTGCCCCAGCCGTCTGCTTAACCTCTGCTAGAGACTAAAATTACGGGAACCCCACGCCAATTTTTTTTTTTAATAAATCCATTATTTTAACACTTAATGACAAGTACAGTAATCAACACTATCACTGTACTTCTTATATATGTGACTGACATGTTTCTATCTATCTAATCTATGTGTGATGCTCTATTCTAAATTATCGGGTATCGGTGTATGCAGCTGCTGAATTGCCGGCTTTTCATGTTTCACTGTGAGCACTGTTCCCATCGATTTGGGCAACCACTGTAATGCCACAACCACCATAATGCCACAACCACGATGGCTGTGGCATTACCGTGAGTGGCAGACAATCCCTGCATGATTGGTGCTCTAAATAGCGCCAGACATGCAGGACACGCTTTTGGTGCACGAACAGTTATTGAACATAACCTCGAACAGCCGAATTTTTTGCAAATCGTTCGCGTTCGTCGAACGACTCGAACACCGCCCAAAACAGCTAGAATTTGAGATTGGCGAACAGTTCTAGTCGAACACCGCTCATCTCTAGATACAACACCCTTTATCAAGATGTGTAGAATTATTAGCTTGATTTCTTCTGGCAAAATGGGCCAAAAGGAGATTTAACTGTTATTACACAAATACACATCACCTGATATGCTGGAAATGAATCAGCATTCTGGTTTCTACAGCTTTGAGTTGGAATATCTGCATAAAATGATGATGTGTTCAAATTACTTGCCTAATAATTGTGCACACAGTGTATTGAGAGCTTGTGGGCCCTTCTTAAACAGGAAATTTACTGTAAAGGAAAACAGTACCCCTCTCTGAACAGTGTCTAAGGCTGTGGTTGGTGCTGCCCAAAAAGTTGGTTATAAAGTGATTAAGAAATTGACAGACTCCATGGATGGAAGACTTATGGTTGTTATTAAAAAGAAATGTGGCTATATTGGTCACTGATAATTGTTTTGAAACATCATAAGTGTATTTTTGTACATTTTAAGTTGTTTAGTTATTATTCGCTGTTTAATAGATGAAAATAATAACAGAGATGGTAACTTTACATTTTTCATTTAGTTGCATAATAATTCTGCACACTAATAGTTGCCCAATAATTTTGCACACAAATATTCTTCTAAGGCTACGGCTCCAACATCAGTTTTTGGTCAGTATTCAATCAGTATTTTTTCTCAGTATTTGTAAGCAAAAACCAGGTGATGAACAATCAGAGAAAAGGTATAATAGAAACACGTCATCAATTCTGCATTTATCACCCACTCCTGGTTTTGGCTTACAAATACTGACGAAAAATACTGACCAAATACTGATAGTGGGGCCATAGCCTAAGAAAGACAAGACCTCTCATTTTTTACTTTCCTAAATATTCAGGTTTCAGGTTCATTAACCTTTGTTATTGACCGACTGCACAGTAGTGCATCAAAAATACAAATTGTCTAATAATTGTGCACTCAGCGTAGAAGAATTGATGTTTTGTTGCTTTAAAGGCAAATGGTGGTCACATAAATATTGATCCAATTTAGATTTCTCTTTCGTTCACTCACTTTTGCATTTTATTAATTGATGAAAATAAACTATTAACTCTTCTATTTTTTTTATACATTTTAACTTTGAAGTATTTTTTTTTCACACCAGCCTAAAACTTTTGCACAGTACTATAGGTACAGCATAAATTTTCAGTTTATTTTTCTGTTTTATGATTTATATTTATTAGTTAAAGGATAGGACACTTTGGCTTACATGTGTGTACCCAATTGATACTGTACACATACATTTTCATTAGGTCATTCTTCTAATTTACTTTGCCTCTCAGTCAATAACTTGACCATGTGTTCAATCGTCCAAGTTTACCCCTCACTATGCGACTTTTATTTTTCTGTATCTCTCGCGGTGTTACTAAATCTACCCAATTTCCTCTATGCAATGTTGTCAATATATGCCATTTTTTTCTATTGCAGTGCAGCCAAAGTTGTCAAGTGTCCTTATTATCCGCAGAGTTCACTGCTAAAATATTGCCTTTTCGGACTGTCTTTCCTTATTTAACAATACTTACATGTATTAAAATCATTGAATAAAACTGTCTGCTACAGAATTATATTCACCTTGAGGCTGCGTGCCCACTATGCGTTTTTTAAGCGTTTCCACAGCGACCATTCCGCCGCAGAAACACTTAAAAATGCTTGTTAGTAGGTCTGTTCCCCAATGATAATCCGCATGTGCTGTGCACATGTGGCACCCCAGGGGTCTGGTTGCCACAGTGGTACAAATACCATGTCTGAGAGCGAGCATGGGTTTTCCTGGTCAGGAGCATTATTACATGCAACGCCTCCTGCCCCAGTCCAGGGAGAGGAGGAACCTGCCCTTTATAAACTGGATCTGGAGCAGGGTGAGTAGAGTTAGTCCCAGAGGAAGGGACAGAGCAGAACAGCAAGGAGCTCTGGTGGCAACACAGGAGCAGTGAGCCAGGGATTGGAGCTGATAGAGCTCATCCTGGCTGAAGACGCAGAGAACCGGACACCGGAGTCCGAGGCTTTGAGGATATCCACATCCAGCAGCAGAAACCACCTGGCGGGGGATTTCAGGTCCTCTGGCCATAGAAAGCCCGGAGGCTCAGTCACACGCAAGGGACCAGCACCGCCATCAAGGAGCAGAAGGTACCAAAGGCCCCAAGTCACCAGCCATACGGGTGAGCACCACACGGTACACTCAGGGACGTGGGCTACTACACGACTACAGCAGGGTAGCCAGGAAGAGTGCAGTCAGACGGGAAGGCCTACACCTCCACCTGGCCAGGGGATCTCTTGTTCGCTCACAGACTGACCAGGCCTCTAATGATAGCCAGTACTCCCGGCAGGGCCTTCTTCGTTACCAACAGTAAAGACCCTGAACTGCACTGCACGGACTCTGAGTCATTTCTGCTGCGCTCATGCACCACAACTCTCACCATCTACACACGCTGCCCTGAGGCTATACTCCTCCCGTGGGGAGTTATATTACCCTCTGCTGCGCACCGAACATCAGCCTCAGCGGTCTGCCCCGCAGCGGCGGTTCTCAATGACCGCAATCCACGGGTGGCGTAGTCGGACATTTAAACATTAGAAGTCAAATAAACATCCGCCACTGGTTTGACCACCCTGAGCCACGGGACCGGGTCGCCGCCACGGAGACTACAACCCCTAGCATTACACAGAAACCCGGCTCCGGGTACTCCCCCACACACGGCCCAGGGGGCGCGTCATCTTTGGTGTAGTTGGCAGGATTTCGTGCCCGCAACCACCGGGTACTGCGTGCCTGAATAAAGACTGTTATATTTACCGTGGTGAAGTTTCCCACCATCCGCAGCCATTTTCCCGCCATCCGCCACCATTTTCCCGCCATTGGGTGCCATTTCTGGGATGCAGCGCGGGAAGAAGAGGGGTGTGGATGCCAAAAGTGCGCGAGAGCTGAAGCCCCGCCTTACGCACTGACGCTGCGCAAGGTCCTGGAAGGAACCCAGCAGACGCCGACGTCGCCAACACGCGACGCAAGGTCCTCGACCCCGACGATCGCCTGCAGAGCCGCGGCCTACGGAAGAGAAGCAATGGAAGGTAGGCCACGATTATCTAGGGGGGAGGAAGACACCAGGAATGGAGGGAGCTCCCACCGCCAGCGCGGCTGCTGCCCCAGTGATACCGTTCACGATGCTGTATATCCCCGGAGCGGCATGGTTATCCCAGTACTCAGGGGAGTCGACTTTAAAGAAAGACTGTATAGCCTATTCAAAGTATACCCCCTGTCCGAGGAACAAAAAGTGAGCATCCTGAAAGGCCATTTAATCGGAGCAGCCCAAAGAGAAGTGAAGTCCTGGTCAGCCAGGGAAAAGGGGACTGTAAAGAAAATACTGGCCCGTCTAAAGGACACTTTTGATACCCGCACCTCAGCAGAGGTCAAACTAAAATTTTATGGATGCAAACAGCGGGCACAAGACAGTATACGGGACTATGCTTTGAATTTGCAGGAGGCCCTGAGAGCCATTAAGCAGGCAGACCCTGACAGCGTGCGGAATGAGGATAAGCTGTTGACTGAACAGTTCATTGAGGGTCTACAGTCCAGCGCCCACCGAACCCAGTTGTGTGTAATGGCCTTGCAGAACCCTGATTTGGACTTTGCGCAGTTCAAAGACAGGGCTATCCGGGTGCTCCGAGAACCGGCACCAGGTGGCGCTGTAGCCCACAGGCACCCTGCTATCACCTATCACCAGGAGGCGGCGCCCTTGTCTGCAGAGCCTGTGGGAGCTGATGCACAGGCTTTGGACAAAGACCCGGCTGCACACCCGCACCATCAGGTCCAAGAACTGACCAAAAGCGTTGCTGCGCTAACCAGAACTGTGCAGTCTTTACAGGTATCCTCTCCAGGAAGGATCAAGCTGGCCACCAGTCCGGAGGACGTCCCGTGGCACCGACAGAGGAGGATCCCATTGTCCAGAGGAAGACCCAGCGACTGATACAATGAGGACGGACAACCCATCTGCCTCCGCTGCAATCAACCCGGACATATGGCAAGGTACTGTCATTTAAACGGGCCCAACCTGGGGCAGAGGGCCGACCCCCAGGCATAAGACCATCAGGCCCATCGAGCTGGCATGATAAGTATGTAGGGGGACGACTGGTCTTTCCTGTGGTGCTGGATGGCATTCCTATGAGTGCACTACTGGACACCGGGTCACAGGTAACCACCATCCCCTATGTGCTTTTTAAGCGGTACTGGATTGACTCGGATATTACTCGCTACCCAGATGACGATTTGAGCATCATCAGCCGCAAGGGTCAGCCCGTACCGCAGGTGGGATTCAAGGAGGTGACCATCAAAATTGGTAAAGTTGAACTGCCAGCGCAAGGACTGATTATTGTGGACATTGACCGTCGTGAAAGCCACCCTAAGATAACCTTGGGTACTAATGTTATTGAAAATTGTCTTGCAGAGATAATTCTCATATTACAGCAGGTTGCGGTGAATGCCAGCTCCAGCCAGCAGCATGTCCTACAAAAAGAGATCAGAGCCCTGATCAAAAGACAACAGGTAGAACTGTCTGGTGGTGAGATTGGTAGTGTAAGGATGAGTGACCCGTTCCCTATCGCCATGCCCCCAAAAAGTGAGATGATGATCTGGTGCCGGACTGCAATTGGGTTAATAGGAAGGGACTACCAAGCCATGGTAAAACCCGTCTACTCAGACAGTAGGCCCACCATTTTGACAGCACGGGGGTTGGACGATGTACGCCATGGGAGGGTACCCGTCCGTATCCTAAACATTGGGGAAAGAGAAGTATACTTGCCCCGGTATGCCACTCTAGCCAAATTGTTCACCGTTAACCAAAACTCTGTAAAGGCCGTGGAACCCTTGCCTCCATCTCAACCAGAGGAGGGTAACGGCTCCAAGAAACAAATGGAGGACTGGTGCCTGCCAGAAGCTGCATGTGGGCACTGACTCCACTCCCTCACACCACAAACAGGGAGTCTACCGGGTGGTTCAGGAGTACGAAAGAGTTTTTAGAAAACACCCGCTAGACTTTGGGCAAGTAAAGGGGGTAGAACACCACATCCCCACAGGAGACCATCCACCCATAAAGGAAAGATACCGACCTGTACCCCCTGCACGCTATCAGAATGCCAAGGGAATGTTGCGAGAAATGAAGGAGGCTGGGTTAATCAGGGACAGCTGTAGCCCCTGGGCAGCTCCACTAGTTGTTGTGAAAAAGAAAGATGGCACCATGAGAATGTGTGTAGATTACAGAAAGGTCAACCGTATCACACACAAAGATGCGTACCCGTTACCTAGGATAGAGGAATCTTTAGCTGCATTAAAGTCTGCTAACTTCTCCACTTTGGATCTTACTAGCGGGTACTGGCAGGTTCCTGTAGCAGAGGCCGACAAGGAGAAGACTGCGTTCACCACCCCGATGGGTCTTAGCGAATTCAACTGTATGCTGTTCGGGCTCTGCAACGCACCAGGAACCTTCCAGCGGTTGATGGAGTGCTGCCTGGGGCGCAGGAATTTCGAGACGGTCCTGCTATACCTGGACGATGTCATCGTGTATTCCAAAATATATGAGGACCATCTGAAACACCTGGCAGAGGTGTTTGAAGCCCTGGCAGGCTACGGCCTAAAGGTGAAACCCTCCAAGTGTCATCTACTGAAACCAAAGGTACAGTACCTGCGACACGTGGTGAGTGCTGACGGAGTAGCACCAGACCCTGATAAGATCGCAGTGATTAAGGACTGGCCAAGACCCTCCAGCATAAATGAAGTGCGGCAGTTCCTCGGGTTGGTAGGCTACTACCAAAGATTCATCCCCGGGTTCACCAAAATGGCAGCCCCTATGCAAAACCACCTGTTGGGTCAGTCAAAGACCAAGAATCAGAAGCCGCCCTTCAGGTGGGACAAGCTGGAAGAGGAGTCTTTCCGCCAGCTGAAGATGGCCCTCACGGGGGATGAGATCCTGGCTTACCCTGATTACGGCCAGCGTTTCATCCTCCACACACACGCCAGTAACGTGGGGCTGGGAGCCGTACTATCCCAGATCCAGCAGGGCAGAGAGCGGGTAATTGCTTACGCCAGCCGAAAACTACGGCCCATAGAGAGAAACCCTGAGAATTATAGCTCTTTCAAGCTAGAGTTCCTGGCAGTGGTGTGGGCAGTGACGGAACGTTTCAAACATTACCTTGCCTCAGCCAAGTTCACTGTGTACACGGACAACAACCCGTTGACACACCTGGACACTGTAAAACTTGGTGCCCTGGAGCAGAGATGGATGGCCCGCCTATCCAACTATGAGTTCACCATCAAATACCGGGTGGGACGCGCAAATGCCAACGCAGATGCCCGGTCCAGGATGCCGAACTTGCCGAACGGAGGGGAAGATCCAGAAGAACTGGAAGAGATTGAACTCCCTGCGTTCCACCGTCGTGGGATTACCCAGTGTTCCCACCATGTAAGGGACTCTGCCACGTTCAATCCCTTACCCCACTACAGCTCGGCGGAGACGCAAGACAGTGACCCAGCCGTCCACCTGGTAAAAGAGATGCTGACACAGGCTGATGCCCGCCTTGATCCAGATGCTCCAGAAGAGACCAAACAGCTGTGGAAGGAGAAGAGTAAACTGTTTCTCTACAAGGTGAAGCTGTGCCAGAGAATTGTCAACTCTCGGACACATGAGCTGACCTGGCAGGTAGTGGTCCCGAGACGGGACGCGGCTATGGTCCTGGAGGCATACCACGACGGAGCAGGGCACTTTGGATGGAAGAAGTTGGAGTTCCTGTTGCGTGAATGGTTCTTCTGGGTAGGCATGAGAGGGGCCATTGAGAGATGGTGCAGAGACTGCGGCCCGTGCAACCTAAGAAGAAAGGACCGTGCCAGCCAGAAGACTCCTCTGCAGCCCATCATCACTAAGCAGCCACTAGAACTGGTAGCCCTGGGCCATGTGAAGCTGGCTCCAAGTAGGTCCGTTTACGTCTATGCCCTCACCTTCGTAGACCACTACTCCCGATTCCTGGTGGTGGTCCCTGTCAAGGACTTAACAGCTCAGACAGCAGCTAGAGCCTTCCAGTAGCACTTCTGCCATCCACAGGGGTATCCGGAGCAAGTGTTGACTGACCAAGGTCCAGCCTTCTGCAACCTGTATGGCTGCAAGAAGATAAGGACAACGCCCTATCACCCCCAAATCAACGGATTGTGCGAGAAGATGAACCAGGTGGTGATAGACTTGCTGAAAACGTTGCCCCTGGAAGAACGCAGTCTGTGGCCTGAAAAACTGCCTGATCTGGTGGACTTGTATAACCGCATCCCAGTAAATTCCACCAACTGCACCCCAGCTTACCTAATGAGAGCAAGACCTGTAAGCTGCCTATTGACCTGGATATGGGAGTCCTGACACCCGACGACACCTCGCCAGAGGCAGACTGGGATACAGAACGGCAGCAGCAGTACCGGAAAGTGCAGGAGAGTGTTGAGAGAAGTCCATCTCAAGCAAGAGAGAGGCAAGAGAGGACTTACAACCAGCATGCTCCCGCTGTTCCCCGGGCGCCTGGAGAGCAGGTCTTGAAGAGGAAGAGGCGGCTCCATAAGTTGGATGACCAGTGGGAGAAAGACCCGTACACAGTACTGCCCTCAAACCATGAAAATCCGAAAATATGCATTATCAGTAAGGATGGAGAAGAGACTACAGCCACTGTCTCCAGAGACCACCTGAAGAAGTGTCCCGAGCAGCTGCAAAGCACTGATGAAGACCAAGATAGCCCTCAACCCGCAGAGGAAAGGGAAGAAATGGTCAGTACAGTACTCGGAGAATTTCCCCGGTCCTGGACACAAATTAACAACGTTATTGTGGTACCTGTCCTTACCTTTCTCCAGCCAGCCCCTCAAGGGCCTACAGTAGAGCAAGTAGTGTTGGAAGAGCAACCGGCCCCGGAGGCAGAAGATTCCATACCAGCAGCCCAGGAGAATGAACCCTCTGCTAGTAGTGAGCCTGCCGTGCCCGTGGTAAGCCAAAGAGTACGCAGAAAGCTGCCCAACCTACCCGTAACATCTTCAAACACCTGTAGTGCAGACACCAGCGAGCCCACTACACAAGGGGTGGAAACAGAGGACCCAGAAAGAACACCACCAGTTAGTGTGTTACGTAGGTCCACCAGGAGCACTAGAGGTCAGAAGCCCGCTCCCTGGAGAATTTAAATGTGATATATATACCTGTATATTGCAAATGTTGAAATGTTTTATGTTTGTTGCATGAATAATAATTATGTTTCTCAAGTTACCCGACAGAGTCTATGGACTGACAGGTTATGGACAATGAATAACCGGAACTGTACCTTGTAAATAGTTGCACCTGTTAAGTGCCCCTTTTGTGCCAGACCACAGAACAAAAACCCGTGGAGGTGGCTGAAGACGTGGTCCAACGCCGGATCATCGATGCCCTGTAGCCACCCCAGGGCGTACGTGGAGGGTTTGGGACGGGTCCCTCAAAATACATCTTGGGTGACATACACACCTGGTTACGGAAGCACCGTGACCTATAAAGACTGAACTCCTTGTACATATGTTGATGTGTTATTGCTTATACCCTGTTATGTATGTTTTCATAAAATGTGTTTAGTCCCGGAGTACTAAAATTTACCAGGGGGGAATGTGGCACCCCAGGGGTCTGCTTGCTACAGTGGTAGAAATACCATGTCTGAGAGCGAGCATGGGTTTTCCTGGTCAGGAGCATTATTACATGCAACGCCTCCTGCCCAAGTCCAGGGAAGGGAGGAACCTGCCCTTTATAAACTGGATCTGGGGCGGGGTGAGTAGAGTTAGTCCCAGAGGAAGGGACAGAGCAGAGCAGCAAGGAGCTCTGGAGGCAACACAGGAGCAGTGAGCCAGGGATTGGAGCTGATAGAGCTCATCTTGGCTGAAGACGCAGAGAACCGGACACCGGAGTCCGAGGCTGTGAGGATATCCACATCAAGCAGCAGAAACCACCTGGCAGGGGATTTCAGGTCCTCTGGCCATAGAAAGCCCGGAGGCTCAGTCACACGCAATCAAGGAGCGGAAGGTACCAAAGTCCCCAAGTCACCAGCCATACGGGTGAGCACCTCACGGTACACTCAGGGACGTGGGCTACTACACGACTACAGCAGGGTAGCCAGGAAGAGTGCAGTCAGACGGGAAGGCCTACACCTCCACCTGGCCAGGGGGACTCTTGTTCGCTCACAGACTGACCAGGCCTCTAATGTTAGCCAGTACTCCTGGCAGGGCCTTCTTCATTACCAACAGTAAAGACCCTGAACTGCACTGCATGGACTCTGAGTCATTTCTGCTGCGCCCATGCACCACAACCCTCACCATCTACACCCGCTGCCCTGAGGCTATACTCCTCCCGTGGGGAGTTATATTACCCTCTGCTGCACACCCAACATCAGCCTCAGCGGTCTGCCCCGCAGCGGTGGTTCTCAGTGACCGCAATCCACGGGTGGCGTAGTCGGACATTTAAACATTAGAAACCAAATAAACAGATCCGCCACTGGTTTGACCACCCTGAGCCACGGGACCGGGTCGCCGCCACGGAGACTACAACCCCTAGCATTACACAGAGACCCGGCTCTGGGTACTCCCCCACACATGGCCCAGGGAGCGCGTCACACATGCTGCGGAAATTTCCGCTGCGGATTATCATTGCGGAAAAATCCGCAGCACTACCAATTATTTTGTGTAATCGCTGCATTTTCGCCGCCATTGACTTGCATTCAATCGCTTAATATCCGCATGACTACATGTGCACATGCGGATATTAAGCGATTCAATGTGCGGATGGTACCCGGGTCTGGAGAAGAGGAGACTCTCATCCAAACCCGGGTGCCATAATACCTGTAAAAAAAAAAAAAAAAAAAAAGTAAAATAAAAAAAAAAACATTATACTCACCTTCTGATGCCCCCCGGTCTTGTATCAGATACATCGTGGCTCCCCGGTGGCTCACGATGGAGTAAAAGGACCTTCCATGACATCATTCAGTCATGTGACAAGTCACGTGACCACTGACGTCGGCGGTCGCATGACCTGTCACATGACTAAATTACATAATGTAAGGCCCTTTTACACCACCGCGAGACACCGGGAAGACCGAACACATCAGAGAAGGATATCAGGGGGCCATCGGAAGGTGAGTATATGTTTTTTTTTGTTGTTTTATTTTTTTTGCCATTGTTATTCTTTTTTTTTAACTAACTTGGTCACACTATATAAAATCCATGCCGGTTGCATGGATTTATATAGTGTGACCAGGTTGTAAAGCACTTTTCCAAGTGATGCTAAAATCGCTTGGAAAGGGCTTGACAACCCGCATGTGCAAAACGCGTGAAAAACGCTTGTTCCTGGCTGAGAAAACGCATGTAAAATCCGCATGCGTTTTTTTCGGTCAGGGAGATGCAGAAACACCCAGGAAAAATCCGGAGCATTTCTGCATCGTGGGCACATAGCCTCACAAGGTTATACTTGCTTCACATATCTGGACTCAGGAATACACAGTTCTCAACATCCAAGGGCTGATAAAGGTAGCAATTCTGCTAAATGTCATTGCTTTTCTCTGTTGTAATCTAGATTACTTGTTTAGTATAAATATTTAATTATACAGTTGTTATGAAGTTTAATAACTATCTTACTTGTGTTGTGATCACTGTTTCTTCGTTTAGGCTGTGTTCACACGATGCGTATTTCATGCGTTTCCGCGGCGTTTTTGCAGTTGCGTAAACGCCGCGGAAACGCATGAAAAACGCATGGTAGAAGGGAAGCAATGTTCCCCAATGGAAATCCGCATGTGCTGTGCCCATGATGCGGATTTTTCCGCAGCGTTAACGCTGCGGTCAAAAATCCGCAGCATGTCAATTAATTTTGCGGAAACGCGGCGATTTCGCCGCCATTGACTTGCATTAGAACGCGCCAATTCCGCAAGACAGCATCTGTACTTGCGTAATTGGTGCGTTCTAATGTGCGGATGGTACCCGGGTGTGGAGGAGAGGAGAGTCTCATCCACACCCAGGTACCATTAAAAAAGCTGTAAAAAAAAGAATAAAATAAAAAATAATGTATTCTTACCTTCTGTCGGCCCGCACAGCGCTCCCGCTTGGTTCCCGGCACTTTGCAGTGAGTTGTAGGACCTGCGGTGACGTCAGAGTCATGTGACGGGTCACGTGACGCTGACGTCGGCAGGTCTTTCAATTCAAAGTTGCCGGCAGCCGGGAGAACAGATTGAGCAGGACAGCGCGGGCCATCGGAGGTAAGTATATACACGCTCTCGGTTCACACTGTATAAATCCATGCTGTTTGCATGGATTTATATAGTGTGACCTAGTTATCAAGCACTTTCCAGGTGATGCTAACATCGCCTGGAAAGCGCTTGTCAATCTGCATGCGGAAACGCATGTGAATCTGCATGTGGATCCGCATGTATTCTGCAGGAAAAACGCATGCACAATCTGCATGCGTTTTTTCTGCCAGGGAGATGCAGAAATGATGCAGAAATTTTCTGCTTCATTTCTGCATCGTGTGCACATACCCTAAGTGTAATTTAATCAATATTAGGAGGAATCCATCCAGAACTGTTCCCCAAGTAGCTATAAACAAGAAAATTAAAGGAGTTGTCCACTACTGTTTACGATTCCCCCACTGTGTTAACCATGTGATTATAAGACTTTTTTTAATTACCTTTGGTAGTCTTTATTGCCTGTGAGCGGTGCTATCCTTGGCCGCTCACAGGCATCATGTGACCCCCGGCTGCAGCTGGCTCTGACATCCGCTGATGTCACGTCAAGTTCCGGCTGCAGCCGGGTGTGACTCAGTGCTGCGTTCCATGGTAGATGCTGGGCTGTGGGCGGGGTCACCCAGTGTGTCACACTCAGCATCCACCTTTCCCTCTCGTTCATTGGGCGGGGACCGCGTCATTGCTGTCATGCCTCACTTGACGTGACATCAGCGGGGGGATCACTTGATGCCTGTGAGCGGCCAAGGACAGCACCCCTCACAGTCAGTAAAGACTACCAAAGGTAATTACAAAAAGTCTTATAATAACAGAGTTAATACATAGGGTCAATCTTAAAAAGTAGTGGACAACTTCTTCAAGGAATGCATTTCATAATAATACATTCAACTGTGTTACTTCTATAGATACACTGCTCAACAATGAAATTACAACACTAAGAAGGAAGAGTTGTGGATTTATGGAAATCACAGGATCGATATTAATGTTAATGAAATTATGAAAAAAAATCCTGATTTATTCAGTATTGGTTATGAATTCCATGACTTTTCTTTCTTGCTGTTGCAGTTTCAATGTTGAGGAGTGTATATATAAAAATCACTAATATATATTATTTTCCAACTGTTCACCAATATCCTGATAACAGCCTCGATCCAGGGCCGAGCAGCTCAAGTCCAGTCCTGTGCTCAACACAAGAGAGAGCTGATTGAGTTGGTGCATCTTCAAAGCAGATGTGAAGGGGATTGGCTGACTGCCTATTTCACTAGGTAGCCCTCTTTGGCATGGCTAATGCATAGACAGTGAAGGGGACTGGCTTAGTAAATGAAGCAGTCAATTGGTCCCCTTCAAACTCAGCCCTGGTGACCTGCCTAGACAGGAATCTTTCTCTTATGTCAGCAGTGGCTCAGAAGAGGAGCAACTTTGACCCTGGTCTAATACTGAATTCACATTTCTGCATTCACAGCATGTTAGTAAATAAGTTTTGGATGAATCCCCCCTAATATTGCTTAGGTTACACTAAACACCCAATAAGTACTTAGAATTATACAGTTAAGCTGAAATGAAAAAACTGATTGAAGGTAATCTAGATGAAAACGGAGAGCAGGAAATGACATGTATAAGAATTGCTGCCTTTATCAGCACTTTACATAGCCCAAACTGCATCGTGCTGCCCCAAATGGGAGGAGGTCGTTCATGGTCCATTCAATGAAATAGAGTCTATTTCCAAGATAGATTTTTATCTCCGTGACAGATTCCCTTGCCATCTGTAGTGGCCCATTGTGACCTTGACAAGTCCATACATTCACAGATTACTTGTATTTCATTGGTAGATATCTATTCCATTAAAGAAGCCGCATACTATTCTTATGGATCTGTTTTTTTGGGTTAGACAATATCTATTTGTTTTATTATTTATGTTATACATCTAGATGATCAAATACTGACAGCACTGATCTCATTAATAATCAAGTACCGAACAGCTAGTGGAATGTATTGATTTCCTATCTAGATCAGCTTCAGCATGATTTGGAGCAGCCTAGGAGGCTGGTTTTATTTTCTAATGTCATTCAATGCTGGTCAGTTGCCTTTTGGTTGAAATAAATGTATTTGAGAAGTAAAACCTGTGCATCATATAACCCAACTGAAATGAGAAGCAATAATAATATTCTTTATGTACTGTAACCATCTAGAACAATAATATAATAAGAATTAAGATAATTTCTGCTTAGCCAGAGAGAACACTTTATTGCAGATATAACACATTTGGCTTAAAGTGGTAGTAGTTATTCATGTAATCAGTTGTGAATTATTTTTTTACAGTTACTCAATCACATTGTTGCTGAATATGTCACATTAATAGAAATGTATGGTAAAATGTGTACTTTGATGCACATAAGCAGCATGCCGTGCTATAAGCATATCTTGTCTACTGTATTATTTCATGTTTTATTGCATACTTGTCAGTGAATAGTTTCTTAGCTTAACCTCCCACATCAGGTCTTCTATGCACTATTCCCAGTCCGTTTACAAAGGCCGACCTGGGACACTATAAAGGACTTCACGCCATAAGTGCGCTGAATGATCTGGAGTAGATCTTTTGTGTGCACATAGACTGCCATTGTTCTCGGCAAGTTCTATTTACACAAGACAATGACTGCTGAGAACAATGATCTTTTGTGTAGCACAAAACATAATTCCACCCAGTGTTTTGTTTGTTGGGTAATGCATGTTCAGACTACAAAATTATCGTGAAACGAGTGATCCTTGGATCACTTGTTCACCATTAACTTGCAGTGTAAATGGA
Organism: Phyllobates terribilis; assembly: GCF_046119375.1. Classification (NCBI taxonomy): domain Eukaryota; kingdom Metazoa; phylum Chordata; class Amphibia; order Anura; family Dendrobatidae; genus Phyllobates; species Phyllobates terribilis. The sequence continues at coordinate 9,742,914 of NW_027362769.1, read as the reverse complement.
ACTAAGCTTTGGTCTCTATTAATAATATAGTTAAATGTACTAACTGCAGGAAAGCATGGGTTAACCAGTGATATTAAGGTTTTGTTTAAACAAAAGGTGCCATGATTTTCATTTTGCATTAATTATTGATTATAAAGTCAATTATTTTGAATACAAAATTAAATGAACTACATGAATATTTTAGCAACAAAAAATTGTCTTTGAGTATCATGCAGGGTATTGATGCGCATATGAACATATGAAGATTAATAGGTGTGGTTGCAGATCTAAATATGTGACTTGGAAACCAAACATCCACAGCAAAATCTTTAAAATATAAATTTTTTTATTACAAAGAGAATGCAGTGTATACAGATATAGCTTGGTTAGTAATACCTTAGGGAAAGCTGCCAAGTCGCAAATGCAGGTAGAGTCAGATGTCCCTCCACCCCAACGCACGTTTCGTGTTTGACTTCCTCAGGAGACGTGGTTTGAGATACGATTTAGTATTATCCGAATTTCTAAAATCTTTCGCTTTCACCATACTTGAGCAAGCTATACAGTGCCCACACGGGTAAAATCCTATTGTGTTTAGCCAGGTATTTTTACTACCTTCCGCCCCATTATAATGGCTGTGCACATGAAGATCTTTAAGATTTTTGGATCGGTGTGTTGTGATGAGAGGAGAGGGAGGTAGGCATTTCTTCAAAACTGGATCTAATTGTAGGACATCCCAATACCTTTGGATGATGTTTCTGAGTTCTGTCCATTGGTTGTTATATGCTGTTATTAGCCGAATTTGGTTATTGTTTTCCTCGGTGTCTTTCTTTTGTTTTTTTTCTATAGGGTATCATTTCTAGGAGTTCTTTTTGCTGTTGTATAGCAAGAAGTCACCTGACATTGGAGGCGGTACAGAGGCGTCATGCGCCATATGCGGCATGGCATACAGGTGATTTTGTCAGGTTTATTCATTGGCTATTCAAACATATATAACATACTGATATCCCTATCCCAACAACGCCCTATTACTAACCAAGCTATATCTGTATACACTGCATTCTCGTAAGTCTCTTGGCACTAGCCTTATATACAATGCACTTTACTATGCACTTTATGTTGTGGGATTTTAAGGCTCCACATCCAAGTAGGGAGTTGTGTAATATCCTTCACTGACACTTTTTTGCATATTCCTTTTGGCATTTTTATGTATCAGCTGACCACTTCTCTATAGAATACAAGTCCTCGGATATTTACCTGAGGCAATTATCTACTTACCATTGTGGCAGCTGTACTTGATGTATTTTGTCCCTCACAGTTTGAGGTGCTTTTTTAATTCAGTTTTGTCTATTGTGTCAACTTTTGTGTATTTTTGTGTAATAAAGAATTTGATATTTTAAAGACTTTCCTGTGGCCGTTTGGTTTCTAAGTTATATATTTAGATCTGCAACCACACCTATTGATCTTCACATGAAAATTTTTGTATTTATTCATTTTTATTTCTGCCATTGGGGGCTGTCATTTTTGGGGGTGTGTAATTGTGAGGACACACCTCACTTACGGCAGTCCTGGGCATAAGAGACTGCGGTCGGAAGGCGACGACATCTCTCACATTGAGGCCACTTCTCCTGCCTCTTAGCTGTGACCTGGGCACGCCCCTTGGCTGTCCATATCACAGTTGTGGGCGGACATCGTGGAAATGTTATGGGCTTCATTTTCCCCTTGTCATCACACGCAATGCTCAGTGCGTGTGATGACAGGAGCTGCCGGGGAGCGAAGGTCCGGGGTGAGTTTGTGCGGCGGCATCGGGGAGTGGCGATGATAATTAGTATTACACTACTGGCTGTGCTCACTGCTCCCTTCCGACCTGTTCAGAGCACAGCTGGGAGAACATCCATCTGCTGTGCTCCAAATACACAGAATTAGACTCAGCGCTGCATGGGAGCGCATAGAATGTAAGTACAAGTGTTTTGCTTTTTTTCTATGCATTGTATAGATGGGGGCCATATATACCAGGAAGGGATGGGGGGCCATATACCAGGATGGGATGGATGAAGGGGCCATATATATACTAGGATGGGATGGATGGAGGTGCCATTTATATACCAGGATGGGATGGATGGAGGTGCCATTTATATACCAGGATGAGATGGATGGAGGGGCCATATATATACCAAGGTGGGAAGGATGGAGGGGGGCCATATATACACTACCGTTCAAAAGTTTGGGGTCACCCAGACAATTTTGTGTTTTCCATGAAAACTCATACTTTTATTTATCAAATGAGTTGCAAAATGATTAGAAAATATAGTCCATACGTTGACAAGGTTAGACATAATTATTTTTATTAGAAAGAATAATTTTCTCCTTGAAACTATGCTTTCTTCAAAGAATGCTCCCTTGGCAGCAATTACAGCATTGCAGACCTTTGGCATTCTAGCTGTTAATTTGCTGAGGTAATCTTGAGAAATTTCCCGCCATGCTTCCTGAAGCCCCTCCCACAAGTTGGATTGGCTTGAATGCTGGTGACTGCGCTGGCTACTCCATTACAGATAGAATACCAGCTGCCTGCTTCTTCCCTAAATAGTTAATGGATAATTTGGAGGTGTGCTTTGGGTCATTTTCCTGTTGTAGGATGAAGTTGGCTCCAATGAAGCGCTGTCCACAGGGTATGGTATGGCATGGCATTGCAAAATGGAGTTGTAGCCTTCCTTATTCAAAATCCCATTTACCTTGTACAAATCTCCCACTTTACCAGCACCAAAGCAACCCCAGACCATCACATTACCTCCACCATGCTTGACAGATGGCGTCACGCACTCTTCCAGCATCTTTTCAGTTGTTCTGCGTCTCACAAATGTTCTTCTGTGTGATCCAAACACCTCAAACTTTGATTCGTCTGTCCATAAAACTTTTCTAATCTTCCTCTGTCCAATGTCTGTGTTCTTTTGCCCATATTAATCTTTTACTTTTATTAGCCAGTCTCAGGTATGGCTTTTTCTTTGCCACTTTGCCCTGAAGGCCAGCATCCCGGAGTCGCCTCTTCACTGTAGACGTTGACACTGGCGTTTTGCGTGTACTATTTAATGAGGCTGCCAGTTGAGGAGCTGTGAGGTGTCGATTTCTCAAACTAGAGACTAATGTACTTGTCTTGTTGCTCAGTTGTGCAGCGGGGCCTCGCACTTCTCTTTCTACTCTGGTTAGAGCCTGTTTGTGCTCTCATTTGAAGGGATTAGTACACACCATTGTAGGAAATCTTCAGTTTCTTGGCAATTTCTCGCATGCAATAGCCTTCATTTCTAAGAACAAGAATAGACTGTTGAGTTTCACAATAAAGTTCTGTTTTTCTGGCCATTTTGAGAGTTTCATAGAACAAACAAATGTAATGCTCCAGATTCTCAACTAGCTCAAAGGAAGGTCAATTTTATACTTTCTCAAATCCGCCAAACCGTTTTCAGCTGGGCTAACATACTTGTGCAAGGGTTTTCTAGGGTTTTCTAAACATTCATTAGCCTTCTTACACAGTTAGCAAACACAATGTACCATTAAAACACTGGAGTGGTGGTTGTTGGAAATGGGCCTCTATACACCTATGTAGATATTGCAATAAAAACAAGACGTTTGCATCTAGAATAGGCATTTACCACATTAACAATGTATAGAGTGTATTTCTGATTCATTTAGTGTTAGCTTCATTGAAAAAAAATGTGCTTTTCTTTCAAGAATAAAGACATTTCTAAATGACCCTAATCTTTTTGAACGGTAGTGTATACCACTATGGGATGGATGGAGGGGCCATATATATACCATGATGGGATGGATGGAGGGACCATATAAATATATATATATATATATATATATATATATATATATATATATATATATATATATATATATAAATATATATATATATATAAACCAGGATGGGATGGATGGATGGATGGAGGGTCCATATATATACCAGGATGGGATGGATGGAGGTGCCATATATATATACCAGGATGGATGGATGGAGGGGCCATATATTTACCAGGATGGGATGGATGGAGGGGCCATATATATACCAGGATGGGATGGATGGAGGGGCCATATATATACCAGGATGGATGGAGGGGCCGTATATATACCCGGAGGGGTCATATATATACCAGGAGGATAGGGCTATATACCATTTTGGAGGGGCCATATATACCAAGATGGAGGCTCACTATCTGGGGCCATTATACTGTGTAGCACTATATGGGGCAATTGTACTGTATGGATGTTTTGCCAAGTATTCAAAGGGCTCGGATACGGCTTTAAAGAAGGCAATTAATTTTTATTATAATTAAATGATTACAGAAAATAGGAAATAGTGTGATATTGCGTACACTTTTGCATAATATAAATCACAAAGGTAAAGTACTTACACTGCACACTACACAGGAAGAAAGAAAACTTCACCAGGAACTGTACACATCATCTGTCCGGAAACATCAACTGTGAGACGCAAACCGTGAAGACAGATTCGTGGGATATCCACACTGTGGACCCACATGAGCGTCCCCTCCAGTCCGTAGGTTAACAGGCTTCTGTCTTAGCTGAAGTCTTCCCCAACTGATATATTGTTTAGAAACAAATGCTTGTGCAACCAAGTGTCACACAAACTCTAACAAATTCTATTTGTCCAATATTAATATCTCTCTTCTGAGTGGCCAGCTCTTCAGATGTCAATCTACACCAGACAAATATGTCACCAGATGAAACATACCAATATCTCCTGGTACCAAATGTTTTACCATACTATAAACATATAATTTCTCACCAAACATGGATACCAAAACTATACAGTAATTGGATGATAATATACACATGCACTTTCCCACTAAAAAGCTATGTGATAAAATAAACATACACCGTTCCCATTAAACAGTGATAAGAGAACTTTATGGTATTTTGTGATTCTATAAACATGCACGTTCTCATTAAATATTGCAGCCTCCAGGTGTTAGAAAAATTACAGAAGATACAAAGCTAAACTATTACTGTTTAATATCTTAAAGGGGTCTTTAAAGACAGGACTGTCTTAAAGGGCTCTTTAAAGACATGCTATCAATATGGGTTCCTGATGGCCATTAACGTCTTAGAACTACAATGGAGTACTATATGGGGCCATTATACTGTATGGAGCACTATATGGGGCCATTATACTGTGGGGCAATATATGGGGCCATTATACTGAATATAGCACTATATGGGTCCATTATACTGTGTGAAGCACTATTTAGGGCCATTATACAGTATGGAGCACTATATGGGGCCATTATACTGTGTGAAGCACTATATGGGGTGATTATACTGCATGGAGCACTATATGGGGCCATTATACTGTATGGAGCACTATATGGGGCCATTATACTGTGGGGCACTATATGAGGCCATTATACTGTATGGAGCCATTATACTGTGGGGTAATATATGGGGCCATTATACTGTATGAAGCACTATATGAGGCCATTATACTGTATGAAGCACTATATGGGGCCATTATACTGTATGAAGCACTATATGGGGCCATTATACTGTATGGAGCACTTTATGGGGCCATTATACTGTATGAAGCACTATATGGGGTGATTATACTGTATGGAACACTATATGGAGCCATTATACTGTATGAAGCAGTATATGGGGCCATTATACTGTATGGAGCGCTATATGGGGCCATTATACTGTATGAAGCACTATATGGGGCCATTATACTGTATGGATCACTATATGGGGCCAATATACTGTGGGGCAATATATGGGGCCATTATACTGTATGGATCACTATATGGGGTCATTATACTGTATGGAAGACTATATGGGGCCATTATAATTTATGGGGCCATTATACTGTATGGAGCACTATATGGGGACATTCTACTGTATGGGGCACTATATTGGGCCATTATACTGTATGGGGCACGATATGTTGCCATTATACTGTATGGAGCACTATATGGGGCTGTGAAGATCTGAAGTTGTGGGTTGCAAGTAATTACATAGGCAGGTTAACGATGCAACAATATTTTATTAATCACATCTATGGTAATACAGCAATTCCAGGTAAATGGCCAAAATACAGTTCTCTCAGTCCTTAAGTTCCCAACCTTGGATCAGTAGTTCCACTGGCTTGGTAACAGGCCATACTCACTTTCTCCCAACTTTTGTTTGGCCCACAGATTTCGTATCTCCAATCTCCAGCCAGTATAGTCTGTAGCCACAGTCCACGATCCTCCAGACGACAGATAAAACGATAAGAGCACAGGTATTCAGTAGCAACAGTCCTTTTAAGAGAGTTTATATCCAAACGACATATCCACACTGTAGCACGATTATCCAGCCCTGTCGGTACTGATCTCCATATCCCATCCATTCATTCATATATATGGCCCCTCCAAAATGATATATAGCCCCATTCTCCTGGCATATATATGACCCCTCCAGCCATCCCATCCTGGTATATATATGGCTCCTCCATCCATCATGGTATATATGTGACACAGGTACTTTAGATGCAGTGACACAGAAACACAGAGCAGCAAGTACAGGATTATTGTAACAGGGTCAATCTCCACGCAGGGAGTAACAGGGGAAATATGGGGACAACAAGGGGAGTAGCAGGTAAAAGGCTATAACTGACAATCCACAGTTTGGCTAGATGTAGCAGAGTCGAGATGGTTGTAATTGGCAATTTTACACTTAGCTGACTCTTGTTCCCCACAAGGCCGTTGCCGGCTGATGCCGGTGTTGTTTTCTTCTGGCTTCCCCTCCTAAACAATGCTCCGTCTTCTGGCGGCAGCGGGCGGTCTCCGGTTTGACCCGCTGAGCCCCTAGTCCATAACACTGCACCTCACTTGCTCGGCTCCACGGACCCTGTGTCTCTTCCCCCCGGTCACCTGAGCTCTGGCTCTGTATATGCCCCCAGCTTCCCGGTCACCTGACCCCTGAGCTCGCAGTCTGTCTTCCTCCCTGCAACTAGAGGCACGGCCCCGGCAGTTCCAGATCCCTTGTTCTGAAAGTACTTACACCCTGGTCTTCCCCCTTACATATATATGGCCCCTCCATCCATCCCATCCTGGTTTATATATATATATATAGAGTGGTGTATCTAATCTCATCATGAGCGATATGCCCCATACCGGTGTATCTAATTCCATCATGTGCGATACGCCCCAGACTGGTGTTTCTAATCCCATCATGCGCGATACATTAGACTGAGCCCTGTATCTAGATACATGTAGTGTATTATGTGCTGTGAATAATCCCAGTGTATGTTACACTCTGCGTACCTAATCCCAGTTTATGATCCACAGAGCAGCACTAACAGAATTGGTGCTGCCGGCCGTCCTCTGTGACACTATACTTTTATCACTGGCAAAATGGCTCCTAACTGTGATCCTAAACTTCATCCTTTATTATTCTTTTTACAAACACCCAGAAGGCGAGGAGAGGAGACATCACACACATGAGAGCTGATTCAGCCCACATTTACTGCAGTCATAATGTGAGATAGCACTACACTAGGTTTTCATGGCAAGTTTCAGAAGCTGCTCCCCCTAGTGTTTAAAAGTAGAATTACCAAATTGTATTAAATTATTTTTTATATTTTACTTCATTAAAAACAAATGATATTTATTTTTATTCAAAACATTAATACTTTACATTTTTTTAATTGTTGAAAAAACATTTTTTTTGATGGCACCTTCCCTTTAAGCAGGTGTGTGTCCTATAGAAGAGATTGAGCTATCCTATTACCTACTGCACTGCCTATAAGGTAAATGTATATTAGGTAAAGGAGCCTTATAGAAGTTTGCATAATTAACTTGTAAAGAAAGAAGTCTTATCCCTCCTAACTTTGTCACTCCAGGGCCTCTACTGTGTTCAGTCACCCAACCGCTGAGGCCATTGATGACTGCAGGATAAGATGACTGATTGATGGGATGTCATTACTCTCAGTGGGGATGTTGAGATCTGTACATGGAACCTGGCAACTCTTAATAGGGTTTTTACTGGCAGACGTGGCACAAATCCCTATGCTTTCCATGCCTCACAGAATGCTGTTTTTTAACCCTAAATAGGAATCTGACTATTGCCACAGGCTGGTGTTACGCCCTTGCTGGACGTTGGAACAAGTTAGCATTGAAATGGTTATCAAGTCTGGTTGAAACCAGATAGATGGCGCTAATAACAGAATGAGCTGGCAGGGACAAGGGCAAGAAAATTGCTGGGAATAATAACCAATGAAATAATTAGCACAAAATAGAGAGGAAAAGAATCCGGGGTCAAGTCCATATAAACCTCCTAGGACTAGGTAATGAAGTGACTCAAGTGTCAGAATATCAAGCAGCAATATTAGCCCCAGGAGCAACAATACAACACAACTGGTAATGCCAGAGGAGATTTAAATAGGGCACAATATTGACAACCAATAGCATTGGCTAATCAGTAAAAGCTAATTCACAGTTTATTAATTTTAAGATTGAAATAAGACACAAGCTAATCGAGTTCAACTTTTAGTCTTGGATGTTGACCCAGAGCAACCTGATCTACATGATAATTGCCCCATATTATTGGTAAAATTACTTCCCTACTCCAGTTATGTCAGACTACAGTAATTCCCTGGATCAACTTTTCATCTCCAAAATATAAACCTTATATTTTGTAATATATTTTTTAAAAGTCATCTGATCAAGCTTCAGCTGCTGCTGTTAAAGTAAGATGTCGGCTATGTAAAACAGCCAGCATCCTCCTGCTATAGTGCAGGCTCAGCTCTTGAGCCTGCTTCATTCACGGGGACCTGACCAGTGACTTACTATTACAACACATGTTGGGAAGGGGTTAACCTGTACACACTAAAATAATACATAAAAAACATGACAGAAATGCTTTTTTTCCATATCATATATGACATTGCTTTAGTGATAAGAACCCGCTTAACAATTTACAGGGTGTCTCCAGAAGCACAAGCTGGGCACAATACATTGCGAGCTAGTCGTCATTTTCATTCTTCAACAGAAAACACCTTTGGTCTAAAAATAGTCATTAAATCTGAAGATGAATTTCCAGAAGGGTGTATTTTCCAAAATGGGACTACTTGTGGAGGGAACTCTAGTTTTGGTACCTCAGGGGTTCTGCAAATTGCACCTTCAACCTATTCCAAGAAAATCTGCGCTATAAAAGTTAAGTAGCATTCCTTTCCCCAGAGCCCTGCTGTGTGACTAAACAGTAATTTACCAACCACTTTTAGGGTATGTGCCCACGTTGCGGAAATGAAGCAGAAAATTTCTGCTTCATTTCTGCATGTCCTTTCCCGGGAAAAACGCAAGCATTTATCGCGCGTTTTTCGCGCGTTTTCGACATGCGGAATTGCCTTGTGTTTTTTATTGCATTGGTAAGGCAATTCTGCATGCGGAAACGCAAAATTAATTGACATGCTGCGGATTTTTGAGCGCATCAAAAACGCTGCGTAAAAATCTGCAGCATGGGCATAGAACTTGCGGATTCGCATTGGGGACCATGGGGTGCGGATTAACAAGCGTTTTACAAGCGTTTTTGCTCCGTAAATTCCGCAGCAAATACGCTTGTAAAACGCTACGTGGGCACATACCCTTAGGCTTAGTGCCCACGATGCAGAAATGAAGCAGAACTTTTCCTGAGCATTTCTGCATCTCCTTGGCAGAAAAACGCATGCGGTTTTTACATGCGTATTTGCCATGCGCTTTTCCAATACATTGTATAGGCAAATACGCATGCAGAAACGCACAATAATTGGTCATGTCAGTATTTTTTCTGCGAGTAAAATCTGCGCAGAAAAAATACGGACCATGTGCACAGAACTTGCAGAATGTCATAGGAAGTCATGGGATAAGATGTGCAATGTTTTTCTGGAGCGTTTATGTGCTGCAAATACGCACCAAAAACGCATCGTGGGCACACAGCCTTAGGGTATTTCTGCATTTGGGACAAATTGTATAACAAATTATGGTGTCAATCTTGTCCTATTATCCATTAAAAAATGGGAATTCTGGGGCAAAAACTATATTTTAGTGGAAAAAATATATACACTGCTCAAAAAAATAAAGGGAACACGTAAACAACATAATATAACTCCAAGTAACTCAAACTTCTGTGAAATCAAACTGTCCACTTAGGAAGCAGCACTGATTGGCAATCAATTTCACATGCTGTTGTGCAAATGGAATAGACAATAGATGGAAATTATTGGCAATTATCAAGACACCCTCAATAAAGGAGTGGTTCTGCAGGTGGGGACCACAGACCACATCTCAGTACCAATGCTTTCTGGCTGATGTTTTGGTCACTTCTGAATGTTGGTTGTGCTTTCACACTCACATGAGATGGACTCTACAACCCACAGAAGTTTCTCAGGTAGTGCAGCTCATCCAGGATGGCACATCAATGCGAGCTGTGGCAATAAGGTTTTCTATGTCTGTCAGCATAGTGTCCAGAGGCTGGAGGCGCTACCAGGAGACAGGCCAGTACACCTGGAGACGTGGAGGGGGCCGTAGGAGGGCAACAACCCAGCAGCAGGACTGCTACCTCCGCCTTTGTGCAAGGAGGAACAGGAGGAGCACTGCCAGAGCCCTGCAAAATGACCTCCAGCTGGCCACAAATGTGCATGTGTCTGCACAAACGGTTAGAAACCTACTCCATGAAGGTGGTATGAGGACCCGACGTCCACAGATGGGGGTTGTGCTCACAGCCCAACACCGTGCAGGACGCTTGGCATTTGCCACAGAACACCAGGATTGGCAAAGTCGCCACTGGCACCCTGTGCTCTTCACAGATGAAAGCAGGTTCACACTGAGCACATGTGACAGAGTCTGGAGATGCCGTGGAGAGCGATCTGCTGCCTGCAACATCCTTCAGCATGACCAGTTTGGCAGTGGGTCAGTAATGGTGTGGGGTGGCATTTCTTTGGAGGGCCGCACAGCCCTCCATGTGCTCGCCAGAGGTAGCCTGACTGCCATTAGGTACCGAGATGAGATCCTCAGACCCCTTGTGAGACCATATGCTGGTGCGGTTGGCCCTGGGTTCCTCCTAATGCAGGACAATGCCAGACCTCATGTGGCTGGAGTGTGTCAGCAGTTCCTGCAAGATGAAGGCATTGAAGCTATGGACTGGCCCGCCCGTTCCCCAGACCTGAATCCAATTGAGCACATCTGGGATACCATGTCTCGCTCCATCCACCAACGTCACGTTGCACTACAGACTCTCCAGGAATTGGAGGATGCTTTTGTCCTGGTCTGGGAAGAGATCCCACAGGAGACCATCCATAACCTCATCAGGAGCATGCCCAGGTAGGGAGGTCATACAGGTGCGTGGAGGCCACACACAATACGGAGCCTCATTTTGACTTGTTTTAAGGACATTACATCAAAGTTGGATCAGCCTGTAGTGTGTTTTTCCACTTTAATTTTGAAAGTGCATTGAGGTGAAGGGTGCATTGCTGGAAAAGGGAAAAAAAAAAAAACCTCTTTAAATCTCTTAGTTTGCGAGTGTGAACGAGCTGCGTGTGTCCGGAGCGTAAGTGCGAATGAAAGTAAATGTGTGACTTGTTTTTCAGTGAAGAGGTATTGGGAATCCTGCAGAAACTACCTGTGTGAATTGCGGTGAGTGCTGCATTGTGACCTGCTGAGTGCTTTTCTACCTGTTTAGATTTATTGGGCTTTTTAAAACCTATTTTCTCACTACAGTTTTAGTTTCTTAGTTTACTACCTGTGTATTTAAGGGTTAACTACACTGCAGTAAAATCCTGAGGTGTAGCTTTACTCACAAGGGGTTAATTAAGGGGAAGGGGTCATAATTAAGGGTTTATAAGGGGCAGCTGTTTGGGCATCCAGTCCTTTGGAAGTGCATTGAGGTGAAGGGTGCATTGCTGGAAAAGGGGAAAAAAAAACCTCTTTAAATCTTAGTTTGCGAGTGTGAACGAGCTGCGTGTGTCCGGAGCGTAAGTGCGAACGAAAGTAAGTGTGTGACTTGTTTTTCAGTGAAGAGGTATTGGGAATCCTGCAGAAACTACCTGTGTGAATTGCGGTGAGTGCTGCATTGTGACCTGCTGAGTGCTTTTCTACCTGTTTAGTTTTATTGGGCTTTTTAAAACCTATTTTCTCACTACAGTTTTAGTTTCTTAGTTTACTACCTGTGTATTTAAGGGTTAACTACACTGCAGTAAAATCCTGAGGTGTAGCTTTACTCACAAGGGGTTAATTAAGGGGAAGGGGTCATAATTAAGGGTTTATAAGGGGCAGCTGGTTGGGCATCCAGTCCTTTGGAAGTGCATTGAGGTGAAGGGTGCATTGCTGGAAAAGGGGAAAAAAAAAAGCTCTTTAAATCTTAGTTTGCGAGTGTGAACGAGCTGCGTGTGTCCGGAGCGTAAGTGCGAACGAAAGTAAGTGTGTGACTTGTTTTTCAGTGACTTTGGATTCAGGGAGTTTGGAAGGGAGGACTTTGGACTGAATTGCTGACTGTATTTCATTAATTCTTTACTTTACTTTTTACTTAACATTCTGTATATTGCAATCCCCATTAGGAAATGAGCTCCATTATTGACAATGCTATCCAGTGTACATCTTGCCACATGTATGTATTCCTTGAACAGCCGGTCGAGGTTGCTTACTGCTGCGCGAGATGTGTGCACGTTGTGCGTTTGGAAGCCCAGATACTGGATCTAAATGAGCAGCTGGCAACACTGAGATCCATTGACAACATGGAAAGGAGTCTGCTGCTCACTGAGCAGCAGCTCACTGGGGTAGATGTGGGGGAGGGTTGTAGTCGGGAGCTGCAGGACAGTGAGGTCGCTAGTTGGGTGACAGTTAGAAGGGGTGGTAGAGGGAAGAGTGCCAGGGAGGCTAGTCCTGATCTTGCACACCCCAATAAGTTTTCAAAGTTGGCAGATGAGGGGAGTGACGGTACAGGGGTAGCACTACTGCAGCAAGGCATGTCCCCTGAAAGCCGGAGGAGTGTCAGCTCCAGTAAGGAGGGAAATAGGAGAGTAGGGCTGGCCAGGCAGGTACTGGTAGTGGGGGACTCAATTATTAGGGGAACAGATAGGGCAATCTGTCACAAAGACAGGGATCGTCGAACAGTGTGCTGCCTACCTGGCGCTCGAGTCCGGCACATCGCTGATCGGGTTGACAGATTACTGGGAGGGGCTGGTGAGGACCCAGCGGTCATGGTGCACATTGGCACAAATGACAAAGTTAGAGGTAGGTGGAAGGTCCTTAAAGATGATTTCAGGGAATTAGGCTGCAAGCTGAAAGCAAGGACCTCCAAGGTGGTATTCTCTGAAATACTACCGGTTCCACGTGCCACGCCAGAGAGGCAACGGGAGATTAGGGAGATAAATAAGTGGCTCAAGAACTGGTGTAGGAAGGAGGGATTTGGGTTCCTGGAGAACTGGGCCGACTTCTCAGTTGGCTACAGACTCTACGCTAGGGATCGGCTGCACCTTAATGGGGAGGGTGCAGCTGTGCTGGGGGAGAAAATGGCTAGAAGGTTGGAGGAGTGTTTAAACTAGGGATTGCGGGGGGAGGGTATTCATTTTATAGGTGGGGAAGATAGTGCAGATAGTGACCTGGGCACAAATAAAGAAATTGGGGGTGGGGTTAGAACAGTCACTAAAGTAAGAAGGAATAGAGGTACAGAGAGATACATAAAATGCATGTACACTAATGCCAGAAGCCTCACCAACAAAATGGAGGAATTAGAATTAATTTTGTTGGAAAATAATTTATGACATGGTAGGGATATCTGAGACGTGGCTGGACGAGAGCCATGACTGGGCAGTTAATTTACAGGGCTATAGTCTGTTCAGAAATGACTGTACAAACAAGCGAGGGGGGGGGGGGGTGTTTATATGTAAAATCATCCTTAAAACCTGTCTTGCGGGAGGATATATGTGGATCTAATGAAAATGTAGAGTCCCTGTGGGTGGAGATAAGGGGAGGGGGAAAAAATAATAAATTACTGATAGGGGTTTGTTATAAGTCTCCAAAAATAATGGAAGTAGCGGAGAATATCCTCGTAAAGCAAATAGATGAAGCAGCGACTCAAGGAGAAGTCATTATTATGGGAGACTTCAACTACCCTGAAATACATTGGGGGACAGAAACATGTAGTTCAAGCAAAGGAAATAGGTTTTTGACTACTATGAGAGACAATTACCTTTCACAACTGGTTCAGGACCCAACAAGAAGGGGGGCACTGCTAGACCTAATATTAACCAATAGGCCAGACCACATATCAAATATACGAGTTGGGGGTCACTTGGGTAATAGTGATCACAAAATAATACGTTTTCATGTAACCTTTAATAAGATGTGTAGTAGAGGGGTTACAAGGACACTACACTTCAGGAAGGCAAATTTCCAATGGTTAAGAGATGATCTTAGTGCAATAAACTGGGACGATATCCTGAGACATAAAGCTACACAAAGCAAATGGGAGACATTCATTAACATCCTGAATAGGACCTGTGCACAATATATACCCCTTGGGAATAAACATGCTAGAAATAGGAGGAAACCACTATGGCTAAATAGAGCTGTAAGGGGTGCAATAAGTGACAAAAAGAAAGCATTTAAAGAACTAAAGCTAGCAGGTAGTGATGAGGCATTAAATAAATATAGAAAATTAAATAAATCATGTAAAAAACAAATCAAGGCAGCAAAGATTGAGGCAGAGAGAATCATTGCCCGAGAAAGTAAAAATAACCCCAAATTATTCTTTAACTACATAAATAGTAAAAAACTAAAAAATGATAGTGTTGGCCCCCTTAAAAATAGTCTGGGTGAAATGGTGGATGAGGATGAGGAAAAAGCCAATATGCTAAATGATTTTTTTTCAATCTTATTTACACAAGAAAATCGCATGACAGAAAACATTATTAGTGATAACAAAAATTCTCCAGTAAATGTCACTTGCTTAACCCAGCAGGAAGTACGGCGGCGTCTAAAAATCACTAAAGTTGACAAATCCCCGGGCGTGGATGGGATACACCCGCGAGTACTGCAGGAATTAAGTAACGTCATAGATAGACCATTGTTTTTAATCTTTAAAGATTCCATAATAACAGGGTCTGTACCACAGGACTGGCGTATAGCAAATGTGGTTCCAATATTCAAAAAGGGGACAAAACTGAACTTGGAAATTATAGGCCGGTAAGCTTAACCTCTACTGTGGGTAAAATCCTGGAGGGTTTCCTAAGAGGTGCTATGATAGAGTATCTGAAGAAGAATAACCTCATGACTCAATATCAACATGGGTTTACGAGGGACCGTTCCTGTCAAACTAATCTGATCAGTTTTTATGAGGAGGCAAGTTCTGGACTGGACCAAGGAAATGCAGTGGATGTTGTGTATATGGACTTTTCAAAAGCTTTTGATACGGTTCCACACAAAAGGTTGATACATAAAATGAGAACAATGGGGATAGGGGAAAATATATGTATGTGGGTTAAGAATTGGCTCAGTGATAGGAAACAAAGGGTGGTTATTAATGGAAAACACTCAGACTGGGTCTCAGTTAACAGTGGAGTACCACAGGGGTCAGTATTGGGCCCCCTTCTTTTTAATATATTTATTAATGACCTTGTAGGGGGCATACAGAGTAATATTTCAATATTTGCAGATGACACTAAACTCTGCAGGGTAATCAATACAGAGGAGGACAATTTTATATTACAGGAGGATCTATGTAAACTAGAAGCTTGGGCTGATAAATGGCAAATGAGCTTTAATGGGGATAAATGTAAGGTAATGCACTTGGGCAGAGGAAATAAAATGTATAATTATATGCTTAATTGTAAAACACTGGGCAAAACAGTAACTGAAAAAGACCTGGGTGTATTGGTGGACGACAAGCTCACGTTTAGTGGCCAGTGTCAGGCAGCTGCTGCAAAGGCAAATAAAATAATGGGATGCATTAAAAGAGGCATAGATGCTCATGAGGAGAACATAATTTTACCTCTATACAAGTCATTAGTGCGACCACACTTAGAATACTGTGTACAGTTCTGGTCTCCGGTGTATAAGAAAGACATAGCTGAACTAGAGCGGGTGCAGAGAAGAGCGACCAAGGTTATTAGAGGACTAGGGGGTCTGCAATACCAAGACAGGTTATTACACTTGGGGTCATTTATTGTGGAAAAAAGAAGGCTTAGGGGTGATCTTATTACTATGTACAAGTATATGAGGGGACAGTACAAAGACCTTTCTACTGATCTCTTTACTCTGAGGCCTGAGACGGGGACAAGGGGGCATCTTCTACGTCTGGAGGAAAGAAGGTTTAATCATAATCACAGACGGGGATTCTTTACTGTAAGAGCAGTGAGACTATGGAACTCTCTGCCGCATGATGTTGTAATGAGTGATTCACTATTAAAATTTAAGAAGGGCATAGATGCCTTTCTTGAAAAGTATAATATTACAGGTTATAAATACTAGATTCCTTGATAGGGCGTTGATCCAGGGAACTAGTCTGATTGTCGTATGGAGTCGGGAAGGAATTTTTTTCCCCAATGTGGAGCTTAGTGTTTGCCACATGGTTTTTTTTTGCCTTCCTCTGGATCAACAAGTTAGGCTATGGGTTGAATTAGATGGACTTAGTCTTCCTTCAACCTTAAAAACTATGTTACTATGTACAGTACAGACCAAAAGTTTGGACACACCTCATTTAAAGATTTTTCTGTATTTTCATGACTATGAAAATTTTACATTCACACTGAAGGCATCAGATCTATGAATTAACACATGTGGAATTATATACTTAACAAAAAAGTGTGAAACAACTGAAAATATATCTTATATTCTAGGTTCTTCAAAGTAGCCACCTTTTGCTTTGATGACTGCTTTGCACACTCTTGGCACTCTCTTGATGAGCTTCAAGAGGTAGTCACCGGAAATGGTTTTCACTTCACAGGTGTGCCCTGTCAGGTTTAATAAGTGGGATTTCTTGCCTTATAAATGGGGTTGGGACCATCAGTTGTGTTGTGCAGAACTCAGGTGGATACACAGCTGATAGTCCTACTGGATAGACTGTTAGAATTTGTATTATGGCAAGAAAAAAGCAGCTGAGTAAAGAAAAATGAGTGGCCATCATTACTTTAAGAAATGAAGGTCAGTCAGTGCGAAAAATTGGGCAAACTTTGAAAGTGTCCCCAAGTGCAGTTGCAAAAACCATCAAGCGCTACAAAGAAACTGGCTCACATGAGGATCGCCCCAGGAAAAGCAAACCAAGAGTCACCTCTGCTTCTGAGGATAAGTTTATCCAAGTCACCAGCCTCAGAAATCGCAGGTTAACAGCAGCTCAGATTAGAGACCAGGTCAATGCCACACAGAGTTCTAGCAGCAGACACATCTCTTCAACAACTATTAAGAGGAGACTTTGTGCATCAGGCCTTCATGGTAAACTAGCTGCTAGGAAACCACTGCTAAGGACAGGCAACAAGCAGAAGAGACCTGTTTGGGCTAAAGAACACAAGGAATGGACATTAGACCAGTGGAAATCTGTGCTTTGGTCTGATGAGTCCAAATTTGAGATCTTTGGTTCCAAACACGGTGTCTTTGTGCGACGCAGAAAAGGTGAACGGATGGACTCTACATGCCTGGTTCCCACCGTGAAGCATGGAGGAGGAGGTGTGATGGTGTGGGGGAGCTTTGATGGTGACACTGTTGGGGATTTATTCAAAATTGAAGGCATACTGAACCAGCATGGCTACCACAGCATCTTGCAGGGGCATGCTATTCCATCCGGTTTGCGTTTAGTTGGACCATCATTTATTTTTCAACAGGACAATGACCCCAAACACACCTCCAGGCTCTGTAAGGGCTATTTGACCAAGAATTAGAGTGATGGGGTGCTGCGCCAGATGACCTGGCCTCCACAGTCACCTCGAGATGGTTTGGGGTGAGCTGGACCTCAGAGTGAAGGCAAAAGGGCCAACAAGCGCTAAGCATTTCTGGGAGCTCCTTCAAGATTTTTGTAAGACCATTTCCGGTGACTACCTCTTGAAGCTCATCAAGAGAATGCCAAGAGTGTGCAAAGCAGTCATCAAAGCAAAAGGTGGCTACTTTGAAGAACCTAGAATATAAGACATATTTTCAGTTGTTTCACACTTTTTTGTTAAGTATATAATTCCACATGTGTTAATTCATAGTTTTGATGCCTTCAGTGTGAATGTACAATTTTCATAGTCATGAAAATACAGAAAAATCATTAAATGAGAAGGTGTGTCCAAACTTTTGGTCTGTACTGTAAATCCAGGCCTCCATTGGTTAATAAATTTGATATCCATTGATGATTTTTGTGTGATTTTGTTGTCAGCACATTCAACTTTGTACAGAACAAAGTATTCATGAGAATATTTCATTCATTCAGATCTAGGATGTGTTATTTGAGTGTTCCCTTTATTTTTTTTGAGCAGTGTATATTTTTTTATCTTCATGTACAAAATTCTGTGAAACACATTTGTTGTCAGAAGCTGAATACAGACTTAGGTGAATTCAAATGGAATCAATTTTGGGGGGCAGAACTGCTGCTCTGGCAACTCAAGGACTCTGCTAATGTGACATATCACCCAGAAATCATTCCAGCAAAATCTGCATTGGCATTCCTTCCCTTCTGAGCTCTACAGTCTGCCCGAATAGTAGTTTCTGACTTTATATGGTATATCACTGCAGTCAGGAGAAATGGCATCTCAAATTAAGGGGGGCTCTTTCTCATATGAAAATGAAACATTTTTTTATTAAATATCTGTGGATTCCAAGTATTCACTACAATCCAAAATGAATTTCATGAGGGATGTAGTTTCCAAAATGAGGTCATGTATGAAGGGTGTCTGCATATTTGGCATCTCAGCTTTCTGCAAATGTGATAGTGACCACAATCTATTTCAGCCAGTATTTCCCAAAAGTCAAATGACTCTCCTCTTCCGGGCCTGCCATGTGCCCAACAGTAGTTGGAGTATTGTCATGTTCAGGAGAAATTATATAAATTGTTGGGTCCATTTTCTCCTCCTACTCCCTATGAAAATAAAAATTTGTGAGATGAAGCGATATTTTAGTTGAAAAAAGTAATTTTTCATTTCCATGTCTCAATATTATAACATTCTGTATAGCAAGTAGAGTTCAAAATGCTCACCACACACCTAGATGAATTTTTTAAGTAACATAGTTTACAAAATCTGATCATTTGTGGGGAGTTCTGCTGTTTTGATACCTCAAGGGACCTGGCAGTGCCCCAAAGTTATAAAAATATTACAATTTGAGAGTCCTCAATGTTTGATACCTTTTAATAGCTAACTGAAAAGATGTATAGTACTAACTGAAAAGATGTAAGTATATACTCCTTGAGAAAGCCATCCGGCGAAACGGCGTTGGAGGTGGTGGGGCCTAGCAATATGGTATTTATATATTGAAGTTATTCCCTTCTATGTGTTTACTTTAGCACCTTTGATGCATTTTTAGCACTTTTATATATATATATATATATATATATATATATATATCCACTGTGATTTAATTAATTAATTTATTTTTGGGCTGCTATTATATGTATCTGTTTGCACTATGCACTTTAACACATAGTTTGGATCTGCTATTTATATTTTTCCCTACATTGATCTATGCCCCACAACAAATGAATTATTGGGTATTTATTGTATTATATATCCCTGAGTCTGTCTTCCTGTAATTATGTCTTTTGATTTATATGTGTATATTTATTAAATTAATAATTTTAAAATGATTGAGTTGTTTTTCATTGTTTTTTGAAAGAGTCTTATATTGAAGATTAATGAATTACCTGGTGTAATATACTGTGCCATTTCTGGTTAGTTGTGCTGTAACTGAAAAGATGGCAACAAATAGCAAGTTTTCGAGACTAATCAGGTCTCTTCATCAAGTCTCTTAAACCAGACAAACTTGTGCTCCAAAAAAGAAAAGAAATAACACTCCAAACCTTTCATGCGACGCCATGTACCCCATTATTGTTTTTGTTTTTTGACCACGTATTGCTCCGTTCAGGAGAGTTTGTAAAACAAATTGTGGTCCATTTTCACCTATTACCCCTTTTAATAATCAAAAAATTGAGGCTAACATTTTAGTGGAAAATACCGTATTTTTCGGACTATAAGACGCACCTAGGTTTTAGTGGAGGAAAATAGGAAAAAAATTGTGAGTAAAAAATGTGGTCATGATGCACTGTTATGAGGGGGAGGTATGCTGCTAATGCTGCTGACACTGTTATAGGGGTAATGTATCCCAATTCTATACTAATATCCCCTATGCTGGTATTTATATATCCTCATCCTGGTATATATGCTCCCCCGATACTGATATATATATATCTATATGACCTCATCCAGGTATATATGTCCTCCAATCCAGATATATAGGGCCCCCAATCCAGGTATATATGGCCCTCAACCTAATCCTGGTATGCATGGCCCCCTCTTTCCCAGACTGGTATACATGGCCCCCATCCTAATCCTGATATGCATGGCCCCCTCATTCCCATCCTGGTATATATGGCCCCCTCATCCCCATCCTGGTATGCATGATTCCCTCATCCCCATCCTGGTGCGCATGCTCCCCCTACTCATCCCTATTCTGGTATGAATGACCCCATCATCCCCATCCTGGTATATATGGCCACCTCATCCCCATCCTGGTATGCATGCCCCCCCATCCCCATCCTGGTATGCATGGCCCCCTCATCCCCATCCTGGTATGCATGACCCCCTAGTCCCCATCCTGGTATACATTGGCCATTTATCCCCCATCCTGGTATGCATGGCCCCCTCATAACCCATCCTGGTATGCATGGCCCCCATCCTGGTATCCATGGCCCCCATCCTGGTAAGCATGGCCCCCATCACTGCACACACTGCTTCGTCCTGTTCTGATGCCAGCAGCAGCTGATCTCAGCCTGTAAGCAGCACATAACTTGACTGCCATGTGCCCTCACACGCTTAGGTGAGCTGCCGGGATATTCACTCCTCTACACGCCAGGACCATGGCGTGGAGAGGAGTGAATACTTATTTTCTTTAATAGCCTACACACTGTTAGCTGCAGCCACTGCTTCTGCTGTGGCTCGGCGATCACGTGTGCCCGCTGTTAACGAGAATGAATATTCACTCCTATCTACACCCATGGGAGTGGAGAGGAGTGAATATTCATTCTTTCTAACAGCGGGTACACAGGATCGCCGAGCCGCTGCAGGAGGTGACGGCTGCTACTGACACTGTGCACGCTATTAAACAAAATGAATATTCACTCCCTTCCACTCCCATGGGTGTGGAGAGGAGTGAATGTTAATTTTCTTTAGCAGCGGGCTCACGTGGTACCTGCAGCAGCCGGTTCCTGGAAAAAAGTGTGTCTTGTAGTCTAAAAAATACTGTAAGCAATTTTTTACTTTTTTTTCAATCCACTTTATGTTAAAAGGAGTCTGTAACCAGGTTTTTGCTACCCCCCCCCCATCTGAGATGAGCATGATATATGGGCAGAGGCCCTGATACCAATGGTGTGTCAGTTACTGAGCTAAAGGAAAAATAAGATCTGGCTTGTTTTGAGTAAAATTCCAAACTTTAATCGAGTACATTTAAAAGATCAGAATGATTTAAGAAACGTGTACCAAAGAACAACGAATGACACTTTTGAGTTTTTGGTGTGTGTAGCACCCTTAGGCTGTGTGCCCACGATGCATTTTTTAAGCGTTTCCGCATCGGCAAAAACGCTGCAGAAACGCTAAAAAAACGCATGGTAGAAGGTCTGCCATGTTCCCCAATGATAATATGCATGTGCTCTGCACATGCTGCGGAAATTTCCGCTGCGGATTATCATTGTGGAAAAAAACGCAGCACTACCAATTATTTTGCGGAAGCGCTGCGTTTTCGCCGCCATTGACTTGCATTGAATCGCTTGGATTCCGCATCACTGCATCTGTAGATGCGCATTCCATGCGTTCCAATGTGCTGATGGTACTCGGGTCTGGAGAAGAGGAGACTGTCCTCCGGACCCGGGTACCATAGAACCTGTAAAAAAAAGAATAAAATAAAAAATAAATATTATACTTACCTTCTGACGGCCCCCGCTGCACTTGTTCTCCCTTGCCGGCAGCTCACGGTGGACTGAAGGACCTGCGCTGACGTCATAGTCATGTGACGGCAGGTCCTTCAGTGTAGTGTACCGCGAGCTGCCGGTAAGCCAGGACGGAGTGAAGCAAGACTCCGGGGGCCATCAGAAGGTAAGTATAGATTTATTTTTTACCATTCTTTCGGTCACAGTATATAAATCCAAGCCGGTTGCATGGATTTATATAGTGTAACCAAGTTGACAAGCACTTTCCAAGTGATGCTAAAATCGCTTACAAAGTGCTTGTCAAACTGCATGCGGAAATGCATGTGAAGAACACTTCAATTCCGCTTGTCCCTGGCAGGAAAAACGCATGTACAATCCGCATGTACAATCCGCATGTACAATCCGCATGTACAATCCGCATGTACAATCCGCATGCGTTTTCTCTGCCAGGGAGATGCAGAAACGCTCAGGAAAAATCCGGAGCATTTCTGCATCGTGGGCACATAGCCTTAGTCATGCTACAAGCACTAGAAACGTATAGTGTCATTCGTTATTCTCATCTAGTAACACATCGATGTAATCAGGGTCTCTGTAATGTTATTATTAAAGGGATATTCTCAAGTTGTCTCTTGAGCAGCTCACTGCTCTGAAGTCACCTTATTTCCTTTGGCTTTATAGTTCCACTGTAACATTTTCAGCTATCAGTGGTTTGTTTTGAAGTCTACACTGCTATCATTATATTTACTTATAGAGACAACCGTGCATTTGAAAAAGCGTACAACTCAGGAGAGTGAGAGCCATGATTAGGAAAACTGATTTGTAAGCAGCCAATGCTTTTGCAAGATCTGTAACAGCAACTTGTCTGCAGCTGAGCGGTAAGGGGAGGTAGGTGCTAAGCTAACTTCTGTATAGAAATCAGTTGACTGGAGAGAGCTGACTGAGATGTTAGGAACTGACTCCTCTCTTGGAGTGGAACCACTGCCCACACTTAGCCTGGCACCAGTGACCATGCTCCATAGAAGCTAGCTGTACACTGTGTAAAATAAAAATTCTCATAGCAGAAGATCCACAGTAGGTAGAAAAAGCAAGTCAACTGCAAATTTGCTTATTTTGATGCTGTCCAACTAAGTTAATTTAATAACATGAGAATACCTCTTCAACTATTTTTAAGTGGTATGACTGTTTTAGGGGCATAAAAATTCAAATGTAGAAAATTGTGACTTTTCCTAAATTTTCATCATATTTCAGACATTTTTATAAATAAATGCAAATAAAACACTGGGGAACAATTTTGAACATAATTTTTGTTGAGTGCGATTTTTCTGCTGATGTAGACTAAAATAGGCATGCTGATTTCAAAACTGCAGTTAGGCTGTGTGCCCACTATGCGTTTTTTAAACGTTTCCGCAGTGGCAATTCCGCTGCAGAAACGCTTGAAAAACGCTTGGTAGAAGGTCTGCCATGTTCCTCAATGATAATCCGCATCTGCTGTGCACATGCTGCGGAACTTTCCACTGCGAATTATCATTGCGTAAATATCCGCAGCACTACCAATTATTTTGCGGAAGCGCGGCATTTTCGCCACCATTAACTTGCATTGGAACGCATGTAATCCGCATCACTGCATCTGCAGATGCGGATTCCATGGGTTTCAATGTGCGGATGGTACCCTGGTTTGGAGAAGAGGAGACTCTCCTCCGGACCCGGGTACCATAGTAACTGTAAAAAAAAGAATAAAATAAAAAATAAATATTATACTTACCTTCTGATGGCCCTCGGTGTCCTTGTGTCGGCTTGCCGACAGCTCGCGGTAGACTAAAGATTTAATCATGTGATGGGTCACGCGACCGCTGACGTCGGCAGGTCCTTTAATCTACCGCGAGCTGCCGGCAAGCCGAGGCAAGGACACCGGCGGCCATCAGAAGGTAAGTATAATATTTTTTATTTTTTACTATTCTTTCGGTCACACTATATAAATCCATGCCGTTTGCATGGATTTATAGAGTGTGACCAAGTTGTCAAGCACTTTTCAAGTGATGCTAAAATCGCTTGGAAAGCACTTGACAACCCGCATGCGGAAATGCATGTGAAGAACGCTTCACTTCCGCTTGTCCCTGGCAGGAAAAACGCATGGGAAAAACTTGCTTGAAAAAGGAGCAAAGGTATCCTACTTTCAATCCAAAGAAAGTACATTTCTGCAATACTTTAAATGTGACAGTTGCTTTGTTTTATTGCCATTAACATACATGGTTTAATTAAGGAATTGGGAATTACAATCTTACTGTAACTCACATGAGTTGATAACTCACTATTCATCGATAGCTCAAACTGGAGCTTAAAGTGTGTCTGTTATGATCTGCAAACAAGAACTAAGGAAAGAAGGGGAAAGCTTTCCCTACAGTAAGACTAAGCTGAACCCCTACGATGTAGCGGGCTGCCTGTTCCTAGCGAACAGACCCGCCTTAGTCCTTGGCTAGTCTGAACAAAGACCTAACCTATAGAATAAAGGGAAGCGGTCCCTAAAAGAACTAAGGACTGGAACAAAAATGGGACACCTGAACAGAGAAAGTTGTTGCAGAAAACAAAAGATAAACTGACAAAAAGGTACTAGACGTCCCAAAGCACCAAGCGAACTGAGAGATATAGGCACTGAAGCACCTCGCTAGCAAAACAGTCAAACAACACTGAAGTCCAGCACAACCAAAAAGGCGGAGCTGGAATATAATGGCAGATGGTCACCTGACCGCAAAACACAAGATGGAAAAAAACAAACAGGAGGCTTCTAACAGTACCCCCTCTTTTAAAAGGATCCTCCGGATCCTCCAGACCCAGGCCTATCCGGAAACCGCTTGTGGAAAGATCTAACAAGCCTAGGAGCAGAGACATCATCCACCCTTACCCAGGAGTTACCTTCGGGACCGAAACCTTTCCAGGAGATGAGATACTGTACTCTCCCTCTATGCCATCTAGAATTCAAGATACGTGAAATTTCATATTCGCGGTCTTCCACCACAGGAGGAACTGAGAGAGTGGCATCCCTATCAGATACATATGCCTTTTTCAACAAGGAAATATAATACAGGATTAATCTTCCAGGAAGTAGGAACATCCAACCTAACCGCAGACGGGTTAACAACCTGAAGCACTTTAAATGGACCCACAAACTTAGGACCTAGTTTTTTAGTGGGAATCCTCAACCGCAGGTTCCTTGAGGACAACCAAACCATGTCACCCACAGTAAACAAAACCTCCCTTCGTTTCCTGTCAAAATACTTCTTGGACTTCTTGTTAGCCTCTTGAAGGTTGCAACGTACATTAGTCCAAACTCTCTCCAAATCACCGGAAAAATTCTCCTCCTCCGGCACCGCCGACCCCAATTTGGAGAACGAACCAAAAGACGGATGTCTCCCAGTACAACAAAAAAAAGAAGAACACCCAGCTGCGGAGGATGTATGATTGTTATGAGCTATTTCTGCGAGAGGCAGAAACTCAGACTACACCTCTTGATTGTTCACCACAAAACATCGCAAAAACTGTTCTACATCCTGGTTCTTTCTTTCAGTCTGTCCATTAGACTCAGGATGATACCCAGACGAAAATGACAAATGGACTCCCAACCTGTCACAAAAAGCACTTCAAAAGTGAGCCACAAACTGAGGTCCTCTATCAGAAACAATATCCGTGGGAAAGCCATGAAGCTTGACAATCTCCTTAACAAACGCCTCAGCAAGTGTCTTAGCGCAGGGCAACTTAATGAATGGAACCAAATGACACATATTACTAAAACGGTCCACGACCACCCAGATGACAGTAAAATCCTTGGACATGGGCAGATCAGTAATAAAATTCATTGTCAGATTCGTCCAAAGCGCACTAGGAACCTCCAGAGGGCAAAGCAACCCCGCAGCAGGAGTATGTGAAGCCTTTGACCTAGCACACACCGTACATTGACGCACCCACTTGATGACTTCTTTCTGCAATCCAGGCCACCAGTCTCTTAGTCTCAGCAATTCCTGGATGACCTGCCAACCGAGACTCATGACACGCCACAAACAAGTCTCTCCTAAAGGTTCTAGGCACGAACAACCTCCCATGGGGAGTGTTAGATGGAGCATCATCTTGAGCTTTTAGAATCCCATTCTCCAAAACGGATTCCAATGCCACCACCACAACTCCTTTCTGTAAAATGTTCTCCTCCTCCTCGTCACCGACCACAGGAGAGAAGCTGCGAGATAAAGCATCGGCTTTAACATTCTTAGGATATAGGTAACAGAAAAATGAAACTGAGAAAAAAAAAGTGCCCACCTAGCCTGATGGGCATTCAAGCGCTTGGCAGCATTCAGATAAATCAAATTCTTATGATCTGTGAAAACCTGAATAGGAAATCTAGCGCCTTTCAAAAAATGACGTCAATGTTCAAACGCGAGTTTAATAGCCAGCAACTCCCGATTTCCAACATCATAGTTCAATTCGGTTTCCGAAATTCTTTTCGAAAAGAAGGCACAAGGATGTAATCCATCCCTGTTCTCCTGAGACAAAACTGCTCCGACTCCCACCAATGAAGCATCGACTTCGACCAAAAAAGGCTTGTTCTCATCAGGCTGCATAAGGATAGGGGCTGAACTGAACCTCTCTTTGAGATACTTAAACGCTTCAATGGCCTCAGTAGTCCATTGGACCGTATTCGCACCTTTCCTGGTGAGATCGGTTAGAGGCTTAACAATTACCGAAAAATTCTTAATGAATTTCCTGTAATAATTGCCAAAGCCCAAAAATCTCTGTATAGATTTCAAACCAATAGGCCTCGGCCATTCCTGCGCAGCCTGAACTTTCACCGGGTCCATCTCAAAGCCCTCGCTGGAGACAATGTAGCCCAAAAAACTAATTTTATGCACAGTGAATTCACATTTCTCCAGCTTAGCAAGGAGTGAATTATCACTCAATAACTGCAAAACTTCACGTACACTCTGCCAATGGGACTCCCACTGAAGGTGCCACAAGAACTGTTGTTAAAGATATAGTCTGTTGGCGGTGTCACAACCCTGGACACATAGCTGCCCGGTGTTCTATATCCTCTGAGCCCATGGACTGCAGCCTAGGAAGACGGGGTTCCTATTATGCTTATCCAGCCTGCAGTGCCAACTGTTGACCCGGCGAGGGGCCGCAGGCATGTGCCGTATCCATTAATGGAGTAAAGGTGCTTGGACTGTTGGACTCTGGGATTCTGGTGACCTTAATCAGAGCTACCCTTCCCCACTAGTTCATCCCTTCCAAAACTGTGGGCATACGGTGCATCCATGGCGACGCCAAGGACTATCCCTTGGCCGCAGTGACAATGGGAACAGATTGTGGTGCCCAGTCCCACGAGGTTGGGGTGGTTAAGGACCTGATACATTCCGTCATACTGGGCCGTGATTTTTCTTTATTTTGGGATTTGTGGGGGAAGGGAACCAGAATAAGTAGCATGGGAAAAAAACAGGTCCCTGAAGAAGAACCCCTGACGATGTCTCAAGTGGATGAGTTCCCACTGTGCGTCCTTACCGGCGATTAGGGCGAGACGGTGACCGAGGAGGCCGACCTCCCTGAGTTAGTTGTGTCTGGCGAAAACTTTGGGGCTGCGCAAGTTTGGGACCTGACCTTAAAGGGGGCGTTTGACCAGGTTATTGTTAGAACCCTCCTGTTAGTTTTTTCTATCTTGTGTTTTGCGGTCACGTGACCATCTGCCTATATGTTCCAGCTTAGCCCTTCTGGCCTTGCTGGACTTCAATGTTGTTTGACTGTTTTACTAGCCTGGTGCTTCGGTGCCTATCTCTGTCAGTTTGCTTGGTCCTCTTGGACCTCTAGTACTTTTTGTCAGTTTGTCTTTTGTGTTCTACAGCAATTTCTGTTTAGGAGGTGTCCCATTTTTGTCCCAGTCCTTAGTTCTTTTAGGGACCCCTCCCTTAATGCTATAGGTCTACGTTCAGACTAGCCGAGGATGAAGGCGGGTCTGTTCACTAGGAACAGGCAGCCCGCTACATCACAGGGATTCAGCTTAGTCTTACTGTAGGGACAGCTTTCCCCTATCTTTCCTTAGTTCTTATTGCAGATCATAACAGTTACTGTATATAATGGGGTTGCCCAAGAGCCGGGGGCCGATACCAGGTTCCCACACTTTGCAGTTCAGGGGAAGTTGCTATATCGGGTGGCTAAACTAAGGGGGGTTGAGACAGTGGAACAGCTGTTAGTGCTGGGACCATACTGACAGAGGGTACTGGATATGGCACACTAACATTTTCTGGGGGGACACCTAGGGGTGAAAACAACTCAGGAGAGAATAGTGAGGAGGTTTTATTGGCCAGGATGTTACTGGGAGAACTTAAACTATTGTAGGTCCTGCCCCACATGCCAGATAATCTCGCCCACCTCCCACTTCCGTAGCCCCTTAGTTCCCCTACCTGTGATAGAAGTTCCCTTTGAGAGGATTGCCATGGACCTCGTGGGCCCCTTCATTAAATCGGCACAGGGCCACCAATATATCTTGGTCATCATGGACTATGCGACCCGGTACCCTGAAGCGGTATCCTTAAGGAACTCATCCAGTAGGAGCATAGCTCGGGAACTTGTCCACAACTTTGCCAGGACCGGCCTGCCAAAGGAAATCCTGATAGACCAAGGAACCCCATTCATGAGCAAGGTGATGAAGGAGCTGTGTAAAGTGCTTAGAATTACCCAGCTGCGAACCTCCATTTACCATCCGCAGACCGATGGCCTGGTGGATCGCTTTAGTAAGACTCTGAAAGCAATGCTCAAAAAGGTTGTCGAGAAGGATGGTTGAGACTGGGACTACCTGCTTCAGTTTCTACTGTTTTCCATCAGGGAAGTTCCCCAAGCCTCCACTGGCTTCTCTCCATTTGAGCTTCTGTATCCAAGGGGTCTCCTAGATATCGCCAAGGAAACCTGAGAGGCCGAGGTCACCACCCACCGGAGCATCATCGAACATGTCGCCCAGTTACAGGAGAGAATGGCGAAAGTGATGCCCATCGTGAAGGAACATCTCCGGGCGCAGGAAGCCCAGGCGAGGGTGTATAACCAGTCGGCAAGGCTGAGACAGTTCCAGCCTGGGGATCGCGTTCTGGTTCTCATTCCCACTGTCGAAAGTAAATTCTTGTCCAAGTGGCAAGGCCCATATGAGGTGGTGGAGAAACTCAGTGAAGTGAACTACCAAGTCCACCAGCCTGGCCGAAGAAAGCCGCACCAAGTATACCATGTGAACTTGCTCAAGCCGTGGCGGGACTGGGAACCACGGGAAACTCCTTGCCTGGGAGCTGCTCATGAAGGCAAAGTGGAAGAGAATCTATCACCGGCCCAGAAGCAACAATGTCGAGAACTACTACAGCGAAATCGGGAGTTGTTCTCAGAGTTGCCAGGGCATACTCAGGTGGTAGAGCATGACTTACTTATAGAGCCACATGTAAGAGTGAATCTGAAGCTGTACCGAATTCCGGAAGCACGCCAAAAGGTGATCTCTGACGAGGTAAAGAGGATGTTAGACCTCGGGGTAATAGAAGAGTCAAAGAGTGGGTGGTCAAGCCCAATCATCCTCGTGCCAAAACCCAATGGAGATTGGAGGTTTTGTAATGACTACCGCCGGCTGAATGAGATATCCAAGTGTGACGCTTACCCGATGCTCCGCGTCGACGAATTCATCGAGAGGCTTGGACCGGTGAGGTACATCACCTCGCTTACATAGTAACATCGTTTTTAAGGTTGAAGGAAGACTAAGTCCATCTAGTTCAACCCATAGCCTAACATGTTGATCCAGAGGAAGGCAAAAAAAACCCATGTGGCAAACACTAAGCTCCACATTGGGGAAAAAAATTCATTCCTGACTCCGTGCGACAATCAGACTAGTTCCCTGGATCAACGCCCTATCAAGGAATGTAGTATATACAACCTGTAATATTATACTTTTCAAGAAAGGCATCCATGCCCTTCTTAAAATTTAGTAGTGAATCACTCATTATAACATCATGCGGCAGAGAGTTCCATAGTCTCACTACTCTTACAGTAAAGAATCCGCATCTGTGATTATGATTAAACCTTCTTTCCTCCAGACGTAGAAGATGCCCCCTTGTCCCCGTCTCAGGCCTCAGAGTAAAAAGATCAGTAGAAAGGTCTTTGTACTGTCCCCTCATATACTTGTACATGGTAATAAGATCACCCCTAAGCCTTCGTTTTTCCAAAGTAAATAACCCCAAGTGTAATAACCTGTCTTGGTATTGCAGACCCCCCAGTCCTCTAATAACCTTGGTCGCTCTTCTCTGCACCCTCTCTAGTTCAGCTATGTCTTTCTTATAAACCGGAGACCAGAACTGTACGCAGTATTCTAAGTGTGGTCGCACTAGTGACTTGTATAGAGGTAAAATTATCTTCTCCTCATGAGCATCTATGCCTCTTTTAATGCATCCCATTATTTTATTTGCCTTTGCAGCAGCGGCCTGACACTGGCCACCAAACGTGAGCTTGTCGTCCACCAATACACCCAGGTCTTTTTCAGTGACAGTTTTGCTCAGTGTTTTACAATTAATCATATAATTATACATTTTATTTCCTCTGCCCAAGTGCATGACCTTACATTTATCCCCATTAAAGCTCATTTGCCATTTATCAGCCCAAGCTTCTAGTTTACATAGATCCTCCTGTAATATAAAATTGTCCTCCTCTGTATTGATTACCCTGTAGAGTTTAGTGTCATCTGCAAATATTGAAATACTACTACAAGGACATTAATAAATATGTTAAAAAGAAGCGGGCCCAATACTGACCCCTGTGGTACCCCCTGTTAACTGAGACCCAGTCTGAGTGTTTTCCATTAATAACCACCCTTTGTTTCCTATCACTGAGCCAGTTCTTAACCCACATACATATATTTTCCCCTATCCCCATTGTTCTCATTTTATGTATCAACCTTTTGTGTGGAACCGTATCAAAAGCTTTTGAAAAGTCCATGTACACAACATCCACTGCATTTCCTTGGTCCAGTCCGGAACTTGCCTCCTCATAAAAGCTGATCAAATCAGTTTGACAGGAACGGTCCCTCGTAAACCTATGTTGATATTGGGTCATGAGGTTATTCTTCTTCTGATACTCTAGTATAGCATCTCTTAGGAAACCCTCCAGGATTTTACCCACAGTAGAGGTTAAGCTTATTGGCCTATAATTTCTAAGTTCAGTTTTTGTCCCCTTTTTCAATATTGGCACCAGGGCTGTGGAGTCGATAAGCCAAACCTGCGACTCCAACTAAGACTCCTCAATTTCCCTTACACCGACTCCGACTCCACGACTCCGACTCCCACATATATTGCTTATATTTAAGTTTATTGTAGTACAATGTGAACATCAGACATTTAATCATTTTTATGATACAATAATCAAGATATTTAGATAGAACATAATATATATTTATTGGAATACAACTTTA
Source organism: Phyllobates terribilis (assembly GCF_046119375.1). NCBI lineage: Eukaryota > Metazoa > Chordata > Amphibia > Anura > Dendrobatidae > Phyllobates > Phyllobates terribilis. The sequence continues at coordinate 9,711,347 of NW_027362769.1, read as the reverse complement.
GAACACAAAAAACTAATAAATTGTAAATATGTAAGACACTATGTAATATCGATTACATATATATATTGTATATATTTATATAACATTATGTAATAAACTATGTAAGTGGCAAAAAACTGTTTTCAACAAAAACATACTAAATAACATTTGTGCAGTCTATGAATTTGTTCTAAGAAATAGAATTGCCTCCATCAGATCCTCCTTCTTAGATGACCTCAAATCTGACCTAATAATTTTAAGGCTAGAGAACAACCTCTCTACACTAACTTGGGTTGGAGGCAAAGCTGTAACCACATGGGCAACATCTCTAACAATTTCCGGGTATAAAGGAATTGCCTCGTGCACAGTCAGTTTTGATGAACGGTTGAATTTTTCTATTTCTTTGAGAGCAAGTGAAACATTTTGCTGAAATATGGTCAATCTGCGTGCTATAGGAGACGGAGTGAAATCTTTTTCCTTACGGCAACGCTTTGCCTGCTCCATGTCATCCAAATACTTGTAAAAGTCAAACTCCTCATCTGATGAGGATGAAGATATGGCAGCAGTAGCACTGTCAGGACCTAAGTCCTCTTGCGCCTGGCAGTCCTCCTGTAGGCCACTCATCCTAACTGCTACCTCAGTCAGAGCTTCATTCTTTTCATTCTTTTTGGTACTGATATGATATGGATAGACAGATATGGATAACCGGATAGATAGATAGACAGATAAAGTCATAGAGGGATAGATAGATGGAGGGATGGATAGATAGATAGATAGATAGTGGGATAGATGGAGGAATAGATAGATTAATAGAGGGATGGATAGGTAAATAGAGGGATGGATAGATGGAGAGATAGATACAGGGATGGATGTATAAATATATGGATAGATAGATGATAGATAGCCATATGGATGGATAGATGAAAGGATAGATAGATAAGATAGATAAAGTCATAGATACATAGATGGAGGGATGGATAGATAGATGGAGGGATGGATAGATGGATGGAGGGATAGATGGAGGAATAGATAGATTAATAGAGGGATGGATAGGTAAATAGAGGGATGGAGAGATAAATAAATAGATAGATACAGGGATGGATGGATGGATAAATATATGGATAGATAGATAGCCATATGGATGGATACCTGGAGGGATAGCTGGAGGGATAGATGAAAGGATGGATAGATAGAGGGATGGATGGATAGAGGGATAAATGAAAGGATAGATGAACGGATAGATGGAGGGATAGATAGATGGATAGATAAAGGGATGGATAGATAGATGAATACATGGAGGGATAGATAGAGTGTGATAGACAGATGACAGCTACAGACAGCAAATAGTACATTGCACATATCGCACATATAGTTCCCACATTGTACAGAGAGCACATAATAATCACCTACAATATTAACATTAGTTACCTTCCTGTGACAGAGATGAGCAGTAGTACTTTCACTTTCTCACTTTCTCCAGCTCGGAGCCCAGGAATCGGATCCTGTGCAGGGCAGGCACCCCTACCCCTCCTCCCTCTGGTGAAGATGGCAGAAGACAGGACAAAGGAGGGGAGATTGCCTGGTGCAGGACGGGAGCACTGCAGCATACAAGTGAGTTTTGATAGGTGCGTGCCCCTGCTTCTAGGGGGGGGGCAGCTGCACCCCTTGCCCCTCACTGGCTACGGCCATGATTCACCCACAGCGTTTTTGCAGATCCGTTTTTTGCAGTAAAATGCAGTGACTCTGGGCATCCCAGCAAAGTCAATGGGTTTCAAGATATGACATTCAGACACATCGTTTTGTGAGGATCCCTTTTTGGGCTCAAAATCGGATCCTCACAAAGAATGAGCATGTCAGTTTGTGTGGCGTTTTTCTAATCTGCCTTTGCTATTGAAAACATCTATGAGCGTTTTTTTTAAAAAGCTGATCTCCTCAAAAAACGCAGCAAAAACGCTGTGTGTGAATGTAGCCTCAGATCAGGAATAGAACAGCCATTTATAGGACATTTCATAACTTTCCCAAATTACTATGAAAAAATATTCAGCACATTCTGCATTTAACTACTGTACCTAATTTATTATATATTTTAGGAGTCAAAGTCGGTCCATTTTATACTGACTCCGACTCCACCAAAATGAGCACCGACTCCACAGCCCTGATTGGCACCACATTTGCTATACGCCAGTCCTGTGGTACGGACCCTGTTATTATGGAATCTTTAAAGATTAAAAATAATGGTCTATCTTTGACGTTACTTAATTCCTACAGTACTCGCGGGTGTATCCCATCCAGGCCCGGGGATTTGTCAATTTCAGTGATTTTTAGACGCCGCCATACTTCCTGCTGGGTTAAGCAAGTGACATTTAATGGAGAATTTTTGTCATCACTAATCATGTTTTCTGTCATGCAATTTTCTTGTGTAAATACTGTTGAAAAAAAATCATTTAGCATATTGTTTTTTTCCTCATCCACTATTTCATCCAGACTATTTTTAAGGGGGCTAACGCTATAATTTTTTAGTTTTTTACTATTTATATAGTTAAAGAATATTTTGGGATTATTTTTACTTTCTCTGGCAATGAGTCTCTCTGTCTCAATCGTTGCTGCCTTGATTTAGTTTTTACAGAATTTATTTAATTTTCTGTATTTATTTAATGATTCATCACTACCTACTTGCTTTAGTTTTCTAAATGCTTTCTTTTTGTCACTTATTGCGCCCCTTACAGCTCTATTTAGCCATAGTGGTTTACTCCTATTTCTAGCATGTTTATTCCCATAGGGTATATATTGTGCACAGATCCTATTCAGGATGCTAATAAATGTCTCCCATTTGCTTTGTGTAGTTTTATGTCTCAGGATATCGTCCCAGTTTGTTGCACTAAGATCATCTCTCAACCGTTGGAAATTTGCCTTCCTGAAGTTTAGTGTCATTGTAACCCCTCTATGTAACGGGTCTGGGAGCGGAACCTCTGAGCTACTATACAAGGGGACTGTAACGGGTCTGGGAGGCGGAACCTCTGAGCTACTATACAAGGGGGCGGTCCTTGTAAGGGAGCGGGTGGCGACCAGGCAGGCAGTCACAGCAGATGACCGGGACAGTTTCAAGAAGAACGGGCAGGAGGTCACGGCAAGTGACCGGGGCAGTCTCTGGATGAACGGGCAGATGGTCATGGCAAGTGACCGGGGCAGTCTCTGGATGAACGGGCAGATGGTCACGGCAAGTGACCGGGGCAGTCTCTGGATGAACGGGCAGATGGTCACGGCAAGTGACCGGGGCAGTCTCTGGGTAAAGGGTTGGTACGACCTGTGGCGGCTGATGGTAGACGTGAGCTCCCAGGTGAGCAGGCGAGAGTCTCTGGATAAACGGGTGGTCACGGCATGTGACGGCGGAGCCTCCAGGAAGACCAACAGACAGGCGGCAGATGAGCGCTCCCAGGTGAGCGGGCAGAAGTCTCTGGACAGGCGGGTGGTCACAGCACGTGACGGCAGAGCCTCCAGGTAGGCTAGGAGACAGGCAGCAGATGAGCGCTCCCAGGTGAGCGGGCAGGAGTCACTGGACAGGCAGGTGGTCACAGCATGTGACGGCGGAGCCTCCAGGTAGGCTAGCAGGCAGGTAGCAGATGAGCGCTCCCAGGTGAGCGGGCAAGCTGGTCCATAGACAGACTGTCAGGAGTTGGAAGGCAGACCGTCGGACCTCAGGCAAGCAGGCAGGTAGCTGATGTGCGCTCCCAGGTGAGCGGGCAAGCTGGTCCTTAGACAGACTGACAGGAGTTGTAAGGCAGACCGTCGGACCTCAGGCTAGCAGGCAGGTAGCAGAATATCAGGCAGGAATAAGACAGCAAGCTGACAGGAATCTGGCAGGTATCTGGCAGGTAACTGGCAACGGGACCTGAGGGCTGAAGCAGAGTAGTGAACAGTGCAACAACATTGCTCGGGCACCTCCATTTTGGAGGAGGTGCCTTATATATGGTGAAGTCCTCCGGCCATTGGCCGGGTACTCCTTAGGACGGCGCGCGTGGCCCCTTTAAGAGGGAGGGAGAGCGCGCGCGCGCGCCCTAAGCACAGTGGCCGGGAAGGAGCGCGCGCTGCCAGCAGAGCGGGAGGAGGACGCCGGGCACGGAGCAGAGAGGTGAGGGGAACAGCGTCCCTGCCTAGCAGAGGGCAGGGACGCCGGCGCTACAGTACCCCCCCCTTTAGGCCCCCCCCTTTTTTAGGCCAGACAGAAATTTAGCAAGGATAAGAGGGGCATGGATGTTCTCCTGGGGCTCCCACGTTCTCTCCTCAGGACCAAACCCCTTCCAATCTACTAGAAAAAAGGTCTTTCCTCTTACCCTTTTGGTGGCAAGAATGTTCTCTACCTCAAACTCGTCCTCAGCAGAAACCGGAGCAGGAGGCGTACCTGTAGACTTGGAAAAAGAGTTAAGTACCACAGGTTTGAGGAGAGATACATGGAAGGAGTTAGGGATCCGTAAGTTGGCCGGGAGTTTCAATTTATAGGCCACCGGGTTGATCTGACTGATGACCTCCAGAGGACCGATGAACCGAGGCCCTAACTTGTAAGAAGGTATCTTGAGTCGGACATATTTAGATGAGAGCCAGACTTTATCTCCAGGACGAAATTGTGGAGGATCCAGGCGTTTTTTGTCAGCGTGTCTTTTCATCCGTTCGGACGACTGAAGGAGTGCGGATCGGGTACTCTCCCAAATGGAGGAAAATTTGCTAACGAGAGATTCCGCAGCCGGGTTGTCCACAGAGGTGGAGACAGGAAAAGGAATCCGAGGATGCTGACCGAAGACTACAAAAAACGGGGATTTGGAGGAGGATTCGCTCTCGTGATTGTTATAAGAGAACTCGGCCCATGGTAGGAGATCCACCCAGTCTGAATGATGGGCATTAACGAAGTGCCGGAGGTAACTGGTCAGGTTCTGATTGATCCGCTCCACTTGACCATTGGACTGTGGGTGGTAAGCGGAAGAGAAGTCCAGGGTGACGTCTAGCAGTTTACAAGTGGCTCTCCAGAAGCGTGAGGTGAACTGTACCCCACGATCCGACACGATGTGGAGGGGCAGGCCATGAAGACGAAAGATGTGACGAATAAAGTCTTTAGCTAGCTCGGGTGCAGACGGGAGGCCTGGCAGGGGAACGAAATGAGCCATCTTGGAGAAGCGGTCAGCGACCACCCAAATGACCGTACAACCGGCAGAGACTGGGAGGTCAGTTATAAAGTCCATTGCTATATGCTGCCAGGGGGCAGCAGATACAGAAAGCGGAAGGAGGCGACCGGCTGGCAGATGTCTCGGAACCTTGTTGCGGGCGCAGGACACACAGGCAGAAACAAAGTCTATTACGTCCTTGTGCAGCGTAGGCCACCAGTAGTGCCGGGTAATAAGCTGGAGGGTCTTTTTCTGACCGGCATGGCCAGCCAGTTTAGACGAGTGACCCCAGTGAAGGATCTTCTCCCGATCAGGTACTGATACGAACGTCTTTCCGGGAGGGAGACGATTTAGACTCACGGGAGCCACCTGCATTACTCTGGCGGGATCGATGATGTGTTTCGGATCTTCCTCGAGATCAGACACCAGAAAGGATCGAGACAAGGCGTCCGCCTTGACGTTTTTGTCAGCCGGGCGAAAATGAAGAACAAAATCAAAGCGAGCAAAAAACAAGGACCACCGGGCTTGGCGCGGGTTAAGTCTCTGGGCATGCTGGAGGTAAGCCAAGTTCTTGTGGTCAGTGTAAATTATTACCGGGTGAAGAGCCCCCTCGAGCAGGTAACGCCACTCCTCCAATGCCAGGTTGATGGCCAATAACTCTCGGTCTCCTATGGAATAATTGCGCTCTGAGGAGGAGAAGAGTTTAGAGAAGAAGCCGCAAGTTACCATCCTCCCGGAAGATGATTTTTGAGTAAGTACCGCTCCGGCTCCAGAGGAGGAGGCGTCAACTTCCAGGAAGAACTGCTTGTTGCCGTCCGGGCGATGCAGCACCGGGGCGGAAGAGAAGGCCTGTTTTAAGGAAAGAAAGGCCTCCTCTGCTTCGGGCGGCCACTCTTTGGGATTAGTACCCTTACGGGTGAGCGCGGAAATTGGGGCAGTCCGGGAAGAGAAGTGTGGTATGAAGAGGCGGTAGTAGTTGGCGAAGCCCAGGAACCGCTGAATGGCCTTCAACCCCTCCGGTCGAGGCCATTTCTCGATGGCAGACAGTTTCTCTGGATCCATTCGTAGGCCGGTCTGAGAAATAATGTAGCCCAAAAACGGTAGCGAGGTCTGCTCAAAGAGGCACTTCTCGTATTTAGCAAAGAGGTGATTCTGCCTGAGCCTGAGCAGGACCTGACGAACGTCCCTCCGGTGAGTCTGGAGATCCGGAGAGAAGACCAAGATGTCGTCCAGGTACACCACTACGCAGGAGTAGAGAAGGTCCCGGAAGATGTCATTGACCAACTCTTGAAAGACGGCAGGAGCGTTACAGAGACCAAAGGGCATTACCAGATATTCATAGTGGCCGTCCCGGGTGTTGAATGCCGTCTTCCATTCATCCCCCTGACGGATACGAACCAGGTTGTACGCCCCACGGAGGTCCAGTTTGGTGAAGATTCTAGCCCCCCTCAGACGATCAAATAACTCCGGAATGAGCGGAAGTGGGTACTTATTCTTCACCGTGATCTGGTTAAGGCCTCTATAGTCTATACAGGGACGGAGAGAACCGTCCTTCTTTTTGACGAAAAAGAAGCCTGCTCCCGCCGGGGAGGTAGATTTCCGGATGAATCCCCTGGCCAGATTCTCCTCAATATATTCGGACATCGACCGGGTCTCAGCTGCGGATAATGGATAAATACGCCCACGGGGAGGAGTAGTACCGGGTAACAGGTCGATAGGGCAGTCGTATGGTCTATGAGGGGGTAGTGTCTCTGCCTCCTTTTTATTAAAGACATCAGCATAAGACCAATAAGGAATCGGAAGTCCAGGTAGATTAGCTGGGGTAGGAGAAGGACGGACGGGATGGACGGGAACCAGACAGGTCTTATGGCAGTCCTGTCCCCAGCGAAGGACCTCTCCGGTCTGCCAGTCAAGCACGGGTGCATGTCTCTGGAGCCAAGGTAGACCTAGCAAGAGGGCGTGAGAGAGTCCAGGCAGAACATGAAAGGAGATACTCTCAGAATGCAGCATTCCCACCTGCAGAGTAATGGATTCGGTGATGAGTTGGATGGGGCGTGGTAAGAGACCCCCATCCACGGCAGCAACAGACAAGGGTACAGCCAGAGGTTTGGTGGGGATGCGGTATTTCTCTACCAGGGACTGTGAAATAAGATTCCCGTCTGCTCCAGAGTCAAGTTGGGCTAGTTCGAGATAACGGTTCTCCCCGCAGACGATTGAGACTGACAGCAGCAGAGATGGAGAGGATTTATTCTTGTCTAGGTCGACCTCTCTGAGCGAACCTAGACACAGGCGTTTCCCGACCTCTCCGGGCAGGCACGGATCCGGTGCTCCTTACTGCCACAGTAGAAGCAGCTCCCCTCGGCACGGCGTAAGTCCTGACGGGTTTTGACCATCTTGGTCTGGTCGACCTGCATAGGCTCAGGAGAGTGTACCTGGGGAGAGACGGAGGGAGTGGCGGGTTTCTGAAAAGTAGGAGCTAGACGTGGAAACCTCCTCTCACGGGTGACCTCTTTGGCACGCTCCTGGAACCGTAGGTCAATCCGGGTGGCAAGAGTTATTAGGTCATCGAGAGTGGTAGGAATGTCCCGACCGGCAAGTTCATCTTTAATACGGCCTGACAGACCCTCCCAGAAGACGGATACCAGAGCGTCGTTATCCCAGGCCAGCTCCGAGGCAAGGGTACGGAACCGTATGGCATATTGGCCCACGGTGAGACCTCCCTGACGGAGGCGTAGCAGTGATGATGCGGATGAGGTCTTCCGTCCGGGTTTGTCGAAGACTTTCCGGAAAGCCGTGAGAAAGGCAGGCAAGTCGGACACCAGGGGGTCTCCTCTCTCCCATAGAGGATTTAGCCAGGCCAGGGCCTCCCCGGTGAGATGGGACATGATGAAGGCAATTTTGGCCCGGTCGGAGTTAAACTGGTGGGACAATAGTTCAAAGTGCAGGGTGCACTGATTTATGAAGCCCCGAGCCTGGGCGGAGTCGCCTCCGAAGCGAGAAGGTGCAGAAAGCCGGGGTCCGGGGTAGGATACCATGGTATTAGTGGGCAGCGGAGCTGCCGGATTGCGAGTCATGGCACTGGCGGAGGTTGCTGGCGGAGCAGTCAGAGTGTCCAGGCGAGAATTGACATTCCGCAGGTGACCCATGATGGACTCCTGTTGGGACCTCTGACGGGACAGTTCATTACACAGGTCCGAGAGCGAGGGAGCTTGGGTGCCACCGGGTTCCATGGCCCGAGCAAACTGTAACGGGTCTGGGAGGCGGAACCTCTGAGCTACTATACAAGGGGACTGTAACGGGTCTGGGAGGCGGAACCTCTGAGCTACTATACAAGGGGGCGGTCCTTGTAAGGGAGCGGGTGGCGACCAGGCAGGCAGTCACAGCAGGGGACAGTCTCTGGAAGAACGGGCAGGAGGTCACGGCAAGTGACCGGGGCAGTCTCTGGATGAACGGGCAGATGGTCACGGCAAGTGACCGGGGCAGTCTCTGGATGAACGGGCAGATGGTCACGGCAAGTGACCGGGGCAGTCTCTGGATGAACGGGCAGATGGTCACGGCAAGTGACCGGGGCAGTCTCTGGGTAAAGGGTTGGTACGACCTGTGGCGGCTGATGGTAGACGTGAGCTCCCAGGTGAGCAGGCGAGAGTCTCTGGATAAACGGGTGGTCACGGCATGTGACGGCGGAGCCTCCAGGAAGACCAACAGACAGGCGGCAGATGAGCGCTCCCAGGTGAGCGGGAAGAAGTCTCTGGACAGGCGGGTGGTCACAGCACGTGACGGCAGAGCCTCCAGGTAGGCTAGGAGACAGGCAGCAGATGAGCGCTCCCAGGTGAGCGGGCAGGAGTCACTGGACAGGCAGGTGGTCACAGCATGTGACGGCGGAGCCTCCAGGTAGGCTAGCAGGCAGGTAGCAGATGAGCGCTCCCAGGTGAGCGGGCAAGCTGGTCCATAGACAGACTGACAGGAGTTGGAAGGCAGACCGTCGGACCTCAGGCAAGCAGGCAGGTAGCTGATGTGCGCTCCCAGGTGAGCGGGCAAGCTGGTCCTTAGACAGACTGACAGGAGTTGTAAGGCAGACCGTCGGACCTCAGGCTAGCAGGCAGGTAGCAGAATATCAGGCAGGAATAAGACAGCAAGCTGACAGGAATCTGGCAGGTATCTGGCAGGTAACTGGCAACGGGACCTGAGGGCTGAAGCAGAGTAGTGAACAGTGCAACAACATTGCTTGGGCACCTCCATTTTGGAGGAGGTGCCTTATATATGGTGAAGTCCTCCGGCCATTGGCCGGGGACTCCTTAGGACGGCGCGTGCGGCCCCTTTAAGAGGGAGGGAGAGCGCGCGCGCCCTAAGCACAGTGGCCGTGAAGGAGCGCGCGCTGCCAGCAGAGCGGGAGGAGGACGCCGGGCACGGAGCAGAGAGGTGAGGGGAACAGCGTCCCTGCCTAGCAGAGGGCAGGGACGTCGGCGCTACACTCTACTACACATCTTATTAAAGTATACATGAAAACTTATTATTTTGTGATCACTATTACCCAAGTGACCCTCAACTCGTATATTTGATATGCGGTCTGGCCTGTTGGTTAATATTAGGTCTAGCAGTAACCCCCCTTCTTGTTGGGTCCTGAACCAGTTGTGAAAGGTAATTGTCTCTCATAGTTGTCAAAAACCTATTACCTTTGCTTGAACTACAGGTTTCTGTTCCCCAATGTATTTCAGGGTAGTTAAAGTCCCCCATAATAATGACTTCTCCGTGAGTCGCTGCTTCATCTATTTGTTTTATGAGGATATTCTCCGCTGCTTCCATTATTTTTGGAGACTTATAGCAAACCCCTATCAGTAATTTTTTTTTTCCCCCTCCCCTTATCTCCACCCACAGGGACTCTACATTTTCATTAGATTCACATATATTCTCCTTCAAGATGGGTTTTAAGGATGATTTTACATATAAATACACCCCCCCTCACTTGTTTGTATGGTCATTTCTGAACAGACTATAGCCCTGTAAATTAACTGACCTTTGTAGCATCGGCGTCTCTGCCCCGTTCTAGGCAGAGACGCCGTCCCTCTCACCTCCCCGCTCCTGGCGCGGCGTCCTCCAGCGCTTCTCTCCCCGCTGCTTCCGGCACGCGCTCCTTCCCCGGCAGCACGCTTAGGGCGCACGCTCGCGCGCTCCCCCTCTCTTAAAGGGACCGCGCGCGCCGTCCTAAATAGTCCCCGGCCAATTGCCGGAGGACCTCTCATATATAAGGCACCTCCTCCAAAATGGAGGTGCCCGAGCAATGTTGTTGCAAAGCCTTCACTCTGCTTCAGCCCTCAGGTCCCGTTACCAGTTACCTGCCAGTCATCTGCCAGATTCCTGCTTGTTACCTGCCAGTCACCTGCCAGATTCCTGCCTGTTACCTGCCAGTCACCTGCCAGATTCCTGCTTGATACCTGCCTGATATCCGCTACCCGCTTGCAAGCCTGCGGTCCGACGGTCTGCCCTCCGACTCCTGTCAGTCTGTCTATGGACCAGCCTGCCCGCTCACCTGGGAGCGCTCACCTGTTACCTGCCTGCTAGCCTACCTGGAGGCTCTGCCGTCACTTGCCGTGACCACCTCCGTGTCCAGAGACTCTTGCCCGCTCACCTGGGAGCGCTCACCTGTTACCTGCCTGCTAGCCTACCTGGAGGCTCTGCCGTCACTTGCCGTGACCACCTGCCTGTCCAGAGACTCTTGCCTGCTCACCTGGGAGCGTCCATCCACTACCTGTCTGCTAGTCTACCTGGAGGTTCTGCCGTCACTTGCCGTGACCACCTGCCTGTCCAGAGACTCTCGCCCTCTCACCTGGGAGCGCTCACCAGCCACCAGCCCGCTGCCCTTCTACCCAGAGACTGTCCCTGTCACTTGCCGTGACTACCTGCCCCTCTACCCAGAGACTGTCCCTGTCACTTGCCGTGACTACCTGCCCGTCTTCCCTGGGAGCCACCCTCTTCCTTACAAGGACTGCCCCCTTGTATAGTTGCTCAGAGGTTCCACCTCCCAGACCTGTTACAGTTTGCTCGGGCCATGGAACCCGGTGGCCCCCAGATCTCCGATCTGCACCAGGAAGTCTTACGTCAGAAAACTCAGCAGGAGGTGGTACTGTCCTATCTACGGTCCGTTAACTCTCGTCTAGGCGCATTGTGTGACTCATCTATGTCTACCTCTGGTCCAGCCGTGCCCATTCCTGCGGTACCGCAATCCAGTCCCTTCATGGTACCCGACTATGGACCTCGGCTTCTGGCACCTCCACGCTTTGCCGGTGAATCTACTTTAGCTCGGGGTTTCATAAACCAGTGCACCCTGCACTTTGAGCTATTGGCATACCAGTTCATCTCCGACCGGGCCAAGGTGGCCTTCATCATGTCCCATCTCACTGGGGAGGCACTGGCATGGCTAAATCCCCTGTGGGAGAGAGGGGATCCCCTGGTGTCCGACCTGCCGTCTTTCCTCGCTGCTTTCCGGAAAGTCTTCGATGAACCTGGACGGAAAACCTCTTCTGTCTCCTCTCTGCTACGTCTCCGCCAAGGGAGTCTCACCGTGGGCCAATATGCCATACGGTTCCGCACCCTCGCTTCTGAGCTTGCCTGGGAAAATGAGACTCTGGTGTCCGTCTTCTGGGAGGGTCTTTCCGGTCGGATTAAGGACGAGTTAGCTGGTCGGGACATTCCTAACACTCTGGATGACCTGGTGTCACTAGCTACCCGGATTGGCATCCGGTTCCAAGAACGTGCCAAAGAGACTGCCTGGGAGAAAGACTTTTCTTGCTCTGCTCCTACTTCCCTGAGACCTGCCTCTCAACCAGTCACTCCGCGGGCGCTCTCGCCTGAACCTATGCAGATCGACCAGACCAAGATGGTCAGATCTCGCCAAGAATCTCGCCGAGCCGAGGGAAGCTGTTTCTATTGTGGCAGTATGGAGCACTTCATCCGTTCCTGCCCGGAAAAGCCGGGAAACGCCAGTGTCTAGGACCGCTCGGAGAGGTCGTCCTAGACAAAAGTAAGCCCTCTCCGTCTCTGACTTTACCGGTCTCTATTGCTTGGGGAGAAAACCGTCACTTTGAACTCGCCCACCTGGATTCTGGAGCTGCTGGAAACCTCATCTCCCAGTCTCTGGTAGAGAGATACCGTATTCCCACCAAGTCCCTGGCTGAACCATTGTCAGTCGCCTCCGTGGATGGAAGACTTCTCTCGGAGACCATCCTGCTCATCATTGAAACCATAACCCTGCAGGTGGGAATGCTGCACTCTGAGGAAATCTCATTCCATGTGCTGTCTGGACTTTCTCACTCCCTGATGCTAGGTCTACCTTGGCTCCAGACACACGAACACGTACTGAACTGGCGATCCGGTGAAGTACTCCGATGGGGTCCAGACTGCCATAGGACCTGCCTGGTTCCGGTCCGCCCAGCTCGCCCTCCGCCTACTCCAGCTAATTTACCAGGTCTCCCGGCTCCTTACTGGCCCTATGCGGACGTCTTCGGTAAGAAGGAAGCAGAGACGTTGCCACCCCATAGGCTATATGACTGCCCGATCGACCTGGTACCTGGCACCACTCCTTCCCGTGGGCGTATCTACCCGTTGTCTGCAGCCGAGACCCGGGCCATGTCTGAGTACATTGAAGAGAATCTGGCTAGGGGATTTATCTGAAAATCTACCTCCCCGGCTGGAGCCGGATTCTTCTTTGTCAAAAAGAAAGACGGCTCGCTACGTCCCTGTATTGACTACAGAAGACTCAATCTCATCACAGTAAAAAACAAATACCCCCTGCCGCTCATCTCCGAATTCTTTGACCGTCTCAAGGGCGCCAGGATCTTCTCCATGCTGGATCTACGAGGAGCATATAACCTGGTCCGTATCCGTCAAGGAGACGAGTGGAAGACGGCATTCAATACCTGGGACGGTCACTATGAGTACCTTGTGATGCCCTTCGGTCTCTGTAATGCTCCCGCTGTCTTTCAAGAACTAGTCAACGACATCTTCCGCGACCTCCTGTACTCCTGCGTAGTGGTATACCTGGACGATATCTTGGTCTTCTCTCCGGATCTCCCCACACACCGAAGGGACGTCAGGTCCTGCTTAGGCTTCGGCAGAACCACCTCTATGCCAAATACGAGAAGTGCCTCTTCGACCAGACCTCCCTACCGTTCTTGGGCTATGTCATCTGCCAGACAGGTCTGCAAATGGATCCCGAGAAGCTCTCTTCCGTTCTAAAATGGCCTCGTCCTGAAGGTTTGAAGGCGATACAGCGATTCCTGGGCTTCGCTAATTACTATCGTCTTTTCATCCCACACTTCTCGTCTCGGACTGCTCCCATATCTGCACTTACCCGTAAGGGGGCTAATCCCAGGACATGGTCGCCTGAAGCCGAGGAGGCCTTCCTTTCCTTAAAGAAGGCCTTAGCCTCTGCCCCCGTCCTGCACCGTCCGGACTGTAATAAACAATTCTACCTGGAGGTTGATGCCTCCTCCTCCGGAGCCGGAGCGGTACTCACCCAAAAATCTTCTACCGGGAGAATGGTAACCTGCGGCTTCTTCTCCAAAATCTCCTCGTCTGAGCGCAACTACTCCATAGGAGACCGTGAGTTGTTAGCCATTAAATTGGCACTGGGGGAGTGGCGCTATCTGCTTGAAGGGGTTCTCTACCCGGTAATTATCTACACGGATCACAAAAACCTGGCATATCTCCAAAATGCCCAGAGACTCAATCCTCGCCAGGCCCGGTGGTCGTTGTTTTTTGCCCGCTTCGACTTCATTCTTCATTTCCGTCCGGCGGACAAAAACGTCAAAGCTGATGCCTTGTCCCGGTCCTTCCTGTCCTCCGATCAAGAGGAGGAGCCTACGCACATCATCGACTCCTCCAAGGTGATGAATGTGGCCCCCTTGGATCTGACTCGTCTCCCACCCGGTAAGACGTTTGTAGCCGTACCAGATCGGGAGAGGGTTCTTCGCTGGGGACATTCTTTTAAGCTAGCTGGCCATGCTGGCCAAAAGAAGACCTTCCAACTCATTACCCGGCATTACTGGTGGCCTACCCTGCGTAATGACGTGGTAGACTTCGTCGCGACCTGCTCATCCTGTGCCCGTAACAAAGTTCCCAGACGTCTACCAGCCGGCCATCTCCTGCCCCTTCCCGTACCTGCTGCTCCTTGGCAGCACATTGCTATGGACTTTATCACCGATCTTCCTATTTCTGCCGGTTGTACAGTCATTTGGGTTGTCGCTGACCGCTTTTCTAAGATGGCCCACTTCATTCCCCTGCCTGGTCTCCCGTCTGCACCCGAGCAGGCTAAGGACTTTATCCGCCACATCTTCCGTCTCCATGGCCTGCCCCTCCACATCGTGTCGGATCGTGGGGTTCAGTTCACCTCACGCTTCTGGAGAGCCACATGTAAGCTGCTAGACATCACCCTGGACTTCTCCGCTTACCACCCACAGTCCAATGGTCAAGTGGAGCGGATCAATCAGATCCTGACCAGTTACCTCCGGCACTTCGTTAATGCCCACTATTCAGACTGGGTGGATCTCCTACCATGGGCCGAGTTCTCTTACAATAACCATGAGAGCGAATCCTCTTCCAAATCCCCGTTCTTTATAGTCGGTGGCCAACATCCCCGGATTCCACTTCCTGTCTCCGTTTCTGTGGACAACCCTGCTGCGGAGTCTCTTGTCAGCGAATTTTCTACTATTTGGGAGAGTACCAGGTCCGCTCTTCTTCTGTCCTCTGAGCGGATGAAGAGATATGCTGATAAGAGACGTCTGGATCCGCCTCAATTCCGTCCGGGAGACCAGGTTTGGCTTTCGTCCAAACATGTCCGGCTCAAAGTACCCTCCTTCAAGTTGGGCCCTCGATTCATCGGTCCCTTCGAAGTCCTCAGGCAAATTAACCCTGTGGCCTACAAATTAAAACTCCCGGCCACCCTACGGATTCCCAACTCCTTCCACGTATCTCTCCTCAAACCCGTTGTCTTTAACTCTTTTTCCAATAATCCAAGTGCCCCTCCTGCTCCGGTTTCCGCTGATGACGTCTTTGAGGTAGAGAGTATTCTGGCCTCCAAGAGGGTAAGAGGAAAGACCTTTTTTCTGGTAGATTGGAAGGGGTTTGGTCCTGAGGAGAGAACTTGGGAACCCAGGGAGAACATCAACGCCCCGCTTCTCCTTGAAAAATTTCTTTCTGGCCAAAAAAAGAGGGGGCCTAAAGGGGGGTACTGTAGCATCGGCGTCTCTGCCCCGTTCTAGGCAGAGACGCCGTCCCTCTCACCTCCCCGCTCCTGGCGCGGCGTCCTCCAGCGCTTCTCTCCCCGCTGCTTCCGGCACGCGCTCCTTCCCCGGCAGTGTGCTTAGGGCGCGCGCGCGCTCCCCCTCTCTTAAAAGGACCGCGCGCGCCGTCCTAAGGAGTCCCCGGCCAATTGCCGGAGGACCTCCCATATATAAGGCACCTCCTCCAAAATGGAGGTGCCCGAGCAATGTTGTTGAAAAGCCTTCACTCTGCTTCAGTCCTCAGGTCCCGTTACCAGTTACCTGCCAGTCATCTGCCAGATTCCTGCTTGTTATCTGCCAGTCACCTGCCAGATTCCTGCCTGTTACCTGCCAGTCACCTGCCAGATTCCTGCTTGATACCTGCCTGATATCCGCTACCCGCTTGCAAGCCTGCGGTCCAACGGTCTGCCCTCCGACTCCTCTCAGTCTGTCTATGGACCAGCCTGCCCGCTCACCTGGGAGCGCTCACCTGTTACCTGCCTGCTAGCCTACCTGGAGGCTCTGCCATCACTTGCCGTGACCACCTGCCTGTCCAGAGACTCTTGCCCGCTCACCTGGGAGCGTCCATCCGCTACCTGTCTGCTAGTCTACCTGGAGGTTCTGCCATCACTTGCCGTGACCACCTGCCTGTCCAGAGACTCTCGCCCGCTCACCTGGGAGCGCTCACCAGCCACCAGCCCGCTGCCCTTCTACCCAGAGACTGTCCCTGTCACTTGCCGTGACTACCTGCCCCTCTACCCAGAGACTGTCCCTGTCACTTGCCGTGACTACCTGCCCGTCTTCCCTGGGAGCCACCCGCTTCCTTACAAGGACTGCCCCCTTGTATAGTTGCTCAGAGGTTCCACCTCCCAGACCCGTTACAACCTTGACCTGACGAAGGGCTACTGGCAGATCCCCATGTCCCAGACAGCCAAGGAAAAGACGGCTTTCTCGACACATGATGAGTGCTTTCAATATACTCGGATGCCGTTTGGACTACACGGGGCTGCAGCCACCTTTCAGAGGGCTATGGATCGAATCCTAGCCCCTTATAAGAAGTATGCCGCAGCCTATCTTGACGACATTGTAGTCTTTAGCCCAGACTGGGCTAGTCATCTACCTAAGCTACAGGCTGTTCTGGATGCTCTAAGATAGGCGGGATTTACTATAAATCCGAAAAAATGTGCCGTCGGAAAAGAGGAAGCCAAGTACTTAGGCTATGTCGTCGGGAGAGGCAAAATAAAGCCACAAGTTAATAAAGTGGAGGCAATCCAGACCTCGCCGAAACCGATCTCCAAGAAGCAAGTGAGAGCGTTCCTGGCAATGATGGGATATTACCGGCTGTTTATCCCAAATTTTGCCATGATGGCCGCGCCACTAACAGATCTCCTAAAAGGCATCAGATCAACCACGGTGAAGTGGACGGAGGAAACAGAGACCGCGTTTCAACTGTTGAAGTCAGCACTGTGTAAACAGCCGTTCCTGGTTGCACCAGACTTCAAGAAAGAGTTTGTGGTCCAGACAGACGCTTCAGAGGTTGGTCTAGGAGCCGTACTAGCATCCCATTCCCTAACTGAGCTGGAAGCTTTCGTCCTGTGAAAAAAACTACGCAATAGAAAAAGAGTGTTTAGCCATAAAGTAGGCAGTAGATACACTAAGATACTACCTGCTAGGCCGGAAGTTTAAGTTGGTGTCTGACCATGCCCCGTTGAGATGGTTGAGGGAAAAGAGGGGTAAAAATACCAGTGTAACTAGATGGTTCCTAGCTCTTCAGGACTTCAACTTTCAAGTAGAGCATAGGCCTGGGAGGTTACACGGGAACGTTGATGCCCTTTCTAGAATTCCCTTTATGATATCGGAAGGTGCCCAAACCCTCGGCTTAGGGCAGAGGGGGGGGGAATATGTGACAGAGTCACTGGTATGATTTATGAGGGAAGGTATGTGTCACAGAGGTTGCTAGCCTGTGTGAACTGAAACCAATGGACTTTCTGCCAGCATGTTATATGCTGGTGGGTTAACTCACTTAAAGGGCGTGGTTTTAGGGCAATGACATAGTGATGGGAGGGACATCATTCCCCATACCTCCAACTCCGGGTGTGGCTGAGCAGCGTTTAAATGTTCAGTCCTGTTTTTTTTCTCTGTGTTGTGTTTGGAGAGGCAAGGACTCAGGAGGGAGCTGAAGGCTGGACCTAACCTGTGTGGGCGAAACGCACACACATATATGGACTCTGCTACAGTTTGTCTTTTGTTTTGTTGTTTTGCCAAGTAAGGCTGTGTTTATTTTTCTGGAGTGCAGAGCTGTATGCTGTTTAATAAAGCCTGCAAATAAAACCCGGGTTCCTGAGTCTACTTCCAGAAGCGGCCGAGCAAGTCGTCCTACCACAGCCCACATCCTGTTACGTACCGCCCCCATCCTGTTACGTGCAGCCCCCATCCTGTTGCAAGCAGCCCCCATCCTGTTGTGAGCAGCCCCCATCCTGCTATGTGCTGCCCCCATCCTGCTATGTGCAGCCCGAATCCTGCGCCCCATCCTGTTATGTGCAGACCCTATCCCGTTATGTGCAGCCTCCATCCTATGTGCAGCCCCCATCCTGTGCCCCATCCTGTTATGTGCAGCCCCCATTCTGCTATATGCAACCCCCATCCTGTCATGTGCTGCCCCCATCCTGAGGCCGGAGGAGAAGTGTGGCGCCAGAGTATGTGTGTGCCCATACCGCGCTGTCCGGCGCCAATGTGTCTTCACTAAAATGGCGCCGGATAGCGCACTATGTGCATATTTGATTCCGACGCCGCACTCCTCCCCCGGACTCCGGCCAAAACAGAGGTGCAGCGGTAACATTACTTTGGGTCAGGTATGTATTTATGGTACTGGAGCTCGCGGTATGCATTCGGTGTCTATGCATACCGCGATCTCCGGCGCCATATTCTTCTTTTACCTGTAACGGCTGGATGCATTCTGTCTTGAGACAGACTGCGTAGGTACGTCGCGCATGTGCAGTCTATAGAGGCTTTGGACAGAAGGACACATCCCTGGTTATATTATAGATTTCCCCCAATTCTGTTAATATCCCCCATCCAGGTAAATGTAATCCCTCCATCCCTGTATGCATGGCACCCCTCATCCCAGTATGCATGGCACCCCTCATCCCAGTATGCATGGAACCCCTCCGTCCCTGTATGCATGGCACCCCTCATCCTTATATGCAAGGCCCCCATCATCATTATATGCAAGGGCCCCATCATCCTTATCCTGGTATGCAAGGCCTCCCTCATCCCTATCCTCTAATGCATGGCACCCCTCATCCTTATCCTGCTATGCATAGCACCCCTCATCCCTATCCTGATATACATGGCACCCCTTTTCCTGGTATGCATGGCACCCCTCATCCCTATCCTGGTATGCATGGCACCCTTCATCCCCAATCCTGGTATGCATGGCACCCCTCATCCCCAGTCCTGGTATGCATGGTACCACCTCATCCCCTATCCTGGTAAGCATGGTACCACCCATCCCGATCCTGGTATACATGGTACCCCCTCATCCCCAATCCTGGTATGTATGGCCCTCCTCATCCCCAATTCTGGTATGCATGGCCCCCCTCATCCCTATCCTGGTATGCATGGTACCCCCTCATCCGTATCCTGGTATGCATGGTACCCCCTCATCCGTATCCTGGTATGCACGGCCCCTCATCCGTATACTGGTATGCATGGCCCCTCATCCGTATCCTGGTATGCATGGCCCCTCATCCGTATCCTGGTATGCATGGCCCCTCATCCGTATCCTGGTATGCATGGCCCCTCATCCGTGTCCTGATATACATGGCCCCTCATCCGTGTCCTGGTATGCATGGCCCCTCATCCGTATCCTGGTATGCATGGCCCCTCATCCGTATCCTGGTATGCATGGCCCCTCATCCGTTTCCTGGTATGTATGGCCCCCCTCATCCCCAATCCTGGTATGCATGGTACCCCTCATTCCCAATCCTGGTATGTATGGCCCCTCATCCGTATCCTAGTATGCATGGCCCCTCATCCCTATCCTGGTGTGTATGGCCCCCCTCATCTGTATCCTAGTATGCATGGCCCCTCATCCCTATCCTGGTATGCATGGCCCCCTTCATCCCCAATCCTAGTATGCATGGCCCCCCTTGTCCCCAATCCTGGTATGTATGGCACTCCTCATCCTTATCCTGGTATGCATGCACCCCTGATCCCTATCCTGGTGTGCATGGTACCCCCTCATCCACAATCCTGGTATGCATGGCCCATTATTCCTATCCTGATATGTATGGCACCCCTCATCCCTATCCTGGTATGTATGGCCTCCTCATCCCCCAATCCTGGTATGCATGGCCCCTCATCCATATCCTGGTATGCATGCCCCCCCTCATCCCTATCCTGGTATGCATGTCCCCTCATCCATATCCTGTTATGCATGGTACCCCTCATCCCTACCCTGGTATGCATGGTACCCCTCATCTCCAATCCTGGTATGCATGGTACCCCTCATACCCCAATCTTGGTTTGTATGGCCCCCTCATCCCCAATCCTGGTATGCATGGCCCCTCATCCATATCCTGGTATGCATGGCCCTTCATCCCTATCCTGGTATGCATGTCTCCTCATCCATATCCTGTTATGCATGGCACCCCTCATCCCTACCCTGGTATGTATGGCCCCCTCATCCCTATCCTGGTATGTATAGCCCATCATTCGTATCATGGTAAGCATGGTACCCTTCACCCCTATCCAGGTAAGCATGGTACCCCTCATCCCCCAATTCTGGTATGTATGGCAACCCTCATCCCTATCCTGGTATGTATGGCCCCTCATCCGTATCCTGGTAAGCATGGTACTTCTCATCCCCCAAATCCTGGTATGTATGGCCTCCTCATCCCTATCCTGGTTTGTATGGCCCATCATCCGTATCCTGGTAAGCATGGTACGCTTCATCCCTATCCAGGTAAGCATGGTACCCCTCATCCCCCAATTCTGGTATGTATGGCCCCCCTCATCCCTATCCTGGTATGTATGGCCGCTCATCCTTATCCTGGTAAGCATGGTACTCCTCATCCCCCAAATCCTGGTATGCATGGCCCCTCATCCCCATCACGCTGCGCACACACAAAAAAACAGTTCTATTCACCTTTCTTCCCTGCGTTGTGTCCCGTTTTGCCTGAAGCCGGGGGAGGAATGTGGCGCTGGAGAACGCGTGTGTCTATACCTCGTTGTCCGGCGCCATTTTGTTGAAGACTCACTGCAAATGTGTCTTCAGTAAAATGGCACGGAATAGCGTGCTATGCACATGCGCCGATTCCTACGCCGCAATCCTCCCCCCGGCCTGAACAGAGGCGCTTGGCAACACTTCTTCGGATCAGGTAAGTATGTCCTTATGGCGCCGGAGATCGCGGTATCCATTGAGTGCCTACGCATACCGCAATCTCCGGCGCCATATACTCCTCTTACCTTTAAAAACTGGATGCGTTCTTCTGTCTGGAGCCTGCGCAGTCTATAGAGGCTTCGAATAGAGGTACGCATCTACTGTTATATTATAGATGTTATACAGGCCTCTCATCCACCGTAAAAAAAAATAATTTCTTCTGTTACTAAGGTGATACAGTAGGCCAGATCTCAGCTTGAAATTGTTGGAGCATATATTCTATGTTATACAGGCTTCATCCACAGTAAAAAAAAATAATTTCTTCTGTTACTAATGTGATACAGCATGCTAGATCTCAGTTTGAAATTGTTTGGAGCATAAATTCTGTTATACAGGCCACATCCACAGTAAAAAAAAAAAAATTTTTTGGTACTAAAGTGATACAGCATTTTAGATCTCAGTTTGAAATGTCTTGGAGCATATATTCTATTGTATACAGACCTCATCCACAGTAAAAAAAATTAATAATTTCTTCTATTAGTAACGTCATGCAGGAGGCCAGATGTCAGTTTGAAATATTTGGATGCTGAAATTGTTCTCCATACAGAGCTACACGTGATGAAATAAAAATTTGTTTTCTTACTACCATGGTATATAAAGCAGGCTACATTTCATCTTTTAATGCTTTGGTGCTGATATTGATCTCCATACAGGGGTACACATGATAAAATCTAACTTTGTTGTCTTACTACCATGATACATACAGCATACCACATTTCAGCTTTTAATTTTCTGGCACTGAGATTCTCCTGTTTACAGGCCTCGTCCACACTACAAAAAATCTGTTAGTAATGTGATACAGCAGGCCACAATTCCGCTTTTTATTTTTTGGTGATGATATTGTTCTCCTTCCAGGGGTTCAAATTACTAAATCTCAATTTTTGCTGCTACTACAGTGCTATACAAACTAGGTTACATTTGAGCTTTTAATTCTTTGGTGCTGATATTCTTCTCCATACAGGGGTTGACATCATAAAATATAAATTTGTTCTGTTACTACCATGCTACAAAAAGTAGGCCACATCTGAAGTTGTAATTCTTTTGCTCTGAGATTCTGCTATATCCAAGGCTCATCCACAGTAAGAAAAGTCTATTTTTTTCTGTTACTACCGTGCTACATAAAGCATGCCATATTTTATCTTTTAATTATTTTGTGCTAGTAGTGTTCCCCAGCCTGGAGTCTACATTTCTCAATAGAAATTCTTTTTGCTAATAGCGTGGTTCTGAAACCATGCCACATTTAAGCATTGGACAGGGCTTGGAGCAGTATTTCTAGCTCAAACTTTGATCAGTAACTGGTGGATGAGTGAAAGGCTTAGGCCTGGTGCTTTGAGAGCTCTGCCAAATGCAGGCAACACAAATGAAGAAGACCCAACTTGGAGACCAAACATTTCCAATAATTATGGGCAGATACCACTAAAGTGGAATCGATTTCTATTTATTTTACTCACTTATATAGCGCCACTAATTCCACAGCGCTTTTGAGACATTTAAAGACATTAGTGGCACTGTCCCCATTGGGTCTCATAACCTAAATTTCCTATCAGTATGTCTTTGGAGTGTGGGAAGAAAAATGAGTACCTGGATGAAACCCTTGCAAACACGGGGAGAACATACAAACTCCTTGCAAATGTTGTCCTTGGTGGGGTTGGAACCCAGGACCACAGCGCTGCAAGGCTGCTATTGTTTTTGCGTTGACGACTCAAAGTTCCCGAGGTTGGAAGTCTATCACTGTGATGCACACTGTGTGCCTAACTGCTGTCTTGAGGAAAACAACTCTCAAGATTGTCTTCAAGTGTGTTTTGATTCTGCAGCATGGGCGCGTCCCTTTCCAGGGGGGTAAGCAACTGGCAAAATTTACTTTTGCACCATGGATCGAACAGAGTGGCAACCCAGATGTCCGCACTGTTTCGAATCCTAACAATACGGGCAGCAATTATGTTGCAGATAGTGCTGCAAGAAGGCGGTCATGGGTCGGTCTCTTTTATGAGGTCCAAGTCCATAGTGTGTTGGTGGCCTGATAACACTCAAGATTGCTTCCTCCTTCCCCTCCTTGCAACCACGGACAACAAAGAGGGAATCATTATCCTCTTCATCTCCTAGCTGTTGCACGTCCATCGCCTCTTCCTCCTCATCCTCCGATTTGTTCCTCCCATGGCAGCCACCTGTGAGATGACAGAGTGGAACTTAGAGATATTGTTAACCCTTCCGCATCCTCCTCTGCTTTCTCCTCTTCCCCTGGGACCACCACCTCCTCCCGCAGACTATTCAAAGTGTGTTCCAGCATATAGATTACTGGAATAGTGATGCTAATGACAGCATCATCAGCGCTAATTATCTTAGTAGCCTTTTCTTAAATGTGCAGAAGGGTGCCGAGGTCCTTCATCTGTGTCCACTCTGTAAGTCTGATTTGCACCACGTCCGTACTGCGTTTGTCCAGGCTATACGACATGAGATACTGCGTCAGGGTCGTCTCTGCTGCCATAGTCGCTGCAACGTTTGAAGAGTTCAAATACACCATGTCGGCACAATGCATATCAACCGGTTAATTGGTAGGCCGAAAGATCTCTATAGCGACGCAAGTTGATGACCCGCAGGTTGCGAATGGCGGAAGTGATGAAATGCTTTGCCGCATCGGAATAGCCAGAGTTATAATTGTTGATGTTACTAATGTCTTTGGCTATCCTTTATTTAAATTTGCGTGTTGTATATCCTATGTATTGCAATCAACAGGTATGGCAAAAAATGCAATAAACCACTGGCTGGTGTCACAATTAATAAATGATTTAATCCAGTGGAAAATCCCTTGTGTAGAATGAAAGGTGTATTTTGTTTTCTGCATATCGACAAACGTTGCACCTATTTGATGTACACCTATAAAAACCTTTGACAGAGAGCAATGAGGAGGAAGGTTTAGTTTTGCGTACCAGGCTGGGCGATGACATATCCCCTTGTTTTCTACCCCTCTTGGCAACCTGACATCCGTCATCTGTGATAGTGCGCAAACACTTGTTCTGGTAAATATTTAAGAATAATATTTTTAATGGTAGTAAATTGCCTGCTGTAAGCAGTGGAGAAACCAATGTTGGTAGGAGAACCTGCATTTTGTCTCCGACTTATCTGAACCATACAAAAAATCTTCTCTAGGAATATTGCTAACCTGCTCAGTCCTGCAGTTTAAAACCTTCTTATTATACCCCCTGTCCGTCAATCTCTCCTTAATGATGTCACTCTCCATTGCAAAGGATTCTGGCCATAGTAAGCACCCTGCAGGGTATGGCATTGATGGTATGCTTAGGATGGGAGCTGGATGATAGACTTGGTGTGTGCTGCCATTCATTTTTTTTCTACTTTACGATTTTATTAATCTGTTTATCTGGTTCACTTTAGCACTTACTACTTATGTTTTTTGCATGTGTCTGTTATGTGATTTGGTTACAGCTCCTGTTTCTAATCATAAATTATTAAAAGATATATTTTATTTGTTTTATTAGATTCCTGCTGAATTTGTATATGTTGATTGGATCATTATACACCTGGTGGGTTATTGCTATATTTGCAGTTTGATCATAGAGATATTATGGATTGTTAATGTTGGAGGAGCCATATATCTTGGGTTATGATAACAGTAATTTCATGTAAATATAATTAGTTTTGTTTAAAAGATGTTTATCATTGAACTATCAGCGATTTATAATGATCATCGAACAAACTAATTTAAACAACTATTAATCCCTGTTTCAGAGAAACGTTTCTAATTTGTTGCTCCAGATGAGAGTATATAAATTATTAGTTGCTTCAAGGTTGACTGGCCGTGTACTCCACATCTCAACCCTTCATCTATGACCACCCAAGTGAAAATCCTCACAGTCTAACCGTAATATTGCCTGTAATTATTTATGTATAATAGTCAGCTAAAGTACACTCACAGTGTTAATTGTAGAACTAGCCTAGATAATCTACGTCTGTAAAACAGGCATCGCAATAAGAACCACAACACACATCCATGATAATGAACACATTTAGTCATAAAGGTAGATGCACAAACCTTCAATATGACAATCAACATCGCTGCCTGGGATATTAAATCTCAGGACAAGAAGGCACAAATGCTATCCACATATTTAAAATATTCATTCTTTATTATAAACTCATATAAGATAAGATTAAAATTAAAAACTAGCAGGAATTTCCTAAATGTAGCAGACCAATATCATGCAGACCTTTACATGAGAATATATGCACAATAGATGACCTTAATCATGCACAACTATGAACTGAAAAAAGTGAGAATATCACTAATGATGAGAATAAAGTGCTTACTGCAGAACTATATGTGAATGAAAAGTGCAAGTGCCTCTGTATTCAGAAAGCGTTCCTCTGTAGCGTTAGAGTAAATGACATAATCTTATTAAAAGTGCAAAGTCTTTCTAAAGTGCTATGTGTTAGTACTTACAGCAATAAAATGAAGAGTCTGCAGGTATCAGAGCAACCCCCCGATGACGCCATTTCGCCAATAGCTTTTTCCAAGAGGCGTTGGACATAAAGTGAATGTGTGCTCTTTACATATCCATCCTAACCAATTAGGTGAAAATGACATCCGGATAGCCAGGTGTGTGCCCGCGCATGTAGAATTTGCTGGTCTCTCATAAGTTACAAAGTGACTTCTGGTTTTACTGTGCTGGAACGCAAGTGTGGAATGCTTGACGCCCTTATTGCGCAGGACTGTAAGTCAGCAAGAGTCTGTAATCTTGCATGCGCTCAAACTGGATAGCGATTTCATGAGTGACAGTATACAGTATGTATCACTCGAATAGGATGCAGGGTTCAAAGAGGGCGTGGTTATGCATCTTTTAAAGTTACAAACTTCAAGAATAAAGGGGTCATATTTCACTGTTAGATGGAATGTTGGGAGGGAGGCAGAGGAAAAAGTGACAAGTGAACAGAATTGTGGAAGTGTGGACATGAGTGCATGCAGGTGTACATATCCTTGATAACAACTTAAATTGGACTAATGTCGACTGAATCTGCCTATATCGACGGGTTCGGCCGACTGTTTAATGTCAACTGATTGTCAGAGGAGATGTTGATTGCTCATGTCTGATTTCGAACTGCCAATCGCATTGTTCTCCTGTAGGTAAGCTGACATGTCATTCTGCGGCTTTCTCATAGACATCGCAGGAGCGCTCAGCCAAATGAATGCTCTTGTGTATGGAAGAGTCGGCTGAGGTGGCCGTCAGCTGAAGGTTTGGCTGAAGCTTCATTTGGCCGACATCTATAAATATGTATGGTCGGCTTAATCTAATCCGATGCGTGGATAAAAGCGTCCTATAGCTTTAGTACATTGTTTGTACACTGTTTACTAACCATCCTCTGTTTCCGATCACTGAGGTTATTGTTAACCCAATTACTCATTCCCTTATATACGTAACCACAAGTCACTAATTTGTTCTGCAACAAAGTGTGGTCATAAATCCGCATCAGTTGCCTAAATAAATGTGGGCTCTAGACCGGACCCATCTGCTCACCGTCTTTGCTCCCTAGCTCTATAGTTTCAGGCCTATTAACCCCTTACTGACATTGTCCGTAATAGTACGTCCCTGTGTCTTGGTTCTATGGACCAGGTACATACTATTACGCACAATGTGATCGCGCCCGCACAGAGGCCGGGTGTCAGCTGTGTGGTACTGTGTGCCAGGGGCGGTCCCACACTGCTCCCGGCACATTAACCCCGTAAATGCTACGATCGAAGTCGATCGCAGCATTTCCAGGGCAAGGAAAGGAAAAGCCGCCCCTCTTACCTTGAATTGGAGACCCTGCGATGTGTGCGCGGGGTCCCGATCGTTGCTATGATGACATCCGGGTCACCAGGCATCAGGAAGTTAGATCGTGTGCAGTGCATGATCTATCTAACTTGTGTCTGCAGGGCTGACAGCCTGTATAGCATAGGGGATGCTGCTGCATCTCTATGCTATGCAAGGAATCAGCCGGCAAAAAATTAAAGTCCCAGGGCGGGACAAAGTGTAAAAGTTAAAGAAAGTGTCAGAAAGTGAAAAAAATTTTTTTTTAAATATTAAAAAAAAAATTAAAAAATTAAAAAAAGTTAAAAAAATACTGTACCCATAAATAAATATTATTATGAAAAAAAACAATAAAAGTGCACATATTTGATATCGATGCATCTGGAATGACCTGACCTAAAAAACTGTCCCACTAGTTAACTACTTTAGTGAACACGGTAAAAAAAACGAAAAAAAAAACAAGCAAAAAACTATGCTTTATCGCCAAAAAATGGAATGACACGCGATTAAAAAGATGAATGTAAATAAAAATAGTGCCACTGAAAATGTCATCTTGTCCTGCAAAAAACAAGCTGATATACAACTTCATCAGCCGAAAAATAAAAAAGTTATAGCTCTCAGAATAAAGCGATGCAAAAAAATTATTTTTTCTTTAAAATATTTTTTATTGTATAAAAGCGCCAAAACATAAACAACTATATAAATGTGGTACCGCTGTAAACGTACTGACCCGAAAAATAATGCTGCCTTATCAATTTTACCACACGCGGAACGACATAAAAAAAAAAAAAAAAACTATTCCTGAATTGTTGGTTTTTGTTTATTCTGCCTCCCAAAAATCGGAATAGAAAGCGATCAAAAAATATAATTTGCCCGAAAATGGTACCATTTAAAATGTCAACTCATCCCGCAAAAAACAAGCCCTTTCATGACTCTGTCGGCCGAAATATGGTAAAATGATTGCAAAAACTAGCCTTTGCAAAAAATGCGTCTATTAGTGTGTATCGCTGTAATTGCACCAACCCGAAGAATAAAGTAGTCTAATCACTTATACCGCACGAGGAGCGGCATGAAAAATAATCTTTAGGGTTGTGTTAGGTTTAAGGTTGTGTTAGATTTAGGGTTGTGCTAGGGTTAGGGTTGTACTGGTGTTAGGGTTATGCTAGGGTTAGGGTTGTGCTAGGGTTAGGGTTGTGCTAGGGTTAGGGTTGTGCTAGGGTTAGGGTTGTGCTAGGGCTAGGGTTGTACTAAGGTTAGGTTTGTACTAATGTTAGGGTTGTGCTAGGGTTAGGGTTGTGTTAGGGTTGGGGTTAGGGTTGTGTTGGGGTTGGAATGTTTTCAAAAGTAAAGAAAAAAAAATGACGATGTGGCGACTAGTGTTGAGTGCTTGCTACTTATGTTTGCTTCGGATGCTCTGTATGCACCAAGTATCGCGGGTGCTCGAGTGACATGCTTGAGTTTCCGCCCCATATGTTCTGTGGCTGTTATACTGCCAAAAAAACCGTGCGGGGATTGCCTGCCATGCACGAGCGATCCCCGCATGTTTTTTTTGGGTGTCTAACAACCGTGAAACATGCGGGGCGGGGACTCGAGCATGTCACTTAAGCACCCGCAATACTTGGTGCATACCTGAGTACCTGATGCAAACTGAAGTAGTGAGTACTTGCGCTAAAGAGTAATGACAACTTGTTCAATATGATGACCTAATGTTATCAATTTCTGTGTCGTACCTCTGGGTTCAAAATGTTTACTTTACCCCTTGATAAAATCCTTGAGGGGTCATGTTTCCAAAATGGGGTCACTACTGGGGGGTTTCCACTGTTTAGGCGCATCAGGGGCACTCCAAACGTGACATGGTGTCTGCTCTCGATTCCAGCCAATTTTGAGTTCAAAAAGTTACACAGTGTTCCTTCCCTTGTGAACCCTGCCGTGCGCCCAAACAGTGTATTTTCCCCACATATGGGATATCGGTGTACTCAGGAGAAATTGCACAATAGTTTTTGGGGTCCATTTTCTCCTCTTACCCTTATGAAAATAATTAAAATTGGGGCTAAAAGATCATTTTTGTGGCAAAATTTATATTTTTTTATTTTCATGGCTCTATGTTATAAACTGTGAAGCACCTTGGGGTTTAGGGTGCTCATCACACATCTAGAGAAGTTACTTGAGGGGTCTAATTTACAAAATGGTGTCTCTTGTGGGGGGTTTCCTCTGTTTAGGCACATCAGGGGCTCTCCAAATGCACAACCAATTGTCCATTTTTTCCTGTTACCCTTGCGAAAATAAAAAAAATTGCATGTAAAATAACATTTTTGTGAAAAACAGTTAAATGTTCATTGTTTTCTTCCACATTCCAAAAATTCCTGTGAAGCACCTGAAGGGTTAATAAACTTCTTGAATGTGGTTTTGAGCACCTTGAAGGGTGCAGTTTTTAGAATGGTGTCACTTTTGGGGATTTTCTGTCTGTCATAAAGGCCCCTCAAAATCACTTCAAATGTGATGTGGTCCCTAAAAAAATGGTTTTGTAAATTTTGTTGGAAAAATTAGAAATCGCTGGTCAACTTTTAACCCTTATAATTTCCTAACCAAACAAAATTTTGGTTCCAAAATTGTGTTGATGTAAAGTAGGCATGTGGGAAATGTTATTTATTAACAATTTTGTGAGACATATCTCTCTTATTTTAAGGGCATGAAAATTCAAAGTTTGAAAACTGCAAAATTTTCTACATTTTTGCCAAATTTCCAATTTTTTCACAAACTAACACAAGTCATATCGAAGAAATTTTATCACTATCATGAAGTACAATATGTCGCCAAAAAACAATCTCAGAATCAGGGGGATCCGTTGAAGGGTTCCAGAGTTATTCCCTCATAAAGTGACAGTGGTCAGAATTGTAAAAATTGGCTTGGTCATTAATGTGCAAACCACCTTCAGGGGGTAAAGGGGTTAAATATCATTATATAAGAAATCATGCTAAATAACAGCTACATTAGGTTAGATTTTCATGTAGTTGCTGGGCAGTGCTTATTGCTGTGTGGCCATGAACCAGGCTGCACAAATGAACACTGGTTATTGCTAATTACTGCACTTTAACTGTATTTGCCCTTTAACAATATTTTTTTTTGCAGCACAATACTTGGCAATAATTGCTGTGCATGTGGTATTTGTGGATGTACCCTGGACACACACAGCTCTGCAACGTTTGAAGGTAATTATACTAATATGAGTACAATCTTTGAAAATTCAATGCACCAATTCTAAGTTTGCAGTGGTAGCCAGAATCTGGGCATCGTTTCTTTCGGCTACCGCTACTGTGCAAATGCAGGACACCAAGTGCATAGGTGAGGAGACTGGACTGGGGTGGGGGGCATGACATGGTGGAGAAGGTAATGGAGTATCCAAGCCCATCTGTTTTCATACTGCTTAGCTGCCATGAACACGTCACCCCTCCATGAATTGCTGCATCCAGGTTTTAATAGTGGCTGTGGTTAGTGGTTGGCTAAAAACATGTCTGGGTGGATATGAGCACCATTATAATACACTTCTGGTGACAGGATATACTGACAGTATATATGAAATGCATAAACTGGCACGTATGCTTTTTTAATTCAGATTAAAGAATTTGCCCACACCTGAATATTTTCTCAGAAGCACTCCAGCATGCTGTAAAATAAAAACTTAAAGGATACTCATCCTATTGTTCCTGTTCTAATGTTGCCCAGGTCCGCGTTAGTCTCCAGAATGCACGTGTCCAGCGTAGCCAATCACTGGTCACAGGTGTAACTTGGTCTTCAACATTGTGGCCAGTGTGGACTTCAGTGCTCACATGTTAATACAACTGAAATAAGAAGTACAGAGCCCGTCTTTGTACTGATATTCTGCTTGAATAGCTTTTAATTGAGAGATAAGTATTACTCTATGTCTGTAATTAGTAATTGCTTAATATTAAATGCAGTTCTCTCCATTACTTTAAATGTAAATATTAAACGTGTAACAGTGGTGTATCACTAATCACAATATTTTTTTTATTTTATCAGTCAGTACTTGTAGGCGGTTGTGGGGCCATCATATGGGGACTACTATCACACTAATTGTTGATGGAAGGTTGTGGGGGCGGCTATACTGTGTGGGTCCAGTCGGGACCTTCATAATGTGTGGGGGCAATCCTACTGTATGGGGATGTAGGGGTCTTCATACCATTTGGGAATCTGTTGGGGAATCATACTACTGTGTGTGGAACATAGGGTCATTATACAGTGCGGTGGGCTGAGGGGCCATCATACTGTGTGTTGGGTGGGCATTGGAGCCATCATACTGTGGGGTTGCCTGTGTGGCCATCATACTGTTTGGTGGCTGAGTAGGTCATCATACTCTGTGGTTGGCTGTGAGGGAATCATACATTGTATGGCTATGTGTCCACGATGCAGAAATGCTCTGGATTTTTTCCTGAGCGTTTCTGCATCTCCCTGGCAGAAAAAAACGCATGCGGATTGTACATGTGGATTGTACATGTGGATTGTACATGTGGATTGTACATGCGGATTGTACATGCGGATTGTACATGCGGATTGTACATGTGGATTGTACATGCGGATTGTACATGTGGATTGTACATGCGGATTGTACATGCGGATTGTACATGTGGATTGTACATGCGGATTGTACATGTGGATTGTGCATGCGTTTTTCCTGCCAGGGACAAGCGGATGTGAAGCGTTCTTCACATGCATTTCCGCATGCGGGTTGACAAGCGCTTTCCAAGCGATTTTAGCATCACTTGGAAAGTACTTGACAACTTGTTCACACTATATAAATCCATGCAAACGGCATGGATTTATATACTGTGACCTTAAAGAATGGTAAAAAATAAATCTATACTTACCTTATGATTTTGGAGTCTTGCTTCGCTCCATCCTCGCTTGCCAGCAGCTCGCGGTACACTGCATTGAAGGACCTGCCGTCACATGACTATGACATCAGCGCAGGTCCTTCAGTCCACCGCGATCTGCCGGCAAGTGAAGACAAGGAGACCGGGGGCCATTAGAAGGTAAGTATAATATTTATTTTTTATTTTGTACTATTGTACCCAGGTCCGGAGGAGAGTCTCCTCTTCTCCAAACCAGGGTACCATCCGCACATTGAACGCATGTAATCTGCATGTACAGATCCAGTGATGCGGATGACATGAATTCCAATGCAAGTCAATGGCGGCGAAAACGCAGCGCTTCCTCAAAATAATTGGTAGTGCTGCGTTTTTTTCCGCAATGATAACCCGCAACGGAAATTTCCGCAGCATGTGTACAGCACATGCGGATTATCATTGGGGAACATGGCAGGCCTTCTACCATGCGTTTTTTAAGTGTTTCTGCAGCGTTCTTCCACTGCAGAAACGCTTAAAAAACGCATCGTGGGCACACAGCCTATGAGTTATTTACAGGCTCCATACTGTGTGGGGGAACCATGCTGTTAGAGGGGTCATTGCGGGGTATTATGTTATGTGGGTCCAGCACAATGTGTTGGGGCACTGTGGGGATATACTACTTTGGGGTAACTGGGTACATTTGCTGTGTTGGGGGCACTGTGGGTGCATCATACATTGCTGAAAGCACTGTGGGATCATTATACTGTGCATGTGAAGGGTACTGTGGGGGAATTTGAATTGAGGGTATTATACTGCGTGTTGGATGAATTTTTAGGGGCTCAATTAAGACTTTTGCTATATTGTTCCATAATTTCTATGTGTGCACCTGAGATGTAAGTGGCTTTTTTGTCTATTTAAGTTTGTATTCTGTCAATTGTAGACTGTCCTTATCTTAACTGAAGTCTTGAAAAATAAATGTACTGCCGTGGATCTTGTGTAGTGATATCCGCTGGAGAATGACTGCTATAACTCAGAAAGGAGTAATTACTCATTTTGGTGACAAGTGGAGCAAAATCCATCCTTGACGTGCATTACTTGTGTGTTAAATACAGAAGGAATGAGAATTTAAAGGAAAAGCAGAGAAAAAATGCTTTCATTGTTATGCCCTTCAGGATAAATATTTCTGCAGTATGACATATTCCTGGCTTCACTATTTTGGGTTGTTTGATGTCTGGCTGCTGCCATTTGCAGCTTGTCTTCATTCCCCTACTCACACAATGAAACACAGCAGGAGTCATTTCTTTATTTTAGAACAGTCAACAAGGTTTGGCTCAGTTAATCATACATCTATCTAAAGTCAATATAGTAACTACAAATTCATTTTGAATAGTCTTTTTAAAAAAATATTCACAAAATAAAGAAAATAGATGCACTTGTGTTGTCCTAAAATCCTGTACTTTTAAATTTATTTTTCTCTTGCTGTTTCCCAAAAATGACAGTAAGCATTTTCATTTGGGTCAGTATCTAGTTTTCAAAGGCCTATGAGTAGTGTGAGGCAGTGATGGGAGACATTTATAAGGGTCTTTACGTGTCCCCCAGGATGTGTCTGGAAACATACTGAACCCGCTGGAGGGTATTGTAATTACAGCCACAGCTGTGGTTACAACACAAAATAAAAGTAAATATGGACTGGGTCAAATTATTTGACCCAGTCAGATTTAGGAAAACCTGATATGGACTTTTATTTTTGGAGAGATCTGTAGGAAGGTAGTGGGACCAATCTTTCCCTCCAGTCCAGGTTATGCAAGTGGCCCATGGCCACAATTCACATTTAAAACTGCAGGTAAGGGTTGGGTGTGTCAGTGTTAGTTTCATATGTTGCAGAGCTTGAGGTTCTGTGTGTGTGCCTGGCTGTGTGAGGTTGAACACAGACCAGAGACTCGGGCAAAGCCGTTATGCACTCGAGATTTCTACAGTGGTGCAGGTGCCAGAGACTTGGGCAAAGCAGTTGCGCACCCTAGATTCCTACGGTCGTTCAATCGCCCACGGCACCGAATTGTACACGGATGTTCCGGCAGGAAAAGGTTTGAGTTTATTTTGTAAAGTTGGCAAGTAAAGACTTTATGTTAAACTTATCTGGGTCACTGCATCGCTACCTTACTGGTGGTAAAGCCGCTGCCTTACTGTAGGTTTGCAGTGATTTGGAACTAGAGACGATGGAAGCACAAGAAGAAGAAAAATATCTGAAGGAATTAATAATTTAAGAAACTTCATTCGTATTTCTATTAAAGATGACAGTCATGTGCAGGTAATATCTCCCTCACAAATATACTCTATTTTACGAACAATAAGATGCACTTTTTTCCCCCAAATTTTGGAGGAAAGTGGGGGGTGCGTCTTATAGTCCGGATGTACCTGGCTGTGGCTGTGTGGGGGGGCGGTGGCGGAGGAGCGGGTCACAGGAGGCGGGAGACGCCACTAGTGCTAACACGTGTGCCCTCTATTAAAGAAAATGATTATGCATTGCTCCCTATGCCCATAATCCCGCTCACCTCTCTAAACTGAAGCCGGCACTGAGAGGTGGGCGGGATTATGAGCATGGGGAGCAGTGAATATTCATTTTCTTTAATAGCAGGCAGACGTGTTTGCCACAGCCACTGCCTTCCTGATGACAGCGTGTGGGGGGGCGCATGGCATTGACGTCATGCGCTGCGCTGCTTAACTTGGGGTGTCTTTTGAATAACGCCACACACAGCCATTAGTGTCTAAACCGCTGGCAATAAAAGTGATTTTCATTCCTTCTTCCTTGGAAAATTCTTCCAGTTCTGTGAGATTCCTGGGTTGTCTTGCGTGCACTTTTGAGGTCTATTCACAGATTTTCAATGATGTTCAGATCAGGAGACTGTGAGGACCATTGTAAAACCTTCAGCTTGTGCCTTATGTGGTAGTCTATTGTGGATTTTGGCTTGTGTTTAGGATCATTATCCATTTGTAGAAGCCATCCTCTTTTCAACTTAAGCTTTTTTTACAGATTGTGTTATATTTGCATCATGAATTTGTTGAAATTTCATTGAATCCATTCTTCCCTCTACCCATGAAATGTTCCCCATGCCATTAGCTGCAACACAACCCCAAAGCATGATTAATCCACCCCGATGCTTAATCGTTGGCGAGATGTTCTTTTCCTGAAATTCTGTGCCCTTTTTTCTCTACACATACCTTGATCATTGTGGCCAAAGAATTAAATTTTAACCTCATCAGTCTACAGGACTTGATTCCAAAATGCATCAGGCTTGTTTAGATGTTCTTTTGCATACGTTTGATGCTAAATTTTATGGTGAGGAAGCAGGAGAGGTTTTCTTCTGATGACTCTTCCATGAAGGCAATATTTGTGGATGTGTCTCTGCAGTTGTAGTACATTGTTCTACTGTACAGAGTCTGCTAAATCTTTCTGAAGGTCTTTTGCAGTCAAGTGTGGGTTCTGATTTGCCTTTCCCTCAATCCTATGAGCAGCTCTCTCTGAAATTTTGCTTGGTCTTCCAGGCCTTATCTTGACCTCCACTGTTCCAATTAATTACGATTTCTTAATTACTTTTCAAACTGAGGAAAGGGCAACTTGAAAACACTTTGCTATCTTCTTGTAGTCTTCTGCTTTGTGGGCATCCACCATCTTCATTTTCAGAGTGCTAGGCAGGTGCTTAGAAGAACCAATGGCTGCTGTTTTTTGGCACAAGGTTAGAGGAGGCTGGGTTTTTATATATCTGGCCTTTCCTAACGATGATAGTGAACAAGCTATAACCCTAACAGGCTAATTAGGTTCTGAAACCTTTGTCAAAGTTATCTGAGCACACAAATCTCCAAGGGTTTCCAAACTTTTACATCGGCCCATTTTCCTTTTTGAAATTTTTAAAATGAAAAAAAAATGACAATATATTTTTTTGGGCCTAAAATACAAAGAAAATGTGTCATATTTAAATTCAGGCTTTTTAGAGAACACTTCATCTTCAACTTGCTTAACTGTTCACAATAATAGCAATTTAGTCATTTTGACCAGGGGAGTCAAAACTTTTACATGCCACTGTATACCAGGATGGGGGCCATATATACCAGGATGGGGATCATATACTGTATAACAGGATGAGGATCATATAAAGCAGTATGAGGGCCATATACACCAGGATGGGGGACTTTAGTACAGAATTTGGGGACATTATCCACACAGCTGTGTCAGCAGCAGATCCCCGAGTGCTTCATGACCACATTTTTTGCTTCAAGTTTTTTTTCTGTTTTCCTTTTCTAAAACCTAGGCGCATCTTGCAATCTGTAAAATACGGTATATGAATTGTGTAAGCAAATACCTAGAAGCATTTAAAAATTGATTCTGTCTTTTAAAATAGCACACTGATTTACTGTCAAGTAACGAGGCTCATATCATTTAGTCTACACGATGGTTATTCTGGTAATATCTTTCTTGTTTGCATTTTCAAAATGATTCAGTAAAGGAATTGAAATATCCTTTTAATGCCAGCACTGTTTTAAAATTCCTGAATCCTAAAACTAAGGAATTACCATAGTAACTGCCACCGAAAGAATGAGCTGATCTGCAAACAGAAATCTGTGACAGAGAGGGAACGAAAATGTCAGAGGAGCAACATATTGCTGGGGAATATGACAATAGTTGAGGAAAAAAATTAGTCAATGTGATTCCAGTAGCTATTAAGAATCTAAAAATGCAGCAAGCCATGGTAAACGAATCAAGTCCAACCACTCCAGCGGCTTCCCACTTGGTATGAGTTGTTCATTTGTAGGCGCGTACACTTCATACACTTGTTTTGAAAGAACTTGAATTTATTATACACATTACTGTTTAATTAATAATAAACTGTTATGTTAGTTTGAATCAATTTTTAGAGCATAACAGTGCATGATTCGATTGGTTGTTTGTTATTCTCATTGTTGCACTCCAAGTGCCATGATTTTTTTCTCATTGTTTAATCAATGTTGCTGTATGAGAGATTGTTTCTTTTACTATTTTTTTTTTTAGGTATGAGTTATGAGTTGCAATTAGCTGATCGAAGGTTGATCCGTTGATCCGAGGTTGATCAACTTCGAGTTGAATTTCCTTAAATTCAAAGATCCCTTCAAATTCACAGGTCCCTGCAAAATCAAACACTTTGTTACTCGATTCGCGCAGCCTGCAAAAAAAATGGCTGGTATCATTTCATACACTGCTGAAAATTCAGAGAGTGGGCTAATGGTGACAGGCGCGATCTCAGGGACCTCCCCAAAACATGGTCTAGCCCAGCCAATTGGGGGGACTATGACAGCAAGTATAAAAGATGAGGGCTGGCCTAATCTGATTGTGGTGCATTACTTCAGTGCTATAGCATATTGAAAATGGGAGCGGCAGTCTCAGTCTGTGAATAATAATTATTATAATCTAAAGAATAATGATAGATTGTAATCTAAAGAATTAAGTGATATGGGGAGGTGCTGTACTGACTATGAATTGATTGATCTGTGATATACTGCAGAAGCAGCACTTTAATAACAGCCTTTTCTTTATTCTGCAGTCACTCCAAAGAGAGCATTTAATACCATTTTGTCGTAATTTTGCTAGCAAACCAAAATCCTGAAACCAAAGCTTGTGCCACAAAAAATGTGCTTCCTACATTTTGTAACATGCAAGCCATCATTTTTTTAATTTTTTTTTTAAAGCCAAAAGAACTATCTCCATAATCCAGAAATGTAAGTACAAAAACTATATATTGTTTACAACACGCACACTTTGCGAGGTAGATACAACTTTGTGAGGTCACAAAGTGTGCGTATTGTAAAAAATATATTTTTATTGCACACCTCCTTGTTGTAATATGTCTAATATTAAATCTGCACACTCCACTTGAATGTACCTAGTTTTTATAGTCTTGTCCTTTTTGTATAGGGTCGGGGGAGATTATTTTTTTTACAGGATGGTCACATTTTGATTTTTGAATACCCGTTTTAATTCTACAGTTTAGGAAGTGCAACCTTACACCCCACGACCATACTGCATGCAGTTTCCACATGTACCTTTCTGGGTGTGAACCTACTGTAACGCACTAGGGGCGTTGTAGGGCGGCATGGCAGTGACACAAACAGAAACAGTCCATATAAAGAAAATGTGGAGCTTTATTTTCAGCTCTTGGCTCTCCAGCAACTCAGCATTTAGCACATTTAACCACTGTGCATATCCTTCTCAGAAATACACCATATCACTGCAGAGGCTGTGTCTCTTTGAAGCTTTTCTTCAGCCTTTTCTGTGTCTAATGAGGCGTCCACTCTCAGCTGAGCTGGCTAACCCTACAGTACTACCTGTATTGGATTGGGAGTGATGAGTCTCACTGCCTAATCCTACGCATCACTCAAATAAAAACTGTCACAGAACTACCATAAATAAAATGGCTCAGCAGCTAAGCTGCTGCACCATCCAGTACTACCCGGCTTTTAATATCTCGCCCAGTTTAACTTTCTGGAAGAGATATATACACTCTGTCCAGTACCTTCTCTGTTGGCCGCCTATACTACGTATAGCTACTTCGCAAACGCTGCATTTTAGGGTTGCATTGTGTTTTTTAAAGGGGGATAATGAAAATAAATATATAACGTAAAAATAATAAAATACAAAAAAAAATTCCGTTTGGCAGCTGTTTTACTGGAATAAATTAAGCAACTTAGCAGCA
Source organism: Phyllobates terribilis (assembly GCF_046119375.1). Classification (NCBI taxonomy): domain Eukaryota; kingdom Metazoa; phylum Chordata; class Amphibia; order Anura; family Dendrobatidae; genus Phyllobates; species Phyllobates terribilis. The sequence goes on along the minus strand of NW_027362769.1, from coordinate 9,673,131 downwards.
TACTTTTTTTTAAAGTTAAGGAATTTTTGTTAAGGGTGGAAAATTTAAAATAATATAAATGAAAGCCACAAAAAGGTGATTTTTTTTGCATAACTATTTTTGTTGAGCGGCAGCATCATGACTGGAATAGGTGATGATAGAGAGAGAAGATCTTGATGCAATAAGTGAATATTTTATTTTGATGCGGCAAGAAAAGGTCCAACGAATCGATCAACAACGGTATTTATCAAGGACATCTGTGATGTGGAAGAGCCAGGTATCAGGTGGCTGTGGCTGTATGCAGTGACATAGGCAAAGCACTCCCTCCTGGCTTTGAAAATAATCAAAATTGTGTCTGCGAGAGTGGTGCCTAATTTGCAATGTCACAACCTGCATGTGTTGAAGCATCTGCCTCATAAAGCAGTGATGGACTATATCATGCAGCAGCTAAATTGTTGTGAGGGTTACTTTGATCTTCACCATTGGTAGCTGACGAGGCTTGTGTGTTGCCTACTGAAGCCTACTGAAGATGTGACAATAATTATCCTGCAAAAAACACTCATCCGAATGAGATTGGATGGAGGAAGAACAACTTGCACCTGGTCTTCGCCTCCTCGTGTTTGTTCTGGTCCCTCAAGGCCCATGTTATATGCTGCAGGTACAAAAGAGGAGGAGGAGCAGCAGGTGTACAGTGTCCATTTTAGGACATGATCAGATATCGAAGTAAAACATCAGAATAATGTCAGTTTGAGGCTAAATACCCTGTCTGAGAACTGACTTTGACAAGTGACATTGATAAGTGATTTTGACACCTGACTGTGATCTGTAACTTTGACATCTGACTTTTACAACTGATAATAATAAAAATTCACTGTACACTGCTGGGACTTGAACCCAAAACTCTATGGCTAGAAGCCAATACACTTACCATTGAGCTATACACTCGGTTGATGAAACTTAGACATTCTATTTGGTTATGTGATTTTCAGTGGAAACCTGTCTGAAACTCATTGGAATTTTCACATAGATCTCCTCCATGCCAAATTCAATTGATGTCCGACTTTGATATCTTACTTTGACATCTGACTTTGATATGTGACTTTTACAACTGATAATAATATTAAAAAAGTTCACTGTACACTGCTGGGACTTGAACCCAAAACTATATGGCTAGAAGCCAATACACTTACCATTGAGCTATACACTCAGTTGATGAAACTTAGCCATTCTATTTGGTTATGTGATTTTCAGTGCAAACCTGTCTGAAACTCATTGGTACTTTGACATAGATCTCCTTCAAGCCAAATTCAAATGATGTGACTTTGATATGTGACTCTGATATCTGACTTTCTTCAAATATCAGAATCACAATGACTTTTAGACACCCTGAATATTTTCACGGTTGACCCCATAAGTCAAGAAAACCTACCAGCCACTATCCCCTGACCCTATGGCTGAATGGTAAAGCTTCAGCCTCGTAGAGTGGAGCTTTGGGGTTCAAATCCCTGAAGCAGAAGAACATTTTTTTTTAAATTATGCTGGTTAGCACACAAACTACAGTGATGTTTTACTTTTAATATCTGACATTCTGATTGTCATCCTGCTATGTTGAGAAAGAGTTTCAGACACACTGTCTACTTGCATGTTAAATCACACGGCCCAAGTAAATTGGAAGTCACTAATTTAGTATGTATCAATTTCCAAGTGACTGTACGTTTGCATAATTTCTTAGGAAGGGGTCTAATGGTCAAATTTCTTTATTGTAAATTTTTCTTTCCATCCACCCAAGAAATGGCTACAAACTCCAAACCATTAGGGCGTCTCACTAGTCCACTGCCTGCTAGGCGTGGTCCTACTCTAGCAGCAAAAACAGGCATGATAAGGGGTTGTCCGGTCGAAACCGATAAGTCTGCAGTCACTCTTTGTGACTGCAGACTTATGAATTCCCCCTAGTGATCTGGAGTTCGCACCCATTCTTGGGTGGATGGAAAGAAAAATTTACAATAAAGAAATTTGACCATTAGACTGTAAATATACACTTAGATGATTCCGAGTAGTCAAGGGGATAATATAAATAGGGCAGTCAGAAGACAAACTCACAAAAACAGGCCAGGATAATAAAATTTATCCGAAATAAATTGCCATCATAGAATAACCATATCCCATTTCATAATTTAAAGTGCAGCGCAGGTAGTATAAAATACATAATGTACACAACAACTTACTGCCCATATTTCAAAGAATAGAGGATGTAAATATCCAAATAATTAATCATGACTAAATCCCTGACTCCTATAAATATATACATAGATAATCTAGGAGAAAACAGGGAAAGATGTGCAGATGGAACAACACTGGTAATGAAGACACCAGCTAGGATGAGCATTAAGAATACTTATCTTAAATGGAAAACCAGCCCCATAGATAGTCTCATATCCCAATGCGTTTTTCCCCAGGATACTGGGGTTCATCAAGGGATCAGAAGGAGTGCTATCAATGCAGCATCGTCCTGTGGCCACAAAAAAATGATGTATGCTCGGGATATGAAACTATCTGACCAAATACTTATTTTCCACCAAAATTTGAAAAAAATTTCTTTCCAAATCAGACAATGTGATTTTCAGGATTTGTTTTCTCATTTTGTCTCTCATAGTTGAGGTCTACCTATGATGTCAATTACAGGCCTCTCTCATCTTTTAAGTGGGAGAACTCGCACAATTAGTGGCTTTTCCCCACTGTACATCCTCACCGGCATCCCGCACTCTCTGTGCGGGCTCCCGATGCTTGTCATGGTGACCCGATGTCGCTCAATGCTAACTTGTGTGTACACGGCTACAGCCTGCATAGCATAGAGATGCTGCTGCAGCATTTCTATGCTATATAAGCGATCTGGGTGAAAAAAAATGAAAGTCCCATAGTGGGACAAAGTATAAAAGGTAAAAAAGAATCAGAAAGTGAAAAAAAAAAAAATTGTAAAAATATAAAAAATAATAATCCCCAAAAAATAGAAATATATTGTATCCATGAATAAATATTATTCTGAAAAAAAAACAAACAATAAAAGTGCACACATTTGGTATCACCACGTCCGGAACGACCTGCCCTATAAAACTGCCCCAATAGATAACCAATTTAGTGAACACGATAAAAAAAAAAACGAAGCAAAAACCGATGCTTTATCATCATACCGCCAAACAAAAAATGGAATAAAACGCGATCAAAAAGACAGATGTAAATAAAAATGGTACTGCTGAAAAAGTCATCTTGTCCCGCAAAAAACAAGCCACCATACAGCTCCATCAGCCGAAAAACAAAAAAGTTACAGTTTTTAGAATAAAGCGATGCAAAAAAAATTTTTTTTCTATAAAATAGCTTTCATTGTGTAAAAGCGCCAAAACATAAAAAAAACTGCATAAATGTGGTACCGCTGTAAACCACACGCAGAACGGCATGAAAACCCCCCCAAAAAACAATTCCTGAATTGTTGGTTTTTGTTGATTCTGCCTCCCAAAAATCAAAATAGAAAGCGATCAAAAAATGTCACATGCCTAAAATGGTACCAATAAAAATGTCAACACGTCCTGCAAAAAACAAGCCGTCACATGACTCTGTCGGCCGAAATATGGAAATATATAGCTCTCAAAATATGGCGATGCAAAAACTACTCTTTGCAAAAAAAAAAGCGTCTTTTAGTGTGTGACAGCTGTCAATCGTAAAACCCGATATGAATCTGGCATCGCTGTAATCGTACTAACCTGAAGAATAAAGTCGTCTAATCTCTTATACCGCACAAGGAAAGGCGTAAAAAATAAACTCTAGGGATAGAGTTGTGCTAGGGATAACGTTGTTTTAGGGATAGAGTTGTGCTAGTGTTAGGGTTGTGCTAGTGTTAGGGTTGTGCTAAGGTTAGGGTTGTGCTAGGGTTAGGGTTACATTTGTGCTAGGGTTAGGGCTAGGGTTAGGGTTGTGTTAGGGTTGTGTTAGGGTTGTTTTAGGGTTAGGGTTGTGCTGGGGTTAGGGTCGTGCTAGGGTTAGGGTTGTGCTAGGGTTAGGATTAGGGTTTTGCTAGGGTTAGGGCTGTATTAGGGTTAGGGTTGTGCTGGGGTTAGGGTTATGCTAGGTTTAGGGTTGTGCTAGGGTTAGGGTTGTGTTAGGGCTAAGGTTGTGCTAGGGTTAGGGTTGGGATTTTTTGAAAAGTAAAGAAAAACAAATGATGACAATATGGCGACTAGTGTTGAGTGCAAGTGGTCTCTACGTGAGTTTGTATCGGGTGCTCGGGTATGCACCGAGTATCGCGGGTGCTCAAGTGACATTCTCGAGTCTCCACCCCACATGCTTTGCTGCCAAAAAAACCTTGCGGGGATTGCCTGTCATGCATGAGCGATCCCCGCATGTTTTGTTTTTGGATGTCTAACAACCGTGAAGCATGCGGGACAGGGACTCGAGCATGTCACTCGAGCACCCGCGATACATGGTGCTTACCTGAGTACCCAATGCAAACTCAAGTAGCGAGCACTTGCGCTCAAAACTAATGACAACTTATTCAATATGATGACCTAATGTTATCAAATTCTGTGTCGTACCTCTGGGTTCAAAATGTTCACTATACCCCTTGATAAAATCCTTGATGGGTCTAGTTTCCAAAATGGGGTCAATTGTGGGGGGTTTCCACTATTTAGGCGCATCAGGGGCTCTCCAATTGCAACATGGCGTCCTCTCTCAATTCCAGCCAATTTTGCGTTCAAAAAGTCACAGTGCTCCTTCCCTTCTGAACCTTGCCGTGCGCCCAAACAGTGTATTTTCTCCACATGTGGGGTATCGGCATACTCAGGAGAAATTGCACAATAGTTTTTTGGGTCCATTTTCTCCTCTTACCTTTGTGAAAATCAAAAATTTGGGTCTAAAACATAATTTTTGTGGAAAAAGTTAGATTTTTTTTATTTTCACGTCTCGATGTTATAAACTTCTGTGAAGCACCTAGGGCTTCAAGGTGCTCACCACACATCTAGATAAGTTCCCTGAGGGGTCTAGTTTCTAAAATGGTGTCACTTGTGGGGGGTTTCCACTGTTTAAGCTCAGGGGCTCTTCAAACGCAACATGGTGTTCTCTAATTATTCAAGCAAATTTTACATTTAAAAAGTCAGATTGCGCTCCTTACCTTCCAAACCCTGCTTCCAAACAGTGGTTTTCCCCCACATATGGGGTATTGGCATGCTCAGGAGAAATTGCACAACAAATTTTGGGGTCCATTTTTTCCTGTTACCCTTTTTTCAGCAAAAATAAAAAAATTGGGGTCTAAAGTAACATTTTTGTGAAAAAAATAAATGTTCATTTTTTTCTTCCACACTCCAAAATTTCCTGTGAAGCACCTGAAAGGTTAATAAACTTCTTGAATGTGGTTTTGAGCACCTTGAGGGGTGCAGTTTTTAGATTGGTGTCACTTTTGGGTATTTTCTGTCATAAAGGCCACTCAAAGTCACTTAAAATGTGATGTGGTCCCTAAAAAAATGGTTTTGTAAATTTTGTTGGAAAAATGAGAAATCGCCGGACAACTTTTAACCCTTATAACTAACTAACAAAAAAAAATTTTGGTTCCAAAATTGTGCTAATGTAAAGTAGACATGTGGGAAATGTTATTTATTAACTATTTTGTGTGACATATCTCTCTGATTTAAGGGCATGAAAATTCAAAGTTTGAAAATTGCAAAATTTTCACCATATTTCCGATTTTTTTCACAGATAAAGTCATATCGAAGAAATTTTACCACTATCATGAAGTACAATATGTCACAAAAAAACATTCTCAGAATCAGTGGGATCCCTTGAAGCATTTCAGAGTTATTACCTCATAAAGTGACAGTGGTCAGAATTGTAAAAATTGGCCTGGTCATTAACATGCAAACCACCCTCGGGGGCAAAAGGGTTAATTTTTTGGATGTATTTAAATTTTTGTCTTCAAACAACAGTCTATTGATTATTGTATATATACACTGATCAAAAAAATAAAGGGAACACTGAAATAACACATCCTAAATCTGAATGAATGAAATATTCTCATTGAATACTTTGTTCTGTACAAAGTTGATTGTGATGACAACAAAATCAAATAAAAATCATCAATGGAAATCAAATTTATTAACCAATGGAGGCCTGGATTTGGAGTCACCCCCCCCCCCAAAAAAAAATTAAAGTGGAAAAACACACTACAGGCTGATCCAACTTTGATGTAATGTCCTTAAAAAAAGTCAAAATGAGGCTCAGTATTGTGTGTGCCCTACACGTGCCTCTATGACCTCCCTACAACGCCTGGGCATGCTCCTGATGAGTTTGCGGATGGTCTCCTGTCGGATATCCTCCCAGACCTGGACAAAAGCATCCTCCAACTCCTGGACAGTCTGTAGTGCAACGTGACGTTGGTGGATGGAGCGAGACATGATGTCCCAGATGTGCTTTATCGGATTCCGGTCTGGGGAACTGGCGGGCCAGTCCATAGCTTCAATGCCTTCATCTTGCAGGAACTGCTGACACACTCCAGCCACATGAGGTCTGGCATTGTCCTGCATTAGGAGGAACCCAGGGCCAACCACACCAGCATATGGTCTCAAAAGGGGTCTGAGGATCTCACCTCGGTATCTAATGGCAGTCACGCTACCTCTGGCGAGCACATGGAGGGCTGTGTGGCCCTCCAAAGAAATGCCACCCCACACCATTACTGACCCACTGCCAAACCGGTCATGCTGAAGGATGTAGCAGGCAGCAGATCGCTCTCCACGGCATCTCCAGACTCTGTCACGTCTGTCACATGTGCTCAGTGTGAACCTGCTTTCATCTGTGAAGAGCACAGGGCGCCAGTGTCGACTTGCCAATCCTGGTGTTCTGTGGCAAATGCCAGGCATCCTGCACGGTGTTGAGCTGTGAGCACAACCCCCATCTTTGGACGTCGGGCCCTCATACCGACCTCATGGAGTCAGTTTCTAACTGTGCAGACACATGCACATTTGTGGCCTGCTGGAGGTCATTTTGCAGGCCTTTGGCAGTGCTCCTGCTGTTCCTCCTTGCACAAAGGCGGAGGTAGCGGTCCTGCTGCTGGGTTGTTTCCCTCCTACGGCCTCCTCCATGCCTCCTGGTGTACTGGCCTGTCTCCTGGTAGCGCCTCCAGCCTCTGGACACTACCCTGACAGACACAGCAAACCTTCTTGCCACAGGTCACATTGATGTGCCATCCTGGATGAGCTGCACTACCCAAGCAACTTCTGTGGGTTGTAGAGTCCGTGTCATTCTACCATGAGTGTGAAAGCACAACCAACATTCAAAAGTGACCAAAACATCAGCCAGAAAGCATTAGAACTGAGATGTGGTCTGTGGTCCCCACCTGCAGAACCACTCCTTTATTGAGTGTGTCTTGATAATTGCCAATAATTTCCATGTATTGTCTATTCCATTTGCACAACAGCATTGAAATTGATTGTCAATCAGTGTTGCTTCCTAAGTGGACAGTTTGATTTCACAGAAGTTTGAGTTACTTGGAGTTATATTCTGCTGTTTAAGTTTTCCCTTTATTTTTTTGAGCAGTGTATATATTTACACACATTCAGGAGTTTGCCTATAATACTACCTGTGCTGCACTTTATATTAGGGGTATATTAAGGTCCTATGGGACAGCCGCTGAGGAGCGGGGGCGTCATATCGAACAACTTAAGGTGCCCACCTCCGCTAACGAGTAGCGACTCCCATAGGCAATTCTAGGGTGATATAGTTCCTATATATTATATCCTATCAATTCATTATTTTTTAGAGGTCCCTTATGTATCTTGGTTGTTATATACGTATTTGGATATACATTTTCTAACATATGTCTTTGAGAGTTTTTAATGTTTGAATTTAATTATTAAAGGTTTTAGTTTAGGCGTCTATTTTGTTTGTGGTTTCCAACATGTAATTTGCACTGTAGTACTGCTTCCGTGGCTGCGATTGCTGGCCAAAAACTGTCACACATCTCCTTGCCTGCCCCATTCTAATTCTCTACCATGTGGCTTCTGCCAGTGCCACTGCACAGCTATATCACCTACACATACACTGGCTTCCTACTGTATTTTACAGTTTTAAACAGTTCTGTTATTGCCATGGCTACCATTGCTGACCCTACACAGCCACACTTCTATTTTGATGCGCTATCATAATTTTCTACCTTGTGGCTTCTACCGCTGTAACTGGCACTGCACAGCTATGCCAGCCACATACAGTCAATGGCACCCTTAAAGTTGTTCCAGAAAATGAAGTATTTCTCCCAGAAAATTATTTCAATTACACGTTTTGTTATGCTCATGTTTATTTCCTTTGTGTACATTGGAACAACACAATAAAACAACAACAAAAAAAATCTAATTAGACATAATTTCACACAAAACCCCAAATATGAACCGGACAGAATTGTTGGCACCTTTCCAAAATTGTGGGTAAACAAATTTGTTCAAACTCACCTGTGGCTAGTAACAGATGTAGACAGTATGAAAATCACACCTAAAACCAGATAAATAGGGGAGAAGTTGACTCAATCTTTGTATTGTGTGTCTGTGTGTGCCGCACTAAGCATGGAGAACAGAGAGAGGAGAAGAGAACTGTCTGAGGACTTGAGAACCAAAATTGTTGAACAGTATCAACAATCTCAAAGTTACAAGTCCATCTACAGAGATCTTTATGTTCCTTTGCCCACGGTGCGCAAAATAATCAAAGTTTATAACCCATTGCACTGTAGCTAATCTCCCCGGACGTGGATAGCAGAGAAAAATTTATGAAAGGTTGTAACGCAGGATAGCTATTTGTAGGAGCTTAACTATAGAGGTCTCAAAAAGTCAAAAATCATATAGAGACCTAATAATAACATGTAACCTTTATTGACACAGTACTAAAAAGTCATAAATATGACCTAGGACATGAACAAAACAACACCCAAAATGTGAAAGTATCCTAAAGAAAATTATGAAAACTAATTTGGATTGCTGTATGTGAACCTCTCTGATGACCCTCAAATGTTCCTATTCTTTTCCCCGTTCTATCAGCAGAGGTTGGCACACTAGGGAGAAGCACTGTAGCGTCCCCGCTCCTCGGCGGCTGCCCCTTAGATGCCCTGACTTTTCCTATATCAGATAATTTGTCCCTTTAAATAGAGCATAATGTGAACCACTGCTGCTAGACAAATGTCACACCTAGCATGCTGCTAGACAAATGTAACACCTAGCATACTAAGGGTAGGTTTACAATACAACAAAACCAGTTAACAATCAGTCTCTAATGTTTGAGACTTATGGGAGACCTAACTGGCTTGTTTTTATATATGCACTTTGTCACTTTATACACTTTTGTCACTTTTTAACTAGGGGTACTGATGGTTATGTGTAAGGTTTAACATATTTGACTTTCTCTGATCTATTATTTATGAATGTAAGGAGCTTGCCCTCTACAAGTCTATAGATACATTAACTGATGAGGATGGCCTCTTTTCATTCATTATAGGCATTAGGTGAAATACCAGTACCAGTGGTTTACACTTGTGGATATCTAAGTTTTGACAGCTTTTTGGTATCTAAATAAAGTTTTGGTTTTTTGAGGCTACATGTTAGCATACTTTTCTCCTCAAAATGGTTCTATTATACTATACATTTCCTTTTTTGAATTGATTATGGCAAGTTTCCTAACTGGTCCCATCAACACTGATTCATGGCTTGAGGATGCTTATCAGGCTTTCTCCCTAACCGAACAGAGTACAGGTGTGACCAATTCCCTGTCATTGAAGTCACAATTTAATGATTTCTACTCAACCTACAATCTGCAAATTAGGTCCTGGTGGGAGGTGAAAGCATTGGAAAATTATATAAAAAATAGAATATTACCCAGAGGGTTAAGTATTCATATCCAACCATCACCAAGGGTGACCAACCCCAGACTCTTGTCGGCTTGGCTTAAGGAATCTATAGATTCTTCTCTGCGTTTCATGCAGATCCTGCTGGTGGAGGAGAAGGAGCAATTTGAGGATTTCTGTAAATCTCTCAATACTAAAATAGACAACATTCTTAAACATAAGGCAGACCCCGAGTACAACAGACACAAAAGTATCCTCCAGGTCTCTGTAGAAAGATTCCAATCTATTCTAAAGGAAAAAAAACATAACCGGTTTCTCTGGGACCTCAGGGAGTTTAAGAAGAACCAGGCATATACTTTAAGAAATGAGAAACCTAATACAGTATCCTCCTCTGATCTTGAGTCATCAGATGCTGACAGGTCAGAGATAGGTGATCGCTCCTTTGTCAGGGGAAGAGGGAGACCAGGCAGACAGATGGTGAAACAGAAAAGGAGGGGTTGGACTGAGAAATTTGCAGAGAAACAAATCATACATGGGCGGATCATACACCAACTGATCACCCTCACCTTCCAATGGACCCTCATCCTCTTTTTTAGAACAGAGTAACTTCAGGGATTACCCTCTAAGGAGCAACTTTCAATGAACAGGAATCAGATTATCAATGTATCCAGCTACACTTTGAATGATTTTTAGACTAATGTATTGAAAAAAGGCCTGTCATTTGTACCTACTAATCACTTCCATTGCTTTCAATGGGTTAAGGATGTAAATCTATTTGGCTGAAAATTAAAATGGAGGAAATTCTTCAAATCACATAACAGGGAAGAATGTAAAGCCTTAGGCCTTACTGAGGATGATATGGATAATTTTAATATTCTGGTTGATTTGGATAGAGAGCGCATGAGGGATAGGTACGAGGTATGGGTCCATTCATTAATCTTAAAAAGAAAAGTAAAAGATGCCACCATCAGGGGACTTTTCAAGTATGGACATATTTATGGACTTAGTGAAAAGGGATCTCTGTAAGATATCTAACATTGGAGATGCTGAATATAACCTTATGGTCGAGGAGGAGTCTGCCCTTAGGTCACTAGAGGAGAACAAGCACTTGGTTATTAAGGCTTCAGATAACGGCGGTAACTTGGTCCTAATGGACTATCAGCAATACCTCGCCATGTGTGATGCAGTTCTCATGGATAGAGATGCCTATGATGTTCTCTCCGGTGACTCTTTTGTCCGATATAAGGAATCTCTGATGGAGATTCTGGATTTGGCACTAAATGAGCACCTCATGTCTAAAAACGAGTACGAATTTTTAACTCCAGCGTTTCCCGTGACTCCCACCTTTTATACCTAACTAAAGGTACACAAAGGTCTTTCTCCACTCAAGGGATGTCTCATAGTCTTGGGGGTGGATAGTCTGACACAGAATAGTGGGATATATATTGATCGTATGCTTCATCATATATTAAGGACACAACTGACCTACTAAGGAAACTTGAGGGGGTCAATGTTTTTACTGATACTATCTTGGCATCAGTAGATGTGGAAGCATTGTACAGTAACATACTCCATAAGGCCGACCTCTTAGCCATTGAATATAATCTCAGATCCAGAGCGATAGAATGTGAAAAATACAGTATATTTTTGATTAACCTTCTTGAATACATTCTGACCCACAACTACTTCCTCTTCAAAGGTAAGTACTTCCATCAGCTCAGGGGAACTGCGATTGGGAGCCCCTGTTCCCCCTCATACTCTAACATCTTCCTGGGCTGGTGGGAGGAAACCCACATCTTTGGAGAGGAAGTGAGATGGTGGCACAACAAGATCCTGTTGTGGGTCAGATTTATAGATGATATTCTCATACTATGGACAGGGTCATTGGGTGAATTTGCTGGGTTTGGGAGGCTTCTGAATATCAATGAGATGGGACTAAGATTTACATCTGAATCAAATCTTACCAGACTGTCTTTTCTAGATTTGATAATTATTAAAGATCAAGGAGGATGCCTTTGAACTGTTACCCACCACAAGCCAACTGCCACTAACAGTCTCTTGTGGAGGGACAGTCACCACCCGATGGCTTTGAAGAACGGGATACCAAAGGGCCAATTTCTTCGCATTAGAAGAAATTGCTCAGATCTAACCGATTACCGCAGACAATCCTCTGACCTGAAACACAGATTTAGGGAAAGGGGTTACCCTACACATATCCTGCACCAAGCATGTAACTATGCAGAGAGACGCAATAGAGAATCATTGCTTGAAGGTAGCACTATAGTGGAGAGTAATATAACTAGATTGATAGGTACATTTGATAATAAGAATGAACAAGTCTTCAGGATTCTCAGAAGACACTGGGATATCCTAGTATCTGATACGGACCTCAAAGTTGTGATCCCTACATTTCCAAGTGTTACTTTCAAAAAAGGGCGGTCTCTAAAAGATCGCTTAGTTCATAGTCTATATCAGAAACCACCTTATGGGGGTATTTGGTTGGATAGAAAGATTTGTGGCTTCTTTCGTTGTAACAATTGTAAGATGTGTGATTGGATGACCTCGGGGAAGTCATTCACCAGTGCATCTACAGGAGGAACTTTCTTCCTACGGGATTTCTCTAATTGTAAAACAGAGTGTAATTTACAAAGCCACCTGTACCTGCCCACTTGATTACGTCAGAAAGACATGCAGGGAGTTTAGACGTAGGGTGGATGAACACTTGGGTGATGTACGCCACAAACGGGACACACCATCGGCAAGACACATAAATGGGATCCAGCAGGGGGGAATATCAAAGTAAGTTCAAATTAATGGAAGTGGTCATCAGGAAATGCATGGAAAAAGGGAGGGAAAGAAAGGGAGAGTCAGCTCACCGGAATGTAGTCTGCAAATCCTCTGTCCAGAGATCCTCGCAGGGAGTCGCCCTGGCTCGGGTCGGTGCAATGAAGAGAAAAGAGGAAAATCTCCAGCGTAGGATAAAGTTAAAACATAGTAATTTATTGAGTCCAAGATAAAAAAATCTTTGAGTTCATCCGAGAAATACAAGCATCACATCAATCTGCTCCAGTGAGGAATTACATCAGTCAAATCAACACGTTTCAACTCAGACGAGTCTTATTCATGATCTATAGTCAAAAAGAGGCAACTCACATATATAGGGTTAGTAAGCCACCATCCAGAAACAGGTGCACTCAGTGAATGAAATAACAAGCTGTCTAAATGGGAGGAAAAGGGTTAAAATCAGCAACACAGCTAGCAGGCAATGTGAGGAATGTGAGCTCCATAAGAAAAGAGAACTGATAAAAACAATCCCCAGAAAACCAACTCATGAATTAACTAACATCAATTGTACTGTAGAATTAAATCCAGGCGAGTGTTTAAACCATAAGGGATACGGATTTGTAATTTAAAAATCCAAAAACTCTCTCTTTTCAGAATTTTTCTCCTGAGGTCACCACCTCTGACGGGTTTAAAAACTTTTTCTATACCCATGTATTTTAGATATCGAGTATCTCCCCCATGTTTAGCGGCAAAGTACTTTGAAACCGCAGAGATATTAGTCGCAGAGGTGCTGGTAGTGTCAGAAATATGTCTACGAATGCGTTTTTTAAGATGACCTGTAGTACATCCTACATATTGGATTTTACATATCACACATTCTATTAAATAACCCACAGAAGTCGTATTGCAGTTTATGAAACTCTAAATAGAATATTCACGTCCATTGGTTGAAGATACAAAGGTTGGGGAAACATTTGCATAATTGCAGGACTTATAAATATTATGACCACATCTATAAAAGCCTTTTGTAGATAGCCATGTTCCTGTATTACTGGCAGGCAATGATTTATCGATATAATAGCTAGGTGAAAGAATATTACCCAAAGTGCAGGATTTTTTAGCTACAAATCCTATATCCGTGTTCTGCAAAATTTGTGGCAGTTTAATATTATGATTCAGCATAAGAAGGAATCTTTTAATAATCAAAACTATTTTATGGAATTCAGTGCTATATTGTGTGGAAAATGTAATATAACCGTGTTGTTTCGGATACTCCATAAGTTCTGCTCCATTCTTATTTTTCTTGTTATTTTTATATTTATCCTTGTTCTTATTAATAGTTCTATTAGTATTCAAAAGATCATCCCTTTTCATGTTATCCACAATTGCCTCAGCTCGTAGGAGAGTCCATTCTGGGTAACCACGTTCCCTCAGTCTGTTTTTAGTCGTGGGGAGTAGTGTTGAGCGATACCTTCCGATATCAGGAAATATCGTATCGGATTGGATCGGGCCGATACCCAAAAAGTATCGGATATCGCCGATTCCGATACCGGAAACCAATGCAAGTCAATGGGACACAAATATCGGAATGAAAATAAACCCTTTCTTTCCTTGTAGGTTAATTCTACATGAAGTAAAACAACTAAGAATAATGTAGAATGACATGAAAAGCCGGCAATTCATCAGCGGCATTCACCGGTACCCGACAATTTACAACAGACAGAATAGAGCTTCACACATAGATTAGGTAGATAGAACCATGTCAGTCACATATATATGAAGTACAGTGACAGTGTTGCTTACTGTACTTGTCATTTAGTGTAAAGGATTTATTTTAAAAAATATTAGTGTTTTCGTGCACCGTCTCTTTAAGAAAGCCGGCCGGCAATTCAGCATCTGTACCCGACAATTTATAATAGACAGAATAGAGCTTCACACATAGATTAGATAGATAGAAACATGTCAGTCACATATATATGAAGTACTGTGACAGTGTTGCTTACTGTACTTGTCATTTAGTGTAAAGGATTTATTTAAAAAAATATTAGTGTTTTCATGCACCGTCTCTTTAAGAAAGCCGGCCGGCAATTCAGCAGCGGTACCCGACAATTTATAACAGACAGAATAGAGCTTCACACATAGATTAGATAGATAGAAACATGTCAGTCACATATATATGAAGTACAGTGACAGTGTTGCTTACTGTACTTGTCATTTAGTGTAAAGGATTTATTTAAAAAAATATTAGTGTTTTCATGCACCGTCTCTTTAAAAAAGCCGGCCGGCAATTCAGCATCTGTACCCGACAATTTATAACAGACAGAATAGAGCTTCACACATAGATTAGATAGATAGAAACATGTCAGTCACATATATATGAAGTACAGTGACAGTGTTGCTTACTGTACTTGTCATTTAGTGTAAAGGATTTATTTTAAAAAATATTAGTGTTTTCGTGCACCGTCTCTTTAAGAAAGCCGGCCGGCAATTCAGCATCTGTACCCGACAATTTATAATAGACAGAATAGAGCTTCACACATAGATTAGATAGATAGAAACATGTCAGTCACATATATATGAAGTACTGTGACAGTGTTGCTTACTGTACTTGTCATTTAGTGTAAAGGATTTATTTAAAAAAATATTAGTGTTTTCATGCACCGTCTCTTTAAGAAAGCCGGCCGGCAATTCAGCAGCGGTACCCGACAATTTATAACAGACAGAATAGAGCTTCACACATAGATTAGATAGATAGAAACATGTCAGTCACATATATATGAAGTACAGTGACAGTGTTGCTTACTGTACTTGTCATTTAGTGTAAAGGATTTATTTAAAAAAATATTAGTGTTTTCATGCACCGTCTCTTTAAGAAAGCCGGCCGGCAATTCAGCAGCGGTACCCGACAATTTATAACAGACAGAATAGAGCTTCACACATAGATTAGATAGATAGAAACATGTCAGTCACATATATATGAAGTACAGTGACAGTGTTGCTTACTGTACTTGTCATTTAGTGTAAAGGATTTATTTAAAAAAATATTAGTGTTTTCATGCACCGTCTCTTTAAAAAAGCCGGCCGGCAATTCAGCATCTGTACCCGACAATTTATAACAGACAGAATAGAGCTTCACACATAGATTAGATAGATAGAAACATGTCAGTCACATATATATGAAGTACAGTGACAGTGTTGCTTACTGTACTTGTCATTTAGTGTAAAGGATTTATTTTAAAAAATATTAGTGTTTTCGTGCACCGTCTCTTTAAGAAAGCCGGCCGGCAATTCAGCATCTGTACCCGACAATTTATAATAGACAGAATAGAGCTTCACACATAGATTAGATAGATAGAAACATGTCAGTCACATATATATGAAGTACTGTGACAGTGTTGCTTACTGTACTTGTCATTTAGTGTAAAGGATTTATTTAAAAAAATATTAGTGTTTTCATGCACCTTCTCTTTAAGAAAGCCGGCCGGCAATTCAGCAGCGGTACCCGACAATTTATAACAGACAGAATAGAGCTTCACACATAGATTAGATAGATAGAAACATGTCAGTCACATATATATGAAGTACAGTGACAGTGTTGCTTACTGTACTTGTCATTTAGTGTAAAGGATTTATTTAAAAAAATATTAGTGTTTTCATGCACCGTCTCTTTAAAAAAGCCGGCCGGCAATTCAGCATCTGTACCCGACAATTTATAACAGACAGAATAGAGCTTCACACATAGATTAGATAGATAGAAACATGTCAGTCACATATATATGAAGTACAGTGACAGTGTTGCTTACTGTACTTGTCATTTAGTGTAAAGGATTTATTTTAAAAAATATTAGTGTTTTCGTGCACCGTCTCTTTAAGAAAGCCGGCCGGCAATTCAGCATCTGTACCCGACAATTTATAATAGACAGAATAGAGCTTCACACATAGATTAGATAGATAGAAACATGTCAGTCACATATATATGAAGTACTGTGACAGTGTTGCTTACTGTACTTGTCATTTAGTGTAAAGGATTTATTTAAAAAAATATTAGTGTTTTCATGCACCGTCTCTTTAAGAAAGCCGGCCGGCAATTCAGCAGTGGTACCCGACAATTTATAACAGACAGAATAGAGCTTCACACATAGATTAGATAGATAGAAACATGTCAGTCACATATATATGAAGTACAGTGACAGTGTTGCTTACTGTACTTGTCATTTAGTGTAAAGGATTTATTTAAAAAAATATTAGTGTTTTCATGCACCGTCTCTTTAAAAAAGCCGGCCGGCAATTCAGCATCTGTACCCGACAATTTATAACAGACAGAATAGAGCTTCACACATAGATTAGATAGATAGAAACATGTCAGTCACATATATATGAAGTACAGTAATAGTGTTGATTACTGTACTTGTCATTTAGTGTTAAAATAAAGGATTTATTTAAAAAAAAAATGGCGTGGGGTTCCCCTTAATTTTAGGCTCTAGCGGAGGTTAAGCAGACAGCTGGGGCAAATGTTTGAAGCCTGGGAAGGGGGTAATACCCATGGAGCTTCCCAGGCTACTAATATCAGCCCCCAGCTGAATACCTAGCCTTTACTAGCTATTAATATGGGGGAACCCCCCCAAAAAAATAACGTGGGGTCCCCCCTAATTTAATAGCTAGCACAGGCTAGGCAGACAGCTGGGGGCTGATATTAATAGCCCAGGAAGGGTGCCATGAATATTGGCCCCCTCCCAGGCTAGAAACACCAGCCGTCAGCCGCCCCAGAAATGGCGCATCCATAGGATGCGCCAATTCTGGCACTTAGCCTCGCTCTTCCCACTGCCCTGTAGCGGTGGCAGTGGGGTAATAGGGCTGGGGTTGATGTCAGCTTATAATGCCAGATGACATCAAGCCCAGGTTAGTAATGGAGAGGCGTCTATAAGACACCCCCATTACTAACCCCATAGTCAAAGTTAAAGAAAAACACAAACACCCAGAATAAAGTCCTTTAATTGAAATAAACACACAATTCTTTATTGTTCTAAATTAAACCATACTTACCATCACGCCCATTCCAGCTGAAGCCAACGATCTCCTGCAATAAAAGAAAAATAATAAAGCAACATCATCCTTACCTTTCAATGGTTCCCAGGACAGCTCCAGCTCTGCTACATCGAGATGACAGGCTGGACCGCAGCAGAACGCTGCCATCCAGCCTGTCATCCCGCAGACACTGAGAAGCGCAGGCATGCTTGCGCTCCTCAGTGTCTCTCTGTGACGTCATCCAGATGAGCCGAGTTCATGTCCAATGAACTCAGCTCACCTCATGCACGTCACTGACAGCGTGGGAAAATTCTCCTGCACTCAGCGCTTCAGCGTGAGAATTCTCCCACGCTGTCAGTGACATACATGAGGTGAGGTCATGTCCAATGAACTCAGCTCACCTCATGCACGTCACTGACAGCGTGGGAAAATTCTCACGCTGAAGTGCTGAGTGCAGGAGAATTTTCCCACGCTGTCAGTGACGTACATGAGGTGAGCTGAGCTCATTGGACATGACCTCGGCTCATCTGGATGCCGTCACAGCCAGACACTGAGGAGTGGAAGTATGCCTGCGCTTCTCAGTGTCTGCGGGATGACAGGATGGATGGCAGCGTTCTGCTGCGGTCCAGCCTGTCATCTCGATGTAGCAGAGCTGAAGCTGTCGTGGGAGCCATGGAAAGGTAAGGATGAGGTTGCTTTATTATTTTACTTTTATTGCAGGAGATCGTTGGCTTCAGCTGGAATGGGCGTGATGGTAAGTATGGTTTAATTTAGAACAATAAAGAATTGTGTGTTTATTTCAATTAAAGGACTTTATTCTGGGTGTTGTGTTTTTTTAAATACTTTACTAGAAATTCATGGTGGTCATGTCTAATATTGGCGTGACCCCATGAATTTCGGGCTTAGGGCCAGCTGATAATGCCAAGCTGGCCTTAACCCCTTTATTACCCAGTGAGCCACCGCACCAGGGCCTTGGATGAGTTGGGTACAGCGCCAGAAGATGGCGCTTCTATGAACGCGCCATTTTCTGGGGCGGCTGCGGACTGCAATTTGCAGCGGGGGTGGCCCAGAAAGCTTGGGTCTCCCTGCGCTGCGGATTCCAGCCCCCAGCTGCCTAGTTGTATCTGGCTGGGCACAAAAATAGGGCGAAGCCCCACGCATTTTTTTTTTTTAATTATTTCATGAAATTCATGGAATAATTAAGAAAAAAAGGGCTTCCCTATATTGTTGTGTCCGGCTAGGTACAAATAGGCAGCTGGTGGTTGGGGGCAGCCCGTTCCTGCCTGCTGTACCTGGCTGGACACAAATATAGGGCGAAGCCCCACATAATTTTTTTTTAATTATTTCATGAATTTCCTGAAATAATTAAAAAAAAATTGACGTGGGGCTTTGCACTATATTTGTGTCCAGCCAGGTACAGCAGGCAGGAACGGGCTGCCCCCAACCACCAGCTGCCTATTTGTACCTGGTTGGACACAACAATATAGGGAAGCCCTTTTTTTCTTAATTATTCCATGAATTTCATGAAATAATTAAAAAAAACAAAACGTGGAGCTTCTCCCTATTTTTGTGTCCAGCCAGGTACAACTAGACAGCTGGGGGATGGAATCTGCAGCGCAGGGAGGCCCAAGCTTTCTGCCCCCCCGCTGAAAATTGCAGTCTGCAGCCGCCCCGGAAAATGGCGCGTTCATAGAAGCTGGATGCTGTACCTGGCTGGCATACAAAAATATGGCGAAGCCCACGTCAAAAGTTTTGGGAAAAATTAATTAAAAAATAAATAATAATTTAGGGACTGCATCTTTATTAACTCCTCAAATGTCATTTAGTGTTAAAATAAAGGATTTATTTAAAAAAAAAAATGGCGTGGGATCCCCCATAATTTTAGTCTCTAGCGGAGGTTAAGCAGACGGCTGGGGCAGATGTTTGAAGCCTGGGAAGGGGGTAAAACCCACGGAGCTTCCCAGGCTACTAATATCAGCCCCAGCTGAATACCTAGCCTTTACTAGCTATTAAAATGGGGGACCCCCCCAAAAAAAATGACGTGGGGTCCCCCCTATTTTAATAGCTAGCAAAGGCTAGGCAGACAGCTGGGGGCTGATATTAATAGCCCAGGAAGGGTGCCATGAATAATGGCCCCCTCCCAGGCTAGAAACACCAGCCGTCAGCCGCCCCAGAAATGGCGCATCCATAGGATGCGCCAATTCTGGCACTTAGCCTCGCTCTTCCACGCTGCCCTGGTGCGGTGGCAGGGGGTAATAGTGGTGGGGTTCATGTCAGCGCCAGCTGCCATGAAGCCCAGGTTAGTAATGATGGGCGTCTATAAGACACCCCCATTACTAACCTACAAAGTGTTAAAAAGAAAAAACACACACTACACCCAGAAAAAAATAATTTATTTGAAATAAAACACACAATTTTATTTAATTCTTAGTTTACTAAAATTAATAGTTACCTGTCCACGTTCCTGCGCTGATCTCCCATGCACAACTGTCACATCTGGAGATGGTGACAGCTGTCATGGCTGCTGTAAGCTCACGCTGCCGGGAACACGTCCGCTCCCGGCAGCGGGAGCCACTGACTGAGGTCACCGGAGTGCATTCAGGCAGCGCAGCTCCGGAGACCTCCTTTACGGCAGTGCTGTACCGTGGGAATTTCTCACGATACAGCAGGGCCGTAAAGGAGCTAACCGTAGCAGCGCTGCCTGAACTCCGGTGAACCCTTACGGCCCCGTCATTCTAGCGGCGGCAGCGGTTCAGAGTGGTCACATTCTATGTGGCTGCTCTGAACTGGAGATCTTCGTGGGACACTCGTGGACTACTACGGAGGGGTAAGGATAAGGTTCTGGTTTATTATTTTATATTTTATTACTGGAGATCGATGGCTTCGGGGAATTAGGTGTCTAGGTGAGTATAGGTGTAGTTTTTTATTTTTTACTTTATTTTAGGTGGCGATCGGCGGGGACAGGTAATGTATGAACTAATTTATTGTAGGTAACCACTGGCCACCAATGACATGTATTTAACATTTATTGGGGACACAGTAGGGCAATTTATATAGCAGGATCAGGCTGATGGGAACTACTGCTCCCATCGAGCTGATCCTGCTGGCACGAGTGGACGGGGGACAGACATAGGCCGATGGGAGTAGTAGTGTCCCATCGGCCTATGTCTGCCTGCACGCACAGACACCGCACACACCCGCACAAACATCGCACACACACCCCGCACACACACCCCGCACACACACCCCGCACACACACTAATCATGACGGGTCTGGGAGGTGAGGCTGACCTGTGCGGCCGTGGGAAAGTTCATGTGAGTTCATGCAATGCAGTCAAGCATGAACTCACATGAACCCTCTGAGGGCACCGCGGCGACTTCAAATGAACAGCTGATCGGCATCACCTGATACCTCAGCTGTTCATTTGAAATAACCGGCGGGAAAGCGCAGCACAGAACGGGAAAGCCGGCGGTGAAGTCTTTTCACTGCCGGCTTCCCCGCCCGGGTCCTTCGCTCCTTGGTGCTGCGCTCCCCGCCCGGTCCTAATTTACGATTGGGATTGGAGGTGGCGAGGGGAGCGGAGGATCGGGGTGGGAGGCTGTGGGGAACCAGTATGGGGCTGTGTGATTGTTTAAAAGCCGGCGGCTTTTTACCGCGCGCCGGCTTTTAAACAATCAGGAGAATTCTCCCCCGCTGGGATGGCATTCTGATGACAGGCTGGATCGCGCTGCCATCCAACTTGTCATCCTTCACAGACACTGCAGAGCGCATGCATTATGGGAACTTCCGATTCCGGTATCCGATATTGTAAAAGTATCGGAATTAAGTATCGGAATTCCGATACCGCGAATATCGGCCGATACCCGATATTACAGTATCGGAATGCTCAACACTAGTGGGGAGTTCAGTTTCATATAAATCTCTAGTTATGCAGTTTCTCTTCATCCTGACCAGTTCCCCGACGGGGATGTTTCTAATTGTCTGCATGGGATGACAGGAATGTGCTTCCAAAATAGAGTTAGATTCTGATGGTTTTCTATAGGTCATTGTAAAAACCTTGTTGTGATAATTGTCACCTCTCAGGGTTATATCCAAAAAATTAATTGTTGTTTCAGCAGAGAAATGAGTACATTTTAAGTTATAATTGTTGTCATTGATGTAAGACATAAAATTATTTATTTCTGTTTCCCCTCCATTCCAAATCAGTATTGTATCGTCTATGTAGCGTCCATAAAAAACTATATGCTCTGAAAAACGATTGCTATCAGTAAAAATATATTCTTCTTCCCATATGGCCACTACTATATTAGCTAAAGAGGGGGAGAATTCCCCGCGCCCCCCATGCTCACACCTTTCTTTTGTAGATAAAATAATTTATCAAAAGTAAAATAATTATGGTTTAACAGAAGAGTGACAGCCATAGTAATAATTTGTTGAATAGCAATCGAATATGTACTGTATTTATATAGAAAAATTTCTAAGCATTCGGTCGCTATATTATGTGGAATTGAAGGATATAAACTGACAATATCACAGCTAAGCCATCTATATTGGGATTTCCATGATTGATTAGAAAGCGCATTGAGAATTGATTTGGTATCCTTGATGTGACCGGGGATAAAACTAATAAGAGGCTGTAGATAATGATCTACCCATTTTCCCAGCCTTTCCAACATTGAACTTATGCCTGATATAATTGGCCTAAAAGCTGGGGGAAAGACCCCCTTATGAACTTTCGGAAGAGCATGGTAAATGGGGATTATCGGATTTTCCACGTAAAGATATTCAGACAGTTTGGGGTCTCTTGCTCCTAAATACACTGCTCAAAAAAATAAAGGGAACACTTAAACAACAGAATATAACTCCAAGTAACTCAAACTTCTGTGAAATCAAACTGTCCACTTAGGAAGCAACACTGATTGACAATCAATTTCACATGCTGTTGTGCAAATGGAATAGACAATAGATGGAAATTATTGGCAATCATCAAGACACCCTCAATAAAGGAGTGGTTCTGCAGGTGGGGACCACAGACCACATCCCAGTACCAATGCTTTCTGGCTGATGTTTTGGTCACTTTTGAATGTTGGTTGTGCTTTCACACTCGTGGTAGCATGAGACGGACTCTACAACCCACAGAAGTTGCTCAGGTAGTGCAGCTCATCCAGGATGGCACATCAATGCGAGCTGTGGCAAGAAGGTTTGCTGTGTCTGTCAGCGTAGTGTCCAGAGGCTGGAGGCGCTACCAGGAGACAGGCCAGTACACCAGGAGACGTGGAGGGGGCCGTAGGAGGGCAACAACCCAGCTGCAGGACCGCTACCTCCGCCTTTGTGCAAGGAGGAACAGGAGGAGCACTGCCAGAGCCCTGCAAAATGACCTCCAGCAGGCCACAAATGTGCATGTGTCTGCACAAATGGTTAGAAACCGACTCCATGAGGGTGGTATGAGGGCCCGACGTCCACAGATGGGGGCTGTGCTCACAGCCCAGCACCGTGCAGGACGCTTGACATTTGCCACAGAACACCAGGATTGGCAACGTCGCCACTGGTGCCCTGTGCTCTTCACAGATGAAAGCAGGTTCACACTGAGCACATGTGACAGACATGACAGAGTTTGGAGACGCCTTGGAGATCGATCTGCTGCCTGCAACATCCTTCAGCATGACCAGTTTGGCAGTGGGTCAGTAATAATGTGGGGTGGCATTTCTTTGGAGGGCTGCACAGCCCTCCATGTGCTCGCCAGAGGTAGCCTGACTGCCATTAGGTACCGAGATGAGATCCTCAGACCCCTTGTGAGACCATATGCTGGTTCAGTTGGCCCTGGGTTCCTCCTAATGCAGGATAATGCCAGACCTCATGTGGCTGGAGTGTGTCAGCAGTTCCTGCAAGATGAAGGCATTGAAGCTATGGACTGGCCCGCCCGTTCCCCAGACCTGAATCCGATTGACCACATCTGGGACATCATGTCTCGCTCCATCCACCAACATCACGTTGCACTACAGACTGTCCAGGAGTTAGAGGATGCTTTAGTCCAGGTCTGGGAGGAGATCCCACAGGAGACCATCCGCAACCTCATCAGGAGCATGCCCAGGCATTGTAGGGAGGTCATACAGGCACGTTGAGGCCACACACAATACGGAGCCTCATTTTGACTTGTGTTAAGGACATTGCATCAAAGTTGGATCAGCCTGTAGTGTGTTTTTCCACTTTAATTTTGGGGGTGACTCCAAATCCAGGCCTCCATTGGTTAATAAATTTGATATCCATTGATGATTTTTGTGTGATTTTGTTGTCAGCACATTCAACTTTGTACAGAACAAAGTATTCAATGAGAATATTTCATTCATTCAGATCTAGGATGTGTTATTTGACTGTTCCCTTTATTTTTTTGAGCAGTATATATACTGTACCTTCTCTTAATAATTTACTCAATTCTTGTTGGAAGGCTGAAGTAGGATCCCCCCTAAGTTTGATATAAGTATTATCATCATTAAGAACCTTTTGATTTTCTTGGAGACATAAGGAGGTATTAAGGACAACTATCCTACCTCCCTTGTCTGCATTCTTGATCATTAGATCTTTATTCTTGGTAAGATTGTCTAAAGCCAACTTTTCCCTGGTAATAAGGTTAGAAATTAAATGATGACTAGAATAGTCCAATTTAACCAATTCTTCCTCTATGCGTTCTTGTAAGAGATCCAACACTTGTGGTCTCAACTGTACCGGATAAAAAAAGGGGTTATGCTGTACAAATGTATCATTACGAGTGCTAGATGGAACATTCGACCCCACCTCTAAATTGCGAAGAGCTGAGAGATGTAATAATTCCTGAAATGAAAAAATATCTTTAGACAGACACGGTGTAGATCTGGAGTCCTGGTCACATTGAAAAGGTCTTTCTGGGGAGAGAGTGTCATTCAAAAAGTGACATTTTGAAGTTAAGTTCCTTGCGAATTTATTTACGTCCAGCAGGGTTTTAAAAACGTCAAATTTGGTATCTGGAGCAAAACCCAAGCCTTTAGAAAGAAGTGAAATCTGATCTTCAGAAAGAATGTAGCTGGAAAGGTTCCAGACAGGGCAGGTTAGTAGCGATTTTTGTTTCTCTGTGGATATCTTTCTTCCTGCCCTTCTCTTGCGTTTTTGAAGTCTGATGTGAGGAGGACTTAGGCTGTATATTATCTTGACGCAGGAGAGGAGGAAAATCCAAGCTGTCATCTGAAGAATATAAATTAGAAGATCCAGTTGAAAGATTTAGGCTGGTATTTGAGAAACTGACTCTCCGTCCCTGTTTTTTTTTCCTGCATAGCCGTGCGATACACCAGGTTTTAAGATAGATCTCCTGGACTTAACAGTATTCCAGGAATAGACTTTATTCTGTTTATAGTCCATCGTATCCCGTTCAAATTTTGATTTCTTTGTTTCTGATATAGTATCCTCCAGTTTCTGCAAGTTTTTCATAATTTTTTGATTGAGACTGTCAAACTCATCTGATTTGACATATGGGCTGAGCGAAGACTGTAATATATTAATTTCATCTTTTAAAACAACCATTTCTTGTGTCTCATATTTAACAATTCCATGAGTCTAATTGAACATGCAGATAAGATTCTGTTCCATTCACATTGGACCGTTTCTGGATAGGAGAAAGTTGGATTTTTCCTGAGTCTCAATCCCCTAGGAATCATTTCCTTAGATATATAGGATTGTAATGATGTTGAGTCCCACCACAATTTGAGTTCTTTAATTTTCTTATTCTCAAGTTGTTTCATGAGAGAATCAAGATTGTCCTTCACTGGGTCTGATGTAGTTGTAATCTTAGAAACAATCCTGTCATTAAAGATCGATGCAAACTTGTCAAGTCTGTTTGAATCTGTGTTCAAATCTCGGAAACATGTTGGCAGAGGATTATCCATAGTGATAATAAATTAATGTAAATATATATCAGATAAATCTTTCAGAGACCAGGAGCACGACTAAAAACCTAGTAAATGCATGGAAACAGGGAGGGAAAGAAAGGGAGAGTCAGCTCACCGGAATGTTGTCTGCAAATCCTCTGTCCAGAGATCCTCGCAGGGAGTCGCCCTGGCTCAGGTTGGTGCAATGAAGAGAAAAGAGGAAAATCTCCAGTGTAGGATAAAGTTAAAACATAGTAATTTATTGAGTCCAAGATAAAAAAATCTTTGAGTTCATCCGAGAAATACAAGCATCACATCAATCTGCTCCAGTGAGGAATTACATCAGTCAAATTGACGCGTTTCATCTCAGACGAGTCTTATTCATGATCTATAGTCAAAAAGAGGCAACTCACATATATAGGGTTAGTAAGCCACCATCCAGAAACAGGTGCACTCATTAGTGAATGAAATAACAAGCTGTCTAAATGGGAGGAAAAGAGCAGATTGATGTGATGCTTGTATTTCTCGGTTGAACTCAAAGATTTTTTTATCTTGGACTCAATAAATTACTATGTTTTAACTTTATCCTACGCTGTAGATTTTCTTCTTTTCTGGTCATCAGGAAGGGAGAACACGGCAAACAAATAATTAGGAAAGAAAGTGAATGGATATTTAGATTAAAAAGTGTAATCACCAAAGGGAATTAATGAATAACTGTCATTTGCCCCTTTTCTATAGGCTGTAGAGGGTGCCTGTTGCATTCTTCAGGTCTAGTACTAGTGTGGACTTAGATGTTAAGGTTGTTTATTTGCCATGATCTTTGGGTTGTCCTGTTTTTGGGATACCTGTATCATAATTTATCCTTCTATCCATAATCTCCTCCCGTTTTTTTGACCAGCGCTGTATAGAGGTGATTAGTTTTGACATTGGCTGGTGGTGTATAATTCTGATATGTTGGTCCTATTAACCTTTATATCTGGATACATTTTAACATATTATACCTCAAATGTAAGAAATTTTTCATATTAATCTACTATTTGAGACTTTGCAACTGGTGTCTCCAACTGGGCCATGCTGGTATACTCATTAGTTGGGGACATATATCTATGCCCTACTTATGTGGTTAGCACATTTTACCTCCCCCCCCCCCCTTTTTTGTCCTCCTGCGCTCGCCTCTTTACCAATCTAGACTTACACTATTGGGGCAAAAGGCTTTGATATTACTCAAGAATGGAGCGCTAGGTGGGGGCAGTAGATGGGATGTCCAGGATGGATTTTGCCACACCATCTTCCGGGTTTGAGGCACATATGTGCTTCACAGATGAAACCGGAAGTGACGCACTCTGCTGTGCTTTTCATGATCTGCGGCGTGACACACCGGTACTGGAAGTTGTGTGTTCCATGCTTTTTTGAGGCTACATGCATGCATCAGCTATCAATATCTGCTACCAGGCCTCCTGAAGAGTCGGCAGGGTGAAATGCGTAGAGTCAGCTGGATGGACCAGTGACATACCCCCTGAGATGAGTACCAGTTTATTTCTCAAGTTCATTGATATTATATGGGCATATGATTATGTATGCAATAAGGGAAGGTATATCAGAGTCCGGATGGGGGGCTGTTATAAACTCTGGGCATTGATCTGTCTATATTCAATCTGATTGTTAACTGGTTTTGTTGTATTCTAAACCTACCCTTAGTATGCTAATGTGTGACATTTGTCTAGCAGCAGTAGTTCCCATTATGCTTTATTTAAAGGGCCAAATTATCTGATATAGGAAAAGTCAGGGCATCTAATGGACAGCCGCCGAGGAGCGGGGGCACCACAACACTTCCTCCCTCGGGTGCCAACCTCCGCTGATAGAAAGGGGAAACCGAATAGGAGCATTTGAGGGTCATCACAGAGGTTCACATACAGCAATCTGAATTGGTTTTAATAATTTTCTTTGGGATACTTTCACGCTTTGGGTGTTGTTTGTGTTCATGTTCTAGGTCATATTTAAGACTTTTTTGTACTGTGTCAATTAAGGTTAAATTTTATTATTAGGTCCTTATATGATTTCTGCAATGCAGGATAGTCCAGATGATGGATAAGCAGCCCCAATCAAGTTCCAAATAAATTCAAGCTGTCCTGCAAGCTCAGGGTGCATCAATGTCAAACTATCCGTCGACATTTGAATGAAATGAAACGTTATGGCAGGAGACCCAGGAGGGCTTCACTACTGACACGGAGACATAAAAATGCTAGACTGCAGTTTGCCAGAATGTACGTGAGTAAGCCAAAATCCTTCTGGAAAAGCATCTTGTGGACAGATGAGACCAACATAAAGCTTTTTGATAAAGCACAACATGCCACTGTTTACTGAAAATGCCTACAAAGAAATGAACACAGTACCTACTGTCAAATATGATGGAGGTTGACTGTGTGCAAAACATCATGAAATCTGAAGAATACCAAAGGATTTTGGGTTGCAATGTAGTGCCCAGTGTCAAAAAGCTGGGTTTGCTTCCAAGATCATGGATCTTCTAGCAGGATAATGAACCCCAAACATACTCCAAGAGGCACCCAGAAATAGATGGAAACAAAGCGCTGGAGAGTTCTGAAGTGGCCAGCAATGGGTCTGGATCTAAATCCAATTGAACACCTGTGGTGAGATCTTAAAATTGCTATTGGGAGAAGGCACCCTTCAAATTGAGAGACCTGGAGCAGTTTGTAAAAGAAGAGTAATCCAAAATTCCAGTTGAGAGGTGCAAGAAGCTTGTTGATGGTCATAGAAAGCGATTTATTGCAGTTACTTATTCCAAAGAGTGTGCAACCAAATATTAAGTTGAGGGTGCCAACAATTCTTGGGGGGTTTGTGTGAAATTATGTCTCAGTTTTTTGTGTATTCCAATACACAGAAAAGGAATAAACGTGTATAACAAAACATGTGTAATTGCAATAATTTTCTGGGAGAAATAATTCATTTTCTGCAACAATTTCAAGGGTGCCAACACTTTTGAACATGATTGTATCTCCTGGATGTCCACTGCGTTTTATACTGTTAGTTCCCCAGTTCCTACGTTTTGCATTCCACATGTGAAAAAGCCACAACTTCTTCCTTTTGCACTGCCTATGTATAAACACCAGCAAGGTAGGCATCTGTCCCCAGAAAAGAGTAATATTTGGACTGTTTTTACAATTTAGCTTAAAAAAATTATACTGCAAGATGTTGCCAGATAGGTTGTTGGTTACCAACTGCTTCCATCCGTTTACCGCTAGTCAGGTAGGTTGAGGTGACCTTAAATATTAATAAGGCTTTATGGCTGTGTTTGCATTACAGAGCTCAAAATGGAATCACTATATTCCTAGGAGAACTAATAGTGTTGTACATTTATTTTTCAGGCATTTAGAGGCTTCTCAGATTGCGTCAAATTTCTTCACCGCAATCAAATTTTGGGGGAAATTTTGCTAAAGCTGACGAATCGGATTTCAAACGATCCGCTCAATTTTAGTTATGTTTTTTAGTGCCACCATTTATGGGGTATGTGTAATTTGTTGCCAAGCTTTAAACATTTTTCCAGAGAAAAAAAAAGTGATTCTGCTGTTTTATAAATGTTACACTTTTTATCTGCTGCACAAAAAATGTGTTATTTGCTCTGTGGGTCAGAATGACCCTTTCATGGCATATGATGTATATATACGTCATATGTCTCCTCCCCTCCTTTGATGCGGGCTCTGGCGCAGAGCCCTCAAGCCCTCATTATTTCAGGCACATGACAGCTGATCTGATCAGCTGTCATGTGCCCCTGGCAGCCGTGGGTCGAATTTCGATCCACCCGCCGCTGTTAACATGTTAAATGCTGCTGTCAATCTACGACAGCGACATTCATTATGGCCGCACCGGAAATCTTCTTTTCTTTTCCTATTTTCTCTGTCTTCAGATCTTTAAAAAATAATAATAAAAAAAATGAACTTTGACATGTCACGTGTCTTGTTGGCGCGTTTACTTGAGAACCTGAAATAAAAAATCCTTTATTTTCCTTCCATTTGGATCTTCATTGCCTACCAATTACAACACTATTCCCAAATGGAAAATATTGTAAATAATACTCCAAGAGCTTAAGTATAACACAATGTTCCACCACCCATTAAGTTAAGAACACAGAGTATTTATCCAAAAATATTATATTTATTGAAATATACTTAAAAATTACATAGAGTAAAAGAATAGTGCATACCATGAAAGCGAGGATTAGATACAGCAATTAATAATCCGAGTTCCTTTTTAGTTCCCAGCTAGATAGTGGACAGTAATATCATCCAAAGTGCAATGCAGTAAGCCAATAAATAGATAATAAAGTGCCTAAGTGCAAAATATACCAGAACTAAAGCAAATTCAGCTAGGTGACAGTGTAACCCTCATTATTAATAAAGTGATATGCACTTGTTTTTCTACTGTTCAAAACATTTTTTATATTCTTTTGAACTAATGCTGTTAAATGGCTCCAGCTATTTTTTCTTAACTTCTTCTATGTCCTGAAAACGCTTTCCTTTTAGGTTATTCTTCATTTTTGGGAATAAGAAGTTGCAGGTGGCTGGGTCGGGATCACTCAGATGTTTCGCGCCAAATGAGCTGAACCCCTATCTATGCCTCTGGGTGCAATGTTTGATAAATATGTATTGATATTGATAGGGAATTTATATTGTGATCCCCATTGGGAACAGCGAATGTCTGTAAAACGCTGTGGAATCAATAGCGTTCAGCAGTGCATAATAATAATAATTGGTGGAGTTGAATTGAATACACTGACGATTTGGTGCATATCACACCTTTTTAGAGAATTTTTTGTGCAAATATTTTACAACTTTTGACATTTTCACGGCAGTTTTGACAAGCTCCACCAAAAGGGGCGGAGTCAAAAAGAGCTGGAGAGCAATGTAGTGCAGCGTTACCCTCTTTAAATCATGACGCCACAAATCTTACTTCAATGATTTGTGACAAAGGCGCACAGAGGTACACGCCACTTTTAGGCGCAGTAGGTCTCCTGCAGTATTTGCGGCGGCTGTGGTGTAATTCTACTGAAGATTCATCAGAGAAATCCATTTTCTGCCACTTTTCCAACGTCCATCTGTTTAGCAGGCTGTGGGACTTTGCAAATGCCACACTTTTTTTTATTTGCCTCTTGTTTAGTGCTGGCTTCTGGACACTGATTCGACCATGGAGGCCATTTCGAGACAGAATCCTACAAACTGTTCTAGTTGACACCGAGGCTTGAGGTGACCAGGCCTGTTGGAGCTCGGCTGCAGTGGAAGAGGGGCTTGCTTTGGATTTTCTAACCAACAAACGCTCCTTCTGAGCAGTTGTCTTGCAGGGTCTGCCGGACCTGGTCTTGTAAAAAACAAATCCAGTCTCTTCAAATCTTTTTTTAATTCTTTGTACTTGACGCTGAGACACATTAAAGGTGCCAGCCCCGTGTGCAGTGGATCTGGTCTTCAGCCTCTTCATAATCAAGGCTTTGGTCGCAGGGTGGATTTTTGGCATGTTGTCAGAGCTCAAGTTGCAGTACAAGTGAAGGTCTGGGGTGCTGGTTTCTTTTTATACACATCCACTAATTAACCGATCATTTACTGAGCACTGGTGAGGATGTAAACTAGGATTGGGTGCATTATATGACCAGGCGACAAAACTTTTGTCTTGCCAAAATCTGACCATTCTCTGTTCATTAAATGATCAATATTTCAGCATTGATGCTAATTTATTTTCTTAACCTAAGCCAAATTTGGGAGGGTTTCAGCTTACAAAAGAGTAATTTCTAAAACCAATGGATAAATTTAACGTCAGGTTATAAGCTTTTATTTACATAACATGGATAAGCGACATAACTTCTGTCAGGGAGTGTAGACAGCAACCCACCCAATACAATATCAAGCTTTGTTTTTCCTGTGCTCTTTACTATGCCGTGGTGTCTATTATAATTTGATGCCTAATCGTGTACTTTATGTACCAAAAATCTATGTTTAATCACAAATATTTGAGATACTTGTCAGTCGGGCTGGTCCCTCACTCGAGAGGCACTTAATTTTTAATTGTTTTGTTATGTTGTACTGATATATGTTGTCAATAAAATTTATTTTTTAAGAGTATCTTAGTTGTCACATTGCCTATCTACTCCCTTAGATTAGGATATGTAGAGGCTTTTCTTTTGATTTTCTATTTTTTATGCATGTTGCAAAATCAATGTATTTGGTAGATGCTTTCCTTTAAAACAGCTATGAGCGGTCTAGAATAATCAACTTCTTTTTACACAAAATGTGTCATAAGTCTATTGCAAATTGTCAGAATTATGAACCCCTTATTGATTGCCGATGTAACTTTCTGCATAGATCTTTATCGAACTAAATTTTGCAGCACTGACTTTTTACTTTGGGGTTGTAGAAGAAAATCATGCTGCATCTCTAAGCTTCATGTAAACTTAACAAATAAGGAAATAACCTAGAGGCACAGAAAAGTAAAAACTTAATTCGTAAATGTAACTGAAAGAAATGAAGAGATCTGCAGAAAAAGCAGAAAAGAATACCTATAATATGTACCAGAAAGTTCTGTTGCTCAGGTTCATGGGGATATTTACAATTATCTGTTAAATAAAGGTATAGAAATTTTTCTTTGGTCATTAAAGAGGCTGTCCAGGCTTGGGATTAAAGGGAATCTGTCACCCTCAGGGACCTATATAACCTATTAAAATGGGCATACAGGTGATAGAAATGTTAATCTACACCTACCTGTATGCCTCTTATTTATGGTCTTGTTTTTGTGAAATCTTATATTTTATGTTTATCTTAATGATCCCTTCCAGGCCCCGGGTTCGGAAGGATTCCCCGTCTTCATTATAATAAGTACCCCCTCCGCTGCATGTCAGAGTGTCCTGAGACATACAGTTGTGATGCTGTAATCCCGCACCTGCACCTTGAACTCCGCCCACGATCCTCCCTTCTATGAGACTCACCAACGCCTCCGCAGAGAATCACAGACTAGTGTATTCCATGATCTGTGCAGGGTGTCATTGCAAAGTCTATTGGAGCTTCATTATTTATTACACTTTCAGTTTCTGACTTTATAAGAAAAAAAAATATCTAAAGACAGAAAAAATGTAATTTTAGTATCAGTAACCATTTTTGGTAATATTTTTTTACCTGCCAATCTGTAGTCAAAATTAAAAAAATATGTATATAATATTCCGATTGCCATGATTTAGATCCAAATGATATAAAATGTAAAAAACAAAAAAATAACATATAATTTTGATTTTAAAGGGTTTGTCCGGTCAAAAGTGATAAGTCTGCAGTCACTCTGTATGACAGTAGACCTATGAATACCCCCAACACGGGCACTGTGTGCTGCGGGGATTTGCCAGTTTCAGACCCGGACCAAGGGGTATGTATGAGTTACAGATACTCCTGGCCAGTCGCCACGGCCTCGCTCTCCATAGACTTGTATTGAGCAAAGCCACGCCCCGTGTAGTGACGTGGATGGCCAGTGGGCGCGTCCGACTAGAAGGCACAGCCTCGCTCCATACATGTGTATGGAGACCGAGGCCACGGCCACTGCCACTGGCCGGGAGTATGTATAACTCATACATACCCTATGGTCCGGGTCTGAAACCGGGAAATCTCCACTGAGCACAGTGCCTGTGCTAGGGGGATTCATAAGTCTGCAGTCACACAGAGTGACTGCAGACTTTTCACTTTTGACCGGACAACCCCTTTAACACCTTAAGGACCGAGCCACTTTGTAGGCTTAATGACCAGGCCTAATTTTTGAATTTTGTCCAGTGTCACTTTATGAGGTAATAACTCTGGAACGCTTCAACGGATCCCACTGATTCTCAGATAGTTTTTTTTTGTGACACAGTGTACTTCATGATAGTGGTAACATTTCTTCATTATGACTTGCGTTTATTTCTGAAAAAAATGTCTATAAGGCTTAACATTTGACCAGTGATTTCTCATTTTTCCAGCAAAATGTGCAAAACCATTTTTTTTTATGGACCACATTACATTTGAAGTGACTTTGTGGGACTTATATGTCAGAAAAGACCAAAAAGTGACTCCATTCTAAAAACTGCACCCCTCAAGGTGCTAAAAACCACATTCAAGAAGTTTATTAACCCTTCAGGTGCTTCACAGTAACTAATGGAATGTAAATGAAAAAAATTAACATTTTACTTTTTCCTACAAAAATGTTACTTTAGCCCCAAATTTTGAATTTTCACAAAGGTAACAGAAGAAATGGACCATACAATTTGTTCCTAATACGCCGATACCCCATATGTGGTAGAAGACTACTGTTTGGGTGCACGGCAGGGCTCAGAAGGGAAGGAGCACCATTTGACTTTTGCAACGCAAAATTAGCTGGAAACTGTAGCGGACACCATGTCATGTTTGGAGAGCCCCTGATGTGCCTAAACAGTAGAAACCCTCCACAAGTGACCCCATTTTGGAAACTAGACACCTCAAGGAATTTATTTTGATATGTAGTGAGCACCTTGAATCCCCAGGTGCTTCACAGAAGTTTATGAGGTTGAGCCGAGAAAATAAAAAATCATATTTTTACCACTAAAATTTTGTTTTACAACAAAATTTTACATTTTCAGAAAGGTAAAAAGAGAAAATGCACCATACAATTTGTTGTGCAATTTCTCCTGAATACACAATACCCCATATGTGATATAAGACTACTGTTTGGGTGCATGGCAGCGCTCAGAAGGGAAGGAGCACCATTCGACTTTTGCAACGCAAAATTGCTGGAAAAGGTATCGGACGCCATGTCGTGTTTGGAGAGCTATTGATGTGCCAAAACAGTAGAAACCCCCCACAAGTGACCCCATTTTGGAAACTACACCCCTCAAAGATTTTATCC
Organism: Phyllobates terribilis; assembly: GCF_046119375.1. Classification (NCBI taxonomy): domain Eukaryota; kingdom Metazoa; phylum Chordata; class Amphibia; order Anura; family Dendrobatidae; genus Phyllobates; species Phyllobates terribilis. The sequence continues at coordinate 9,638,690 of NW_027362769.1, read as the reverse complement.
AGAGGTATAGTGAGGATTTTGAACCCACAGATACTACACAGAATGTGATAACATTAGGTTGTCATATAGAAATATTTCAATTTTTTCGCGAAAATGGAGCTAAAACAACAATTTTTTCACTGTAAGGAGTAACATAAAAAAAATGGAACACTCAGTTTGTTACCCACTTCTGAGCGTGGCGATACTCCAAATGTGGTCAAAAAACACTGTTTGGACAAACGGCAGGACATGGAATGGAAGAAGCACTATTTGAATTTTGGAACACAAATTTGGCTGAAATAGAGTTCTTGACATGCCAAAACAGCAGAAACTCCATTCTCTAAACTACGCCCCCTAAATTATTCATATATGGGTTTAATGAGTCTTTTGAGCCCACGTTTTGTTAAAGAATTAGTAAACTTTTACTCAACGATCGGGCCCAAAAGGGATGGAGCAACCTTTGTCTTTTAGGTCATAAAATCATATATATGGGGTACAATGTCCACAGCATCACATTTGCCAGTAAATACGACTATTCTGTGCTCACAGAGCATAACACAGTTATTTCATTAGAGCTGGAAAACTTCATTGAAATGAAAGGCGAGATGTTTCAAAATGGAGGAGTGTAACAATGTTGCAAAGCTGAGCATGTTCACAGGGTAAAAGAACATCCAGGGCTACTGCCACTCTTTCAAAAAAGGGACTAGTTGTACAACATCTCTATATCACAATCAATCCCTACATGAGAGACGGATGTACCATGTGACGCTGGCACACTATTGCAGGTCCCTGCCCGGCACGATAGGAACCGCCATGCGCGCAGAACATACCATCCTTTTACAGAGTATATGAGAAGGCAGAATGCCACAGTACATGAGGGCAGTTTTAGCAGGTGTAACAGGCTTTATAATACCCAAATAATACAATAAGAAGGCCCATTCTTTATAGACCAGGAACAGCTCGTGTACTTGGTATCCTCCATGAAAAACCTCCATGTCTATAACACCAAACAGTAGAAAGGTTCAGAATGACTGCTTTAGATGGCACAGCATGGTCAAACTAGCGAATAAAATAAAATGTATGCTATTTCAGTAAATTCCCCTTACAGTATTTATCTACGGGTATAGTCAGCATTAACTTTTTGATTTTGTTTTTTTTTTGTACTCCAATTTATTAATGGGCGATGAAGAAATAAAAAGAATAAACAGAAAATGGCAGAAGGTGGCAAGAGTAAAAACGAAAAAAATAAATCTACTTATTCTAGGGATGTGTGGTAGCGACGGAAACATTCCCTAATGCCGAGGCCAGGCTTATCAGGACATGTGTCACACTGGTAAATAGATTCCCTTCTAACTCCATCTTTATAACACACCCTGCATTTCTTTTGGGGTTGGCCTTTTTTGGTTGTTGATGGCACTTGTGAGGGAAAATGCTGCCATGGAAACAATTCTGCTGGCATCGCTAGATGATTCTCCCCCAAACCCTCCCTTGGTCTCCAAATATCAAATATTTAATTACTTGTTCTTGGACTTCAAGGTACAGTACAGACCAAAAGTTTGTACACACCTTCTCATTTAAAGATTTTTCTGTATTTTCATGACTATGAAAATTGTACATTCACACTGAAGGTATCAAAACTATGAATTAACACATGTGGAATTATATACTTAACAAAAAAGTGTGAAACTACTGAAAATATGTCTTATATTCTAGGTTCTTCAACGTAGCCACCTTTTGCTTTGATGACTGCTTTGCACACTCTTGGCATTCTCTTGATGAGCTTCAAGAGGTAGTCACCGGAAATGGTCTTCCAACAATCTTGAAGGAGTTCCCAGAGATGCTTAGCACTTGTTGGCCCTTTTGCCTTCACTCTGCGGTCCAGCTCACCCCAAACCATCTCGATTGGGTTCAGGTCTGGTGACTGTGGAGGCCAGGTCATCTGGCATAGCACCCCATCACTCTCCTGCTTGGGCAAATAGCCCTTAGACAGCCTGGAGGTGTGTTTGGTGTCATTGTCCTGTTGAAAAATAAATGATGGTCCAACTAAATGCAAACCGGATGGAATAGCATGCCGCTGCAAGATGCTGTGGTAGCCATGCTGGTTCAGTATGCCTTCAATTTTGAATAAATCCCCAACAGTGTCACCAGCAAAGCACCCCCACACCATCACACCTCCTCCTCCATGCTTCACGGTGGGAACCAGGCATGTAGAGTCCACCTTTTCTGCGTCGCACATAGACACGGTGGTTGGAACCAAAGATCTCAAATTTGGACTCATCAGACCAAAGCACAGATTTCCACTGGTCTAATGTCCATTCCATGTATTCTTTAACCCAAACAACTCTCTTCTGCTTGTTGCCTGTCCTTAGCAGTGGTTTCCTAGCAGCTATTTTACCATGAAGGCCTGCTGCACAAAGTCTCCTCTTAACAGTTGTTGAAGAGATGTGTCTGCTGCTAGAACTCTGTGTGGCATTGACCTGGTCTCTAATCTGAGCTGCTGTTAACCTGTGATTTATGAGGCAGGTGACTCAGATAAACTTATCCTCAGAAGCAGAGGTGACTGTTGGTCTTCCTTTCCTGGGGCGGTCCTCATGTGAGCCAGTTTCTTTGTAGCGCTTGATGGTTTTTGCAACTGCACTTTGGGACACTTTCAAAGTTTTCCCAATTTTTCACACTGACTGACCTTCATTTCTTAAAGTAATGATGGCCACTTGTTTTTCTTTACTTAGCTGCTTTTTTCTTTCCATAATACAAATTCTAACAATCTATTCAGTAGGACTATCAGCTGTGTATCCACCTGACTTCTGCACAACACAACTGATGGTGCCATCCCCATTTATAAGGCAAGAAATCCCACTTATTAAACCTGACATAGCACACCTGTGAAGTGAAGACCATTTCCGGTGACTACCTCTTGAAGCTCATCAAGAGAATGCCAAGAGTGTGCAAAGCAGTCATCAAAGCAAAAGGTGGCTACTTTGAAGAACCTAGAATATAAGACATATTTTCAGTTGTTTCACACTTTTTTGTTAAGTATATAATTCCACATGTGTTAATTCATAGTTTTGATGCCTTCAGCGTGAATGTACAATTTTCATAGTCATGAAAATACAGAAAAATTTTTAAATGAGGTGTGTCCAGACTTTTGGTCTGTACTGTGTATATATATATATATATATATATATATATATATATATATATATATATACACACACAAAATGGAGCTGTGCTGCTGTTTCCCACATTTGATACATTGCTGTGATTGGATAGTTAGTTACTATCCAATCACAGCAATCAGAGATGCAGGGACGCTGTAATTGGTCCCTTCATCTCTTCATTGCCTTTCAAATGCCACGATCGTGAGCGATCGTGGCATCTAGAGGGTTATTCAGCTAGGGGCGGTGCTCAGCTTGTCCCTGGCTGTTTCAGCACCACCCCCGTTGCTGAGCTTCTGCTCTGATCGCGCAGGAGATGCTGATATTTCACACCTTACTACGCGATCATGCTGAGATTGATCTGTCTGATTGACTGACCGATCACAGCGATCTGGGTGCGGGGACGGTCGGCACAGGTCCCTGCACCTCCTCCCCTACCGATCAGCTGTCTGTGACAGCTGTTGGCACGGGACTGTCACTGCCAGTGACAGTTTAAATACATGACGGACATTGGACGGCAAGGAGCAGGAACTTACACCCGCTCATGCTGTACAGTGTCCGTCATTAATCGTTATGTGGTTAATCATAATCAGAATTGTCACTTATGGCTCAGTCTCACGTAGACTTCAGGTCAAAAAAACATTTGAGTGTCATTGACTCCAAAGTCTAAACATTTATTAGCCAGATTATGCTTTTGGTTGCCAAATTTAATATAAACATTATCATATATAAAATGTTAAGTCAGCATTTATCTTATATTGTGGGCTGACTGGCAACATCATTTGTTCTAAAATAAAAACTGACCAAATGCATTATTTGCTTGAGTGCCGAGTGACCAGTCAGAGCATTTGCCATAGACCGGGGCATCTTATACTTCTTTACTTGGGCATTAGCCCATCTTACCCTTAGAAACAGAGATTACATTGGAAAATTCACAGCACATAATACCCATAACCTCATGGTCCTCATCAAATATCACTGTGAAAAAAAATACATCCCCAGTAGAATCACATACTACAAAGCAGTAGAAAATATCTCCTCACAAGTGCCAAGCACCACAGTGCAGCAAATGATTCTGCCCCAGCAGAGCCTGCCATAGGTGTCCAATAGGCTGCTTGTCAGTAAATGGCCATGTGCACACGCTCAGTATTTTCAATAATATTCTTTTTATTTGCGGGATTTTTTAACAATTTTTAGGGAGGGGATTATAATTATAGTCAATAAAGTGGCTGATAAAACATAAAAGAATGATCTAAAACTTTTTCAATTAAACAAGTAAGTAAGAAGTTCTATCCAAAGAAGAATCAAGAGAGAAAAAAGAGTAACTGCAAAAGGAAAAGGATGTGGAAGGAAAAGTTAGGAAAGGTAGAGGGGTAGGGGAAGGAAAGAAAAGGGTCAAGGGGAAGGTTGGATCAGATAAATGTGGAGAGTCGGAACAGGGGAAAAGATCATCCTTATTGAAACAATATTTATAACAAAACACCTTTCAATTTGCTTAGTTAAATATGTAATTGTACTTCTTGGCATATAAAAAATCTTTTTATCTAAAAGGGGGCATTCCAATTTGAGGAAAGAAATAGGTTCCAAGGTGACCATGTGCAAAAGTATTTTTTTAAAGAATTATTTCTTAGAGCGTAAGAATCTTCAAAAGAATTATGGGTAGACATTCTTTTCATTATTTCTGGAATGGAAGGAACATCTATTGATTTCCACTTAGATGCTATAAGTATTTTTGTTACAGCAAATAGATGGATTGCGAGATGTTTAATTTTTCGGTGGAGTTGATTTGAATCAAGCGAGAACAAAACTAGTTGAGAGATTTCAACTACAGAGTTGTTAATATTGCTCAATAAATTAGCAACTTTTTTCCACAGGTCCATTATTTTAGGACAGGACCAGAAAATATGCAATATGTTAGCTTTTTGAGCACAGTTCCTCCAGCATAAGTCTGATCCGTCCTCGAAAATCTTCTTTAATCTGAAAGGTGTATAGAACCAACGAGATAAGATTTTAAAATAATTCTCATGAATATTAGCATTTACATTTGATTTGTATGTTATTTCAGTTGCTTCTTTCCATATCTCAGGTGAAAAACATACATTCATATCTTCTTCCCACTTAACCATGTGTTTTGATTTTTCAATAGTTATGTCACTATTGAAGAGTATATACAGATTTTTGGTGTTCCAAATAGTATTTTTTAAGGGATTTTCCAGAAGAGATATGATAACTTTTGGAAGAGATATGGGGAGAAAGAATTTGCCCCTAGAAATATTTCCTTAGTTCTAAAAAGTTATAAATTTCCTCTTTGGGAAGGTTGTACGATAGAGTCAAGGATAGAAAATTTATGATTGAATCTTTTTTAGGTCTAGTAAATAAGGCCGAACAATTTGTTATACCATTCTCCATTTGTCTATAGGGAAGTCCGGAGGAGCAGAGTTGAATATGTATAAAGTTTTTCTAATGGATAACTGGCTTGGTGGTTGTTAGCAATATTATATTATTTCCTCCAAGTCATAATTGTAGATTTTATTCGTATATTCTCTGGTAGAGGGAGGGATTGGTCTAGTAAATTCGCAACAATAAGTGCGTCTGAGGGAGAATTCCCATTGTATGATTTTTCCATTTCTGCCCAGCTGGTTTTTGCTTCATCTATAAGCCATTTCCTGCTCTGCATTATGATATTGGCCTCGGAGTAGGCCTGGAGATTTGGGAGACCAATACCTCCATTTCTTTTGTTCTTATACAATAATGATTTGGCTACTCTCGGTGATTTTTTTTCCCAAATATATTTCAACATTTGTTTATGAAAGTTCTTAATCCATATATCTGGAATCTGAATTGGAAAGATATAGTGAAGTTTTGGTAGGATTATCATTTTATGTATGACAATCCCGCCAAGCCACAATGTATTTGTTTTTTCAAAATTATCAATATTTTTTTAAATCTATTTTTGTAGGAGATTCAGATTTTCATCTAGTACCTTACATAAAGAATTGGTCATTATAATTCCTAAATATGGGATATGATGTTTTTCCCAGATATAGGGAAATTCTTTTTCTATAAATTTTTTGGTTATGTGGTCTATGAAAAAGCTTAAAATCTTTGATTTTTTATCATTTTTTTTAGTATGAAATCACTGAGAAATCTCTTATAATAGAAGTAATAATTCTCAATGAATTGATAGGGTCATTGGTAAAGATTAGCCCGTCATCTGCGAATAGACTTATTTTATGTTGCCTAGGGTTAAATGGTATTCCTTTTATTAAGTAATTTGTTCTAATGGTTTCGGCAAAAGGTTCCATGATTAGGTCGAATAAGAGTGGGGATAATGGGCAACCTTGCCGTGTTACATTGGAGATGGAAAATGATTTAGATAACATTTTATTCACTTGGACTTTTGCAGAAGGACAAAAGTATAAGGCCATAATAGATTTCAAGATTTGTCCATGAATTCCGAATTTATTTAGAGTGGCTACCATATAAACCCAATTAATTCGGAAAAATGCCTTTTCGGCATCGAGAGAAAGTAATATAGAAGGAATTTTTTGCTTTTCTACATGTGAAAATAAATGTAGCACTCTTCTTGTACTGTCAGAGGCTTGCCTCCCTTTAATGAATCCAACTTGGTCTGAATGCATTAAGAAGGGCATAATTTTGAGTAACCTTTCTGAGATTATTTTAGCATACATCTTGATGTCCGAATTTAAGAGAGATATAGGCCTGAATTGCCTCTGGATCATTATTTGATTTTGGTATAACCACTATAGTGGCCTGTAAGGCTTCCTTTGGGAATTGACCTTCATTGATGGCTGTATTAAACATACACGTTAGGGAATCTAAAAGATGGTGACGAGTGTTGAGCGAGTATGTTCTGTTCCGAGTATGCTTGGGCCGAGCTCTGAGTATTTACCGCTGCTCGGTGATATGGTTAAATCGCTCCCATGTGCATGATTTGCAACTGTTTGACAGCTTTACTACATGTGAAGAATGTGTAAGAAATAGACATTCCTCACATGTAATAAAGCTGTCAAACAGTTGCAAATCATGCACACGGGAGCGATATAACCATATCACCGAGCAGCTGTAAATACTCGGAGCTCGGCCCAATCATACTCGGCAAAAGGTTTAATAGAATATACTCGCTCAACACTAATGGTGACTAAAAATTTTATAATATTCATTAGGTATGCCATCTGGTCCAGGTGATTTACTTTCCTTTAATGCTTTTATAGCATTGTGAGTTTCGTATGTTGAAATCGGGACGTTTAGCAAAGATAATTGATCTGTACTTAGTTGTGAGAGATTCATTCTAAAATGAAATTTGTTTATTTCTATAGTTTTTGGTTGAATTGTATCTCTATCATCCTTTAAATTATATAAGGCAGAGAAAAACCCTGCAAGCTGTTCAGTAATTTCTTGCAGATGCGTATATTTAATTCCATCATTCTTAATAGAAGAGACTCTAATTTTGATATGCTGTTTTTTTGCAGGGCTGTGGAGTCGGAGTTGTGGGGTCGTAGTCGGTGTCCATTTTGATGGAGTCGGAATCGGAGTCGCTATAAAATGGACCGACTCCAACTCCTAAAATATATAATAAATTGGGTACAGTAGTTCAATGCAGTTTGTGGGAAATATTTTTTTCATAAGAATTTGGGAAAGTTATGAAATGTCCTAGAAATGTCTGTCCTATACCTGATCTAAGGGTCTTGACTTTTAGCTGAGATTAATCTGTGCTACAGTAAATTTATCACTTAAACATGAGCCATGTATGAGGGAGTTGGAGTCGGAGTTGAAGTCGGTGTCATGGAAATTGAGTAGTCAGAGTCGGAGGTTTGGCTTACCGACTCCACAGCCCTGGTTTTTTGACCTTGTTGACCATAAGTCTAGACATTGTGAGAAAAATAATAAATAAGCTTAATGGAGTTCATAAGTTTATCATAGTCATCTAAAAGAATAAAAGCATGGATTTTAGTTCTGCTTTGGATTTTGAATGGGTTTTTCTTCTGCAATCCTTTGTGAAATTTCTTCTATTTTTTTCTGGAGTTTTCCTTATATGTTGAGAATTTAGTTGTATAAGGATCCCTCTGAGAACTGCCTTGTGAGCGTTCAATATGGTGATTGGGGAAATATCATGTATGCTATTTTCTAGAAAGTACAGTATAATGGCTTTTTGAATCTTTGCTTTATATACTGGAGAATGAAGTAAGAAGGAGTTGCATCTCCATAATTTAGAACAGTTGTTTGAAGAAGTAGGTCCCAAAACGAATCTCACAGGAGCGTGGTCTGACCATGTAATAGTATCAATTTTTATTTCTTTGAATCTTTGTAGGGTGTTAATATTTGTCGAAATCCTATCAATTCTAGAAAAAGTTTTGTGCTTATACGAGTACTAAGTATACTCCCTTGAGGAAGAATTGAGACTCCTAAATGCATCAAACAACTGCTCTTTTATCAACCAGGTTTTTAATGTAAACATTTTGATCCTTGACAAAGCGGAAGTATCCATACTCTGGTCATGTATTATATTAAAATCTCCAAAAATAAGTAAGTGACATTTTTGGTGTTTATGTACTTTTTTCATTAATTTATTTAAAAACTAGGTTTGACCTCTGTTAGGTGCATAGATGTTGACTAACGTGTAGGGTTGTTGTATCGATATTACATCTAAGAATATGGTCTGCTCCATTGTCATCAATTTCTTCAATTAATTGAAAATTTACAGAATTTTTAATTGCGGTGAGCACACCAGCTTTTCTTTCTTCTCAGTCGAGGATTTAAATATATGAGAGAAATCCTTGTGTGAGATCACACAATCTGGTGTGTTGTTCTGTGCAAATTTGGTTTCCTGAAACGCTATTATATCTGAGTCGGATGTTTTCGCTTCTTTCCAAGCGTAATACCTCTTGAAAGGGCTATTAAGCCCTTTCACATTCAATGTCAAAATTTTTAAATCCATAATTACACATATTGAAACACTGTTGGTGAGCCAGAAATATACAAGTACATTGGTTATTAATATTTAGGCAATAAAACCTGCAGAGAAAAATTTTAAATAACACAACATTTTTTGAGTTCATTAACTTGTTAACATCACAACTCAGAAACATGTAAATACCAAAAAGAAAAACCAAAAGACTGAGTTTCCTCAGACGATCTGATGAAGAGGACAAGAGCAGCATGACTCAGGCTCTCAAGTACCTTTTCCAGATGTTGGGGGTAAAGAAAGTTTGTCAGACTCTGCCCATGAGTCCTGGAATTAGGGCACAGAAAATTAAGAAATCAAATAAGGTAAAATCAGAAGACTTACAGTACAGACCAAAAGTTTGGACACACCTCATTTAAAGATTTTTCTGTTTTTTAATGACTATGAAAATTGTACATTCACACTGAAGGCATCAAAAACTATGAATTAACACATGTGGAATTATATACTTAACAAAAAAAGTGTGAAACAACTGAAAATATGTCTTATATTCTAGGTTCTTCAAAGTAGCCACCTTTTGCTTTGATGACTGCTTTGCACACTCTTGGCATTCTCTTGATGAGCTTCAAGAGGTAGTCACCGGAAATGGTCTTCCAACAATCTTGAAGGTGTTCCCAGAAATGCTTAGCACTTGTTGGCCCTTTTGCCTTCACTCTGGGGTCCAGCTCACTCCAAACCATCTCGATTGGGTTCAGGTCTGGTGACTGTGGAGGCCAGGTCATTTGGTGTAGCACCCCATCCCTCTCCTTCTTGGACAAATAGCCCTTACACAGCCTGGAGATGTGTTTGGGGTCATTGTCCTGTTGAAAAATAAATGATGGTCCAACTACGCAAACTGGATGGAATAGCATGCTGCTGCAAGATGATGTGGTAGCCATGCTGGTTCAGTATGCCTTCAATTTTGAATAAATCCCCAACATTGTCACCAGCAAAGCACCCCCACACCATCACACCTCCTCCTCCATGCTTCACGTGGGAACCAGGCATGTAGAGTCCATCCGTTCACCTTTTCTGCGTCGCACAAAGACACGGTGGTTGGAAACAAAGATCTCAAATTTGGACTCATCAGACCAAAGCGCAGATTTCCACTGGTCTACTGTCCATTCCTTGTGTTCTTTAGCCCAAACTTGTCTCTTCTGCTTGTTGCCTGTCCTTGGCAGTGGTTTCCTAGCAGCTATTTTACCATGAAGGCCTGCTGCACAAAGTCTCCTTTTAACAGTTGTTGAAGAGATGTGTCTGCTGCTAGAACTCTGTGTGGCATTGACCTGGTCTCTAATCTGAGCTGCTGTTAACCTGCGATTTGTGAGGCTGGTGACTCGGATAAACTTATCCCCAGAAGCAGAGGTGACTCTTGGTCTTCCTTTCCTGGGGCGGTCCTCATGTGAGCCAGTTTCTTTGTAGTGCTTGATGGTTTTTGCAACTGCACTTTGGGACACTTTCAGTTTTCCCAATTTTTCACACTGACTGACTTTCATTTCTTAAAGTAATGATGGTCACTTGTTTTTCTTTACTTAGCTGCTTTTTTCTTTCCATAATACAAATTCTAACAGTCTATTCAGTAGGACTATCAGCTGTGTATCCACCTGACTTCTGCACAACACAACTGATGGTCCCAACCCCATTTATAAGGCAAGAAATCCCACTTATTAAACCTGACAGGGCACACCTGTGAAGTGAAAACCATTTCCGGTGACTACCTCTTGAAGCTCATCAAGAGAATGCCAAGAGTGTGCAAAGCAGTCATCAAAGCAAAAGGTGGCTACTTTGAAGAACCTAGAATATAAGACATATTTTCAGTTGTTTCACACTTTTTTGTTAAGTATATAATTCCACATGTGTTAATTCATAGTTTTGATGCCTTCAGTGTGAATGTACAATTTTCAAAGTCATGAAAATACAGAAAAATATTTAAATGAGAAGGTGTGTCCAAACTTTTGGTCTGTACTGTATGTAGAACGCCTTCTCAAAATGTCACTCCAGGGGTTCTTGGTTCCTTTTCTGTTGTGTATTACGGTCATAGCCGGGAATGTTACAGTTTTTTAAAAAATTCCAACCATCATCAGGATCAAGTATTGGATGAGATTTCCCGTTGATAAAAACAATAAGCTTCGTGGGTAAACCCCATTTGTAGGCAATGTTATTAGCTCTCATGATGGTGGTAATACCTGCAAATGACTTTCTTGCATTTAAGGTCTCTTTACAGAAATCCGGAAACACTTTGATGCTTTCATATGGAGGAGGCAAATTCTTGTATTTCCTAATCTAGTAGTCTGTCTTTTGTTTGAAAGAAATGAAGTTTAGCAATCACTTCCCTTTTTACCTCTTTTGGGAGAAATGTAGGTTTTTGCAACCTGTGTGCCCTATCTATGGTCAGATCAATATTAGAGGAAGTTGGTAGAGCTTTATGAATTAGATCTTGGATATATGGAACAAGATCTGCAAGGGAAAAATTTTCTGGAACACTTCTAAACTTGAAGTTACATCTTCTGTTACGATCCTCCAAGTCAGTGAGTTTTGCTTTTAGTGCTTTAACCTCGTTTTTTAACAGGCAATGATGCGTATCCAGTGTATTCTGTTTGGTGGCTATAGACTGAACTTTTTTGTCGGTGTCTGTAATTTTTTTATTCATTGTTTCTAATTGGGTACATATAGTTGCAAATTTGTTGTTGATAGTCAGGTTTACTTGCTGGATAGAATATGTCAGAAGATCTGACAAACATTTTACAGATGCTGCAAGACTATACAGTCATATGAAAAAGTTTGGGCACCCCTATTAATCTTAAGCTTAATATTTTATAAAAATTGGTGTATTTGCAACAGCAATTTCAGTTTGATATATGTAATAACTGTTGGACACAGTAATGTTTCTGCCTTGAAATGAGGTTTATTGTACTAACAGAAAATGTGCAATCTGCATTCAAACAAAATTTGACAGGTGCATAAGTATGGGCACCCCACCAGAAAAGTGACATTAATATTTAGTAGATCCTCCTTTTGCAAAAATAACAGCCTCTAGTCGCTTCCTGTAGCTTTTAATGAGTTCCTGGATCCTGGATGAAGGTATTTTTGACCATTCCTCTTTACAAAACAATTCCAGTTCAGTTAAGTTTGATGGTCGCCGAGCATGGACAGCCCTCTTCAAATGATCCCACAGATGTTCAATGATATTCAGGTCTGGGGACTGGGATGGCCATTCCAGAACATTGTAATTGTTCCTCTGCATGAATGCCTGAATAGTTTTGGAGCGGTGTTTTGGATCATTGTCTTGCTGAAAGATCCATCTCCTGCGTAACTTCAACTTTATCACTGATTCTTGAACATTATTGTCAAGAATCTGCTGATACTGAGTGGAATCCATGCGTCCCTCAACTTTAACAAGATTCCCGGTGCCGGCATTGGCCACACAGCCCCAAAGCATGATGGAACCTCCACCAAATTTTACTGTGGGTAGCAAGTGTTTTTCTTGGAATGCTGTGTTTTTTTGCCGCCATGCATAACGCCTTTTTGTATGATCAAACAACTCAATCTTGGTTTCATCAGTCCACAGGACCTTCTTCCAAAAAGAAATTGGCTTCTCCAAATGTGCTTTTGCATACCTCAGCCGACTCTGCTTGAAGAAACGGCTTCTTTCGCATCACTCTCCCACACAGCTTCTCCTTGTGCAAACTGCGTTGTATAGTTGACCGATGCACCATCTGCAGCAAGTTGATGCTGCAGCTCTCTGGAGGTGGTCTAAGGATTGTCCTTGACTGATCTCACCATTCTTCTTCTCTGCCTTTCTGATGTTTTTCTTGGCCTGCCACTTCTGGCCTTAACAAGAACTGTCCCTGTGTTCTTCCATTTCCTTACTATGTTCCTCACAGTGGAAACTGACAGGTTAAATCTCTGAGACAGCTTCTTGTATCCTTCCCCTGAACAACTATGTTGAATAATCGTTGTTTTCAGATCATTTGACAGTTGTTTTGAGGAGCCCATAATGCCACTGTTCAGAGGAGATTCAAACAGGAGAACAACTTGCAAGTGGCCACTTTAAGTAGCTTTTCTCATGATTGCATACACCTGGCTATGAAGTTCAAAGCTCAATGAGGTTACAAAACCAAAAAAAGTGCTTTAGTAAGTCAGTAAAAAGTAGGTAGGAGTATTTAAAACAAGAAAATGATAAGGGTGCCCATACTTATGCACATGTCAAATTTTGTTTGAATGCAGATTGCACATTTTCTGTTAGTACAATAAACCTCATTTCAAGGCAGAAACATTACTGTGTCCAAAAGTTATTACATATATCAAACTGAAATAGCTGTTGCAAAAACACCAATTTTTATAAAACATTAAGCTTAAGATTAATAGGGGTGCCCAAACTTTTTCATATGACTGTATGTATTTCCCACGGGGGTGGGGGGGAGGTTGATGGATGTCATTATTTATGTTTACAGCTGTAAATACAGGAGGAGTGGGATATGCAAGAGATTAATTTGCATTGTCCAGTTTCGTTTTTTATTTGTAAGAGGTTATGTTGGGATAAATCTCCTCAGAGCCAACATCTGTGTCTGATGCATACATGACCGTGTCAGATTTCTTTTTGTCACGACAACTAGCTAGTTCCTTCCTTTTATGACTTGCAGAGGATCCCCCTGACACAGAAGTTGTATCCATATCTGTATGTGGGGAACTTTCTGTAGATGTCTCATAGGCAAGAAAGTATACATTACTATCTGGCATCTTGCTCCTAGAATACCATGCATTAGAATAATATTCTGGATCTGCATAGTAGTTTGCATCGTCTATAGTTTGCATCGTCTTTGGTTTGCCAGTATAAGGCTGTGTGCCCACAATGCTTTTTTTAAGCGTTTACGCAGCGGCAATTCCACTGCAGAAACGCTTAAAAAACGCTTGGTAGAAGGTGCTGTGTACATGCTGTGGAAATTTCCGCTGGGCATTATCATTGCGGAAAAATCCGCAGCACTGCCAATTATTTTGCGTAAACGCTGTGTTTTCGCCGCCATTGACTTGCATTGGACCGCATGGAATCCGCATCACTGCCTCTGTAAGTGCGGACAATCATGCTGTTCAATGTGCGGATGGTACCTGGGTTTGGAGAAGAGGAGACTCTCCTCCGAACTTGGGTACCATAATACCTGTAAAAAAAAGAATAAAATAAAAATAAATATTATACTTACCTTCTGATGACCCCCGGTGTCCTTAGCGATGCGTCTCGGTTTGCTGGCAACTCGCGATGCTCTGAAAAGGACCTGCCATGACGTCATTTAGTCATGTGACTGGTCACGTGACCACTGACGCCTGCAGGTCCTTTAGTCTACCGCAAGCTGCCGGCAAGCCGAGACACATCGGATCAAGACAGTGTGGGCCATCAGAAGGTAAGTATAATATTTATTTTTTATTTTTTACCATTCTTTCACGGTCACGCTATATAAATCCATGCCGTTTTCATGGCTTTATATAGTGCAACCAAGTTGACAAGCACTTTCCAAGTGATGCTAAAATCGCTTGGAAAGTGCTTGTCAACCTGCATGCGGAAATGCATGTGAAGAACGCTTCACTTCCGCTTGTCCGTGGCAGGAAAAACGCATGTACAATCCGCATGTACAATCCACATGTACAATCCGCATGCGTTTTTTCTGCCAGGGAGATGCAGAAATGCTCAAAAAAAATCCGGAGCATTTCTGCATCGTGGGCACATAGCCTTAAGGGGTTTTTCAGACCCCTGTATGCCTCCCTGTGTAGTGGTAATGTCAAATTTACCAGCTTTATTATTGATACCATACTCTACAACGTCCCTAGATTTAGCAAGGTTGATAGTGGATTTGTGTTCTGGAGCCATGACTGATAAGTAGTGTGGCTGCAGAGACTTGTCATATATAAGTTGAGGAGTATTCTCCAGGTTTTAGGGACACTTCAGGAAGTTTTAAGAAGTTCTGCCCCTGATTATGATCCGGCTTTAATATTTCGTCAAAGACTGGAGCCTCAGCTGTCACGCAGCGTAAACATTGTGATACTGCCAAGTGTTTCCCTCATGCAGGGACTCCCCATGCCCAGGTGAAGAGTCCTGCATATGTGTGGTGTGAGGATGAACACGCTCAGTATTTTCCATCAGTATTTGTAAGCCAAAACCAGAGTGGAACAATCAGAGGAAAATTATAATAGAAACTGGTCGCCACTTCTGTATTTATCACCCATTCCTGGTTTCGGCTCATAAATACTGAGGTAAAATACTGACCAAATACTCAACGTGTGAATGTGGCCTAAGACAAATACATATTTATAAAAAAAATATTTTAGTTGTTTTTTAAGTGATTAACAAAAAAGAATGTAAAAAAACCCAAATCTCAGTTTTCCATATAAAACAAGGTTTAACCTGAGAAATAAACAGACTACAAAATACACATATTTGGTATTGTTGCATAAGTAACAACTCTGACTAAAACTGTATCATTATTTATTATTATTATTTATTATTTTGGCGCCATTTATTCCATGGCTCTTTACATGTGAAAAGGGGTATACATAATAAAAAACAGGTAGACTAATCTTGAACAATACAAGTCACCGACTGGTACAAGAGGAGAGACCACACATTGTTCACTGTGCCGTATAAATAATGCCAGTATTGCTTTTTTTTTTTATTTGACAAAAGATGAAATGAAAAGTGGTCTAAAAGTTCTATAGATCCAGAAATGTAACCCATAGCCTCATGACCGCAGCCTCTGCCCCTTCTCTGATGATGCTTGAGTATCCCAGCATGCACTGAGATTCTCAAATGAATCGTCATCACATCATAGGAAAAAAATAGACTAGCAGTTCGATAGTGTAATGAGGGAACGGTAGGGAATTTTTGAATGCAGTAATATTAGAAAATTGCTTAGATTAGGGCACTAAATAGATAGGAATTTAGAATGAAATTTAGTTTGACTTTGGACCACCCCTTTAAGTCTGACAGGCAAAACACTGTGTAGTGACTGCTGCTGACAACTGCACATCAGTTGTATATTTTCTGAGAACAGCTGACCAGTGGGATTGCCAGGTGTCACACCTCCAGCAATCTAATATTGATGAACTGTCCTAAGGAAAGGTCATCATTCTGTAAGTACTGGACAACCCCGCAAGAATTTTAGAAGCTCGATGAGAAAACCTTTTAAAAAAAATTCCATACTTAGTGTGTATTATTTTTAAACATAACATGGAAGGTTATGTTACCACGAGGGAAATACGCAGCAGATTTTCATCCACAGATTTGATTATGAAAATTAGCCGTGTATAGCAGAAGCAGCATTGTATTTGCAATTTTGCCTCATCTACAACGTTGTACATGCTTTATAAATATAGCGGATTTAATTATCCTGGTGCAGATTTTCAATTTGCTGCATGTAAATATATGTTGCAAATTTCGATGTGCTAACATCTGGCTGCACTTCTTTATAAAGATAAAATACGCTGGGAAAGAAAACATGAAAAAGCTGCAAAAATAGAGGATGTAATACTACTAGAAAGGGAATGACAATGACATGTGCAGGTTACAGTCGCATGCACAGGACAATAATTAAAAAAAAAGATGTAGATTGAATTACCTAAGCTTGATACATCGGGAATGAACATGGAATATGTGCAGGTTTTAATGAAATGAACACATATTCCATCTACACCGATGTTTATTTAATGTGATTGTTAGGTAGGGAATGAGCAAGAAAAATGTGCGGATTGTAGAGGAATGAAGACATACCTCATATAAACAGATGGGTATGTAATTTCCTCTGCTTTTCAGGTAGGTAATAGAGAGAGAAAGAAGGAAATCTAAATTAGCACTGAGGGGTTTAATACTGCCTTCTTTGTTTGAAGCTTGTGAGTAGTGATGAGCGACACTAAAATGCTCGGGTACTCGTTGCTCGGGTTGAGCAAATTTGAATGCTCGAGTACTCGGTCCGAGTAACGAGCCCAATGTAAGTCAATGGGAAACTCGAGTATTTTTCCAACGGCTCCCCCGGCGGTCTGCAGAGGGCCTAAAAATTGCCCAAATCGACAGGAACAGTGCTCAGATGACATGGGAACAGCATGGGGAAGACCCCTGGAAGCATTTCTGACTCCCAGGTCACTGCTGTCAACAAAGTTGTCAGCGGTATTATGCCACTTTTACGGACTCGCAATTAAACATGCAAAAACAAAAACAAAATGGATTTTCCTGGGAAATATGTTAAAGAACATCCTTTCAAGTGTAATGACTTGTATATAAGGCAAAATAAATAACCAAAACCAAAAATGCTCCTCCACACCTTGGGTTTTGATCACACATAGTGTTTTTGATGTGTTTTTGCACTTTTTGCATTGCTTTCAACCAAGACAAATGCATTCACTGGGAAATGTCATTTTAACATTTTACAACCTTATCTGTTCATGTGGTGTGTGACACATCATCAGACACATTATGTTTAATTTATGATGGAGGGACTCTGAAAGTCACAAACCTATTTTTATAGGGCTATCAAGCGGCCCTTACTATTCTTAAAGGGCCAGCAGTCGGCGCTCACTATTGTTGGAGAGACACCAGCCGGCTATGCTTTGTTATTCCCATTATTAACGAGTGGGTCTCTTATACTGTTATTGTGTATGCAGTGACTGCAAGGGCTGCCAATAATTTGGAGGCACTCCAATGCCCCTTGCAAGAGACGTAGAGGTCAGAGAGCCTCCTAAAAACAATTTTCCCATTATTAGGAAGTGGGTCTCCCATAGTGTTTACCTATGCAGTGAAGCAACTGCTGCCAAAAATTTGCAGGAACTCCAATGCCCCTTGCAAGAGACGTAGATATGTTGATATGGTACATATCGTGGTGATATGGTGGGGGAGGATGAGGATGCAGAGAAGGAGGAGGACAGGAGCAAATCGACAAAATCAGGAAGCGTATACCCATGTTTGGGTGTGAAGACAAGGTGCATGGGAATAGAGTTAGACCTCCCCAAAAAAAACCACTGTATTTGAGTTTATGTTACGCTCCTATCATTCGGTGGTGTTGAGAAGTCTGGCCCAATCCAGCCCTTGTTCATTTTTATAAGAGTCGGCCTGTCAGCATTTTCAGTTGACAGGCGAATGCGCCTATCGGTTATAATTCCACCGGCGGCACAAAAAATCCGCTCTTACAAAACGCTAGCGGCAGGGCAGGCCAGGACTTCCAAGGCATAGAGAGCCAGTTCATGCCAACGTGTCCAGCTTGGATACCCAATAATTATAAGGCACAGAGGAATCACTTAGGACGTTGGTACGGTCGGCAAGGTACTCCCTCACCATCTTCGTAAACTTTGCACTCCTTATGAGAGTACCCCCCGCCTCAGGGCCTGTGCAATGGGAGGGTCTGAGAAAACTGTCCCATAACTTTGACATTCTCCTCCTGCCTCTGCTGGATTGCATTTGTGGCTCTCTTGCCTGTAATCCTTGGTTGTCGAACGAACTGTGACCTCTGCCGCCTGCTTTTTCAGATGGGAATTTTTTCACTAATTCCGCCACAAGGGCCTTCGCATACTGCCCCATTTTATTAGGCCTGTCCTGCAAGGGAATAAGAGACATAAAGTTCTCCCTGTAGCATGGCATTTGAAGTGTCACCAACCAGTAATGACTGTCACCCAAAATTTGGACAACGCGAGGTTCATGGGAAAGGCAGTGTAACATAAACTCAGCCATGTGTGCCAGACTGCAAAGAGGCAAGACTTCCGTGTCCTCACCAAGAGGATGACTGACCATGCTCTCCTCATCCTCTTCCTCCACCTCCCTGTCCTCAGACCATCCAAGCTGAATAGACGGTATGGCAGTTGTGCAGGTAGTGCCATTTATAGCGCAGGAAACTAGCTCCTGTTCTTCCTCCTTTTCCTCATTGTCACCCAATCCACGTTGGGATGAGATGAGGCTGGGCAGTGTATAATCACTCTGTATGGTTCCTTGCTCCATCTCATCGTGCTCCGCCTGCAATGCATCCTCTTTAATTGAGAGCAGAGAGCATTTAAGAAGCGGGATGGTGACGCTAATTATGGCGTCATCGCCGCTCACCATCTTGGTTGAGTCCTCAAAGTTTTGGAGGATAGTACATATGTCTGACATCCATGTCCACTCCTGAGGTTTTATGTGTGGAGTCTGACTTGAATACCGACGGCCTTGTTGATGCATGTAGTCAACAACTGCCCTCTTCTGCTCACAAATCCTTCCCAACATCTGCAATGTAGAGTCCCAACACGTGGGGGCATCACACACCAGTCGTTGAGCTGGAAGCTGTAGATGCCGCTGAAGCACGGCAAGAGTGGTGGAAGCTGTAACTGTCTTTCTAAAATGGGCACACAGGCGGCGTACTTTGACAAGCAAATCCGACAGATCCGGATAGGTTTTGAGAAACTGCTGAACCACGAGGTTAAGCATATGGCCAGGCATGGTACGCGTGTGAGCTCGCCTCACCTCAGAGCCGCCACCAGGTTCCGGCCATTGTCACACACGACCATGCCTAGTCTGTATGTTCAGCGGTGTCAGCCACAGATCTGCCTGCTCTTTCAGAGCTGTCCACAACTCTTCAGCATTGTGTGGTTTGTCACCTAAGCATATTAGCTTAAGCACAGCCTGCTGCTGCTTGGCCGAGGCTGTGCTGCAGTGCTTCCAGCTTGCGACTGATGTGGTCATTTCGGAGATGGATGCTGAAGAGGAGGAGGAGGAGGTGCAGGAGCTGTAGAATGTGTGGGAAACCCTGATTGACCCAGGGCCCGCAATCCTCAGCGTCGGGAGGACGTGTTCCATCCCAAGGTCCGACTGGGTCCCGGCTATCATTATGTTACCCAGTGTGCTGTCAGCGAGATGTACCGTCCCTGCCCACAAGCACTTGTCCACGTGTCCGTGGTTAAGTGGACTTTCCCAGTAACTGTGTTGTTGAGGGCACGGCTAATGTTGTGGGACACGTGGTCGCGTAATGCAGGGACGGCACACCGGGAGAAATAGTGGTGGCTGGGCACCAAGTACCGAGGGACGGCTGCCGCTATGAGGTTGCGGAAAGCTTCCGTCTCCACGAGCCTAAAAGCCAACATTTCAAGCTCAAGCATTCGCGAAATGTGTGAATTTAGTAGTGTGGCCTCTGGGGCGTTAACTCCATATTTGCGCTTGCGGTCCAAGGACTGGGGTAGGGACAACTGAACGCTGCTCTGGGACAAGGACGTGGACGTGCTTGCTGATGGTGCTAGTTGAGAGTGTTCAACGACAGGTGCAGGACAGGAGGCATTTTGGCATGCGCCATGGACAGGGGATTGGCGTGCACGCACAACAGCGGAACAAGCAGTGGTGTCACCGGCAGACACTGTTGCTGGACCCTGGGATTCGGCCCACTTAGTCGGGTGGTTTGCTGCCATGTGCCTGATCATGCTGGTGATGGTCAGGCTGCTAGTTTTCCTACCCCTGCTGATGCTGGCCTGGCAGTTGGTTCAAATGGCCTTTTTGGGGTTATCGGCAGAGTCTTTAAAAAACAACCAGACTCAGGAAGACCTAACAGTTGTACTGGCAACTTCTATCATGTTGATGTTACGGGGAACGGTTGCCCGCTTCTTGTTCTTGCCTGTTGTGGTTCTACGCCTCCCCCCCTGTGTGCTGCTGTCCTCGCTCTACATGTCACTTTGCCAGGTTGCGTCAGTGACTTCATCGTCCACCACCTCATCTTCCACTTCCGCACCCTGGTCCTCCTCCTGACTTTCTGGCAATTGTGTCTCATCATCATCTACCTCTTGTGACAGTTTTCCACCGTCGCCTTCATGTGACCATGGCTGCTCAAATATTTGGGTACCGCTACATGCGAACTCCTCTTGCCCCGCTTCAAGTGGACCAAGCGAGAGGCCCGAATCCATAAATGGAAGAGTGAACAGCTCTTCGGAGTGTCCAAGTGTGTGATCAATTGTCTCCGGGCACTCGGCATGGTGGGAGGAAGGAGGATCAGGGTGAGGAATATGCGGTCCAGACTCACAGCTACTGAGACTTGACCGTGTGGAGTTTGTTGTGGCACAAATTCAGCTTGCCCACGACCTCGGCCTCGTCGTCTGCATGCACCATCATCATCATCAGGTCCACTTCTCCGTTCCTTGCCACGTGCCTTGCCCATTTTAAATGGAGGACAATATTTTCCATGTTCACTGCAAATGGCTGGATTTGAACTACAGTGATATGTGATACGTGTGACGGAAAAACACAGTTTTAAATAGCTGGCCTGTAGGTTACTATTTTTCACAGCGACTTGGTGTCAATAACTTCACTGACACACTGCAACAAAATGTAAAAGGTGGCCAGAAATACCTGAATTTGGAGCACACTTATATGTGATGTTTGACTGAAATTCAGTTTTAAATAGCTGGCCAGTAGGTTACTATTTTTCACAGCGACCTGGTGTCAATAACTTCACTGACACACTGCAACAAAATTTAAATGGAGGCCAATATTTTCCACATTCACTACAAATTTCTGGATTTTTATCGATGTAATATGGAAAGAATCTGGCTGTATTCTGCTGTGGGAACAAGCAAATGGAGTTGAAAAATGGTGTTCTTTGGATTGCTTTTTAACCAAATAATCAGGATTAAGATCCAAACAATAATTATCCCTGGCCCCTGATACCTGGGGCTATTTGTAGAAATATCTGTAACAGAAGCAGCAGGCAGAGCTATAATGGAGCCTCTTGTGATGTATTTATACACTGCAGTTTGCCACATACACTGCCTGCCTGCCTAGCTCTGATATATACAGTCATATGAAAAAGTTTGGGCACCCCTATTAATCTTAAGCTTAATGTTTTATAAAAATTGGTGTTTTTGCAACAGCTATTTCAGTTTGATATATGTAATAACTTTTGGACACAGTAATGTTTCTGCCTTGAAATGAGGTTTATTGTACTAACAGAAAATGTGCAATCTGCATTCAAACAAAATTTGACATGTGCATAAGTATGGGCACCCTTATCATTTTCTTGTTTTAAATACTCCTACCTACTTTTTACTGACTTACTAAAGCACTTTTTTTGGTTTTGTAACCTCATTGAGCTTTGAACTTCATAGCCAGGTGTATGCAATCATGAGAAAAGCTACTTAAAGTGGCCACTTGCAAGTTGTTCTCCTGTTTGAATCTCCTCTGAACAGTGGCATTATGGGCTCCTCAAAACAACTGTCAAATGATCTGAAAACAACGATTATTCAACATAGTTGTTCAGGGGAAGGATACAAGAAGCTGTCTCAGAGAGTTAACCTGTCAGTTTCCACTGTGAGGAACATAGTAAGGAAATGGAAGAACACAGGGACAGTTCTTGTTAAGGCCAGAAGTGGCAGGCCAAGAAAAACATCAGAAAGGCAGAGAAGAAGAATGGTGAGATCAGTCAAGGACAATCCTTAGACCACCTCCAGAGAGCTGCAGCATCAACTTGCTGCAGATGGTGCATCAGTCAACTATACAACGCAGTTTGCACAAGGAGAAGCTGTGTGGGAGAGTGATGCGAAAGAAGTCGTTTCTTCAAGCAGAGTCGGCTGAGGTATGCAAAAGCACATTTGGAGAAGCCAATTTCTTTTTGGAAGAAGGTCCTGTGGACTGATGAAACCAAGATTGAGTTGTTTGATCATACAAAAAGGCGTTATGCATGGCGGCAAAAAAACACAGCATTCCAAGAAAAACACTTGCTACCCACAGTAAAATTTGGTGGAGGTTCCATCATGCTTTGGGGCTGTGTGGCCAATGCCGGCACCGGGAATCTTGTTAAAGTTGAGGGACGCATGGATTCCACTCAGTATCAGCAGATTCTTGACAATAATGTTCAAGAATCAGTGATAAAGTTGAAGTTACGCAGGAGATGGATCTTTCAGCAAGACAATGATCCAAAACACCGCTCCAAAACTATTCAGGCATTCATGCAGAGGAACAATTACAATGTTCTGGAATGGCCATCCCAGTCCCCAGACCTGAATATCATTGAACATCTGTGGGATCATTTGAAGAGGGCTGTCCATGCTCGGCAACCATCAAAC
This sequence comes from Phyllobates terribilis, assembly GCF_046119375.1. Lineage (NCBI taxonomy): Eukaryota > Metazoa > Chordata > Amphibia > Anura > Dendrobatidae > Phyllobates > Phyllobates terribilis. The sequence goes on along the minus strand of NW_027362769.1, from coordinate 9,615,548 downwards.
TTAACTGAACTGGAATTGTTTTGTAAAGAGGAATGGTCAAAAATACCTTCATCCAGGATCCAGGAACTCATTAAAAGCTACAGGAAGCGACTAGAGGCTGTTATTTTTGCAAAAGGAGGATCTACTAAATATTAATGTCACTTTTCTGGTGGGGTGCCCATACTTATGCACCTGTCAAATTTTGTTTGAATGCAGATTGCACATTTTCTGTTAGTACAATAAACCTCATTTCAAGGCAGAAACATTACTGTGTCCAACAGTTATTACATATATCAAACTGAAATTGCTGTTGCAAATACACCAATTTTTATAAAACATTAAGCTTAAGATTAATAGGGGTGCCCAAACTTTTTCATATGACTGTATATGTTGTGGAATAACTAGACAAACAGGACGTTCAATGGATCCTCTTGCTATATGCACTGCAGTCTGCCACATACACTGCCTGCATGCCTAATTCCTGCAATCACCACTGATTATATGCAGCTGGATTAGTCCTCAGAAGGACTGTTCGTTCAGTTGGATATATAGATATATGTTGTTGAATACCTATACTAACTCTAAACAAACAAATCTCTCCCTGACGCAGCAGCAGCTCTCCCTACTCTGCCTGATTCCGGGGTAGACTGTGACGATCATGGATTCACCCGGTCTTTTATACACATGATGATGCTGTGCAGCCAGCCAATCACTGTAATGCCACAACCAACATGGCTACGGCATTACAGTGTCTGACAGGCAATCCCTGCATGTTCATTGGCTCTCTAAAGAGCGCCAAACATGCAGGGAGGGGACCCGAGCTCCCGCCCGAGCAACCAGGAAATACTCGCAGAGCGCCGAGCATCTCTAGCAGTGAGATGCTCGGGCGAGTACCGAGCAGTGGCGAGCACGTTCGCTCATCACTACTTGTCAGGAATAAGAATAAAAAAGGCTATTAATAAGGTGCTGTTACCGCAGTGTATTTCAGATCAATCAGTTTCAGGCACACTGAGTGACTATATAGCCACAGCGCTTACAATATCACTTGAATCTTTGGATTAGTATTCACAGACTGCGACTATCACTCCTATTTTCAATCTGCTTGAGCACCAGAAGTAGTACACCACCATCAGATTAGGCTTTGTTCTATACACTGTGCAAGCTTAAAATGTTGTTGCCTGGCTCGCCCCCATCTTATATACTGGATGTGATAGCTCCCTTAATTGGCTGTGCTAGACCACTTGATGTGATAACTGCCGAACATTATGGGGAAGCCCGTGCTGCCATGCCAGACTCAATTAGCCTACTCTCTGAGTCTTCAGCTGTGTGTGAATAGCACCAGACATTTTTGGGGGGGACCAATCCTTGAAAATCAAATTGCCGAGTGTTGGAATTCACGGGCACCTGCGAATTTCAGGAAATTCAACTGAAAGTTGATCCTCCGTGGATTGATCTACTCATCTCTATTGAAATACAGTACCTTGAAATAGTATTCATACCCCGTGAACTTTTCTATATTTTTTCATGTTATAACCACAGACTTAAATGTATTTCATTGGGATTTTCTGTGATATACTTTTTTTTATAACCTAACCCTGTTTTACTTTTCTTCACAACATTATCCCTGACCTGTCTGGTGTGTTCCTTGTTTTTCATAATGCTGTTTGATAATTAATGTTTTCAAACAAACCTCTGAATCCTTCACAGAACAGCTGTAGGTATACCGAGAAGAAATTAAACACAGATGGACTCAAGTCTACTAATTATGTGACTTCTGGAGGCAATTGGTCATTTAAGTGTGTCAGACTACAGGGGGCTGAATACAGATTGGGCAGGTGCTGTAGAAGAACCTTTAATTGCCAATTACTGCTGCAACCCGCTAATTTCCTAGAAATCAAAACAATTATTGACCAATGAAAATTCTATGAGATATACAGTTGAAACCAGAAGTTTACATACACTATACAAAAAGACACATATGCATACTTTTCTCAATATCTATCATGAAATAAGAATAAACCTTTCCCGTTTTAGGTCAATTAGGGTTACCATAATTTTTAATATTTTCCAAATACCAGAATAATGAGAGAGGGAGAATGTTTTAAGGCATTTTTATTACTTACTGCAAAGTCTAAAGTTTACATACACTAAGATTACTATGCCATTAAACAATTCTGTACTGCCTATATGATGATGTCATGTGTTTGGAAGCTTCTGATAGGCTTTTTGGCAACATCTGAGTTAATTAGAGACACCTGTGGATGTATTTTAATGCACACCTGATGCACACTGCTTCTTTGTGTAGAAAGGTCAAGGCTCAGAACTACACGGGAGAACCTGGTCAATGACCTGAAGAGAGCTGGGACCACAGTCTCAAACATTACCATTAGTAACACACTGCGCCATCATGTATTAAAATCCTGCAGGGCACGCAAGGTCCCCATGCTCACTCCAGCACATGTCCAGGCCCATTTGAAATTCGCAAATGACTATCTGGATGATCCAGAGAAGGCATAGGTGAAGGTCATGTGGTCAGATGAAACCAAAATAGTACTTTATGGCATCAACTCCACTCGCCATGTTTGGAGCAAGAAAGATGAGTACAACCCCAACAACATCGTCCCAACCGTGAAGCATGGTGGGGGAAACATCCTACTCTGGAGGTGCTTTTTTGCAGAGGGGACAGGACAACTGCACCGTATTGAAGGGAGGATGGATGCAGACATGTATCGCAAGATTTTGGCCAACAACCTCCTTCCCTCAGTAAGAGCATTGAAGATGAGTCGTGGCTGAATCTTCCAGCATAACAATGACCCGAAACACACAGCCAGGGCAACTAAGGATAGTCAGACACATAGATAACTTGTATAAAATATATGTTTGGCTATATTGTAAATAGGATACATAATGGTTGATTTGTGAGAATTTTACTTTTTTTTCTTTACAACAATTTTAGGTCTGAAATGCTGTAGCCAGAAGTCTACAGTAAAGACTACATGCAAAGTGTTTTAGTTTGTAGTGTAAGGGTATGTGCACACGATGCAAAAATGCTCAGGATTTTTTCCTGAGCGTTTTTGCATCTCCCTGGCAGGAAAAAACGCATGCGGATTGTACATGCGTTTTCCTGCCAGAGACATGCGGAAATGAAGCGGTCTTCACTTTCATTTCCGCATGCGGGTTGACAAGCGCTTCCCAAGCGATTTTAGCATCACTTGGAAAGTGCTTGTCAACTTCACACTATATAAATCCATGCAACCGGCATTGATTTATATAGTGTGTGAATGTCAAAAAATAAAAAAATAAATATATACTACCCTCCGATGGCCCCCGGTGTCCTGCTTCCCTCCCGGCTGCCGGCAGTGTAAGACTGAAGGACCTGCCGACGTCAGCGGCACGTGACCCATCACATGACTCTGACGTCAGCATAGGTCCTGCATTCAACCGCGAAGTGCCCGGGAAGCCAGGAGGACGCAGCGCGGGACGCCGGAAGGTAAGTATATATATATATTTTTTATTTTATTCTTTTTTTTTTTATGGTACCTGGGTCTGGATGAGAGTCCTCTCATCCACACCCGGGTACCATCCGCACATTAGAACGCATGGAATGCGCATCTACATATACAGTACAGTGATGCATAATCCATGCTGTCTAATGCAAGTCAATGGCGGCGAAAAAGCAGCGTTTCCACAAAATTAATGGACGTGCTGCGGATTTTTGATCGCAGCGTTTACGCTGCGGAAAAATCCGCATCATGGGCACAGCACATGCGGATTTCCATTGGGGAACATTGCTGCCCTTCTACCATGCGTTTTTAATGCGTTTCCGCAGCTGCAGAAACGCCGCGGAAACGCATTAAAAACGCATCGTGTGCACACAGCCTAACACTAAAATAGCTATAGAAATTTGGTATCACAGTAATAAACTTCAAATCATGTTATTTGTTCTGCAGGGAAAAAATAAAATATAAAAACACAATAGCTAAATAGTTCTTTTATTTGTAATTCTACTCTAAATACTCAAAGCTACTTGATACATTTTACAGTATAATGCCCTAAAATCATGTCAGTTAAAAGTATATATTGGCCTCAAAAATTCCAAATAAAGCTGTGATAAAGGAGTTGCAGCACTAATTTATCTCTGCATCTTCTAAATATTCATTCCCATTTGAAGTGAAAGAACACAAGTTTTCCAGGACTTTACAACTGATGACCTATCAGTAATACGTCATCAATATGAGAATAAAAGGGGTCCGACACCCGGCAGCCCTACTGATCAGCGGGCATATATATGCAATGTCCAGAGTGAAAGGCAGTAGCCTGTACATTGTTTAGAGTCCTTTGACGTGTACTGCACATTATCACCCTTTCACTTGAATGGGAGATAAGAATACTCAACAGTGGTCAATAAGCAATGTGTGGGGCTGCTGTGTTCTATCCCGAACATTGCTGGGACAGTTTTCACCTAATCTGTTGGGGTGCTAAGTGTCGGACCCCCACAAATCTCTTATTGATGACCTATTCTACACATTTGTCATTAGTTTTACATCTTGGACAACCCCTTTAAGTAGCCCTGTGGTCAATTATTTTCATAATTGTGTGGTTCCAAAGGTCTGACCCCTGCATTTCTTTAAGTGATTACACAGCCAAATTATATGCAATTTCTTAATGGGATTAGAACAACCCTTTAATGCTGTAGTTATGTGTCACTTGAAAGTAGGATATATATTGTGATGGTGGCTACTAACAATTTGGGATCCACATTATATTTTTTGTCAGTTTTTTAGTTGCCACTTGTAGCTATGGATGCTTTGCTTATGAAAGAGACTGTTGTTTTTCGGCAATTCTTGTGTAGTGTTCTGATGTTTAAGTAATCAAATCAGGATATGAGTGCATTGATTAGCATTTGGCTTTTACATTTGGAAGTAACACAGATGAGAGTTTTATGCAAGAGGAATTGGTTAAATCTTAACACTTACAAGTGATCTTGTGAAGAGGATATCAGTGGAACATTACCATACAAAGAATGATATTTTTGTTGGGGTAAGATTGATGTGAGAACTATGAGGCTGGGATCATAGAATCATAGAATGGTAGAGTTGGAAGGGACCTCCTGGGTCATCTGGTCCAACCCCCTGCTCAAAGCTGGATTCACTAAATCATCTCAGACAGATGTCTGTCCAGCCTCTGTTTGAAGACGTCCATTGAAGGGGAACTCACCACCTCTCGTGGCAGCCTGTTCCACTCATTGATCACCCTAACTTTCAAAAAGTTTTTTCTAATATCTAATCTGTGTCTCCTCCCATTCAATTTCATCCCATTGCTTCTAGTCTTTCCTTGTGCAAATGAGAATAAAGATGATCCTTCTACAATGTGACAGCCCTTGAGATATTTGTAGACAGCTATTAAGTCTCCTCTCAGTCTTCTTTTTTGCAAGCTAAACATTCCCAAATCCTGTAACCGTTCCTCATAAGGCATGGTTTGCAGACCGATCACCATTCTGGTCGCTCTTCTCTGAACTTGCTCCAGTTTATCAATGTCTTTTTTAAAATGTGGTGCCCAAAACTGGACACAGTATTCCAGATGAGGTCTGACCAAAGAGGAGTAAAGACCGATAATGACTTCACGTGATCTAGACTGTATGCTTCTGTTAATACATCCAAGAATTGTATTTGCCTTTTTTGCTGCTGCATCACACTGTTGACTCATGTTCAGTCTATGATCTATTAGTATACCCAAGTCTTTTTCACATGTACTGTTGCTTAGCTCTATTCCTCCCATTCTGTATATGCTTTTTTCATTTTTATTGCCCAGATGTAGTACTTTGCATTTTTCCCTGCTAAAAAACATTCTGTTAGTTGCTGCCCTCTGCTCCAGTTTATTTAGGTCTTTTTGAATCCTCTCTCTCTCTTCTCTAGTGTTAGCTATCCCTCCTAGCTTTGTGTCATCAGCAAATTTAATCAGTTTACCCTCAATTCCTTCATCTAAATCATTGATAAAGATGTTGAACAATACAGGTCCCAGGACAGAGCCCTGTGGTACCCCACTTGAGACATTCATCCAACTGGATGTGAAGCCATTTATGACCACTCTTTGAGTCCAATCACTAAGCCAGTTATGAATCCACCTAACAGTTGCCTTGTCCATTCCATACTTGGTCATTTTTTCAATAAGGATGGTGTGAGATACTTTGTCAAATGCTTTGCTAAAGTCAAGATGTACTATATCTACAGCATTTTCCTGATCCACCCAGGCAGTGATGTTTCAGCTCCAGTTAAAACACATTACTGCAACTAAAATCATTTCTTATGGTGATAGCCGTTCATAGAGAGCAAAAAGATTTGCGGTACTCCGTTCCAATCACTGGTTCGGTCCTTATTTGTAGCCATATTTCTTGTCTGTGGCCAGCTTCCTAAGCCCGGCAATTACCCGGGCTCCTTTGTTGCTTTCAGTGCGTAGGAACAATAATAACAATTAACTTGTTTTTGCCTGAAGCCAAATTTAAAAACCATGCAGTCTTCTGCACCTGCAAGATTTTGGCCTCATCACACCTTGGCGCCAGTCCGGATCCAACATGTGATCCAAGTCTAACAACAACCTGTCCTATTCATATTAAAAGAAGCTCAAAAGTCTTGTAACAGAATGATAAAGGGCAAGAAAAATTTTGAAAGTGAGAAGGCATGAAAAACTTGATCCAATAGATAGAAAATCCTGTGCTATTACACAGGCACATTCTATAAGCAGAGTGTCCAACTCAACCAACCAGGAGTACTGACCCAAGACCTGTGGTGAGGATAAAATTGCACTCTCCATTTTGTGAATGTAGTTTTTTAACTGCAGTTTCACTTTTACAGATACTTGTAGATTTTTTTTTAAAATGTATTTTTACCACCTACATTTTTTTTTGCTGTTTATTGGAATTGAAATGAGTACAGACCTAAATAATTATAGGATAGCAGTGACAGCGACTTTCTTTCTATGCTCAATTAAAACACAGAAAAACTTTTTTGGATACCAAGTGACACAGCATGCTAATTAAAAACATGAAACTGCATCATTAAGTAATTTGCACAATGGAAATTTCTGAAAGATTACTAATATGACTGTTCTTCCAAAGGAATACAGCAGAACAATTAGCATTTAATTGATTCATTAACCATAATTTAAGAAGTAATTCAATCCTGGACCATAGTGACCATGCATAAAGATGTTATAAAGACTTCCATTTATCTGTCATATAGAGGGGTATGTTGACATAAAGGGAACCTATCAGGCGTTTCATGATCCCATACCACAGATGGCATGATTGCTGAAAGCTATATTATTCTCTCAAATGCTCCCGTGTTTCAGAAAAAATATACTTTGAGGATCCAGATGAGGGCCATAGCCATAATAAAGACAAATCTCGTGTTATCCCGTTCTGCTCTTCCCAGCGCCATTCCAGGTGATTGACCAGTCTTTCACTTGAATATACAACTGTAACGGGTCTGGGAGGTGGAACCTCTGAGCAACGATACAAAGGGGCAGTCCTTGTAAGGAAGCGGGTGGCTCCCAGGGTAGGCGGGCAGGTAGTCACGGCAAGTGACAGGGACAGTCTCTGGGTAGAAGGGCAGGAGGTCACGGCAAGTGACGTTGACAGTCTCTGGGTAGAAGGGCAGGAGGTCACGGCAAGTGACGGGAACAGTCTCTTGACAGGCGTGTGGTCACGGCAAGTGACGGCTAAGCCTCCAGATAGGCTAGCAGGCGGGTAGCAGGTGGACGCTCCCAGGTGAGCGGGCAAGAGTCTCTGGACAGGCAGGTGGTCACAGCAGGTGACGGCAGAGCCTCCAGGTAGGCTAGCAGGCAGGTAGCAGGCGGACGCTCCCAGGTGAGCGGGTAAGAGTCTCTGGACAGGCAGGTGGTCACAGCACGTGACGGCAGAGCCTCCAGGTAGGCTAGCAGGCAGGTAGCAGGCGGACGCTCCCAGGTGAGCGGGTAAGAGTCTCTGGACAGGCAGGTGGTCACAGCACGTGACGGCAGAGCCTCCAGGTAGGCTAGCAGGCAGGTAGCAGATGAGCGCTCCCAGGTGAGCAGGCAATCAGATCCATAGACAGACTGGCAGGGCTGGTAGGCAGACTGTCGGACCGCAGGAATGCAAGTAGATAGACAAGTATCAGGCAGGTATCAAGCAGGAATCTGGCAGGTAACTGGCAGGTATCTGGTAACGGGACCTGAGGGCTGAAGCAGAGTGATAGGCTATGCAACAACATTGCTCGGGCACCTCCATTTTGGAGGAGGTGCCTTATATATGGTGAGGTCCTCCGGCCATTGGCCAGGGACTCCTTAGGATGGCGCGCGCGGCCCCTTTAAGAGAGGGGGAGCGCGCGCGCGCGCCCTAAGCGCAGTGGCCAGGAAGCAGCGCGCGCTGCCAGCAGAGCGGGAGGAGGACGCCGGGCACAGAGCGGAGAGGTGAGGGGAACAGCGTCCCTGCCTAGCAGGAGGCAGGGACGCCGACGCTACAGTACCCCCCCTTTAGGCCCCCCTTTTTTAGGCCAGACAGAAATTTATCAAGGATGAGAGGGGCATGGATGTTCTCCCGGGGCTCCCACGTTCTCTCCTCAGGACCAAACCCCTTCCAATCCACTAGAAAAAAGGTCTTTCCTCTTACCCTTTTGGTGGCCAGAATGTTCTCTACCTCAAACTCGTTTTCAGCGGAAACCGGAGCAGGAGGCGTACCTGTAGACTTGGAAAAAGAGTTAAGTACCACGGGTTTGAGGAGAGATACATGGAAGGAGTTAGGGATCCGCAAGTTGGCCGGGAGTTTCAATTTATAGGCCACTGGGTTGATTTGTTTGATAACTTCCAGTGGGCCAATGAACCGAGGCCCTAACTTGTAGGAAGGAATCTTGAGCCGGACATACTTGGACGAGAGCCAGACTTTATCTCCAGGACGGAATTGTGGAGGATCCAGGCGTTTTTTGTCAGCGTGTCTTTTCATCCGCTCGGACGACTGAAGGAGTGCGGATCGGGTACTCTCCCAAATGGAGGAGAATTCGCTAACGAGAGATTCCGCAGCCGGATTGTCCACCGAGGTGGAGACGGGAAATGGGATCTGAGGATGCTGACCGAAGACTACAAAAAACAGGGATTTGGAGGAAGATTCGCTCTCGTGATTATTGTAAGAGAACTCGGCCCATGGTAGGAGATCCACCTAGTCCGAATGGTGGGCATTAACGAAGTGCCGGAGGTAACTGGTCAGGATCTGATTGATCCGCTCCACTTGACCATTGGACTGTGGGTGGTAAGCGGAGGAGAAGTCCAGGGTGACGTCCAGCAGCTTACATGTGGCTCTCCAGAAGCGTGAGGTGAACTGAACCCCACGATCAGACACGATGTGGAGGGGCAGGCCATGGAGACGGAAGATGTGGCGGATAAAGTCTTTAGCCAGCTCGGGTGCAGACGGGAGGCCCGGCAGGGGAATGAAGTGAGCCATCTTGGAAAAGCGGTCAGCGACCACCCAAATGACCGTACAACCGGCAGAGACAGGGAGATCCGTTATAAAGTCCATAGCTATATGCTGCCACGGGGCAGCAGGTACTGGAAGAGGAAGGAGGCGACCGGCTGGCAGATGTCTCGGAACCTTGTTGCGGGCGCAGGACACACAGGCTGAAACAAAGTCTATTACGTCCTTGTGCAGGGTAGGCCACCAGTAATGCCGGGTAATAAGCTGGAGGGTCTTTTTCTGACCGGCGTGGCCAGCTAGCTTAGACTAGTGACCCCAGTGTAGGATATTCTTCCGATCAGGTACTGTTACGAACATCTTACCGGGAGGGAGACGATTTAGATTCACGGGGGCCACCTGCATTACTCTGGCGGGATCAATGATGTGCTTAGGCTCCTCCTCTAGATCAGACACCAGGAAGGATCGGGACAAGGCATCAGCTTTGATGTTTTTGTCTGCCGGGCGAAAATGAAGAACGAAATCAAAGCGGGCAAAAAACAAGGACCACCGGGCTTGGCACGGGTTAAGTCTCTGGGCGCTCTGGAGGTAAGCCAAGTTCTTGTGGTCCATGTAAATAATTACCGGGTGAAGAGCCCCCTCGAGCAGGTAACGCCACTCCTCCAGTGCCAGCTTAATGGCCAATAACTCTCGGTTTCCTATAGAATAATTGCGCTCAGAAGGGGAGAAGAGTTTGGAGAAGATGCCGCAAGTTACCATTCTTCCGGAAGACGACTTTTGGGTAAGTACCGCTCCGGCTCCAGAGGAGGAGGCGTCCACTTCCAGGAAGAATTGTTTGTTGCCGTCCGGACGATGCAGCACCGGGGCGGAAGAGAAAGCCTGTTTTAAGGAAAGAAAGGCTTCCTCTGCTTTCTTGGAGCCTAAGGTATGTTTGCCGGATTTATTTTTTGGTGAACACCGAGAATTTTTTTCATTTAAAAATGCTTGCTTATTGTATTTTCGTTTGAGACCCAAGTCCTCTGGGGATGAATCCCAGCGCATAGGGTTCATAATGTCACTTTTGCGCAAAGAGCCTCAGGAGTGGGCCTTTTCTTTGCAACCTAGTGATACATGCTTCAGATCAGTGGATAGTTTTTTTTTCTGCTTTGGGACTATTATATGATGATCCTGACCGTGTCGCATCAGCTGAGACTGAGTTGAGACGTTTAAAACAGGGATCAGGTAATGTGGAAAAATATTTACTCATTTCCGTCGTTGGTCTACTCAAACAGGGTGGAACAATTCTGCTCTGAAAAGTCTATTTCTTGCTGGGCTCAGTGAAAGGGTTAAAGACCTGCTAATTGCTTATCCTACACCTGAAGATTTGCAACAGGCTATGCAATTAGCTTTACGGGTGGATAGAAGACTGCGTGCAAGGGTTAATGAGAGCAAATCCTCTGCTATGTCAGTTTCTGGTTATGAGAATGTGTGTACTAACAGTGGTGAACCGATGGAGATTGGATCGGTGGCACCTCGCTCTCAAGAAAAAGACCGTCGATTTTTTGAAGGCTTGTGTTTCTATTGCGGAAAATCTGGTCATTTGATTAAAGGCTGTGAGCTTCGTATGAAGAAAGAAAAAAAAAAATGGTCAGTCATGCCCGTATTGCCTGTTTAAATTCCAAGGGTGTATTTTTATATTTTTAGCTGCTTCCACGATTGCTCAGGAAAAATTAATGGAATTTCGGGTGTTTGTCGATTGTGGGTCTACTCTGAATGTAATTGATGGGGGATTCGTGGAAAGACTCAATTTAAAACCTGAACCTTTATCATCCCCCATTGCTGTGGTTTCTGTGGATGGTTCCCCTTTGAAGAATATTACTCTCAAGGTCTGTGAATTTCCTCTCACTATTAATGGTGTTCACCATGAGAAATTGGATTTGGTAGTGTTGAATAACTTGCCTTCTCCAATAATATTGGGATTGCCCTGGTTAAAATTTCACAATCCTGTACTGGATTGGTCTACCAGTGAAATTAAATCCTGGAGCCATAAATGTTATGACAAGTGTTGTAACGGGCGTATTGCAGCTTTGGATAGGGGAGAATTGCCTGTTCCTATTCAGGATTTTTGGAGAGTTTTTTCTGAGAAGGAATCGCAGGTTTTGCCTCCCCATAGAGACTATGATTGTTCTATTGAATTTGTCCCTGGAGCAACTCTTCCTAAAAGTCGTTTATTTAACCTTACTATTCCTGAGAGGAAGGCTTTGGAGGAATACATACAGACAAGTTTGGCCGCCGGTCACATTAGGCCCTCTAAGTCTCCTGTGGCGGTTGGATTTTTTTTTGTAAAAAAAAAGGACGGCGGTTTACGTCCTTGTCTGGATTTTCGTGAGATTAACAAAATTACTGTACGCAATCCTTACCCACTGCCATTGATTCCTGATCTGTTTAACCAGTTAATGGGGGCCAAGTGGTTCTCTAAAATTGACCTTAAGGGGGCATACAATCTGTTGCGCATGAAGGAGGGTGACGAATGGAAGACTGCTTTTAACACTCCTGTGGGTCATTTTGAGAATCTGGTTATGCCTTTTGGTCTTACTAATGCTCCTGCATTTTTTCAGAATCTGATTAATGACATCCTTAGACCTTTGATCGGTAAAAATGTGGTTGTGTATTTGGATGACATTTTGATTTATTCGCCGGATCTGGAGTCTCATTGGCGGAGCGTGCGTGAGGTATTACAGTTATTAATGGACAATTCGCTTTTTGCTAAGCTGGAGAAATGTGAGTTCGCTGTACAGAGAATTAGTTTTTTGGGCTACATTATCTCCAGCAAAGGTTTTGAGATGGATCCGGTTAAGGTTCAGGCTGTGCAGGAATGGCCTAGGCCTATTGGTTTGAAATCGATACAGAGGTTTTTGGGTTTCGCCAATTACTATAGAAAATTCATAAAAAAATTTTCTAGTATTGTCAAACCTCTGACTGATCTCACCAGGAAAGGTGCTGATGCGGTTCAGTGGTCTTCTGAGGCCATTGAAGCTTTTGTGTATCTCAAGGAGAGGTTCACCTCTGCTCCCATCCTTATGCAGCCTGATGTTACTAGGCCGTTTTTGGTTGAGGTTGATGCTTCCTCTGTGGGGGTTGGCGCAGTATTGTCTCAGGATAACGGGGATGGATTACATCCCTGTGCCTTTTTTTCAAAAAAATTTTCGGAGACTGAACTGAATTACGATATTGGTAATCGGGAATTATTGGCTATTAAACTCGCATTTGAACACTGGCGCCACTTCTTGGAAGGTGCGGAATTTCCCGTTCAGGTTCTTACGGATCATAAAAATCTGATATATCTTGATGCTGCCAAGCGCCTGAATGCCCGTCAGGCTAGGTGGGCACTGTTTTTCTCGCGGTTTAATTTCTCCGTTACTTACATCCCTGGTACTAAGAATGTTAAGGCGGATGCCTTGTCTCGCAGTTTTTCTCCCATAGTCGGTGCTGAGAAAGAGGAGAACATTTTACAAGAAGGTGTTGTGATAGCTGCTTTGGACTCCGTTTTGGAAAATGAGATTCTTAAAGCACAGGAGAATGCCCCTTCTAACACTCCTCATGGGAGGTTGTTTGTGCCTGGGACCTTTAGGAGAGATTTGTTTGTTGAGTGTCACGAATCTCGGTTGGCAGGTCATCCCGGAATCTCTGAGACCAAGAGACTGGTGGGTCGCAGTTTTTGGTGGCCTGGATGGCAGAAGGAAGTCATTAAGTGGGTGCGTCAATGTACTATATGTGTTAGATCTAAGTCCTCACATACTCCTGCTGCGGGGTTGCTTTGTCCTTTGGAGGTTCCCAGTGCTCCTTGGACACATTTGGCTATGGACTTTATAACTGACCTTCCCCCCTCTGAGGGTTTTACTGTCATCTGGGTGGTCGTGGACCGTTTTAGCAAGATGTGTCACTTGGTTCCTTTCGTCAAACTGCCCTGCGCTAAAACTCTCGCTAAGGCCTTTGTCAATGAAATTGTCAGACTTCATGGCGTTCTTACTGACATTGTTCCTGATAGGGGTCCTCAGTTCGTGGCTCGTTTTTGGCGTGCCTTTTGTGATAGGTTGGGAGTTCATTTGTCGTTCTCGTCCGGATATCATCCTGAATCTAATGGCCAGACAGAAAGGAAAAACCAGGATGTTGAGCAGTTCTTGCGTTGTTTTGTGGCAGACAATCAAGAGGGGTGGTCTGAGTTTCTGCCACTTGCTGAATTTGCTCTGAACAATCATACATCTTCTTCTGCTGGTTGTTCGCCTTTTTTTTGTTGTTCTGGGAGACATCCGTCGTTTGGGTCGTTCTCCAAGTTGGGATCTGCCGTGCCTGAGGAGGAGAATTTTTCCGGTGATTTGGAGAGAGTTTGGACGGATGTGCGTGGTAATCTTCAGGAGGCCAACAGGAAATCTAAAGACTACTTTGATAGGAAACGACAGGAGGTTTTGTTCGCTGTTGGTGACATGGTTTGGTTGTCCTCTAGGAATCTGCGGTTGAGGATTCCTTCAAAGAAATTGGGTCCCAAGTTTGTAGGGCCCTTTAAGGTGCTTCAGGTTGTCAACCAATCTGCTGTTAGGTTGGAGGTTCCTACCTCCTGGAGAATTAATCCGGTATTTCATGTCTCTCTGTTGAAAAAAGCTGTTGTATCGAATTGTGACGCCTCTGCCTCTGTTCCTCCGGTGGTGGAGGACGGGGAATATGAAATTTCTCGCATCCTTAACTCTAGACGGTATAGAGGTAGTTTGCAGTATCTTGTGGCCTGGAAAGGTTTCGGTCCCGAGGATAACTCTTGGGTGAGGTCGGATGATGTTTCCGCGTCCAGACTTATCAGAGCGTTTCACAGGAGATTTCCTGATAAGCCTGGTCCTAGGGGATCCGGAGGATCCTCTTAGGAGGGGGGGTACTGTTAGAACCTTGCTCTTAGGTTTTTTTTCCTTTGCTGGTCACATGACCTTGTTGGCCTATTTAATCCTGCTCCGCCCTTCTGGCTTTGCTGGACTTCATTGTATATCTACTTTCTAGCTAGCCTGTGCTCTGTGTCTTGCTCTGTTAGTTTGCTTGGTCTACTGACCTCTATGTTCTATATATTTTGTTTGTTCGTCTGTCTGCTACTATTTCTGTTAGGAGGTGTCCCATATTCCTCCCAGTCCTTAGTACTTGTAGGGATTCCTTCCCCACATCTATAGGTCTCCGTACAGACTAGCTTAGGACTTTAGCAGGTCTGATCGCAGGATCAGGTCCCCTGTTACATCGTAGGGATTAAGCTGAGTTCTATCGTAGGGACAGATCTCCTCTCTTTCCTTAGCTCTGGTAGCAGAACATAACAGGTTCTGCCTGAGCCTGAGCAGGACCTGACGAACATCCCTCCGGTGAGTGAGAAGATCCGGAGAGAAGACCAAGATGTCGTCCAGGTACACCACTACGCAGGAGTAGAGAACGTCCCGGAAGATGTCATTGACCAACTCTTGAAAGACGGCGGGAGCGTTACAGAGACCGAAGGGCATTACCAGATATTCATAGTGGCCGTCCCGGGTGTTGAATGCCGTCTTCCATTCATCCCCCTGACGGATACGGACCAGGTTATACGCCCCACGGAGGTCCAGCTTGGTGAAGATTCTAGCCCCCCTCAGACGGTCAAATAATTCCGGAATGAGCGGAAGGGGGTATTTATTCTTCACCGTGATCTGGTTAAGGCCTCTATAGTCTATACAGGGACGGAGCGAGTCGTCCTTCTTTTTTACGAAGAAGAAGCCTGCTCCCGCCGGGGAGGTCGATTTCCGGATAAATCCCCGGGCCAGATTCTCCTCAATATATTCAGACATGGACCGGGTCTCAGCAGCGGACAAAGGGTAAATACGCCCACGGGGAGGAGTAGCGCCGGGCATCAGGTCGATTGGGCAGTCGTATGGTCTATGAGGGGGTAATGTCTCTGCCTCCTTTTTATTAAAGACGTCCGCATAAGACCAATAGGGAACCGGAAGACCAGGTAGATTGGCTGGGGTAGGAGAAGAACGGACAGGATGGACGGGAACTAAACAAGTCTTATGGCAGTCCTGTCCCCAGCGAAGGACTTCTCCGGTCTGCCAATCAAGCACGGGTGCATGTCTCTGAAGCCAAGGTAGGCCTAGCAAGAGGGCGTGAGAGAGTCCAGGCAGAACATGAAAGAAGATGCTCTCAGAGTGCAGCATTCCCACCTGCAGGGTTATGGATTCGGTGATGAGTTGGATGGGATGTGGTAAGAGGCCCCCATCCACGGCAGCGACAGATAAGGGTACAGCCAGAGGTTTGGTGGGAATGCGGTATTTCTCTACCAGGGACTGAGAAATGAGATTTCCGGCAGCTCCAGAGTCAAGTTGGGCTAGTTCAAAATAACAGTTCTCCCCGCAGATGATAGAGAGCGACAGCAACAGAGATGGAGAGGGTTTACTCTTGTCTAGGACGACCTCTCTGAGCGATCCTAGACACAGGCGTTTCCCGACCTCTCCGGGCAGGAACGGATCCGGTGCTCCTTACTGCCACAGTAGAAGCAGCTCCCCTCGGCTCGGCGTAACTCTTGACGGGTCTTGACCATCTTGGTCTGGTCGACCTGCATAGGCTCGGGTGAGTGCGCCTGGGGAGTAGCGGGAGAAGTTACGGATTTCTGAAATGTAGGGGCTAGACGTGGAAACCTCCTCTCACGGGTGACCTCTTTGGCGCGTTCCTGGAACCGGATGTCAATCCGGGTGGCAAGAGTTATTAAGTCGTCGAGAGTGGTAGGAATGTCCCGACCGGCGAGTTCATCTTTAATACGGCCGGACAGACCCTCCCAAAAGACAGACACCAGGGCGTCATTATCCCAGGCCAGCTCCGAAGCAAGGGTACGGAACCGTATGGCATATTGGCCCACGGTGAGATTTCCTTGATGGAGGCGTAGCAGAGATGATGCGGATGAGGTCTTCCGTCCTGGTTCGTCGAAGACTTTCCGGAAAGCCGTGAGAAAGGCTGGCAGGTTGGACATCAGGGGGTCTCCTCTCTCCCATAGAGGATTTAGCCAAGCCAGTGCCTCCCCCGTGAGATGGGACATGATGAAGGCTACTTTGGCCCGGTCGGAGATAAACTGGTGGGACAGGAGTTCAAAGTGCAGGGTGCACTGGTTTATGAAGCCCCGAGCTTGAGCGGGGTCGCCTCCGAAGCGAGGAGGTGCAGAAAGCCGGGGTCCGGGGCAGGATGCCATGGTATTGGTGGGCAGCGGCGCTGACGGGCTGCGAGTCATGACACTAGCGGTGGTTGCTGGTGGAGCAGTCAGAGTGTCCAGGCGAGAGTTGACATTCCGCAGATGACTCAGGATGGACTCCTGTTGGGACCTCTGACGGGACAGTTCATGACATAGGTCCGAGAGCGAGGGAGCTTGGGTGCCACCGGGTTCCATGGCCCGAGCAAACTGTAACGGGTCTGGGAGGTGGAACCTCTGAGCAACGATACAAAGGGGCAGTCCTTGTAAGGAAGCGGGTGGCTCCCAGGGTAGGCGGGCAGGTAGTCACGGCAAGTGACGGGGACAGTCTCTGGGTAGAAGGGCAGGAGGTCACGGCAAGTGACGGGGACAGTCTCTGGGTAGAAGGGCAGGAGGTCACGGCAAGTTACGGGAACAGTCTCTTGACAGGCGTGTGGTCACGGCAAGTGACGGCTAAGCCTCCAGATAGGCTAGCAGGCGGGTAGCAGGTGGACGCTCCCAGGTGAGCGGGCAAGAGTCTCTGGACAGGCAGGTGGTCACAGCAAGTGATGGCTAAGCCTCCAGGTAGGCTAGCAGGCAGGTAGCAGGTGGACGCTCCCAGGTGAGCGGGCAAGAGTCTCTGGACAGGCAGGTGGTCACAGCAGGTGACGGCAGAGCCTCCAGGTAGGCTAGCAGGCAGGTAGCAGGCGGACGCTCCCAGGTGAGCGGGTAAGAGTCTCTGGACAGGCAGGTGGTCACAGCACATGATGGCAGAGCCTCCAGGTAGGCTAGCAGGCAGGTAGCAGATGAGCGCTCCCAGGTGAGCGGGTAAGAGTCTCTGGACAGGCAGGTGGTCACAGCACGTGACGGCAGAGCCTCCAGGTAGGCTAGCAGGCAGGTAGCAGATGAGCGCTCCCAGGTGAGCGGGCAATCAGATCCATAGACAGACTGGCAGGGCTGGTAGGCAGACTGTCGGTCCGCAGGAATGCAAGTAGATAGACAAGTATCAGGCAGGTATCAAGCAGGAATCTGGCAGGTAACTGGCAGGTATCTGGTAACGGGACCTGAGGGCTGAAGCAGAGTGATAGGCTATGCAACAACATTGCTCGGGCACCTCCATTTTGGAGGAGGTGCCTTATATATGGTGAGGTCCTCCGGCCATTGGCCGGGGACTCCTTAGGACGGCGCGCGCGGCCCCCTTAAGAGAGGGGGAGCGCGCGCGCGCACCCTAAGCACAGTGGCCGGGAAGCAGCGCGCGCTGCCAGCAGAGCGGGAGGAGGACGCCGGGCACGGAGCGGAGAGGTGAGGGGAACAGCGTCCCTGCCTAGCAGGAGGCAGGGACGCCGACGCTACAACAACCTTGAAAGTATATTATTTTCTGAAACACCAGAATATTTTAGAGAATAATATAGCTGGTTGCAATCATGCATCCAGGCTGTATTTGTGCTGCCTGCGGCACTTGTCAAGCAATGTTACACCGGCTACCCACCACTTTCATTTATGACCTTATTTACTTAGCCTTTGACTATCCAGCATCTGGTTCAGCCTTAATCAGTTGATCAAGAAGAGCTCAGACCACTCCCCTCTGGTTCACAGCTGTATGCATTCTGTTACAAATATATTGTGGGCCAGGAGTCTGTTAGACTTTAGTCTGTGTCCATCACCTTAAGTGTCCCATTGCTTAAGTGTGAGAAATTTGAATTAATCCTGAATTGAACCTGAAGTGAACTGAAGGTAACTGGATACTAAGTCACAGTAAACAATGTTTGTCTTCGTTTTCACTCTCACCACTTAATACTACACTTTTTACAACCACCCCTAATCCCTACACCTAGTAATGAACTCTTCATCTCTCCCTCCATTCTCCCCACCCATCTCACCTCCTCCTCAGATCTATTCCTCAACATGCAATCCTTTGTCTCCAAACACAGACGACCACCTCATGCCCTCTCCTGCTCCCACCTACTAACGCTTTCTCTGCTCCTCCTCACTGCCGGTGACATCTCTCCACATTCCGGCCCTCCTCACCACATCCCTACCCACGATCTGTCCCAAACTCTCGTAACCCTTCTAACCTTATACCCATCCGCCCAGCCCCCGCTTCCCCAGTCCCTCTAACAGGAGCTCTATGGAACGCTCGCTCCGTCTGCAACAAACTTTCCTACATTCACGACCTCTTCATCACTAACAAGCTTTCCTTCCTCGGCATCACTGAAACCTGGCTCACCCCCTCCGACACAGCCTCTCCTGCTGCACTTTCATATGGCGGATTCCACCTCTCCCATACCCCCGCCCCTCCGGCAAGCACGGTGGAGGAATAGGTTTCCTCCTCTCAGATAACTGCTCCTTCACCCATATCCCACTGCCGCCCTCAATTACTCTCCCCTCTTTTGAAGTGCACTGCGTGCGCATCTACTCCCCCTCCAACCTCCAACTGGCTGCCATTTACCGCCCCCCAGGATCAGCCAACACTTTCTTTGACCACTTCACCACTTGGCTACTTCATTTCCTCTTCATTGACATCCCCACTATCCTCTTGGCCGACTTTAACATCCCCATTGACACATCCCTCTCAGCTGCCTCTAAGTTTCTATCCCTCACTTCCTCCTTCGGTCTTACTTAGTGGTCTTCCACACCCACCCACAAAGATGGCCACACACTGGACCTCATCTTCACCCGCCTCTGTTCCCTATCTGTAGAGTTCAGATATACGTCACTCCGGGTTGATTTTTGTGAAGGGAAGGGGTACCACTCCTTACTTAATACGAATATATAATCCGGCACTCGAAGTAGTATGAAATATAATTTTAATCAAATATTTAGAGTTCTTTCAGAAATTCATAAGAAATGCAATCCACAACATGTTCCCTATCTAACATCTCTAACTCACCTCTCCCTCTCTCTGACCACAACCTACTTACATTTTCTACTCTCTCCTCTCCAGTGCAAAAATCCCCACTCCACAAACTTGCATACCCTCGCAGAAATCTCAAACACCTTGACCTACACTCACTCTCTGAATCCCTTCTCCCTCTTACAGACATTAGTTCCTTACATGATGCAGATGTTGCTGCCACTTTATACAACACCACAACAGCTACAGCTCTCGATTTGGTCGCCCCCCTCACACATGCCAAAGCTTGCACAATCAACAGACAACCCTGGCACACCAGTTTAACTAAAGAACTGCGATGTGCCTCCAGGGTTGCTGAGCATGGAAAAGGTCCCACTCCAATGAGCACTTCATTGCATTAAAACTACTGGAACAACACGTCCATTCTGAGCTGTCCTACCACCTCTCCTCCTGCTCCCTCTTCGACCGCCTACAATCCGGTTTCCGACAGCATCATTCTACTGAAACTGCACTGACTAAAGTCACCAACGACCTACTAACCACCAAATCTAAGCGACACTACTCTCTCCTCCTCCTCCTAGACCTGTCATCTGCCTTCGACACAGTGGACCATTCCCTCTTACTACAAACTCTCTCATCTCTCGGCATCACAGACTTGGCCCTATCCTGGATCTCCTCATACCTAACAGACAGGACATTCAGTGTCTCCCACTCACACACCACCTCCTCATCTCGCCCCCTATCTGTCGGTTTCCCCCAAGGTTCAGTTCTAGGGCCCCTGCTCTTCTCCATCTACACCTTAGGCCTGGGACAGCTCATAGAGTTCCACGGCTTTCATTATCACCTCTATGCTGATGACACACAGATCTACCTCTCTGGACCTGATATCACTTCCTTACTAACCAAAATCCCACAGTGTCTGTCTGCTATTTCATCCTTCTTCTCTGCTCGATTTCTAAAACTTAACATGGACAAAACAGAATTCATCATCTTTCCGCCATCTCATTCCCCCCCCCAACTGACCTATCTATTAACGTCAATGGCTGTCCACTCTCCCCAGTCCCTCAAGCTCGCTGCCTTGGGGTAACCCTGGACACTGAACTCTCCTTCAAACCACATATCCAAGCCCTTTCCACTTCCTGCCGACTTCAACTCAAAAATATCTCCCGGATCCGCACATTCCTCAACCATGAATCTGCAAAAACACTAGTGCACGCCCTCATCATCTCCCACCTTGACCACTGCAAACTCCTGCTCTGTGGCCTCCCTTCCAACACTCTCGCACCCCTCCAATCCATCCTAAACTCTGCTGCCCGACTAATCCACCTGTTCCCCCTCTATTCCCCCGCCTCTCCTCTCTGTCAATCTCTTCACTGGCTCCCCATTGCTCAGAGACTCTAGTTCAAAACCCAAACCATGGCATACAAAGCCATTCACAACCTGTCTCCTCCATATATCTCTGACCTAGTCTCCCGTTAGATACCCGCACGCAACCTCCGATCCTCACAAGATCTCCTTCTCTACTCCCCTCTTATCTCCTCCTCTCACAATCGCATACAAGATTTCTCCCGTGCTTCCCCCCCTACATTGGAACTCTCTACCCCAACACATCAGACTCTCGTCGACCGTGGAAACCTTCAAAAGGAGCCTGAAGACCCACCTCTTCCGACAAGCCTACAACCTGCAGTAACCAATGCTGCACGACCAGCTCTACCTTCACCTACTGTATCCTCACCCATCCCTTGTAGATTGTGAGCCCTCACGGGCAGGGTCCTCGCTCCTCCTGTACCAGTCGCTGTCACATTGTGTTCAAGATTATTGTAATTGTTCTTGTATGTATACCCCTTTTTCACATGTAAAGTGCCATGGAATAAATGGCGCTATAATAATAAATAATAATAATAATGCATGCTTCCCAAACCAGGGGGAACATGATTGCAGCCAGCTATATTGTTCTCTAAAATGCTCTGGCGTTTCAGAGAAATATTTTTTCAAAATAGACTACTCAAGGCAGAGACCTGTTAATCACCTGCAGCAGCAGTTGGAAGCAGGGCTGTGGAGTCGGAGTCGGTGTCCAGTTTGGTGGAATCGGAGTTGGTATAAAATGGACCGACTCTAACTCCTAAAATATATAATAAATTGGGTACAGTACTTCAATGCAGTTTGTGGGGAATATTTTTTTCATAAGGATTTGGGAAAGTTAGGAAATTTCCTATAAATGTCTGTCCTATTCCTGATCTAAGGGTCTAGACTTTTAGCTGAGATGAATCTGTACTACAGTAAATTTATCACTTAAATATGAGCCATGTATGAGGGAGTCGTGGAGTTGGAGTTGGAGTCCGTGTCATGGAAATTGATGAGTCGGAGTTTTGGCTTACCAACTCCACAGCCCTGCTTTGAAGAGACAGCCGGGGGCAGCGCAAGACTAGTCTGGTGTCACACTATGGTCCTTGTCCAAATCTTCAATGTATATATTCTCTGAAACACCGGAGCATTTAAGAGAATCATATTCCTAGCCGCAATCGTGCCACCAGGCTGCATTTCATGTCTGCAGTCTGGACAGCATGATTTTGCATGACAAGTCCCTTTTAGGTTTTCAGTCCTAAAATTCATTATCTCATTCCTTTATCAGATACTGCTTCCACAGTCCTTCCTTCAATGTTACAATGTGGATTATTTGCAAAGACTTGTGAATAAGTATGCAGTTTTTGCCCTGGGTCTATAGACAAGGTGGGCGATTCATTAGTTTAGTTATAATCATCTTAATGCAGATGCTAACATTAACGGGATTGTCCACTACTTGGATAACTCCGTCTTAAATGTCTGTGTTCCCTGGGAAAAATAGGAAAACCTTATACTCACCTCTCGCACTGGCGCCATTCCAGCTATGTCTCATGGGACTCGCATGTCATTATTTTGTCACATGAGCACTGAGGCCAATGAGCGGCTGATAATTGGCTGCTTAGCTTATATGATTTGGACATCTATGTGAAGTGTGAGAGCTTCAGTTTATTAGCGGCTGCTGATTGTTATGTCAAGTGAGCACTGTAGTCAGTTAACAATCTCTAATTGGCTGCAGTTCTCACACTTTCTATGTACATCCGAGTTTTGCCGATGGATACATAGGTTGCTGTATTGGCTGCTCGATTGGATGCAGTGCTTATGTCATATAACAGTGTCACGAGAGTGATGGGAAAATCCTGCACCGACATTGCTGTAATGCTGAGTTTAAAGCGTAATCGTCGTTTTAATTTTTTTTCCATAAAATCAAGAGTACACCTGAAAATAAAAAACTTTTTAATACATTTTATCAGAGAAATCTGCTTCTTTCTCGGCCAAAATTGATCAGTCATTATCAAAATTCCCAATTCTGATGTAAACTCTGTATTCAGTGAAGACAGACTTTCACATTACTGAGATAGGAGATGAGAGCTGCT
Organism: Phyllobates terribilis; assembly: GCF_046119375.1. NCBI lineage: Eukaryota > Metazoa > Chordata > Amphibia > Anura > Dendrobatidae > Phyllobates > Phyllobates terribilis. The sequence continues at coordinate 9,592,653 of NW_027362769.1, read as the reverse complement.
ACTGATGAGATTCTATGTAGACAAGAGGAGGATGAGTAGGGAGGAGCTCTGTCTCTAGCCCCTCCCTCCTTCCATAGATAAATTCATTGGGGGGGGTCTAGTTTCAAAAAAGGGTGAAATTCTTGGGCATTTCCACTGTTTAGGCACATGTTGGACTTTGCAAAAGCGACATGACGCCCACAGACCATTCCATCAAAGTCTGCATTCCAAAGCATCACTCCTTCCCTTCCAAACCCTGACATGCGCCCAAACATTAGTTTTCTCCCACATATGGGGTATCAGCTTACTCAGGAGAAATTTCACAACAACTTTTGGGGTCCAATTTTTCCTGTTACCCTTGTGAAAATAAAAAAATTGAGGCTAAAATATAATTTTTGTGGCAAAAAAAGTGATTTTTTTATTTTCACGGCTTTCCGCTATAAACTTTTGTAAAACACTTGGGGCTTCAAAGTGCTCAGAAGGGAAGAAGCACCATATTGGAGTTCATATTTTGCTAAGCTGTTTTGATGGTGCCATGTCACATTGGCAGAGCCCCTTAGGTGCCAAAACTGCAGAACCCCCCCATAACAGACCACATTTTACAAACTACACCTCTCAATTTATCTAGGGGTGCACTGAGCATGTTGACACCACATGTGCCTCACAGAATTTTACACGATTGGGCGGTGAAGAAAGAATAATTACATTTTTTTCACCAAAGTTTTGTTTTAGCCCCAAATTTTACATTTTCACACAGGGAGATTGGTAAAAATGGCACCAAAATTTGTCGCACAATTTTTGCTGAATGTAAAAATACCCCATATGTGGCTGTACAGTACTGCTTAGCCGCACAGCGATACTCGGGAGGGACGGACTGCTATTTGCCTCCTGGAGTGCAGATTTTCCTAGAATAGTATGCAGACTCCATATACACAACTCCTAAGTGCTAGAAGAGCAGAATCTACCCTCAAGTGATCCTATTTTGTAAATTATACCCTTTTGGAAATGTATCTACAGGTGTGGTGAGGATTTTAACTACATGTGTCTTTTACAGAAACAAGCAGTAGCGGATGTTGCTGAGTGAAATATGCAAACTGCCGTTGTAGTAACCAGTACGTTGTGCCCAGCTAATGCTTCTGGAGACATGCACCTGTAAATTAGGCGGGCTCACATCGCTACAGAATTGTCAAACATGTTGATGCTAACTGCAGCTTAGGCACACTGTGGTTCTCAAAAGGCAGGAGGGCATTTGTATTTGGGAGCACAGAATTTGCTGAATTTCTTTTGAGGGGCAAGGTCCATTTTGCTTTTACAGAGCCTTTGTGCTACCAGTAACGTGAAAGCCCCCTATATTTCTGTTAACAGATGACAGACCTGAGTGGGGACTTGTTTTTTGTGTAGATTGAGTCGAAGCTTTTATTGTGATCCAAAATGTTATGTAAAATTTTCTCATTTATCCTGTGCTCTACGCTGAGCACTGACATCGGGGTTTCCATTTAAATCTCCGAGTGACGCAATTCAGATGAAACCCCCAGGATTCATTCACTATAATGAGTCAGCAGAGTTGCTCTGGACTCCGTCTGTCCTCTATTTAGCGGTGTCCTTTTTTTCAGAGGTTCTCAAAACTGTGGCCGACAGCACTTTTATGCACGCCTAATAAAAAGACGAATACTCTGCCTCATTACAGGAATCTTCCTCCGGGGCTTCCATCTGAATTATGTATATCAGAGATTTACACGGAAACCCCAGTGTAAGTGCTCAGTGCAGAGTGCAGGTTACATGTAAGCCGAGCCATACTGCAATCTTTAGGAGGCAGAATGAATAAATCAACAGCAGGTGAAGAATTGATTTTATTTATTTTTTATGCCGTTTCTCGTTATGTATAAGTGATTAGACAACTTTATTGTTTGGGTCTGTGCGATTACAGCGATACCAGATTTATATTTGGTTTTTATGTTTGGTAGCTGTCACACACTAAAAAACGTTTGTTTGTTTTTTGCAAAGACTAGTTTTTGCATCGCCATATTTTGAGAGCTAGAATTTTTCCATATTTCGGCCAATAGAGTCTTGTAAGGCTTGTTTTTTGCGGGACAAGTTGACGTTTTTATTGGTATCATTTTCGGGCTTGTAACATTTTTTGATCGCTTTCTATTTTGATTTTTGTGAAGCAGAATAAACAAAAAACAATTCAGGAATTGTTTTTTTTATTTTTTTATCCTGTTCCGCGTGTGGTAAAATTGATAAGACAGCTTTATTCTTCGGGTCATTACATTTACAGCGATACTACATTCATATTGTTTTTTATCTTTTGGTGCTTTTACACAATAAAAATTATTACATACCATTTTTCTTTACATTCGTCTTTGTGATCGCGTTTTATTCCACTGTTTGTTCAGCGGTATGATGATAAAGCATTGTTTTTTGCTTTTTTGTTTTTTTAACATGTTCACTAAAGGGGTTAATTAGTGGGACAATTTTATAGGTCCGGTCGTTCCGGACGCGACAATACCAAATATGTGTACTTTTGTTTTTTGTTTTTTCATAATAATATTTATTTATGGGTACAAAATATATATATATATACAGTACAGACCACAACAGAAAAGGAACCAAGAACCCCTGGAGTGACATTTTGAGAAGGCGTTCTACATACAGTACAGACCAAAAGTTTGGACACACCTTCTCATTTAAAGATTTTTCTGTATTTTCATGACTATGAAAATTGTACATTCACACTGAAGGCATCAAAACTATGAATTAACACATGTGGAATTATATACTTAACAAAAAAGTGTGAAACAACTGAAAATATGTCTTATATTCTAGGTTCTTCATAGTAGCCACCTTTTGATTTGATGACTGCTTTGCACACTCTTGGCATTCTCTTGATGAGCTTCAAGAGGTAGTCACTGGAAATGGTTTTCACTTCACAGGTGTGCCCTGTCAGGATTAATAAGTGGGATTTCTTGCCTTATAAATGGGGTTGGGACCATCAGTTGTGTTGTGCAGAAGTCTGGTGGATACACAGCTGATAGTCCTACTGAATAGACTGTTAGCTGCTTTTTTCTTGCCCTAATACAAATTCTAAGTAAAGAAAAACAAGTGCCCATCATTACTTTAAGAAATTAAGGTCAGTCAGTCCGAAAAGTTGGGCAAACTTTGAAAGTGTCCCCAAGTGCAGTTGCAAACACCATCAAGCGCTGCAAAGAAACTGGTTCACAAGAGGACTGCTCCTGGAAAGGAAGACCAAGAGTCACCTCTGCTTTTGAGGATAAGTTTATCCGAGTCACCAGCCTCAGAAATCGCAGGTTAACAGCAGCTCAGATTAGAGACCAGGTTAATGCCACACAGAGTTCTAGCAGCAGACACATCTCTTCAACAACTGTTAAGAGGAGACTTTGTGCAGCAGGCCTTCATGATAAAATAGCTGCTAGGAAACCACTGCTAAGGACAGGCAACAAGCAGAAGAGACTTGTTTGGGCTAAAGAACACAAGAAATGGACATTAGACCAGTGGAAATCTGTGCTTTGGTCTGTTGAGTCCAAATTTGAGATCTTTGGTTCCAACCACCGTGTCTTTGTGCGACGCAGAAAAGGTGAACGGATGGACTCTACATGCCTGGTTCCCACCGTGAAGCATGGAGGAGGAGGTGTGATGGTGTGGGGGTGCTTTGCTGGTGACACTGTTGGGCATTTATTCAAAATTGAAGGCATACTGAACCAGCATGGCTACCACAGCATCTTGCAGTGGCATGCTATTCCATCCAGTTTGCGTTTAGTTGGACCATCATTTATTTTTCAACAGGACAATGACCCCAAACACACCTCCAGGCTGTGTAAGGGCTATTTGACCAAGAAGGAGAGTGATGGGGTGCTATGCCAGATGACCTGGCCTCCACAGTCACCAGACCTGAACCCAATCGAGATGGTTTGGGGTGAGCTGGACCGCAGAGTGAAGGCAAAAGGGCCAACAAGTGCTAAGCATCTCTGGGAACTCCTTCAAGATTGTTGGAAGACCATTTCCTGTGACTACCTCTTGAAGCTCATCAAGAGAATGCCAAGAGTATGCAAAGCAGTCATCAAAGCAAAAGGTGGCTACTTTGAAGAACCTAGAATATAAGACAAATTTTCAGTTGTTTCACACTTTTTTAAGTATATAATTCCACATGTGTTAATTCATAGTTTTGATGCCTTCAGTGTGAATGTACAATTTTCATAGTCATGAAAATACAGAAAAATCTTTAAATGAGAAGGTGTGTCCAAACTTTTGGTCTGTACTGTATATATATATTATATTTTGATTATTTAAGAAATATTTTTACTACTTTTTTTTACCTTTTTCTTATTTTTACTTAGTCCCACTATGGGACTTTCACTTTCTGCAGTCTCATTGCAGTTATAAGGTATAGCAGTGCAGGTTCATTGCTGTACCTCATAACTGTCAGTGCGTGCTGCAGACACAAGATAGTTTGATCATGCACTGTGCATAATCAAACTACCTTGCTATTGTCTGCTGTCTTGGATGTCGTCATGACGACATCGGGTCACCATGGCAACGATCAGGACCCCACGATGACGTTAGAGGGTTAAAGTGCCGGGAGCGATGCGGGCATGGCTCCTGGCACTGAGTGCCGGTTGTTAGAATCAGCTGACATCCAGCAGCGATCGCGCCCAACTTCTGTGCGGGCGCGATCGCTGAGGCGTAATAATACGTACATAGTCATTAAGGCCCAGGGCACAGGGGACGTATTTTTACGCCTCACATCAGAAAGGGGTTAATCACCTGGCCAAATTTTAGAAATCTGACCACTGTCACTTTACGAGGTAATAATTCTGGAATGCTTCAACGTATCCCAGTGATTCGGAGGCTGTTATTTTGTGACATATTGTACTTCATGATAGTGGTAAAATTTGTTTGATAAGACACGTATATTTGTGAAAATATTGGAAAGTTGGCGAAATTTTTGAAAAGAAAAAGCAATTTTCAAACTATCAATCTTTAAATCCTTAAACCAGTTAGTCATGCTGCACAAAATTATTAATAAATAACATTTCACATATATCTACTTTACATCTGCATCATTTTTTAAACGTCATTTTATTTCGTTAGGATGTTATGGGGGTTAAACATTTAGCAACAATTACTCATTTTTTCAACAAATTTACAAAACCTGTTTATTTAAGCACATATTCAGATTTCAATGGACATTGAGGGGCCTACAGTGGTGGCCAAAAGTATTGGCACCCCTGCAATTCTGTCAGATAATACTCTCTTTCTTCCTGAAAATATTTGCAATCACAAATTCTTTGGTCTTATTATCTTCATTTAATTTGCTTGCAAGGAAAAAACACAAAAGAGAATGAAGCAAAAATCAAATCATTAATCATTTCACACAAAACTCCAAAAATGGGCCAGACAAAAGTATTGGTACCCTCAGCCTAATATTTGGTTGCACAACCTTTAGCCAAAATAACTGCGAACAACCGCTTCCGGTAACCATCAATGAGTTTCTTACAATGCTCTGCTGGAATTGTAGACCATTCTTCTTTGGCAAACTGCTCCATGTCCCTGATATTTGAAGGGTGCCTTCTCCAAACTGCCATTTTGAGATATCTCCACAGGTGTTCTATGGGATTCAGGTCTGGACTCATTGCTGGCCACCTTAGAAGTCTCCAGTGCTTTCTCTCAAACCATTTTATAGTGCTTTTGGAAGTGTGTTTTGGGTCATTGTCCTGCTGGAAGACCCATGACCTCTGAGGGAGACCCAGCTTTCTCACACTGGGCCCTACATTATGCTGCAAATTTTTTTGGTAGTCTTCAGACTTCATAATGCCATGCACATGGTCAAGCAGTCCAGTGCCAAAGGCAGCAAAGCAACCCCAAAACATCAGGGAACCTCCGCCATGTTTGACTGTAGGGACCGTGTTCTTTTCTTTGAATGCCTCTTTTTTTTTTCCTGTACACTCTATGTTGATGCTTTTTCCCAAAAAGCTCTACTTTTGTCTCATCTGACCAGAGAACATTCTTCCAAAACGTTTTAGGCTTTCTCAGGTAAGTTTTGGCAAACTCCAGCCTGGCTTTTTTATGTCTCGGGGTAAGAAGTGGGGTCTTCCTGTGCATCCTACCATACAGTCCCTTTTCATTCAGACGCCGACGGATAGTACGGGTTGACACTGTTGTACCCTCGGACTGCAGGGCAGCTTGAACTTGTTTGGATGTTAGTCGAGGTTCTTTATCCACCATCCGCACAATCTTGCGTTGAAATCTCTCATCAATTTTTCTTTTTCGTCCACATCTAGGGAGGTTAGCCACAGTGCCATGGGCTTTAAACTTCTTGATGACACTGCGCACGGAAGACACAGGAACATTCAGGTCTTTGGAGATGGACTTGTAGCCTTGAGATTGCTCATGCTTCCTCACAATTTGGTTTCTCAAGTCATCAGACAGGTCTTTGGTCTTCTTTCTTTTTTCCATGCTCAATGTGGTACACACAAGGACACAGGACAAAGGTTGAGTCAACTTTAATCCATGTTAACTGGCTGCAAGTGTGATTTAGTTATTGCCAACACCTGCTAGGTGCCACAGGTAAGCTACAGATGCTGTTAATTACACGAATTAGAGAAGCATCACATGATTTTTCAAACAGTGCCAATACTTTTGTCCACCCCCTTTTTTAGGTCTGGTGTGGAATTGTATCCAATTTGGCTTTAGGACAATTCTTTTTGTGTTTTTTCATTGAAGACAAATTAAATGAATACCAAAGAATTTGTGATTGCAATCATTTTCAAGAAGAAACTGAGTATTATCTGACAGAATTGCAGGGGTGCCAATACTTTTGGCCACCACTGTATATACTGGAAACTCCTCAAAAGTGATACCAATTTAAAAACTGCACCCCTCAAATACTTCAATTGTTGTTAGGAAATTTGTTTAACCTTTCAGGTGCTTCACAGGAATTAATGCAAAGAAGAATGAAAAAAATAAATACATTTTACCTCTAAAATGTTTCTTTAACCCCAATTTTTTCACTTTTGTATGATGTAACACCACAACCACTTTCTTTCGACTGCGCAGCGATACCCCATATGTAGTCAAAAAGTTCTGTTTGGACTAGCAACAGGGCTCGAAAGGGAAAGAGCAATATTTTAATTTTGGAACACTAATTTTCCTGAAATAGATTGCGGCCACCATGTCGCACTTGCAGGGCCCCTAAGGTGCCTAACAGCAGAAACACACAGAGGAGAGAGAAATTACTTTTAAATTGAATCACACTTTTTTTTATGTGATCGCCGTTTTATCGATCACATGATCGGGAACCGGAAAGACTGTAGCTGAAACCCTAGAGATTTTCCGACTCTGGGGGGTGCTATTACTTTATTCCCAATTGGCGATGAGTGAATAATGCCCCTTATCCAACACCATTTTAATGCGTATCGGCTGTCATTAAGTTGTTAAACACCATCTACCTGGGTTGTTGACTGCAAATTTGGAAGAATTTACAAGATAAATATAAGTGGAACTGACCATAAAGTAAGTGTATTTTTTTCATCTTGAGAAGTGTTAGAGCCAGACACTGTTCCTGTTGATGTACAATGGCTTGTGAAAGTATTCACCCCCTTTGGCTTCTTACCTATTTTATTACATTGCAGCCTGTGTTTAAATATTTTTTTAATCCGATTTGTGTGTGTTGCATCAGCACTAAAAATTGTAAATTGGTGAAGTGAGAAAAATATAGGCATAAATTACATTTATGGGATCAAATAACTGAAAATTGGCATGTGCATATGTATTCACCCCTTTTGCAATGAAGCCCCTAAAATTTCTGGTGCAAGCAATTACTTTCATAAGTCAAATGCTTGGTGAAAGGATGTCCACATGTGTGCAATCTAAGTGTCATATAATCTGTCAGTATATACACACCTTTTCTGAAAGGCCACAGAGGCTGCAACACCATTAAGCAAGAGGCACCACTAACCAAACAACACCATGAAGACCAAGGAGATCTCAAAACAAGTTAGGGACAAAGTTGTTGAGAAGTACAAGTCAGGGTTGGGTTATAAAAGAAAAATTATCCCAATCTTTGATGATCCCCCGGAGCACCATCAAATCCATTCTCATCAAATGGAACAAACTTGGTATCACAACTAACCTGCCAAGAGAAGGACGTCCACCAAAACTCAGCCCAGGCAAGGAGGGCATGAATCAGAGAGGCAGCACAGAGACCAAAGGTAACCCTGAAAGAGCTGCTGAGTTCCTAAAGCAGAGACTGGAGTATCTGTCCATACAGCCACAATTAGGCCACGGCCCCACTATCAGTATTTGGTCAGTATTTTTTCTCAGGAGTGGAAACCAAAACCAGGAGTGAGTGATAAATCCAGAATTGGTGCACTTGTTTCTATTTATTCCTTTTCTCTGATTGCTTCTTGCCCCGTTTGTCTTCCTCTCCTGAGACAAAATTCTGACTGAATACTGACCAAATACTGATAATGGGGCCGTAGCCTAAGCCATACACTCCACAGAGGTGGCCTTTATGGAAGAGTGGGCAGAAAAATGCCTTTTTTAACAAAAATTGTAAAGCTCATTTTGAGTTTGACAAAAGAAATGTGAGACACTCCTCAAATGTATGGAGGAAGGTGCTGTAGTCAGATGAGACCAAAATTGACCTTTTTGGCCACCAAGGTAAACGCTATGTCTTCCGCCAAACCAACACAGCTTTTGACCCCAAGAACACCATCCCCACATTGAAACATGGTGGTGGCAGCATGATGCTGTGGGGATGTTTTTCAGCAGCATGGACAAGGAAAAAGGTCCAAGTTGAGGGGAAGATGGATTGTGCGAAATACAGGGATGTTCTTGAGTAAAACCTGTTTCAGTCTGTCAGTGATTTGAGACTGGGACAGAGGTTCACCTTTCAACAAGACTATTACCCAAAGCATACTGCTAAAGCCACACTCGAGTGGTTTAAGGGGAAATGTGTTAATGTTCTGGAGTGGCCTAGTCAAAGCCCAGACCTGAATCCAATTGAGAATCTGTGGTCAGACTTGAAGATTTCTGTTCACCAGAGGAAGCCATCTAACTTGAAGGAGCTGGAACAGTTTTGCATTGAGGAATGGACAAAAATCATAGTGGCAAGATGTGGAAAGCTCATACTGACTTATCCATAGAGACTCGCAGCTGTAATTGACACAAAAGGAGACTCTACAAAGTACTGACTTTACGTGGGTGAATAGTTATGTACACTGAAATTTTCAGTTATTATGTCTTATTTGTTGTTTGCTTCACAGTAAAAAAGAAAGCAATCCAAAGGTTCACAGTTGTGGGCATGTTCTTTACATGAACTAATGTAAACCCTTAAAAAAACAGTGGAATTCATGGTTGTGAGGTAGCAAAACACAAAAAATGCCAAGGGGGGCTGGAACACTCTCGAAAGCCACTGTATCTCGTGGTTCTGTGTTATCTGCATTTTTTTAACCATGGCTACATCTGTAAGTGAGTTAAATAAACAAACTGCATTCACAAATTTCCTCCATTATCTAAATTGGGGTGTATTTGGTGTACCTGAAGCAACTTCAGATATATATACAGCACTAGTAATTTTGTCGCCACACTCAGGAAAAATGTAGAGACAATTTGCCAAGATGCTAATTCAAAAGTGACAACCAGCATGGCTGCATTTCTAGTTAGCATGTGTTAGAAACATTTTGGCTACAACAAGAGATGAAAAACCCTCTCATCAGTGTTAGTAAAACAATCATAACTACCAAATTTTGGTAACTTTTTTATTAATTATTTTAAGTTTTAAAATGTTTTCTAAAAAGAAAAAATAATTGAATTTATGTGGATATATAGCATATAGATATGTTTTGCGTGTGAGGTTTACAGTACTGGTAGTACATTAATAATTATCGTAAAACATAAATTATAAAAATAAGTACAATTTTGTGATTTGCAAAATGTTGTGTAAAATATACATACCGTATTTTTCGGACTATAAGATGCACCTTTTTCCTCCAAAATTTTGGAGGAAAGTGGGGGGGTGCGTCTTATAGTCCAAATACTATATTATTGTATGGCTGCATGGTGATGGGTGTGGGGGAGCAGCAGCGGTGGATCAGCGGGGCACAGGAGGCAGCAGCCGCCTGCTGCAGCCTACGCTGTGCCCGCTACTAAAGAAAATGAATATTCCCTGCTCCCCACGCCCATGGGCATGCAGAGCAATGAATATTAATTTCTCTTAATAGCCGGCACACTGGAGCCGCAGCACAACTCCTGCTGCCGCTTTGCGGTCTATGTGCCTGCAATTAAAGCTCATGAATATTCCCTACAACCCCATCCCATGAGTTGTAGTGAATATCCATGGTCTTTAATAGCAGGCACACTGACCACAGAGCGGCAGTAGGAGCCGCGCTGCAGTACAGTGTGCCGGCTATTGAACAGACTGAATGGTCACTGCTCCCCACGCACAGAGTCCCGGCATGGGGAGCAGTGACTATTCCAGCACAGCGTCTCACACTGTGTGAGGGTGCATGGCAGGGACGCCATGCGCGCCCTGCCATGCGCTGCTCACACAGTGAGAGTGTTGGCAGCAGAGTGGGACAGCGCTGGAGGAGAGAGGAGGTGAGTATGAGTGTTTATTTTTTTTGTAGGCAGCGTGATGGGGGCTCAGAAGGTGCCATACATGGGCTCAGGGGGTGCCATGCATACCAGGATGGCGGCTCAAGGGGTGCCATGCATACTAGGATGGGGTATCAAGGGATGTCATGCATACCAGGATGGGGGCTCAGGGGGTGTCATGCATACGAGGATGGGGGCTCAGGGGGTGCCATGCATACCAGAATGGGGGCTCAAGGGGTGTCATGCATATCAGGATGGGGGCTCAAGGGGTGCCATGTATACCAGGATGGGGGATAAAGGGGTGTCATGCATACCAGGATTGGATGGGGGCCACTTATACCAGGAATGAGGGGCCATACATACCAGGATGGAGGATATTAACATAATTGGGGGACATTACCCCAATACCAGTGTCAGCAGCAGACCCCCTCCCCCTTAACAAGGCATCATGACCACATTTTTTGCTTACATTTTTTTTCCTATTTTCCTCCTTTAAAACCTAGGTGCGTCTTATCGTCCGGTGCGTCTTATAGTCCGAAAAATACGGTATGTGAATTTGGCTACAATTAAAAGCAAAATGGATTGTAAACAATTTCATGCCTTACAATTTTTAAGCCGCTTTAAAGTCCCCCCTTGAATTCTAATGGAAACCATAATAAGAAAATCATTGAGGTTTGAGCTATAACATGGTTTCCTGGAAGTGATTTGCATGACATTAAGAGTTTTAAATGGAATCACATAAGAAGGTAAAGTCTTAATAATATGCTTTCATGGTAGAGATTCGGAGCTAGAAGTACACTTGATGCATGTTTATTGGCTTTGTAACTTTTCATTTGATTCAGAGAAAGCTACTGACCTCCTTCCATATGTTCTTTATTATTAAATAATTGATACACAGAATGCTTTCTAGTATTCAATCAAAATGTATAATAACCAACGTTAGCCTGAATTTTTCAACACTGAAACTCTGGACTGAAAGATACATGGCCATAACCTACATGGATGTCATCTACTTGATGTGCCTTTGCACAAAATATATGGTATTAAAAATCCACAAAAATATTATATTTCATTCACCCTAGTCCCATCTATCTCTGCTTCTTCATTTCTTATACACAGTTCTTTATATGTCTACAGATCTCACATACTTCCTAAATTTAGAAGGCACAATAAAATATTGAGAGTTTGCCTTTACTACTTTAGAGCAACAAAAGAATACTAGGACAAGTATCAGCGTTGCTATACTTATCTAGTAATTAGTATACGTCTTTGACCAATCAAACACTACAAATTCTGAATGCCTGTAAACATCATTTTGCATGTTTATAAAGTCAATTACAATTTTGCTGTAGTTTTAAATCCAAACTTAACTAAAACATCGCCACTGAGTCTTTGAAATGTTGATCCAAGATCACAACCTAGTGTGAGATTTCCTTTCTGACCCCAAGGGACCATTTTGAAGCAGTGTGCAGTCAGCATCAAAGTTAGATTCTAAGGTCCTCAAGATACGGCCACGCTGTGCATGTTTTATTAAAATGTTCTCTGTACGGCTCACGCTGCATGCATTTCTAGAGATATATGAAAATGGGATTACTGTAAATGGCAAAAATGCTGTAGATGCATCGCTGAAAGCACTCTGGATGTTGTTTAATTCTACAATGCATTCAGGAATTAAACACTAATATTGAGATTCTATGATTTTTCTCTTAATCATTGCACACACTATTTTCATTGAAAAGACAAGAGCAAGACAGTGTAAATGTTATACCATGCCATTTTACAATTTTGCTGAGATTGTGAATAAATCTGCATAAGGATTTATTACTTGTATTGTGTCTTGTTAGATATTTAATAGATGATCTGTAAAGGTCTGTGTCCACAAGTCGATGCATAATGACCGCCAACCTACCTGCTTGCTAATTGGTGGCCGTTTAATAGCCTGTTTACACACGCTGACACCACTACAAAATTGCAGGTGCCAATCTGTAATAGATCTTTCTGTTCGAATAGGCGGCCATTGTTGTCGGCAGCACACGTCCTGTTTACATAGGACGATGTGCTGTCAAGAACTATGATGATCTTTTGTACAAACCAAAAGATCATTTCCCTCAACAACAAGCTTTTTGTTCATTTGACATGAGATTGACAGCAAGATTATTGTGAAATGAGCGATTTAAATGCATCTTTACTGACCAAAAAGCAGTAAAAAGGTGTACACAAGCTACTATATGTATAATCACTTTTGAAGGACACCTTTTCAACCTATTTTTAAAGGGATGTTCCCATCTCCAAGATCCTATCCCAATATGTAGTAGGTGTAATAATAATAATATTAGCAAATGCCTACAATTAGAAATGTAGTATAGTATTTTTGATTCGCTATACCACTTACCTCATGTGCAGGCATCGTAGGACCTTAGGTATCCATGGTTACGACCATTAGCAGCTAGCTAACTGTCACTTTATCAGTGGTCGTAACCATGGATACTTAAGGTCCTGCAATGCCTGCACATGAGGAAAGAGACATAGCGAATCAAAAATACTATACTACATTTCTAATAGGAGGTATTTGCTAATATTATTATTATTACACCTACTACATATTGGGATAGGATCTTGTAGATGGGAATACTCCTTTAACTATAAGTTCATAACAATTTATAGATAGCATGTAATATATTAGATTATACATATACTAGCTATTGAACCCTTTCTACGTCCGGGTGGCGAGCATTGTTATTGGTATATGCTCCACCATCCTGGTATATGCTCCCTCATCCTGGTATATGCTCCCCCAGCCTGGTATGTGTGCCCCCATCCTGGTACAGTACAGACCAAACGTTTGGACACACCTTCTCATTTAAAGATTTTTCTGTATTTTCATGACTTTGAAAATTGTACATTCACACTGAAGGCATCAAAACTATGAATTAACACATGTGGAATTATATACTTAACAAAAAAGTGTGAAACAACTGAAAATATGTCTTATATTTTAGGTTCTTCAAAGTCGCCACCTTTTGCTTTGATGACTGCTTTGCACACTCTTTGCATTCTCTTGATGAGCTTCAAGAGGTAGTCACCGGAAATGGTCTTCCAACAATCTTGAAGAAGTTCCCAGAGATGCTTAGCACCTGTTGGCCCTTTTGCCTTCACTCTGCGGTCCAGCTCACCCTAAACCATCTCGATTGGGTTCAGGTCTGGTGACTGTGGAGGCCAGGTCATCTGGCGTAGCACCCCATCACTCTCCTCCTTGGTCAAATAGCCCTTACACAGCCTGGAGGTGTGTTTGGGGTCATTGTCCTGTTGAAAAATAAATGATGGTCCAACTAAACGCAAACCGGATGGAATAGCATGCCGCTGCAAGATGCTGTGGTAGCCATGCTGGTTCAGTATGCCTTCAATTTTGAATAAATCCCCAACAGTGTCACCAGCAAAGCACCCCCACACCATCACACCTCCTCCTCCTCCATGCTTCACGGTGGGAACCAGGCATGTAGAGTCCATTCGTTCACCTTTTCTGTGTCGCACAAAGACACGGTGGTTGGAACCAAAGATCTCAAATTTGGACTCATAAGACCAAAGCACAGATTTCCACTGGTCTAATGTCCATTCTTTGTGTTCTTTAGCCCAAACAAGTCTCTTCTGCTTGTTGCCTGTCTTTAGCAGTGGTTTCCTAGCATCTATTTTACCATGAAGGCCCGCTACACAAAGTCTCCTCTTAACAGTTGTTGAAGAGATGTGTCTGCTGCTAGAACTCTGTGTGGCATTGACCTGGTCTCTAATCTGAGCTGCTGTTAACCTGCGATTTCTGAGGCTGGTGACTCAGATAAACTTATCTTCAGAAGCAGAAGTGACTCTTGGTCTTCCTTTTCTGGGGCAGTCCTCATGTGAGCCAGTTTCTTTGTAGCGCTTGATGGTTTTTGCTACTGCACTTTGGGACACTTTCAAAGTTTGCCCAATTTTTCGGACTAACTGATCTTCATTTCTTAAAGTAATGATAGCCACTCGTTTTTCTTTACTTAGCTGCTTTTTCTTGCCATAATACAAATTCTAACAGTCTATTCAGTAGGACTATCAGCTGTGTATCCACCTGACTTCTGCACAACACAACTGATGGTCCCAACCCCATTTATAAGGCAAGAAATCCCACTTATTAAACCTGACAGGGCACACCTGTGAAGTGAAAACCATTTCCGGTGAATACCTCTTGAAGCTCATCAAGAGAGTGCCAAGAGTGTGCAAAGCAGTCATCAAAGCAAAAGGTGGCTACTTTGAAGAACCTAGAATATAAGACATATTTTCAGTTGTTTCACACTTTTTTGTTAAGTATATAATTCCACATGTGTTAATTCATAGTTTTGATGCCTTCAGTGTGAATGTACAATTTTCAAAGTCATGAAAATACAGAAAAATCTTTAAATGAGAAGGTGTGTCCAAACTTTTGGTCTGTACTGTATATGCTCTCCCATCATGGTATATGCTCCCCCATCCTGGTCCATGCTCTACATCCTGGTATTTGCGCCCCCATCCTGGTCCCTCATCTTGGTATTTGGTCCCCCATCCTGGTATATTCTCCCCCATTCTGGTCCATGCTCCCCCATCCTGGTCCATGCTCCCCCATCCTGGTATTTGTGCCCCCATCCTGGTATTTGCGCCCCCATCTTTGTCCTCCATCCCGGTCCATGCTCCCCCATCCTGGTATTTGTGCCCCCATCCTGGTATATGCTCCCCCATCCTGGTATATTCTCCGCCATCCTGGTATTTGTGGCTCCCATCATGGTCCCCCATACTGATATATTCTCCCCCATTCGGGTATATGCTCCCCCATACTTGTGCATGCTCCCTCATCCTGATCCATGCTCCCCCATCCTAGTTGATGCTCCTCCATCCTGGTCCCTCATCCTGGTATTTGTGCCCCCATCCTGGTCCATGCTACCCCATCCTGGTCCATGCTACCCCATCCTGGTATTTGTGCCCCCTTCCTGGTATATGCTACCCTATCCTGTTCCCCCATCCTGGTATATGCTACTCCATCCTGGTATATGCTCCCCTATCTTGGTCCATCATCCTGGTCCCCCATCCTGGTATTTGCGCCCCCATCCTAGTACATTCTCCCCATCCTGGTATTTGTGCCCCCATTCTGCTCCCCCATCCTGGTATTTGTGCCCCATCCTGCTTTTCCATCATGGAATTTGTGCCCCCATCCTATTATATGCTCCCCGAGCCTGATATATGCTCCCACATCCTGGTATTTGTGCCCCCATCCTGGTATTTGTGCCCCCATCCTGCTCCCCCATCCTGGTATTTGTGCCCCCATCCTGGTATTTGCACCCCCTTCCTGCTCTCCCATCCTGGTATTTGCACCCCTATCCTGGTATACGCTCCCCCATCCTGGTATTTTTGCCCCTATCCTGGTATTTGAGCCCCCATCCTGCTCCACCATCCTGATATTTGTGCCCCCATCCTGGTATTTGCACCCCCATCCTGGTATATGTGCCCCCATCCTGCTCCACCATCCAGGTATTTGAGCCCCCATCCTGGTATTTGTGCCCATATCCTGTTCCCCCATCCTGGTATTTGTGCCCCTATCCTGGTATTTGCATCCCCTATCCTGGTATTTGCATCCCCATCCTGGTGTATGCTCCCCCATCCTGGTATATGCTCCCCCATCCTGATATATGCTCCCCTATCCTGGTATATGCTCCCCCATCCTGGTATATGCTCCTCCATCCTGGTATTAGTGCCCCCATCCTGGTATATGCTCCCCCATCATGGTCCCCCATTCTGGTATATGCTCCCCCATTCTGGAGCCACATCCTGTTAGATGCTCCCGCGTCCTGCTCCCCGATTTTGGAATATGCTCTCCCATCCTGTTATGTGCTTGCCCTTCGTAGTCCCCCATCCTGGTATATGCTACCCCATCCATCAATAAATTAAATTAAAACAAAAACACTCCTACTCCCCTTTCCATCGCTCCCCTGCAATGCGTCTCCTGGGTTATTTTACTAAAATGGCATTGGAATCAGCGCCTGCATAGCGCGATATCTGGCGACATTTTATTGAAGACAAATCTGCAGTGTCTTCAACAAAATTGCGTCGGAGTACTCACATGTACATACCGTGCTGTCCAGCACCATTTTGTTGAACACACACTGCCAATGTGTCTTCATTGAAATGGCGCCGGATATCGCACTATGCTCAGGCGCCGATTACGAAACCACACTCCTCCACCGGCCTCTGGCCCGAACAAGGCTCCGCGACCACACTACTCCCAGGCAGTTATGTGCTTATGGCGCCGTAGATCGCAGTATGCGGTCAGTGCCTACGCATACCGCGATCTCCGGCGCCACACTTCTCATCCCTGTTTGGGATGTGGATGTGTTTTTCTGTACTGGCCAGACTGCGCAATGCGCAGTCTATAGAGGCTTCAGACAGAAGGACATATCCCTGGTTATATTATAGATATTCAAGGGTAAAGCATTGTATTTCAGCGCAAGTCTCAGTCGAATAATGCTAGAGAGCTTTTCAGGAATATTTCGGGAAGGTATTTTTGCTTTTTCTAAATATTATGCCCATTGTTATCTTTTCTTTAATATGAATCAACCTAAACCAGACATACACATGAGATAGCTGTCTATTGAATGCTTATTTGACTTAGAGCTATATCACAGCTGTCAGCCAGCTCTGACTAAATGTAGACTAGATAAATTCCATGTACTTATTTCTCTTAAATCTTCTGTCTGTATTTTATTTTACTTGCCATTTTTCGTTTGTTGCTTTGAAACTGTTGAAGAAGCACTCCTCCCATCAAAATTTCTATCCTCTTAATATATTGCAATCATCATATGTTATAGCACTGTGTACTTACAGTTGCTCATTTTGCCCTTCTATCTAGTAAATTCTTCTCTTTTCTCTGCGTAGAAACAGAAAGTCTCTTGTCTCTGCATTTATAATTCCCCTCTTCCTCTCCTGACCCAGCTACTCCCCCCTGCTAGGCACTTTTGCAGTGACTCATGACTCATACAAGGAAAATTGACTTCATATTTTCTGCATAGAGCTTAAAAGGATTCAGCTAGTCTGCTTTTAATCATGTGATATAATATAACTAATGGAAAAGAGAAGAATTAGCTGGGAAGAAAGGCAAAATGAGCAATTGTAAGTACACAGTGCTATATAAGAGGATAAAAATTTTGATGGATGTGCTTTTTTAACCTGGTAATGTATTTTTTCACCTATACTATTTAACCCTCCAACAACTACATTTCTGTTAGGTTAATTTTAGAGATAAGCGGTGTTCGACTAGAACTGTAAGCCAATCTCAAATTCGAGCTGTTTTGGGCGGTGTTCGAGTCGTTCGACGAACGCGAACGATTTGCAAAAAATTTGGCTGTTCGAGGTTATGTTCGATAACTGTTCGTGCACCAAAAGCGTAACTGGATTTTTTCACATCATGCAGGGATTGTCTGCCACTCACTGTAATGCCACAGCCATGGTGGTTGTGGCATTACAGTGGTTGCCCAAATCGATGGGAACAGTGCTCACAGTGAAACATGAAAAGCTGGCAATTCAGCAGTGGCATACACTGGTACCCAACAATTTAGAACAGAAAGAATAGAGCATCATACATACCCTGTGTTCCAAATTATTATGCAAATAATATTTTCTCAGATTTTCCCAAATTACCTATATGAATTGCAGTCATTGTAATTTTCCAGTCAAATAACTATTAGAGTACAATTGAAAGGTTTTTGTACAAACTGCCTATGATAACAGGGGTCATATGTGCAAATGTAACATCACCTAGAATACAGTTTTGAGTTGAAAACTGTTTGATTTCAGTTTGTAATAACCTGCTAATGCTTATAATTTCAAAAATGACCATTTTTTTGTTCTTTATTAAAATGAAAAGGTTGAAAACTCTGCTGTGCATAATAATTTGGAACATACATTTTGAGTGCAGTTTGAGTTTTTTATTTTTTTAAAAATATACTGTTATCAAAGGCAGTTTGTACAAAAACTTTAAATTGTACTCTAATAGTTATTTGACTGGAAAATTACAATGACTGCAATTCATATAGGTAATTTGGGAAAATCTGAGAAAATATTATTTGCATAATAATTTGGAACACAGTGTAGATTAGATAGATAGAAACATGTCAGTAACATATATTAGAAGTACAGTGATAGTGTTGGTTACTGTACTTGTCATTTAGTGTTAAAGGATTTATAAAAAAAAAAATAATAGTGTTTTCATGCACCCGTCTCTTTAAAAAAGCCGGCCGGCAATTCAGCATCGGTACCCGACAATTTAGAACAGAAAGAATAGAGCATCACACATAGATTAGATAGATAGAAATATGTCAGTGGGGTTCCCCGTAATTTTAGTCTCTAGCGGAGGTTAAGCAGACGGCTGGGGCAGATGTTTGAAGCCTGGGAAGGGGGTAATACCCATGGAGCTTCCCAGGCTACTAATATCAGCCCCCAGCTGAATACCTAGCCTTTACTAGCTATTAAAATGGGGGACCCAAAAAAAATGACGTGGGGTCCCCCCTATTTTAAAAGCTAGCAAAGGCTAGGCAGACAGCTAGGGGCTGATATTAATAGCCAAGGAAGGGTGCCATGAATATTGGCCCCCTCCCAGGCTAGAAACACCAGCCGTCAGCCGCCCCAGAAATGGCGCATCCTAATTCTGGCACTTAGCCTCGCTCTTCCCACTGCCCTGTAGCGGTGGCAGTGGGGTAATAGGGCTGGGGTTGATGTCAGCTTATAATGCCAGCTGACATCAAGCCCAGGTTAGTAATGGAGAGGCATCTATAAGACACCCCCATTACTAACCCCATAGTCAAAGTTAAAAAAAACACAAACACCCAGAATAAAGTCCTTTAATTGAAATAAACACACAATTCTTTATTGTTCTAAATTAAACCACACTTACCGTCACGCCCATTCTAGCTGAAGCCAATGTCTTCTGCAATAAAAGTAAAATAATAAACCAACCTCATCCTTACCTTTCCATGGTTCCCAGGACGGCTTCAGCTCCGCTACATTCACATGACAGGCTGGATCGCAGCCAAAAGCTGCCATCCAGCTTGCCTTGTCGCAGACACTGAGAAGCGCAGGCATGCTTGCGCTCCTCAGTGTCTCGCTGTGATGGCATCCAGATGAGCCGAGATCATGTCCAATGAACTCAGCTCACCTCATGCACGTCACTGACAGCGTGTGTGAATTCTCCTGCGCATGCGGTGAGCGTGAGAGAATTCTCCTGCGCTCACCGCATGCGCAGGAGAATTCTCCCACCCTGTCAGTGACGTGCATGAGGTGAGCTGACTTCATTGGACATGAACTCGGCTCATCTGGTTGCCGTCACAGCGAGACACTGAGGAACGCAAGCATGCCTGCGCTTCTCAGTGTCTGCGGCATGGCAAGCTGGATGGCAGCTTTCTGCTGCGATCCAGCCTGTCATGTCAATGTAGCAGAGCTGAAGCTGTCCTGGGAACCATGGAAAGGTAAGGATGAGGTTGGTTTATTATTTTACTTTTATTGCAGAAGACATTGGCTTCAGCTGGAATGGGCGTGATGGTAAGTATGGTTTAATTTAGAACATTAAAGGAATGTGTGTTTATTTCAATTAAAGGACTTTATTCTGAGTGTTGTGTTTTTTTTAAATACTTTACTAGAAATTCATGGCGGTCATGTCTAATATTGGCGTGACCCCATGAATTTCGGGCTTAGGGCCAGCTGATAATACCAAGCTGGCCCTAACCCCTTTATTACCCAGTGAGCCACCGCACAAAGGCCATGGATGAGTTGGGTACAGCGCCAGAAGATGGCGCTTCTATGAACGCGCCATTTTCTGGGGTGGCTGCGGACTGCAATTTGCAGCGGGGGTGGCCCAGAAAGCTTGGGTCTCCCTGCGCTGCGGATTCCAGCCCCCAGCTGCCTAGTTGTATCTGGCTGGGCACAAAAATAGGGCGAAGCCCCACGCATTTTTTTTTTTAATTATTTCATGAAATTCATGGAATAATTAAGAAAAAAAGGGCTTCCCTATATTGTTGTGTCCGGCCAGGTACAAATAGGCAGCTGGTGGTTGGGGGCAGCCCGTTCCTGGATGCTGTACCTGGCTGGCATACAAAAATATGGCGAAGCCCACGTCAAAATTTTTGGGAAAAATTAATTAAAAAATAGTAAAAAAAAAAAAAATAATTTAGGGACTGCATCTTTATTAACCCCTCAATGTATTTTTAGTGAATTGCCGGCCGGCTTTTTTAAAGAGACGGTGCATGAAAACACTATTATTTTTTTAAATAAATCCTTTAACACTAGATGACAAGTACAGTAACCAACACTGTCACTGTACTTCTTATATATGTGACTGACATGTTTATATCTATCTAATCTATGTGTGATGCTCTATTCTTTCTGTTCTAAATTGTCGGGTACCGATGCTGAATTGCCGGCCGGCTTTTTTAAAGAGAGTGTCTTCTGAGCAGTTTGTCAGCTTTTGGACACCTTTGAAGGTGTTTTCTATGTGTTTTTGTTGGTCTGCCATTGGTTTTAACGGTGTTCGACCGTGTTCGACAAACAGTTCCACGAACATCCCGGTGTTCGACGAACCGAACCCGAACACTACGGGGGTGGCTCAACACTAGTTACTTTAACTGCTTAGTATGACTGCCATAGGCCTCCCTTAAATCATCCTTGAGGAGACATGAGAAAGACAGTGACTTGAATTTCCAAATTGCATTACCTTTGTTAAATGGAAAACTGGTCAGACAAATGATAGATAAATATAATAACTTTTTCTAGAAGTGCTGAAGTAGCCACACTGCTGATTAACAGCCCAACACAATCCAGCAGAACCCCCTTTCAGGGTCATTACTTGCCTTACAATGGCTAATCAATGCAGCACTAATAGCTCAAGATAATCCTCAGCAAGATAATGATACATTAACCTGCAGATATTGGGGTAATATGCAGGTAATAGCATTATTAACCTGCCTGGTGCCTGCACGCAGCTGAATACAGCGAGGAGAAAATGAAATTTTTTCCCCCTGGCAGTGTTCCGGTTTCAGGTTATGAAGGCGGCGCTGGCGCGGTTTCACTCACCGCTCTGAGTATACAGGGCAGCCGTGCCCCCCGGCTGTAACTGACACTGGCTCTGCATTAGGGCCTGCTATCAGTCGTGACAGGAAGCCAAATGCTTTTGGGGAGAATAAAGTTAATTTTCTCTCCACTGCGTTCGGCTGCGTGTAGGCACCAGGCAGGCTAATAACGCTATTACCTGCAGATTATCCCCATATCTGCAGGTTAATAGCGTGTTTTCTGGTGAGAAGTTCCCTTTAAGCCCTTTTAGTTAGTGTTCACATTAGTTAAATACCTGGGTGCTGGACCTTTTTAAATTGTGTGATCCAAAACATGGGTCATAGCCATATTCCTAGAAGTCTAGGTTATTCTCTTCTCCAGGCCCCAGCGTTGTCCTTGCAGCAGGTAGCAGTTTTCACAAACTGCAATCCTAGTTTCCATCTCTCACAGGATGAAAATCATAGTTACCTCTGTATCAGAAATTGTCTCACTACTCCTCTGTTTCACTGAGCCCCTCTAACAAAATGTTCTAACGCCCCCCATCTCTCATAGTTTCCCTTTTCATCCACACTGCTCCCATTGCCCACCATCTATCTCACACACAGTGCTCATTTTTGCCTGCCTTACATGCTCAGGATGTTTTCTCTGCTGCCTTTTCTCACAGATTGCTCTTTCATGCACCCATATGAAAAATACTGCTCCCCACTCTTTTCTTAGCCCCATCTGTTACACTACCTTTCAGTTGATAGCAGAAAGCTGAACACTGATTGTTAGGCTACCTGTTTCCTCTTTGCATTGATAGTAGAGATGAGTGGAGAGAGGACTGTCACAACATTGTCTTTATGAATAGGCAGAGAACTTCTTCAGTGTTCTGCCTAAGGGGGAGCTGCTCAGGCAGTGGACTTCTTTAAATGAAGAGGACTTTTTAAGATGCATGGCTGCATGATCCCTGATGAGCAGACTACAGCAGCTTATAAAGGTTTCCTTTAAGCTTCTTACTGCATATTTCCTGTCATGTTAGCCACATTAAGCAGATCAAAGGTTCAAAGAGCAGAAATACTGGTTTCAGTTAAAGAGGACATTTAACTGGAATTCTTAATTTACACTGAGTACCTCTAATCCTCTAATTGTGATGTGTCACTGATTCTACAATAGTTATTTTTTTTCTCTGTGCCCCCTTGTTCCAAAGTTAGCTCCTCCGGTAATAATGATGCAATTTTTGTCTCTAACCAACTGGGTGTATATAACAGACCTTTTCTGTGGTAACAACTGTGTTTTGATTGGCCAGTGTGATAGGAGAGTAAGCACACACCCACAGAGCTTTCTGTTGTGTACACCCAGTTGGTTGAAGAGAAAATTTGCATCATTACTACTTAGGGGGTGGGAGTGTGAATACCTTTGGGGGGGGGCACAGACGATTAAGAAAAAGTTTTCCAGACTCAATGGAACAGCAATAATTGAAGAAAGTGCTCAGTTTAAACTTAAAAAATGAAGTAAAAAGTTCTCTTTATATACACGAATACATGTAATGGTAGACTTATTAGGGGGGTTGGAGAGCGCTATTTACTTAGTATATTTTAACACAAATTACATTGACAAATGTGAATTTTCTGTACTTCTACTTAAATACGTTTTCCGCTGAAGACAATGACCATTGCCTTAAATAAAACTTGTAGATAGAAATTTTAAAAGGAGCATAAAAAAATAAAAGACAGTCTGTGATTGGCGTAAACTATTTTTTTTGTTTTTGTCCTAGGTATATTTTATGATCCCAATGTTTAAAACTACTTTATGTTGAGAGTAAAACTTTCTTAAGCACATTCATTTTCTGTGAAATCAGTCTCACTTGGTTTATAAAGTCCTTTTACTTTGTTTCCTTACTGTGCCATTTATCATTTTAATGACTACTTAGTCTCATGGGCTCTACTTTAATAATTGCCTTTTATGAAAACACAAGTGAAGGAAGAAGACAGGACAAATACATAAAGATTAATTTACAATGGACATACTGCGAAATAAGTGCATCCAGTTACTACCAAATACAACCAGAACCGGCCATCCCTTACAGTATTTATCAGAACATAGAAGAGCATTTTCTGTTTAATTTAAAAGGAAAGATTTGAAAACCAATATATCTTAAATATTTAGTATAATATTAATAATTTTTAAGTACTACCAAGATCCCAAGTTTTTAGTTAACCAAATACTAGTAGCAGAACAATACATTCAGATAAAGTGTATTATATAAGAATCAAAGGTCTCATTCTGTCTCTTGGATCAACCTCTTTTCTCCAATGAAGCTGCTTTAATGGTTCATTTTAATCCATCTGTGTGCTGTAGAAATGGTAAAATGTAACACAGTAAAGCACTTCTTTTACCTTTTCAGATGGATTAACATTAAATATTGATGATTTCAATAAAACTTTTATGGTAACACACACTGAGTAAATTGTTCCGACCAGATAAAAAGAATCCTTATTCAACTTTTAATTATGCTTCCAATTTTCATAGTTTTTGCCTGCAGGAAACAATAGGTTGTTAAGCAAAAAAGAGACTTTTCTAAAAACTAATTATTACTAAAAGAGAATATGAGCATAAAGTAAAATTAGAGTTCCCCAAACCAGTTTTCTGTTAAGGGAGATCTTTTATTCTGAATAGAAATAATAAGTGCCTTTTAGATCTTTCATTTTTCATGCTTGGCTTCTAGCAATCAACTTGATCACCACAACTAAAAACAATAAAATGAGGATGAAAACTGATGTTGGAAGGTTCTGATTCTGCTTGCAGAGATCCAACTGTTATACGGAGTCTACAGGCAATGCACAGTGTACTGCACATCGAATGAATAGAGGCAGGACTGCAGCACATCGCTGCATCCACAATACAGCTCCGCAACTGATCACATCTGACCACCGCTGGCACCAGGTACAGCTGATCAGAGGGGGTGCAGGGTATCACATCCGACCACCACTGGCACCAGGTACATCTGATCAGAGGTGGTGCATTGTATCACATCCGACCATTGCTGACACCAGGTACAGCTGATCAGAGGGGGTGCAGGGTATCACATCCGACCACCACTGGCACCAGGTACATCTGATCAGAGGTGGTGCATTGTATCACATCCGACCATTGCTGACACTAGGTACAGCTGATCAGTGGTGGTGCGGGGTATCACATCCGACCATTGCTGACACCAGGTACAGCTGATCAGAGGTGGTGCGGGGTATCACATCCGACCATTGCTGACACCAGGTACAGCTGATAGGAGGGGATGTGGGGTATCACATCCGACCACCGCTGACACCAGGTACAGCTGATCAGAGGGGGTGCAGGGTATCACATCCGACCACCACTGGCACCAGGTACAGCTGATAGGAGGGGATGTGGGGTATCACATCCGACCACCGCTGACACCAGGTACAGCTGATCAGAGGGGGTGCAGGGTATCACATCCGACCATTGCTGACACCAGGTACAGCTGATCAGAGGTGGTGCGGGGTATCACATCCGACCATTGCTGACACCAGGTACAGCTGATAGGAGGGGATGTGGGGTATCACATCCGACCACCGCTGACACCAGGTACAGCTGATCAGAGGTGGTGCATTGTATCACATCCGACCATTGCTGACACCAGGTACAGCTGATCAGAGGTGGTGCGGGGTATCACATCCGACCATTGCTGACACCAGGTACAGCTGATCAGAGGTGGTGCGGGGTATCACATCCGACCATTGCTGACACCAGGTACAGCTGATAGGAGGGGATGTGGGGTATCACATCCGACCACCGCTGACACCAGGTACAGCTGATCAGAGGGGGTGCAGGGTATCACATCCGACCACCACTGGCACCAGGTACATCTGATCAGAGGTGGTGCATTGTATCACATCCGACCATTGCTGACACCAGGTACAGCTGATCAGAGGTGGTGCGGGGTATCACATCCGACCATTGCTGACACCAGGTACAGCTGATCAGAGGTGGTGCGGGGTATCACATCCGACCATTGCTGACACCAGGTACAGCTGATAGGAGGGGATGTGGGGTATCACATCCGACCATTGCTGACACCAGGTACAGCTGATCAGAGGTGGTGCGGGGTATCACATCCGACCATTGCTGACACCAGGTACAGCTGATAGGAGGGGATGTGGGGTATCACATCCGACCACCGCTGACACCAGGTACAGCTGATCAGAGGGGGTGCAGGGTATCACATCCGACCACCACTGGCACCAGGTACAGCTGATAGGAGGGGATGTGGGGTATCACATCCGACCACCGCTGACACCAGGTACAGCTGATCAGAGGGGGTGCAGGGTATCACATCCGACCACCACTGGCACCAGGTACATCTGATCAGAGGTGGTGCATTGTATCACATCCGACCATTGCTGACACCAGGTACAGCTGATAGGAGGGGATGTGGGGTATCACATCCGACCATTGCTGACACCAGGTACAGCTGATCAGAGGTGGTGCG
This sequence comes from Phyllobates terribilis, assembly GCF_046119375.1. Classification (NCBI taxonomy): domain Eukaryota; kingdom Metazoa; phylum Chordata; class Amphibia; order Anura; family Dendrobatidae; genus Phyllobates; species Phyllobates terribilis. The sequence continues at coordinate 9,566,486 of NW_027362769.1, read as the reverse complement.
GGGTATCACATCCGACCATTGCTGACACCAGGTACAGCTGATAGGAGGGGATGTGGGGTATCACATCCGACCATTGCTGACACCAGGTACAGCTGATCAGAGGTGGTGCGGGGTATCACATCCGACCATTGCTGACACCAGGTACAGCTGATAGGAGGGGATGTGGGGTATCACATCCGACCACCGCTGACACCAGGTACAGCTGATCAGAGGGGGTGCAGGGTATCACATCCGACCACCACTGGCACCAGGTACAGCTGATAGGAGGGGATGTGGGGTATCACATCCGACCACCGCTGACACCAGGTACAGCTGATCAGAGGGGGTGCAGGGTATCACATCCGACCACCACTGGCACCAGGTACAGCTGATCAGAGGGGGTGCAGGGTATCACATCCGACCACCACTGACACCAGGTACAGCTGATCAGAGATGGTGCGGGGTATCACATCCGACCACCGATGACACCAGGTACAGCTGATCAGAGGAGGTGCAGGGTATCACATCCGACCACCGCTGACACCAGGTACAGCTGATCAGAGGTGGTGCGGGGTATCACATCCGACCATTGCTGACACCAGGTACAGCTGATCGGAGGGGATATGTGGGTATCACATCTGACCACCGCTGGAACCAAGTACAGCTGATAGGAGGGGATGTGCGGTATCACATCCGACCACCGCTGACACCAGGTACAGCTGATCAGAGGGGGTGCAATCCAACCCCATTATATTTCCAATCAATCCCTGAGGCACCCATTTGTGTGATCACCACTCTTTCAATCTCCTCTTTATACTTATTTTTAAAGCCTTCTCTTTATTTATTTGTTAAAAATGTTCATTTTTATTTACACCTTTTACTTAGAATGGACAGTGGTGTTATAACCTGATTATCCACTGCTCTGTGTTCACTCCCAATATGTAGACAAATATGTAACAGATCATCTCACATTTACATTAGCTCCTCTCAAAGCTGTGAGCTTAAAAAGTAAAATGGTAAAAAAAAATATGGCTATGACATTTAACCTAAATTACTTGGTAAAGCTGAAAATTCTAACCTTAGAGAAAAATCTTGATGGGTATTTCAGAGTTTCAGCACTTGTGGCACAGCAGTTCATACCACAGTTCACCACAAATGACTCTTCTCATTTTTCATTTATTGCTTTCCTACGGCTCTGCTGGCCGAAGCAAAGGTGAAGGAAAATAAACATGGGCTTAATTATCTTCTGTCTACCATAAAGATGATTTTAAATAGAAAGTAGCTGAATATGAATCCAATCTAAAAGCAACATCTTGGCCACAATTAACCTCAAGAAATGTTGAGCCGGTATATTAAATACTGAATCTAAAGCAACTATTTCATAGCTGAGCTTACTCATATATTTTAACATGATATCAGATGTTGCCTTTTCTTTCTGTACTTAAATATTTTACTGTTTCATAAACTTTTTCATTACTCAAAAGAGAATATTGTATGTATCTAGAGATTATTTAAGAACATAATTACACTCATGTTGCCCAGTCCTTTTTTACCATGCAATGAATAACATAAAAACAAAACCACAAAAACAATTGAGGAATTGCATTTGGAATTTTTTTTTCCATTTGCTTTCCAGTACATAGAATGATCAAATGAGTGGAGCCACTAAAAGTACAACTGTTCCCACAAGAAACAAGCCCTCACATTGTTTCATCAATGGAAAAAATAAAAAAAGGTATGGCTCTTGGAAGAAAGGGAGGAAAAAAAAGTGCCAAGATGGTAATTCATGTACACAGAATAAAAAAAGTAGTTAGCTGAAAAACAAACCATTAATTACTGCTGTTCTGCATTTTTTAATCTAATCCGATTTACTAAGCACCTTACTAGGACCAACAATAACATAACTATAACTTTTTATGTGCTTTAGTTAAGAGTTTTGTGCACTTATTATTTTATCAGTTTGCACTCTGGAATCCAACACTGTGATTTTGTGAAATGTATTTACTTGCAAAGAATGACTTTCAGAGGGAATATACATGTAACATTAAGAGCAGGATTTAAAAGTTTCTTCCTTTCCAGAATTGTAAATCTATAAAATTGGATAAGGGACTAAGTATATTCGGATTGAAATGGAAGCTGTTACAATTTTCCGCTTTATAACATGAGTCTTATTGTATAAAATTAAGTGCTGTAAAGTTACTTAAAAGTGAGAAATCAAGCAAATGTATTAAAATCAAAACACGTATTAATATTATCTATAACAAATAACAATATTTGAGTCCAGTGGATGTTTCTCATGCACCAACGGCCACTCTGTGCAGGAAACTACTGATCCCCCATAAGGTCCAGAATAAAAGTTATATTTTATACAAATAACAATATTTCATTAGTTTCGGTCACTAGTTCACAGCGCATCTACCTTTAACCCATTCATGACCTTGTAATTTTCCGTTTGTGCGCTTTTGTTTTTTCTTCCCCTTATTCCAAGAGCCATAACTTTTTTATTTTTCCATCCCCATGCCCGTATGAGGGCTTGTTTTTTGTGGAATGAGTTGTGCTTTTGAATGACATTATCAATTGTATCATGTGATGCACTGGAAAGCGAGAAGTAAATTCTAAGTACGTTGAAATTGCAAAAAGAAAGTGAAATTCAACAATAGTTTTTTGGGTTATTTATTTACCATGCTCTCTATATGGTAAAACTGACCAGGCAATATGATTCTCCAGGTCAGTATGAGTACGTAGATACCAAACATGTATAGTTTTTTTTTTTATGGTGAAAAGAAATTGAAAATTTGTAAGATAAAAATATTAGCTTGTGTTGACATTTTCCGAGACCCGTAGCATTGTCATTTTTTCTGGATCTGAGTATTGGTGAGGGCTTATTTTTTGTGCCCCGAGCTGATGTTCTTATTGATACTATTTTGGGGTACATACAATGTCTTGACTCTTATTGCATTTTATTGCAATGTTGCGGCGGCCAAAAAAAACATAATTCTGGCAGCCTGATTTCCTTTTTTGTAACGCCGTTTACTGATGGGATTATTTTATTTTATATTTTGATAGATCGAACTTTTACAAATTTAGAGATACCGAATATGTTTTTTTTTTATTATTTTATTTTTAATGGGGCTAAAGGGGGGGTCATTTGACTTTTTATTTTTTTTCATATGTTTAAAAAAACATTTTTTTTTACTTTTTACGGGCAGTATGAGTGATGCGCTTCCATCCAGCGCGTTAACAGCCATTGGTTGAGCACCGCTCCCTCCACGGCTGTTAAAGGCACATGATGATTGATTAAATCAATCATCATGTGCGGGGGGGGGGTGTGGAAATGTGGACTAGGAGTAAGAGCCCACATCAAAGGCAGGGACACTACCTTTGATGTATTAATAGAGAAACCTGGAAGGAAAAAAAAGCGCAATAGGGTCTTATCTGGGTAAATGAGTTAAAGATTATGCACTATCGTGTTCACCTGATCAGGTTGTGTGCACACAACTAAGACTTGGGCTGCTGCAGACCCGTGAGGAGGAAATCATAAAAACTGGAAAGAAATGGGTTAATCTACACTGCCGTCAAAGGATGATGAGAAGACAGGAATCCAATTCTGCAGTTTATTGGTCAAGGTGTTTCGAAGTTTCAAACTTCTTCATCATGACAAACCACCTGGTGGTTGACACCTTGACCAATAAACTGCAGAATTGGATTTCTGTCTTCTCATCATCCTTTGACAGTGCAGATTAACCCATTTGTTTCCAGTTTTTATGACCTTTGATGTAAATATACATCAAAGGTCATGAAGGGGTTAAATGACATTAGCAAGACAGTTTTAACCCTTCTGGAGGAGAGCTATTTGCACACTTTTCCCAGGGAAATTTGTCTCTATAACTCCTTAAAGCACTACTCTAGCTTTTTTTTATATATATATCCCTTTGTTAGGGATCATGTCTGTGATTGTAATGCATGTAGTCACATACTCACTGGTAGTTGTCTTCACCCGCCCTTCTTGGCAGCACAGACTGTAGTTTTGACCGGCCAAATTACCCAGTAGTTGCTGTGTGCAGTGGGAGGTCACTTTTTAAAAATCTACTCAATGCATGTCTAAGTCCCATAGACTTATTTTGAGAAAAGTGACTTCCAGAACACAACAGTGATCCATCAGGTTAGAAAAGCCATTACGTGGTGCAGGAGCAACCGAAACAAATCTGAAAACAGATGAAGATGCTAACCAGTGAGCATGTAATTACATACATTACTCTTACATATGTGATACCAAACAAAGGGATTACAAAAAAATAATGCTGGGTAGTGCTTTAAATTAGTTGGATCTATATAAGGAGAATTACTACCTTCCAAAATTTACTTTAAAGGCATCTCATCCAGAAAATAGGACCATATTCTGAACTAATCTGAAGCAAAAACTTTGAAACAGTGCTACCTACCGATGGATGTCTATGCTTTGGCTGATTTCCATTGTCATATAACAAGTATCAGTAATGATCTGGATATTGACTTACACGATAGCTACCTACAGGTGCCACCAGAGAGACAGTTCTCCACCTTCTGCTGGAGACGTATTTTGCATACTATTCCCTGGAATCACGCCCCAGCACTGACTCTAATGTTGAGTCGGCTGTCAGTCACTGCCAGGCCATGGTTTCAGCTACTACTCACTATGCACAGAGCAGTGACTGAAGCCACACCAGCCCACCCCTATGACTGAAAGCCTGAGCCTGCCGGGAGAAATAAAGTTCATTTCCTACAGGCAGCAGAGCTTTCAGTGCGGGCGCCAAACAGGTTCAGAATGCTATTAACCTGCAGATTAACCCAATATCTGCAGATTAATAGTGTTTTTTTTAATTATCAGGTTCTCTTTAAACCACTGAAGCTGAGTGTCTGGTTAAAGTGGCACCAGTCAAAGGTTGGAGTATGGACAGCGAGTGGACAGTCGGTTTTTGAACTGATGTGAAAAATGGTCAGGCATAAATATGTGAGCGACTTTGACAAGGGGCAAATTGTGACGACTAGATGACTAGATCAGAGCATCTCCAAAACAGCAGGTTTTAGGGGTGCTCCTGGTAAGCAGTGATGTGGAAACCTGTATGAAAAGTTTTAGAAGAAACTCAAAAGGTTTCACACGTTTGCCAGTGTTGATCAAATCAGAGAGTCGATTGATTGGAGACATGGGCACATAAACAGTGTACGGGCTTGTCTGACTCTCAGATGCTCAGTCACAAGTCTTTAATACAACCACAGAGATATGAAAAGGGGAATGGCTTTACAGGCTTTACATTACCTAACATAGAAGATATTTTAATTGGGGAAAGAAAGTATTTTAATTGGGAATAACAAGGTCATCCTTGAATACTGGCTATATCAAGAATTTTCCTATTCCTTCTGTAGCAAAGAAAACTTAACACAAAGACACCTCTATATCAGAGACAACGCCCTGTGTTATTGCTTTTATGAATAACACTTGTAAAGCTAATTTAAAAAATATTAAATTATCAAAGCTATATAAATTGTCTAAATAATAATCAAAGCAAAGTATAAATTTTTACCATAACATCAGTAACTAGTTATACATGATTCTAAAAAGGTCCAGTGGGGAAATTCAACAGAGTTATAGCCCATAAGTGTCAATAATGATGGCTACGCAAATATTATTTAAATCAGGGCCCACATAGATCACAGCATACTAGGAAAATACCGTATTTTTCAGACTTTAAGACGCACCGGACCATAAGACATACATAGGTTTTAGAGGAGAAAAATAGAAAAAAAAATTTAAGCAAAAAATGTGGTCATGATGCACTGTTATAGGGGAGGGTGTCTGCTGCTGACACTGGTATTGGTGTAGTGTCCCCCAATTCTGTTAATATCCTCCATCCTGGCATGTATGGCCCCTCCTTCCTGGTGTACGTGGCCATCATCCCCATCCTGGTATACATGGCCCTCATCGCCATCCTGGTATACGTGGCCCTCATCCCCATTCTGATATGCATGGCACCCCAATCCCCCATCTTGGTATGCCTGGCACCCCTTGATCCCCCATCCTGGCATTCATGGCACCCCTCAATCCACCATCCTGGTATGCATGGTGTGGTGCCCCATGGGCCGGTTGCCACAGTAGTGCTGCCTCCTTCACCGGAGGTGATATTACGCTTGCAAGCAGGAGGAGCTCCCCACGTCAGGTAAATCCCACATGCACACACAAATGCTGATCCATTACCTGAAGAGGGAGCTCTACACCCTTTTATGGGGAGCTGCCTTTTCTGGTTGGGGGGAGGAGTTAGTCAGTGAGTGTGAGAGGGAAGAGAGAGGGGGAGAGAGTAGCAGAGAGAGAAAAGGAGAAAGTTCTGGGGAGCAGAGCATGTGAAGAGCTCACCCCAGGCAGCGGAGCAGAGGCCGCCAGAGTCCTGGGTTGTACAGGGATTGCACGTCCCAACCAAATCTGGGGAACAGGAGACTGCAAGTTTTCTGGCCACAAGCAGAAGCCCGGCAGTACAGCGGCATAACTAGAGCCTGGAACTGCACCCAAGACGGCAGTACCCATTATAGGTTCGCACCGCCTGCTAGTACGGAGCTTAGAGCAGGAGTGAAGAAGAGGGACCGCAGAGTAGCTCACAGGCAGCGGGGCCCGCAACGGAGAAGCGCAACAGGCAGGCCTCCAAACCCACCTGACAGGGCGGACTCCGACTGCTTCCAGGCTGACCGGACCCTCAAGGATCTAGTGACCAGTGCCCCGGACTCCACAGCTTTCTCTGCAGTAAAGGTAACTGGACTGCATTCCTCGTGTCTGTCTTCTTCTTCTGTACCTCCCCGCAGCTGTGCTACCACTGTGACTATCATCACTGCTGCCACCCTGTTCTCTGCACCCTGTTTCCCCTGCCGCCATCCTTCATATTAGCTTTCTCAGTCCCTGGGGGCTCGCTTCGCCTGTGGGAAGTGTTTCATCTCAGCTGCTATACCATCTATCCCCCAGGGCCCACACAGCAGTTCTGGTCATTCCTGACCAGGCACCACAGGTGGCGTCACATAAAGACTACAAATCCCTTGTAAATACTCCCCTCATCTGCTCGGCCAGGGCCACGGAGCTGGGCCACTGTCACCATGACCTCCCTGGAAGACTGCCGGCCCGGCTACCGAGTACCCTATACCGTCACGGCCGCTGCAATGGCACCCGTTGATTCTGGTATGCATGGCACGCCTTGATCCTGGTATGCTTGGCATCCCTTGATCCTGGTATGCATGGCACCCCTTGATCCTGGTATGTTTGGCACCCCTTGATCCAGGTATGCACGGCACCCCTTGATCCCACTTCCTGGTATGCATGGCACCCCTTGATCCCTCCATCCTGGTATGCATGGCACCCCTTGATTTGATCCCTTTATGCATGGCACTCCTTGATTCCCCCATCTTAGTATGCATGACACCCCTTGATTCCCCCATCCTGGTATTCATGGCACGCCTTGATGCCCCATCCTGGTATGTATGGCACCCCTTGATTCCCCCATCCTGGTATGCATGGCACCCCTTGATCCCCATATCCTGGTACGCATGGCACCTGTTGATCCTGGTATGCATGGCACCCCTTGATACTGGTATGCATTGCACCCCTTGATCCTGGTATGCATGGCACCCCTGGATCCCCAATCCTGTTATGCATGGCACTCCTTGATTCCCCCATCCTAGTATGCATGGCACCCATTGATTCCCCCATCCTAGTATGTATGGCACGCCTTGATTCCCCCATCCTGGTATGCATGGCACCCCTTGATTCCCCATCCTGGTATGTATGGCACACCTTGATTCCCTCATCCTGGTATGCATGGCACCCCTTGATTCCCATATCCTGGTATGCATGGCACCCCTTGATACTGGTATGCATGGCACCCCTTGATCCTGGTATGCATGGCACCCCTCCATCCTGGTATACTTGGCACCCCCTGATCCCCATCACACTGCTCACAAAAAATAAACAATTCTACTCTCCTCCTCTCTCCTCCTGCTGCGTCCCGCTCTGCTGCCGACACTCTCACTGTGTGAGCCGCGCATGGCGTCCCATGCCATGCGCCCTCACACAGTGAAGTGCTGTGCCGGAATGCGCGCACACTGTAGACGCAGAGCGGCTCCTGCTGCGCTCGGCGGTCAGTGTGCCCGCTATTAAAGACCATGAATATTCTCTACAACCCATGGGAGTGGGTTGTAGCGAATATTCATGAGCTTTATTAGTGGGCACACAGACCACCGGCGGCTGCAGGAGCCGCGCTTGCTACAGTGTTCGGGCTATTAAGGAAAATGAATATTCATTGATCTCCACGCCCATGGGCATGGGGATCAGGGAATATTCATTTTCTTTAGCAGCGGGCACAGTGTAGGCTGCAGCAAGCGGCTGCAGCCTCCTGTGCCCCGCTCCTCCACCGCTACCGCTCGCCCCAGCCCCCTCACCACCCACAGCTACAGATCATATGTTTGGACTATAAGATGCACCCCTACTTTCCTCCAATTTTGGAGGAAAAAAGTGCGTCTTATAGTCCGAAAAATACGGTGTGCAATTTTTACTTGCAGTCACAGCATTACAGTGTTTCATTCTTTCCATATTATTTCTGTACAAGTAGAATTTGTTTTTTTTATTAGTGACCCACAAATCATGCATGTAAATAAATAGTGTCCTGTTGATTTGTCTGTACTTGAAGCATTCAAAAATGTTTTATCTTCAGAGACCACTACTCGCCCTGCTCCTCTCCTTGTGTGTCATTGTTGGCTGGGTACTGATCTTTTTAACTAGACACTCTTGCAGCTCGGTCCCCAGCTGCCTTTTAAAGTATGTTTTTCTCTAAAACGCTACATCATTTCAGAATCAAACATACCTGTGTCTGAAACATGCAGCCCATGGATCGGACAGCATGTATCAGCTGTCAAGTTACCTTTAAGTAATCTAATGCTCAATTCAATAGCATGGTGCTGCCGTACAGAGGCTGCATTGCAGTTACACTGTCTTTACTGAGAATTAAGCGGCACCCAATTTTTGGTCTAAAGAATTATTACTGATAAACTATAAAAAAGCTTAAATGTCACACCTTGCAAACTATGCTGAATTGTTAGCCTGGATAAATTCACCTATTATTAAAGTTATATATCAAACTAAACAGTAGACCGTGGTGAATATTAATGTAAATGTTATTTTAGACGTTCTTCATGAAATGGAAAACAAATTATTATGACATAAAAAACATTTATTTGCTCTAAAAATTAAAATGATAAAGTAAATAGCATGTAGAATTTTATAATGGCACCCAGACCAAAGGTTGTTAATCCCTTCACACCACAGCCTGTTTTCACCTTACAGACCAGGCCAAATTTTTCAATTCTGACTAGTGTCACTTTATGTGGTAATAACTCTGGAACACTTCAATTTTCCCAGTGATTCTGTGATTTCATGACACATTGTACTTCATGATATTAGTAAATTTAGGCCAATACAATTAGTGATTTTGTTATGAAAATATTGAAAATTTGCCAAAAATTGTGAAAAATTCTATATCTATGAACTTTGAATTTGATGCCCTAAAATAGTTATTCTGCACAAAGTAATCAATAAACAGCATTTACCACATGTCTACTTTTTGTTAGCATTATTTTTTAAACATATTTTTTTTGTTAGGCAGTTAGAAGGGTTAAACAATTAGCAGTAATTTTTCATTTTTCCAACATACCATAATTTACAAATCTGATCTTTTTAGGGATCACTTCACTTTTTAAAGTAACTTTGAAGGTCCTATATGTCAGAAAACCACAAAACAAGACCACTTTGTAAAATTGTCACCCCCTTCACAGTATTTAAAATCACATTCATGAATTTTGTTAACCCTTCAGGTGCTTCACTGGAATAATAGTAAAGAGATAGAAAATAATGAAACATTACTTGTTTTTCACAAAAATTTTGCGTTAACTCCAAATTTTTCATTTTCACAAGGGTGATAGGAGACAATGGACCAGCCAATTTATTGTCTAATTTCTCCTGAGTCTCCAGTACCCCCATATGTGGTCAAAATTTACAGTTTGGGAACCGAGGGCTTAGAAGGGAAGGAACGTTGTTTGAATTTTCAAGCACAGATTTGGCCAGAATAGACTTCGGAAACCATGTCGCATTTGAAGAGCCCTTAAGGTGCCAAAAGTGTAGAAAGCCCCCACAAGTGACTCCATTTTGGAAACTACACCACTCAAGGAATTTTAATTAGGGGTGTGGTGAACATTTTAAACCCACAGATGCTTCCCAGAATTTGAAAACATTGGAACATAAAAATGTCATTTTTACAAGAGTATCAAGGGAATATGAACCATCCAATTTGTTGTGCAATTTTCTCCCATATGTGGGGAAAAATGACTGGGCACAAGTCAGGGATCAGAAGGGAAGAATCGATATTTGACTTTTCGAGCACAGATTTGTCAGTAATAGACTGTGAGCGGAATATCGCATTTCAAGAGCCGCTGAGGTGATAAATCAGCCGAAGCCTGCCACAAGTGACCCCATTTTGGAAACTGCACCTCTTGAGGAATTCATCTAGGGGTGTATTAAACATTTTAAATCCACAGCTGAATCACAAAATAGTGTAACATAGGGATGTGGAAATTATTATTTTTTCCACTAAAATGTTATTTAAGCCCTAAGTATCTATTTGTTAAAAGGGCTAACAGGATAAAATTGACCACTTAATTTGTTACGCAATTTCTCCTGAATTCACCAATACCCTGTAAGTGGTCAAAAACTACTGTTCAGTCATCATGCAATGCTCAGAAAGGAAGGAGTGCCCTATTATAATACAGATTTCGCTGGAATACATTATGACCAGCTTGTGTTTCTGGAACAACGTACCTGTAAATTAAGCAGGCTCTCTTCACTACAGTAATGCCAAACATGTGGACGCTAACTGCGATGTATGGTTATTGTGGGGCTCAAAAGGGAGGGGTGCATTTAGATTTGGCAGCGCAGATATCATGGTGGGAGCCATGTCGATTTTCCAGAGTATTTGTGGTACCAGTAACTTGGACACCCCCTATATTTCTGTTAACAGATGACGGACCTGAGTGGGGGCTTGTGTTTGTGGGTTGAGTTGAAGCTTTATTGGTAGCATTTGGGGTACACAAAATCAGATCAGTTTACATTTAACTTGCGCCCTACGCTGAGCACTTACATTTGGGTTTTCATTTAAAACTTGCATATTTAATTTCCCAGAGGAGCATGCAGGGCTTTTAACTCTCCTCATACTGGCGTGCCAGACCTGGCATGTTACTTTCCATAAAAAGAAAACTTACCCATTAGATCTTAGTCTTAGCCTGTCACCCAGCCAAATCAGATCTCATACTTTGCACTGACGAGGTGCAAATTGAGATTCTGATTTTGATTTTATCCTAAGTCATATTGCAGGACTCGTAAAAGAGTCAATATAGGGGGGCTGGCATATGCAAGGAAAGTAAAAAGATGAGTAGAAGTAATAAATGTGCTAATAGTATTAAATGTCTGCTGGTAAATGCAGAGAAGTCTTGCAAACAAAACAAACTAATTGGAGACTCTTATGTCGGCCACAGATAACGATGTGGTGGGCATTACAGAAACCTGGCTGGATGAAAGCCATGACTGGGGGACAAAGGTAGAGGGTTATAATACATTTTGAAAGGACAGGAAAGACAAAAGAGGTGAACGGGTGTGTATTTCATTAAAGCCAACTTAAGACCTGTTCTTAATGATGACATTTGGGGGCAGCTGCGACAATGTAGAGTCAGTCTGGGTAAATGTACATGGGGATGTCAATAATGGAAAGCTGCTAATTGGAGTTTGCTACAAATCTCCTAATGTACCTGAACAGGTAGAGGATAAAATGTTACAACATATGGAAAAGCAGCAAATAAAAATAAGGTTCTTGTTCTTATTATGGGGGATTTTAATTATCCAGACATTCAATGGGACATAGAATCTTCTGGTTGTTCTAAAAGTGCAAGTTCTTATCCACAATTCAAGACAATTACTTTTCTCAGCTGGTAGATGAACCAACCAGAGAAAGTAATCTGCTGGATCTGGTTATTATTATTATTATTTATTACTATAGCGACATTAATTCCAAGGCGCTTTACAAGTGAAGAAGGGGTATACATAGCAGACAACAAGTACAATAGTTTGAACAAAAACAAATCACCGACTGGTACAGGAGGAGAAAGGACCCTGCCCGCAAGGACTCACAATTTAGAAGATTCTGTCAACTAGACCAGATACAATTTCAGATCTACAGGTCTGGGAGCATTTGGGAAACAGCGACCATAATATGGTAAGTTTAAATGTAATATTCAATAAAACATTCAAAAGGGAAATGCAAAAACCTGGAACTGTAGGAAAGCTGATTTCAACAAATTAAGGCAAGAGCTTAATTGTGTAGACTGGGACCATGTCATGGTAACTGGGGATACCAAACATAAATGGGGCATGTTTAAGGATAAACTACTAGAATCCTGTAGAAAACTTATACCCTCTGGTTCTAAAAAGTCCAGGAATAAAAATAAACCATTATGGATAAATAAGACAGTACATAGTTTAATGAGACAAAAACAAAGGGCATTCAAAATCTTCAACCCCGAAAATACAGAAATAGCATTTCAGGAGTATAAACATCTCAATAAGAAATGTAAAAAATAAAGCAAACTAGCAAAGTTAGGTACTGAAAAACAATTCGCCAATAATATTAAAATAAATCCTAAACATTTTTATAAATACATCAATGCCAAAAAGAAAAAAAAGGATTGCATCTGCCCCTTAAAAGATTATAATAACAAGATAATCTTGAAGAGGTAGTAATGGCAGACACTGTAGTAGTTTTTAAAAAAGGGCTGGATGATTTCCTCAGTGCACATAACATTGTGGGTTATTGATAATTTAGTGATAAAATGTATAATTGGTGGAGAACTTGATGCACATAGGTCTTTTTTCAATCTACAGTGGCTTGCGAAAATATTCACCCCTTGGCATGTTTTGTTTTGCTACCTCACAACCTGGAATTTCACTGTTTTTTTGAGGGTTTGCATCAGTCCAAATAAAGAACATGCCTAGAATTGTGAACCTTTAGTTTTCTTTTCATTGTGAAGCCAACAACATATAGGACAAAATAATTGTAAATTTCAGTGTGCATAATTATTCACGCTCCTTAAGTTAATACTTTGTAGAGCCTCCTTTTGCAACAATTACAGCTGCAAGTTTGCAAGCTTCAATTTTGGTCTCATCTGACCACATCACCTTAATCCATACATTTGGAGAGTCACCCACATGTCTTTTAGCAAACTCAAAACGAGCCTTACAATTTTTCAGTGCAAGCAAAGACTTTTTTCTGCACATTCTTTCAAAAAGGCCACCTTTATTGAGTGTACGGCTTATTGTGGTTGTATGGACAGATATTCCACTCTTTGCTTGGGAATTCTGCAGCTCCTTCAAGGTTTCCTTTGGTCTCTGTTTTGCTTCTATGATTAATGCCCTCCTTGCCTCGGCTGAGAGTTTTGGTGGGCGGCCCTCTCCAGGCAGGTTTGTTGTGATAACATGTTCTTTCCATTTGATGATAATGGATTTGATGGTGCTCCGGAGGATCATCAGAGATTAGGATATTTTTTTATAACCCAACCCTGACTTGTACTTCTCAACAACTTTGTCCCTGACTTGTTTGGAGATCTCATTGGTCTTCATGGTGTTGTTTGGTTAGTGGTCCCTCTTGCTTATGTGGCACCCCAGGGGTCTGGTTTCCACAGTAACAGCGTGTTATGTCTGAGAGCAGGTGGGAGGTCTCTTGGTCAGGAATCCTATGCATGCCACACCTCCTGCCCAGTCCTGGGAGGGGAAGGACTTCCCCTATATAAACCTGGGGCTGAGGCAGGGTTAGAAAAGAAGAGTAGAGAGAAGAAGAGAAGCAGTGATAGGAAAGAAAGATCAGGAGCTCTGTGGGAGTCGTGCTAAGAGGAGATCAGGGCTGGAAGCTGTAGAGCTCGCCCTGATTGAAGATTTCTTACCGGACCCGGAGTCCGAGGCTGTGGGGACTAACTCCTACCCAGCAGCAGAAACCGACCGGCAGGGGATTTCAGGTCCTCTGGCCCAGAAACCCGAAGGCTCGGTCACACGTGTGGGACCAGCACCGCCGTCGTGGAGCGGAAGCTACTAGAAGGCCCCGAGTCACCGGCCATACGGGTGAGCACCACACGGTACACTCAGGGACGTGGGCTACCTTTACCCGCCTCTAGCAAGGTAGCCAGAAGAGTACAATTAGTTGGGGAGGCCTACAACTCCGCCTGGCCAAGGGGGATCCCATCTGCTCAAGGACTGACCAGGCCCCGACCGCTAGCCAGTACTCCGGGAGGGTCTATCTTTGTCACCAGTAAAGACCCTGAACTACACCGTATCGTCTCTGAGTGATTCCTGCTACCCCCATCATCCACGTCGGCTGCCCTGAGGCCATACCCCTCCCGTTGGGGGTTATACCATCCACGCTGCACCATCCTCCCACCGGCCTCAGCGGTTTGCCCTGCAGCGGCAGCTCCATAGCTGCATTCAACGGGTGGCGTAGTCGTTCTACATCTACTGCTAATATACCGCCACTTAGTCTGACTCCCTGGGCACGGACCGGGTCACCGCCACGAGACTACTACCCCTATCAGATCCGGCTCCGGGTAGTCCCTGCGTGCGCAACGCTGCATCACATAGGCCCAGGGCGCGTCAACTTTTGGCGTAGTCGCCAGGATCTCGTGCCCGCAACCACCGGGTACTGCGTGCCTGAAAAAGACTGTTCAAACTTACCAGTGGTCAAGATTCCCGCCATCCGGAGCCATCTTCTACCTTCTTCCCGCCATCCGCGAAGTTTTCCCGCCATCCGGCGCCATCTTCTGCCTTCTTCCCGCCATCCGTGGAGTTTTCCCGCCGTTGGACGCCATCTTGAAGACGCCGCGCGGGAAGAAGAGGGGCGTGGACTCCGAAAGCGCGCGAGAACTGAAGCCCCGCCTCACGTCCGGACGTTGCGTAAGGTCCTGGAAGGAGCCCAGCAGACGCCGACGTCACAGGAGCGCGACGGAAGGTCCTCAACCCTGACGATCCACTGCGGAGCCGCGGCCTACGGAAGAGGATCATCGCAAGGTAGGCCACGGTCCACTAGGGGGGAGGAAGATGTCGGATACGGAGGAGAGCTTCACTGCCTCAACCCCCGCCAGCGCCACCGCTGCTGCAGTCATGCCTTTCACCATGCCCTATATCCCGGGAGCGGCCTGGCTACCCCAGTACTCAGGGGAGTCACATACTCTGCATGACTTTAGAGAAAAGCTGGATAGCCTCTTCCAGGTGTACCCCCTCACAGAAGAGCAAAAAGTGAGCATCCTGGTGGCCCAATTAACTGGGGCAGCCCAAAGGGAGGTAAAGTCCTGGCCACCTGGGGGAAGGACTGTCGCAGGGATACTAACCCGGCTGAAGGATACCTTTGATACCCGCACCTCAGCCGAGATCAAGCTTAGATTCTACGGGTGCAATCAGCGAGCACAAGAGAGTATAAGGGACTATGCACTAAACCTACAAGAGGCCCTGAGAGCCATTAAGCAGACCGACCCTGACGGCGTGGGAGACGAGGACCGGCTGTTGACTGAACAATTTATAGAGGGTTTATATTGCAATGCCCACCGAACCCAGTTGCGGGCAATGGCCTTACAGGACCCTCATCTGGGATTTGCACAGTTCAAGGACAGAGCCATCCGGGTGCTCCGAGAACCGGCACCAGGTGGCGTTGTGACCCACAGACGCCCCACTACCACTTACCACCAAGAGGCGGCGCCCTTGTCGGCAGGGCCTGTGGGAGCTGATGCGCAGGCTTTGAACAATGACCCGGCTCCCGACCTGCACCATCAGGTCCAAGAGCTAGCTAAAAGCGTTGCTGCGCTAACCCGAACTGTGCAGTCTTTACAGGTTTCTACTCCAGGGAAGATCCAGCTGGCATCCGGACCGGAGGACATCCCGTGGCGCCGACCAAGGAGGACCCCACCGGCCAGAGGAAGACCCAGCGACCGATACAACGAGGACGGATAACCTATCTGCCGCCGCTGCAATCAACCCGGACATATGGCAAGGTACTGTCCTTTAAACTGGCACAACCTAGGGTAGAGGGCCAACCCCTAGGAAAAAGATCATCAGGCCCATCAAACTGGCGTGACAAATATGTGGGAGGATGTCCAGTCTTGCCTGTGGTACTGGATGGCATTCCTATGAGTGCCCTACTGGACACTGGGTCACAGGTCACCACCATCCCGTACGTGCTCTTCAAGCAGTACTGGAATGACTCGGATATAACCCGCTACCCTGACGACGACTTGAGTATCATCGCCAGCAATGGTTAGCCCGTGCCACAGATCGGATTTAAAGAGGTGACCATTAAAATCGGTAGAGTCGAGCTGGCAGCCCAGGGACTGATCATTGTGGACATTGATAAGCGCGAGAGTCACCCTAAGATAACTCTAGGAACTAATGTAATTGAAAATTGTCTTGCAGAGGTGATTTTTATTTTACAGCAGGTTGCCAAGAACGCCAGCTCCGGCCAGCAGCGAGTGCTCCAAAAAGAGATCCGGGCACTGATGCGACGGCAACAGGTGGAACTCTCCGGCGGTGAGATTGGTAGCGTGAGAATGTGTGACCCTTTCCCTATTGCCATGCCCCCAAAAAGTGAAATGATGATTTGGTGCCGGGCGGCTATTGGTCTGAGAGGTAGAGATTACCAGGCAATGGTAGAACCAGTTTACTCAGACAGTAGGCCCACCATTTTGACAGCACGGGGGGTGGTCAATGTACGCCATGGGAGGGTGCCCGTTCGCATAATAAATATCGGGAAGAGGGAAGTGTACCTGCCCCGGTATGCCACGCTAGCCAAATTGTATACCATCAATCAGAATTCTATACAGTCCGTAGAACCCTTGCCTCCATCTTCTCCGGAGGAAGGTAACGGCTCTAAACAACAAATGGAGGATTGGTGTCAGCAACTACATTTGGGTACTGACTCCACTCCCTCCCACCAGAAACAGGGAGTCTACCGGGTGGTTCAAGAGTACGAGAGAGTGTTTAGTAAACACCCGTTAGACTTCGGGCGAGTCAAGGGGGTAGAACATCACATCCCCACGGGAGACCATCCTCCCATAAAAGAGAGGTATCGACCCGTACCCCCTGCACACTACCAACACGCCAAGGGGATGCTTAGAGACATGAAGGAGGCTGGGGTAATCAGGGAAAGCTGTAGCCCCTGGGCAGCTCCACTAGTCTTGGTCAAAAAGAAAGACAACACCATGAGAATGTGTGTAGATTACCGGAAAATAAACCGTATCACACACAAAGATGCGTACCCCTTACCAAGAATAGAGGAGTCTTTGGCTGCTTTAAAATCTGCTAACTTCTTCTCCACCTTGGATCTCACTAGCGGGTACTGGCAGGTTCCTGTAGCAGAGGCGGATCGGGAAAAGACCGCATTCACCACCCCGATGGGACTTAGTGAGTTTACCTGCATGCCGTTTGGACTCTGCAACGCACCAGGAACCTTCCAGCGATTGATGGAGTGCTGTCTGGGACACCGGAACTTTGAGACGGTCCTGTTATACCTGGACGATGTCATCGTCTACTCCAAAACCTTCGAGGACCACCTGAAGCACCTGGCGGAAGTGTTTGAAGCTCTGGCAAGTTACGGCCTAAAGGTGAAACCCTCCAAGTGTCACCTCCTGAAGCCAAAGGTGCAGTACCTGGGACACGTGGTGAGTGCTGACGTAGTGGCTCCCGACCCTGATAAGATCACCGCAATTAAGGAATGGCCAAGCCCCTCCAGTGTAAAGGAAGTGAGGCAGTTCCTCGGGTTGGTAGGCTACTACCGAAGGTTCATACCCGGTTTCACCAAAAAGGCAGCTCCTATGCAGGACCTCCTGATAGGCCAGTCCAGGAAGGCCAAGAACCAGAAGCCGCCCTTCAGATGGGAGAAGTTGGAAGAAGAGTCCTTCCGCCAGCTGAAGATGGCCCTCACGGGGGATGAAATCCTGGCGTACCCTGATTATAGCCAACCCTTTATCCTCTACACCGACGCCAGTAACATCGGGCTAGGAGCCGTACTATCCCAGATCCAGCAGGGGAAAGAACGGGTAATTGCTTACGCCAGCCGAAAACTGCGACCCACCGAAAGAAATCCTGAGAATTACAGCTCATTTAAGCTAGAGTTCCTGGCAGTGGTGTGGGCAGTCACCGAACGCTTTAAGCACTACCTCGCTTCTTCCCGGTTCACCGTGTACACGGATAACAACCCGTTGACACACCTGGACACTGCAAGACTCGGTGCCCTAGAGCAGAGATGGATGGCCCGCTTGTCCAACTATGAGTTTACAATCAAATACCGGGCAGGACGCTCCAATACCAACGCGGACGCCCTGTCCAGGATGCCAAACCTACCGGACGAGGGTGAGGATTCAGAAGATTTGGAAGAGGTCGAACTCCCTGCGTTCCACCGTCATGGGACTATCCAGTATTCCCACCGTGTAAGGGGTAAGCAAGCCGCTACGTTCAACCCCTTACCTCACTACAACTGGGCGGAAACGCAAGACAGTGACCCTGCCGTCCGGCTGGTGAAGGAAATGCTGACTCAGCCAGAAGCTCGCCTTGACCCAGACGCTCCGGAGGAGGCCAAGCAACTGTGGGCAGAGAAGAGTCGACTGTTCCTTTACAAGATGAAGTTGTGCCGCAGAATGGTTAACTCCCGGACGCATGAACTGATCTGGCAAGTAGTGGTGCCAAGAAGGAACGCAGCTATGGTGATGGAGGCATACCACGACGGGGCTGGGCACTTCGGATGGAAGAAGCTGGAGTTCCTGCTGCGTGGGCGGTTCCATTGGGTAGGCATGAGAGGAACCATCGAGAGGTGGTGCAGAGACTGTGGCCCATGCAACCTAAGAAGGAAGGACCGTGCCAGCCAGATGACCCCCCTTCAGTCCATCGTCACCCGGCAGCCGTTGGAACTGGTAGCCTTGGATCATGTAAAACTGACCCCAAGCAGAAGTGGCTACGTCTACGCATTAACCATCGTGGATCACTACTCCCGGTTCTTGGTTGTCGTCCCCGTCAAGGACTTAATGGCTCAAACAGCAGCTAGAGCCTTCCAGCAGCACTTCTGCCGTCCACACGGCTACCCAGAGCAGGTGCTGACGGACCAGGGACCTGCCTTTGAAGCGGAGGTCTTCCAAGAGTTCTGTACTCTGTATGGCTGCCGGAAGATCAGGACGACACCCTATCATCCGCAAACTAATGGACTTTGTGAGAAAATGAACCAGGTGGTGATAGATCTTCTAAAAACATTGCCCCTGGAAGAACGCAGTCTGTGGCCTGAGAAGCTGCCCGACCTGGTGGACCTATACAACTACATCCCTGTAGGTTCCACCAACTGTACCCCGGCTTACCTAATGAGGGCAAGACCCGGTAAGCTACCTGTTGACCTGGAGATGGGAGTCCTGACACCCGAGGACACTTCACCGGAAGCAGACTGGGACACAGAGAGGCAGCAGCAGTACCGGAAAGTACAGGAGAGCGTGGAGCGAAGTCTCTGTCTAGCTAGGGAAAGACAAGAGAAAACTTACAACCAGTATGCTCCCGCTGTTCCCTTGGTACCCGGAGAGCAGGTCTTGAAGAGGAAAAGACGGCTCCACAAGTTGGACGACCAGTGGGAGAAGGACCCGTACATCGTACTGCCCTCAAGCCACGACAACCCGAAGGTCTGTACCATCAGTAAAGACGGAGGGGAAACCACAACCATTGTATCCCGGGATCACCTGAAGAAGTGTCCCGAACAGCTACGGAATCCTGAAGAGGAACAAGAAGACCCTCGACCCGTAGAGGAAAGGGAAGATGTGGTTAGTACTGTGCTCGGAGACTTCCCTCGGTCCTGGACTCAAGTCAATGGTGCAGTTGTGGTACCCGTCCTCACGTTCCTCCAACCAGCATCCCAAGTACTCACGGAGCAACCGGTAGAGCTGGAAGAACAGCCGGTCCAGGAGGCAGAAGACTCCACACAAGCAGATCAGGAGGATCAACCCTCTGCTTATAGTGAGCCTGCCATACCCCTAGTGAGCCAAAGAGCCTGTAGA
Source organism: Phyllobates terribilis (assembly GCF_046119375.1). Lineage (NCBI taxonomy): Eukaryota > Metazoa > Chordata > Amphibia > Anura > Dendrobatidae > Phyllobates > Phyllobates terribilis. The sequence goes on along the minus strand of NW_027362769.1, from coordinate 9,546,341 downwards.
CAGCTGCCCAGTTTACCCTTGACAGCTCCTACACCCTGTAGTTCAGGGCCAGACAGTCAGCTCCGTAGGTCCACTAGGGCCACTAAAGGCCAGTTACCCGCACGTTGGAGAATTTGAAGTGTTTAAATTGTTTTATTTGTGGTCACCTGTCTGTTACTTGTAAATAATTATGTGTTTCTAGTTATTTTTAGGAGTCCTTGGTGGATTTACCGGGAATCCTTGTACAATTGGTTGGAGCGTAACTTAGGAATGGACTAAAGACTGTTAAGGACTCGGGGCAGGACAGACCCCTACCTGGTTACGTCTCCCTGTTTTGGTGAAATGGACACCTTGCTTTTCTTCAAAAACTGCACCCGGTTGCGGACACGCCGTGACCATTCTAATATGTTTTTTTTCTATTGTACCGTTTCTGTTTGTATTGGTTATGTTTTTCTAAAATATGTTTAGTCCCGGAGTACTAAATTTCACTAGGGGGGAATGTGGCACCCCAGGGGTCTGGTTTCCACAGTAACAGCGTGTTATGTCTGAGAGCAGGTGGGAGGTCTCTTGGTCAGGAATCCTATGCATGCCACACCTCCTGCCCAGTCCTGGGAGGGGAAGGACTTCCCCTATATAAACCTGGGGCTGAGGCAGGGTTAGAAAAGAAGAGTAGAGAGAAGAAGAGAAGCAGTGATAGGAAAGAAAGATCAGGAGCTCTGTGGGAGTCGTGCTAAGAGGAGATCAGGGCTGGAAGCTGTAGAGCTCGCCCTGATTGAAGATTTCTTACCGGACCCGGAGTCCGAGGCTGTGGGGACTAACTCCTACCCAGCAGCAGAAACCGACCGGCAGGGGATTTCAGGTCCTCTGGCCCAGAAACCCGAAGGCTCGGTCACACGTGTGGGACCAGCACCGCCGTCGTGGAGCGGAAGCTACTAGAAGGCCCCGAGTCACCGGCCATACGGGTGAGCACCACACGGTACACTCAGGGACGTGGGCTACCTTTACCCGCCTCTAGCAAGGTAGCCAGAAGAGTACAATTAGTTGGGGAGGCCTACAACTCCGCCTGGCCAAGGGGGATCCCATCTGCTCAAGGACTGACCAGGCCCCGACCGCTAGCCAGTACTCCGGGAGGGTCTATCTTTGTCACCAGTAAAGACCCTGAACTACACCGTATCGTCTCTGAGTGATTCCTGCTACCCCCATCATCCACGTCGGCTGCCCTGAGGCCATACCCCTCCCGTTGGGGGTTATACCATCCACGCTGCACCATCCTCCCACCGGCCTCAGCGGTTTGCCCTGCAGCGGCAGCTCCATAGCTGCATTCAACGGGTGGCGTAGTCGTTCTACATCTACTGCTAATATACCGCCACTTAGTCTGACTCCCTGGGCACGGACCGGGTCACCGCCACGAGACTACTACCCCTATCAGATCCGGCTCCGGGTAGTCCCTGCGTGCGCAACGCTGCATCACATAGGCCCAGGGCGCGTCACTTAATGGTGTTGCAGCCTCTGTGGCCTTTCATAAAAGGTGTGTATATACTGACAGACCATGTGACACTTAGATTGCACACAGGTGGACTTCCTTCCACTAAGCATGTGAATTATGAAGGTAATTGCGTGCACCAGAAATTTTTAGGGGCTTCATCACAAAAGAGGTGAATACATGTGGACATTCCAATTTTTAGTTATTTGATCCCATAAATTTAATTTATGCCAATATTTTTCTCACTTCACTTCATCAACTTAGACTATTTAGTGCTGATAAAACACACATAAATTGGATCACAAAATTTTTAAAAACAGGTTGTAATATAACAAAATAGGTAAAAATCCAAGGGGGTGAATACTTTCGCAAGCCACTGTATGTAATTATGTAACTAATAATCAATTTTCTAAATGTACAACTATATAACAAAGTCAGTAATAAATTCCCCAATATCTCCTTGAAGTCTTCACTGATCCTCACCTTAAGACCTTGGGCAGTATACATGGCTGCAAATATGACGTTGTTTCAGAATAATGCAATATGTTTCTCTCTAGGAATTTGCTGATGGTGTGTAAATACATTTTTTAATAAAATGTTACCATGAGCACAAAATCTTTTTTACATTTTATTTTATATGATTTTTCAAAGGCAAGGCTTTGACCTTTGCTGAAATTCAGAGGGTTTTTTAATTATTTCTCCTAAACATTATTACATTTAGTTAGTTTCGTACTTCAATAGTCTGCTCTGTAGACCTCTATCTTTATCAGCCTTTGCTAATCTCTCTCTACCAGTAGCCAAGCTGTCAACCCCCAATACTCTGTTGGTTTATATATTCATCATCAAAAACAATTTCAAGTCTACTTCCTATGGCCAATAAATAGGGGAAGGTTCCAAATTCTGATGGCAGAGTACATAAGGATGAGGAGTGTGATAAAGTGTGAGAATTAAAGTGGGCTCTACCATACAGCATACTATGCTTTTGATCTACCATTTAATAAATATACAGCAAGACATAACATAGAATGTCTGAAATGTGGATTACCTTCTGCTATCTTGTATCACTGCTTCTGTTATTGATCTTAGGATCATAGATACAAAGACAGATAGGGACAGGTTAGTACATTCTAAAATTTGGTGGCTGGGGATATTTATTATATGTTTGGGGTAACAAATTATTGAATATAAACCTAATGTCCATCCAAAATAGTTGTTATCATGAATGGGTCTTCTATTTTTTAAAACATTTTCAAAGTTGTTTCTAAATTTTTTTCAATTGTAATAATGTTAGCTATGTTTAACACGTTTTACCATATTAATTGATATACAGTGGGTACGGAAAGTATTCAGACCCCTTTAAATTTTTCACTCTTTCTTTCATTGCAGCCATTTGGTAAATTCTAAAAAGTTCATTTTTTTCTCATTAAAGTACACTCTGCACCCAATCGTTATTGATAAAAAACAGAAATGTAGAAATTTTTGCAAATTTATTAAAAAAGAAAAACCGAAATATCACATGGTCATAAGTATTCAGACCCTTTGCTCAGACACTCATATTTAAGTGACATGCTGTCCATTTCCTTGTGATCCTCCTTGAGATGGTTCTACTCCTTCGTTGGAGTCCAGCTGTGTTTAATTAAACTGATAGGACTTGATTTGGAAAGGCACACACCTGTCTATATAAGACCTCACAGCTCACAGTGCATGTCAGACCAAATGAGAATCATGAGCTCAAAGGAACTGCCCAAGGAGCGCAGAGACAGAATTGTGGCAAGGCAGTGACCATTGGATTTAGCTGTTAGTAGATCATTAGATACTTTAGTGAGGGCAGTTTCAGTAGAGTGTGAAGAGCGGAAACCAGATTATAAAGGGTCGAGAAGAGTGTTATCTGAAAGATAGCGGATGAGATGGGAGTGGACCAAGCATTCCGGGAGTTTAGAGATGAAAGGAAGATTAGAGACCGGTCTATAGTTAGCAGCGCAGTTCTGGTCCACGGATGGCTTTTTAAATAAAGGGGTTATCAGGGCATGTTTGAATGAAGAGGGAAAGATACCAGAAGAAAGAGAGGTTTAATATTTTAGTTAGGTGGATAGTAAAATCTGGGGAAAGGGACTGAAGGTGGTGTGAGGGAATAGGGTCACAGTTTAGGAATTTAGGAAACTAAATCAAGGGGGTAGCTAGACATAAAAAAATCTGGAGAAAAAAATAGATTGTGTTAAAAAACAATTCAAGACAGCAAATCTAACATTCAGTATCTCATGACCCATCATCAACATGGATTTTTGAGTGATCACTCCTGTCGAACTAATCTAATCAACTTATCCAGTACTCCAAATAGGAAAAACCAAGTGGTACTCACCAAAGCTTTATACAATGTATTGGATGATTCAGAATAAAGAAGCTATACCATTGGTGAGTAACTGTTTGTTTTTCCTATTTAGAGCATTGCACAAACTGAAATTTTACATGAAAGTGTAGCACCATTGTGAATGGTTTAAATGTACCTGTGAAGAGTATTTTTTAATTAAAAATAGAGTCAGGGAGCTTGGTCTGACCAGGATGTCCAGAACAGAAGTGTAACGGGTCTGGGAGGCGGAACCTCTGAGCTACTATACAAGGGGGCGGTCCTTGTAAGGGAGCGGGTGGCGACCAGGCAGGCAGTCACAGCAGGTGACCGGGACAGTCTCTAGAACGGGCAGGAGGTCACGGCAAGTGACCGGGGCAGTCTCTGGATGAACGGGCAGATGGTCACGGCAAGTGACCAGGGCAGTCTCTGGGTGAACGGGCAGATGGTCACGGCAAGTGACCGGGGCAGTCTCTGGGTGAACGGGCAGATGGTTACGGCAAGTGACTGGGGCAGTCTCTGGGTGAACGGGCAGATGGTCACGGCAAGTGACCGGGGCAGTCTCTGGGTAAAGGGTTGGTACAACCTGTGGCGGCTGATGGTAGACGTGAGCTCCCAGGTGAGCAGGCGAGAGTCTCTGGATAAACGGGTGGTCACAGCATGTGACGGCGGAGCCTCCAGGAAGACCAACAGACAGGCGGCAGATGAGCGCTCCCAGGTGAGCGGGCAGAAGTCTCTGGACAGGCGGGTGGTCACAGCACGTGACGGCAGAGCCTCCAGGTAGGCTAGCAGACAGGCAGCAGATGAACGCTCCCAGGTGAGCGGGCAGGAGTCACTGGACAGGCAGGTGGTCACAGCACGTGACGGCAGAGCCTCCAGGTAGGCTAGCAGGCAGGTAGCAGATGTGCGCTCCCAGGTGAGCGGGCAAGCTGGTCCATAGACAGACTGACAGGAGTAGTAAGGCAGACCGTCGGACCTCAGGCTAGCAGGCAGGTAGTTGATGTGCGCTCCCAGGTGAGCGGGCAAGCTGGTCCTTAGACAGACTGACAGGAGTAGTAAGGCAGACCGTCGGACCTCAGGCTAGCAGGCAGGTAGCAGAATATCAGGCAGGAATAAGACAGCAAGCTGGCAGGAATCTGGCAGGTATCTGGCAGGTAACTGGCAACGGGACCTGAGGGCTGAAGCAGAGTAGTGAACAGTGCAACAACATTGCTCGGGCACCTCCATTTTGGAGGAGGTGCCTTATATATGGTGAAGTCCTCCGGCCATTGGCCGGGGACTCCTTAGGACGGCGCGCGCGGCCCCTTTAAGAGGGAGGGAGAGCGCGCGCGCCCTAAGCACAGTGGCCGGGAAGGAGCGCGCGCTGCCAGCAGAGCGGGAGGAGGATGCCGGGCACGGAGCAGAGAGGTGAGGGGAACAGCGTCCCTGCCTAGCAGAGGGCAGGGACGCCGGCGCTACAGTACCCCCCCCTTTAGGCCCCCCCTTTTTTAGGCCAGACAGAAATTTAGCAAGGATGAGCGGGGCATGGATGTTCTCCCGGGGCTCCCACGTTCTCTCCTCAGGACCAAACCCCTTCCAATCTACTAGAAAAAAGGTCTTTCCTCTTACCCTTTTGGTGGCAAGAATGTTCTCTACCTCAAACTCGTCCTCAGCAGAAACCGGAGCAGGAGGCGTACCTGTAGACTTGGAAAAAGAGTTAAGTACCACAGGTTTGAGGAGAGATACATGGAAGGAGTTAGGGATCCGTAAGTTGGCCGGGAGTTTCAATTTATAGGCCACCGGGTTGATCTGACTGATGACCTCCAGAGGACCGATGAACCGAGGCCCTAACTTGTAAGAAGGTATCTTGAGTCGGACATATTTAGATGAGAGCCAGACTTTATCTCCAGGACGAAATTGTGGAGGATCCAGGCGTTTTTTGTCAGCGTGTCTTTTCATCCGTTCGGACGACTGAAGGAGTGCGGATCGGGTACTCTCCCAAATGGAGGAAAATTTGCTAACGAGAGATTCCGCAGCCGGGTTGTCCACAGAGGTGGAGACAGGAAAAGGAATCCGAGGATGCTGACCGAAGACTACAAAAAACGGGGATTTGGAGGAGGATTCGCTCTCGTGATTGTTATAAGAGAACTCGGCCCATGGTAGGAGATCCACCCAGTCTGAATGATGGGCATTAACGAAGTGCCGGAGGTAACTGGTCAGGTTCTGATTGATCCGCTCCACTTGACCATTGGACTGTGGGTGGTAAGCGGAAGAGAAGTCCAGGGTGACGTCTAGCAGTTTACAAGTGGCTCTCCAGAAGCGTGAGGTGAACTGTACCCCACGATCCGACACGATGTGGAGGGGCAGGCCATGAAGACGAAAGATATGACGAATAAAGTCTTTCGCTAGCTCGGGTGCAGACGGGAGGCCTGGCAGGGGAACGAAATGAGCCATCTTGGAGAAGCGGTCAGCGACCACCCAAATGACCGTACAACCGGCAGAGACTGGGAGGTCAGTTATAAAGTCCATTGCTATATGCTGCCAGGGGGCAGCAGGTACAGAAAGCGGAAGGAGGCGACCGGCTGGCAGATGTCTCGGAACCTTGTTGCGGGCGCAGGACACACAGGCAGAAACAAAGTCTATTACGTCCTTGTGCAGGGTAGGCCACCAGTAGTGCCGGGTAATAAGCTGGAGGGTCTTTTTCTGACCGGCGTGGCCAGCCAGTTTAGACGAGTGACCCCAGTGAAGGATCTTCTCCCGATCAGGTACTGATACGAACGTCTTTCCGGGAGGGAGACGATTTAGACTCACGGGAGCCACCTGCATTACTCTGGCGGGATCGATGATGTGTTTCGGATCTTCCTCGAGATCAGACACCAGAAAGGATCGAGACAAGGCGTCCGCCTTGACGTTTTTGTCAGCCGGGCGAAAATGAAGAACAAAATCAAAGCGAGCAAAAAACAAGGACCACCGGGCTTGGCGCGGGTTAAGTCTCTGGGCATGCTGGAGGTAAGCCAAGTTCTTGTGGTCAGTGTAAATTATTACCGGGTGAAGAGCCCCCTCGAGCAGGTAACGCCACTCCTCCAATGCCAGTTTGATGGCCAATAACTCTCGGTCTCCTATGGAATAATTGCGCTCTGAGGAGGAGAAGAGTTTAGAGAAGAAGCCGCAAGTTACCATCCTCCCGGCAGATGATTTTTGAGTAACTACCGCTCCGGCTCCAGAGGAGGAGGCGTCAACTTCCAGGAAGAACTGCTTGTTGCCATCCGGGCGATGCAGCATCGGGGCGGAAGAGAAGGCCTGTTTTAAGGAAAGAAAGGCCTCCTCTGCTTCGGGCGGCCACTCTTTGGGATTAGTACCCTTACGGGTGAGCGCGGAAATTGGGGCAGTCCGGGAAGAGAAGTGCGGTATGAAGAGGCGGTAGTAGTTGGCGAAGCCCAGGAACCGCTGAATGGCCTTCAACCCCTCCGGTCGAGGCCATTTCTCGATGGCAGACAGTTTCTCTGGATCCATTCGTAGGCCGGTCTGAGAAATAATGTAGCCCAAAAACGGAAGCGAGGTCTGCTCAAAGAGGCACTTCTCGTATTTAGCGAAGAGGTGATTCTGCCTGAGCCTGAGCAGGACCTGACGAACGTCCCTCCGGTGAGTCTGGAGATCCAGAGAGAAGACCAAGATGTCGTCCAGGTACACCACTACGCAGGAGTAGAGAAGGTCCCGGAAGATGTCATTGACCAACTCTTGAAAGACGGCAGGAGCGTTACAGAGACCAAAGGGCATTACCAGATATTCATAGTGGCCGTCCCGGGTGTTGAATGCCGTCTTCCATTCATCCCCCTGACGGATACGAACCAGGTTGTACGCCCCACGGAGGTCCAGTTTGGTGAAGATTCTAGCCCCCCTCAGACGATCAAATAACTCCGGAATGAGCGGAACGGGGTACTTATTCTTCACCGTGATCTGGTTAAGGCCTCTATAGTCTATACAGGGACGGAGAGAGCCGTCCTTCTTTTTGACGAAAAAGAAGCCTGCTCCCGCCGGGGAGGTAGATTTCCGGATGAATCCCCTGGCCAGATTCTCCTCAATATATTCGGACATCGACCGGGTCTCAGCAGCGGATAATGGATAAATACGCCCACGGGGAGGAGTAGTACCAGGTAACAGGTCGATAGGGCAGTCGTATGGTCTATGAGGGGGTAGTGTCTCTGCCTCCTTTTTATTAAAGACATCAGCATAAGACCAATAAGGAATCGGAAGTCCAGGTAGATTAGCTGGGGTAGGAGAAGGACGGACGGGATGGACGGGAACCAGACAGGTCTTATGGCAGTCCTGTCCCCAGCGAAGGACTTCTCCGGTCTGCCAGTCAAGCACGGGTGCATGTCTCTGGAGCCAAGGTAGACCTAGCAAGAGGGCGTGAGAGAGTCCAGGCAGAACATGAAAGGAGATACTCTCAGAATGCAGCATTCCCACCTGCAGAGTAATGGATTCGGTGATGAGTTGGATGGGGCGTGGTAAGAGACCCCCATCCACGGCAGCAACAGACAAGGGTACAGCCAGAGGTTTGGTGGGGATGCGGTATTTCTCTACCAGGGACTGTGAAATAAGATTCCCGGCTGCTCCAGAGTCAAGTTGGGCTAGTTCGAAATAACGGTTCTCCCCGCAGACAATTGAGACTGACAGCAGCAGAGATGGAGAGTATTTATTCTTGTCTAGGTCGACCTCTCTGAGCAAACCTAGACACAGGCGTTTCCCGACCTCTCCGGACAGGCACGGATCCGGTGCTCCTTACTGCCACAGTAGAAGCAGCTCCCCTCGGCACGGCGTAAGTCCTGACGGGTTTTGACCATCTTGGTCTGGTCGACCTGCATAGGCTCAGGAGAGTGTACCTGGGGAGAGACGGATTTCTGAAAAGTAGGAGCTAGACCTGGAAACCTCCTCTCACGGGTGACCTCTTTGGCACGCTCCTGGAACCGTAGGTCAATCCGGGTGGCAAGAGTTATTAGGTCATCGAGAGTGGTAGGAATGTCCCGACCTGCAAGTTCATCTTTTATACGGCCGGACAGACCCTCCCAGAAGACGGATACCAGAGCGTCGTTATCCCAGGCCAGCTCCGAGGCAAGGGTACGGAACCGTATGGCATATTGGCCCACGGTGAGACTTCCCTGACGGAGGCGTAGCAGTGATGATGCGGATGAGGTCTTCCGTCCGGGTTCGTCGAAGACTTTCCGGAAAGCCGTGAGAAAGGCAGGCAAGTCGGACACCAGGGGGTCTCCTCTCTCCCATAGAGGATTTAGCCAGGCCAGGGCCTCCCCGGTGAGATGGGACATGATGAAGGCAATTTTGGCCCGGTCGGAGTTAAACTGGTGGGACAGGAGTTCAAAGTGCAGGGTGCACTGATTTATGAGGCCCCGAGCCTGGGCGGAGTCGCCTCCGAAGCGAGGAGGTGCAGAAAGCCGGGGTCCGGGGTAGGATACCATGGTATTAGTGGACAGCGGAGCTGCCGGATTGCGAGTCATGGCACTGGCGGAGGTTGCTGGCGGAGCAGTCAGAGTGTCCAGGCGAGAATTGACATTCCGCAGGTGACCCAGGATGGACTCCTGTTGGGACCTCTGACGGGACAGTTCATGACACAGGTCCGAGAGCGAGGGAGCTTGGGTGCCACCGGGTTCCATGGCCCGAGCAAACTGTAACGGGTCTGGGAGGCGGAACCTCTGAGCTACTATACAAGGGGCGGTCCTTGTAAGGGAGCGGGTGGCGACCAGGCAGGCAGTCACAGCAGGTGACCGGGACAGTCTCTAGAAGAACGGGCAGGAGGTCACGGCAAGTGACCGGGGCAGTCTCTGGATGAACGGGCAGATGGTCACGGCAAGTGACCGGGGCAGTCTCTGGGTGAACGGGCAGATGGTCACGGCAAGTGACTGGGGCAGTCTCTGGGTGAACGGGCAGATGGTCACGGCAAGTGACCGGGGCAGTCTCTGGGTGAACGGGCAGATGGTCACGGCAAGTGACCGGGGCAGTCTCTGGGTGAACGGGCAGATGGTCACGGCAAGTGACCGGGGCAGTCTCTGGGTAAAGGGTTGGTACGACCTGTGGCGGCTGATGGTAGACGTGAGCTCCCAGGTGAGCAGGCGAGAGTCTCTGGATAAACGGGTGGTCACAGCATGTGACGGCGGAGTCTCCAGGAAGACCAACAGACAGGCGGCAGATGAGCGCACCCAGGTGAGCGGGCAGAAGTCTCTGGACAGGCGGGTGGTCACAGCACATGACGGCAGAGCCTCCAGGTAGGCTAGCAGACAGGCAGCAGATGAGCGCTCCCAGGTGAGCGGGCAGGAGTCACTGGACAGGCAGGTGGTCACAGCACGTGACGGCAGAGCCTCCAGGTAGGCTAGCAGGCAGGTAGCAGATGTGCGCTCCCAGGTGAGCGGGCAAGCTGGTCCATAGACAGACTGACAAGAGTTGGAAGGCAGACCGTCGGACCTCAGGCAAGCAGGCAGGTAGTTGATGTGCGCTCCCAGGTGAGCGGGCAAGCTGGTCCTTAGACAGACTGACAGGAGTAGTAAGGCAGACCGTCGGACCTCAGGCTAGCAGGCAGGTAGCAGAATATCAGGCAGGAATAAGACAGCAAGCTGGCAGGAATCTGGCAGGTATCTGGCAGGTAACTGGCAACGGGACCTGAGGGCTGAAGCAGAGTAGTGAACAGTGCAACAACATTGCTCGGGCACCTCCATTTTGGAGGAGGTGCCTTATATATGGTGAAGTCCTCCGGCCATTGGCCGGGGACTCCTTAGGACGGCGCGCGCGGCCCCTTTAAGAGGGAGGGAGAGCGCGCGCCCTAAGCACAGTGGCCGGGAAGGAGCGCGCGCTGCCAGCAGAGCGGGAGGAGGACGCCGGGCACGGAGCAGAGAGGTGAGGGGAACAGCGTCCCTGCCTAGCAGAGGGCAGGGACGCCGGCGCTACAAGAAGTAAAAATGGCAGGTAGGTAGATAGTCAGAAAACAGACCAAAGTTAATAACTTAAGCTATATGATTAGCACAGAAGAGGTTAGTAACAAAACCATGGTAGCAAGGCCATAATAGGCAGCCAGGGTCTGAGTAGCAAAGGTTTAAAGGGGTTATCCGGTCTAAAATGAAAAGTCTGCAGTTACTCTCACGGAGGTCAGGTATTCAAGATGTATACTTCCGGGCAGGACCTGTCTAGAGGTCATGACCTCTCTCAATACACTTGTATTGGTGAGACTGTGACCACTAGGCGGCCGTGGCCTCCTTACGTGGTGTGGCCTCACTCAAGCAAGGCCGCGCCCACTAAATGAGTTCAGCCCAGAAATATGCATCTTGTATACCTGACTGCCATTCCTGGGGCAGAGAATGGTGAATCCTCTCATTGCACAGCGCTTGCGCTGGAAGGATTCACAAGTCTGTAGTCACACAGAGTAACTGCAGACTTTTGATTTTAGACCAGACACTCCCTTTAAATAAAGATGAGCTCACTCAAGAAACAAAGGAAAACTGGCTGGAGGAACACACGTTCCAACAGTACTAGGGTTTAACAGGAAAAAGGATTGCCCAGTGGCAACTGTGGTGTTAGGTGCCAAGGTGGCATTCCCCAAATCTAAATATTTCACTTTCTCCTCCAGAGAGGGGTATCAAGTCTAGCCAGTTGTTCAGACACAAGCTCGAAAATAGGTTATAATATTTTAAAATTTTGCCTCTGTCACCTCTTGACATCCTCTTGCTGGTACTGCCAAATAACCTCTGGCTCGGCTGGTTGGGCATCCCCAATGCTTTGCTGCTATCACATCAGATGGTACAGCATCATCAGACAGAGACAAAATAGTGCTCCTGTGCTAGAGCAGTATATTGGCCCTTTGCAATTTAATCTCTCATCATAAAGCATCCCTTTTTGATGCTGTTACAGAAGTTGCTTGCAGCATTGGAAGTTAAAATGTGCCTGCACGGGTTGAATCAATAGTACGTCCATCCTGGTCGTGTTGCACATCCAATCATGAGAAACTGTCATAGCCTGTATGAAAGCAGAGGCATGGAATGCAGTAGCCATTTTGGGGTCAATCTAGATAGTGATAGATTTTTACAATTGACAACTTATCAGTAGGGTTAGGGAGGGAAAGCCATAAAACAAGGAATATAAATAGCAGATAGTGTGTGACAGCACTGCAGTGAATAACAGTTACCATCCATTTACCAATAGCTATACATGTTAGGGTCAATCTGGAATTTATGCATACTTTATCGAAGTGCCATAATTTAGCAAAGTGCCCTGGCAGTTAGAAAATGGCATTGCTAATATCCATCTTTCTTCTCTTCTTACAGGTATATATTTTTCACTGCTTGTGTGATCTGTCCTGAAAACTGCATTATATCTCCATGCAATGCTCTGCAGCCTATCAATTTCTGGTATATATTTTTCACTGCTTGTGTGATCTGTCCTGAAAACTGCATTATATCTCCATGCAATGCTCTGCAGCCTATCAATTTCTGGTATATATTTTTCACTGCTTGTGTGATCTGTCCTGAAAACTGCATTATATCTCCATGCAATGCTCTGCAGCCTATCAATTTCTGGTATATATTTTTCACTGCTTGTGTGATCTGTCCTGAAAACTGCATTATATCTCCATGCAATGCTCTGCAGCCTATCAATTTCTGGTATATATTTTTCACTGCTTGTGTGATCTGTCCTGAAAACTGCATTATATCTCCATGCAATGCTCTGCAGCCTATCAATTTCTGGTATATATTTTTTCACTCCTCTAGCTTTTTTATTCCATGATACTTAAAGGTCATCACACTTACTTTAAGAGTTTATGATCCATGCCGAGTTTACTAGTCTGTTTTTTTTTTTCCCTGCACTTTATGGTCTCCTGTTGTCTTTTAAGCTAGTGATTGATTGTTAATGAGTTTAATCTGTGCAGATCTAAGCAGATACGTCCCTATATATTGAGACTTAGTTAAGGGGAGGCATTTATGCGGGGGCATTTATGCATATAGCATTTATGCATACTTTATCGAAGTGCCATAATTTAGCAAAGTGCCCTGGCAGTTAGAAAATGGCAGTTGGACAGGGCAGGAGACAGGTAAGACATGCAAGACAATTAAACAAACTTGCTTCCAGGTCATCTTTTTGGCAAACAGTATTCACCATTTGTATCTGTGCCATTTATTTTCTGGTTGCTACAATCATCCACATTCACCGTTCACCCACAAATGCGGCACACTTCATCCATATTAATCCCTCACTCCTCTCTTCTCCTATGTACAGTTGTCATGCTCTCTTCACAATGTTATACCACGCAGATCCATTCATTCCCACCATACAACGCAGGAAACGCTCTCACAAATCACTCAATCATCTGCTCACTCTCTGTATCTTCCTTCTATTAGTCGCAGGTGATATTTCTCCCAACCCAGGACCCTCCAGTAATAATAACACTAACTCTTTCCCTGTTACATTCAGAAACCCTGCTAATCTCATTAATATTCCCTGCATATCTTCTGTCTCATTCAACTGTGCCCTTTGGAATGCACGCTCAGCTTGTAATAAACTCTCTTACATCCATGACTTTTTCCTCTCTAATTCCCTCAACCTTCTGGCTCTCACTGAAACCTGGATCCAGCAGTCGGACACCACCGCCGCTGCAGCTCTCTCCTATGGTGGCCTACATTTCTCTCATACCCCGCGACCTGACAACAGATCAGGTGGAGGTGTTGGTCTGCTTCTTTCAACAAAATGTACTTTTCAGGTTATCCCCCCTGTACCCTCCCTTATCTTCCCGTCCTTTGAGGCCCACACAGTCAGACTCTACCGGCCCTTCTCCCTGCGAGTGGCGGTTGTCTATCGCCCCCCAGGTCCCCCCCGTCAATTCCTGGATCACTTTGCTGCCTGGCTTACAAATTTTCTATCCTGCGACATCCCCACGATAATCATGGGAGACTTTAACATCCCAATTGGCGATCCTCTTTCCCCATCTGCCACGCATCTTTTATCATTAACCTCCTCCTTCGGCCTTTCACAGCTTGCTAATTCTCCTACACATGAGGACGGGAACACATTGGACCTGATCTTCTCCCGGCTTTGCTCAGTACATGACTTTACTAACTCTCCCCTTCCACTCTCTGACCATAATCTTCTTTCATTCTCTGTCAAGAACTGTGACTCTACTCAAGACACTCCCACCGTCCACACTTATAGAAATTTACGCGCCATTAACACCCAGAAATTTATAAAAAGGTTGCAATCATCATTGGCCCCAATCTCCTCCCTCTCATGTCCCGAATCTGCATTGAAGCATTATAACAAAATAATGCTATGCGCCCTGGATGAAGCCGCACCTCCTACACAAAGAACAATTCGGCATAGACGGCGACAACCCTGGCACACGCCTCAAACACGTCTTCTCCAGAGGTACTCCAGGTGCGCTGAACGGCTGTGGAGAAAATCAAATCTGCCCGAAGATTTCCTCCACTATAAATTTATGCTGAAAACATATAACTCTGCCCTTCACCTCTCCAAACAAACCTACTTTAACAACCTCATCATCTCACTTTCCAATAATCCTAAACGACTCTTTGACACGTTTCATTCTCTCCTCAATCAAACAGCACAGGCCCCGACCACCGACCTCAGCGCTGACGATCTGGCTAACTATTTCAAAGAAAAAATTGACCATATCCGACAGGAAATTTTCTCCCAATCCCCAAATGTTATGCATGCTCCCCCCCGCCACATTGTATCTTGCTCATTTTCTGACTTCGAACCAGTCACGGAAGATGAAGTGATCAGGCTCCTTGCATCTTCTCGCCCTACCACCTGCACCAGCGACCCTATTCCCTCACATCTCCTTCAGTCCCTTGCTCCAGCTGTCACCTCTCACCTAACTAAAATTTTCAACCTTTCCCTCTCATCTGGTATCTTTCCCTCTTCTTTTAAACACGCCAGCATACAACCATTACTTAAAAAACCATCCCTCGACCAGAACTGCACGGCCAACTACAGACCTGTTTCCAATCTTCCCTTTATCTCTAAACTCCTGGAACGCCTGGTCCACTCCCGTCTAATCCGCTATCTCTCAGACAACTCTCTTCTTGACCCTTTACAATCTGGTTTCCGCTCTTTACATTCTACTGAAACTGCCCTCACTAAAGTCTCTAATGATCTACTAACAGCTAAATCTAATGGTCACTACTCCCTGCTGATTCTCCTGGATCTCTCTGCAGCATTTGACACTGTGGATCACCAGCTCATCCTCACTATGCTCCGCACTATTGGCCTCAAGGACACGGTTCTCTCCTGGTTCTCCTCTTATCTCTCTGACCGCTCCTTCTCTGTGTCTTTTGCCGGCTCCTCCTCCTCCCTACTTCCTCTTACTGTCGGGGTTCCTCAAGGATCAGTCCTAGGCCCCCTTCTTTTCTCCTTATACACCGCTCCTATTGGACAAACAATCAGTAGATTCGGTTTTCAGTACCATCTCTATGCTGATGACACCCAATTATACACCTCTGCTCCGGACATCACCCCTGCATTACTACAAAAGACCAGTGATTGTCTTTCTGCTGTGTCTAACATTATGTCCTCCCTCTACCTAAAACTGAATCTGTCAAAAACTGAACTACTCGTCTTTCCTCCCTCCATTAATCTACCTGTGCCCGATATTGCCATCTCCGTTTGTGGCTCAACCATTACTCCCCAGCTACAAGCCCGCTGTCTTGGGGTCATTTTTGATTCAGATCTTTCTTTCACTCCTCACATCAAATCACTCGCTCGTTCATGTCATCTACACCTCAAAAACATCTCAAGAATCAGGACTTTTCTCACCTTTGACTCGGCAAAAACTCTTACTGTCGCTCTTATTCATTCTCGTCTTGACTATTGCAACGCTCTACTAATCGGTCTCCCTCTTACTAAACTCTCCCCTCTCCAATCCGTCCTGAACGCAGCAGCCAGGATCATATTCCTCGCCAACCGCTACTCAGATGCCTCTTCCCTGTGCCAGTCATTGCATTGGTTGCCCATCCAATATAGAGTTCGTTTTAAACTTATCACGCTTACCCACAAAGCGCTCCATGCTTCAGTACCCCCCTACATCTCCTCCCTTGTCTCAGTCTACCACCCTACACGTGCCCTCCGTTCTGCAAATGACTTGAAACTAAAATCCTCCATAATCCGAACTTCCCACTCCCGTCTCCAAGATTTCTCGCGTGCTGCGCCAATTCTCTGGAATGCACTACCCAGGACAGTTCGATTAATTCCCAATACCCACAGTTTCAAGCGAACCCTAAAAACACATTTCTTTAGACTGGCGTATCACCTAAACACACTCTGTCCATCCCAGCTTTCCCCCATATTAAAATCTTCTTCAACTTCGGGTTCAAACCAACCATGCACATAAAAGCCTCTGTCAGGACTGCACACATACTGGCTGGCGACCAGTCCATGTATTATTATTTATCCTATTCAGTATATCAAGGCTGCATTATACAATATATGTACTTTTTACCTTTTGTGTCTCCCCCACTTCCTCATAGACTGTAAGCTCGCGAGCAGGGCCCTCACTCCGTTCGATATGAGATATGCTTATTCTGTATTGTCTGTATAAGTCCCCCCTAAAATTTGTAAAGTGCTGCAGAATATGTTGGCGCTATAAAAATAAACTATTATTATTATTATTATTATTATTATTATGTTTGTGATAATGAGCTTTAAAAGGAATTGAATACAGTCCTTCGAGACATCAGAGTGTTTCATCTTTCCAGAGCAATTGGAGTACATGATTCATGGTGAATCAATGTGCCACAAAGCAAAGATTTGCTGATCTGTAATGCCAACCAAATTTTTTCAACTCCATCCACAGAAGGATCACAGTGACCCTATCATATATCTCAAGTTCCCACTTGCACACAGCTGTCTTAACATGAGCAAATTAGCATATGATCGTTTTGCGAGACAAAGCTGTTTAAATGTGAGGAAGACAAAAACTCACAATCTACAGGATTGTGAGAAAATCACCATGCTAGATTCAGATGAGTAGTTTCTGCCATCTTGGATAACACCTACCTTTCAGTACACGAAAAATCACACCAAATCACCCCTGCTCCATTCTTCTAATTTTGTTATGAAAGCATGACAAGCTGCATCGGTGCAATGGATACTGTAAATAAAGCGCAGTTTAGTTTATGAAAATTCTATCCCTCAACTATTACCCGATATGCCAGTCTCCACTACATTACACTAGAAATGCTTATAAAGTGGAATTTATATGCTAGCCTTCTTATTAATACATGGATCTCCCAATACTTGGTCTTCTTAGTTTTGATACTACATTAGCTGCCAGATGTGCTTATCGAAGGAGCTCCATATCAGTGCAGTTTGCTTGTCTTTTAACAGCAAAGTACTTTTTTCTCTTAGTTGGGTTGGGGAGGAATATGTGGAGCGCAACATGTAACATGATTATTTAGCCATACTTTGTAATAAAGCTGCAAACATCTGCCTTGTGATGGTATAGAAAGTGGTACCCGAGACATCTGCTTTTAGCTTTCCCTTTTTAAAAGAAATGTTTTTTTATTTCATGATGATTGTAAGTGCGAATAATATTAGGGTATGTGCGCACGTTCAGGATTTGATTGCAGAAATTTCTGCAAGGTTTCTGCATCCCTTGGCAGCAAAAATGCGCATTTTGCCACGTTTGTGATATGATTTTGTAAAGCAATGAATGCTTTTTGGAGCTAAATAAAGATATTTGAAAAAAGAAATGCTGGACATCACTTTAACCCTTGGATTGCCGTCGGACTTCGGGTGAGTATATTGGTTAATTTAAATTATTTAAAAATGTGTCTGTTGTACATCAAATAAAATGTTTTACTCTCAGTGTGTGTTTAACGCTTTACTTACAGGTTTAATAATGAGGGTGTCTGGTTGACACCTCTTCATCACTAAACAAAGGGCTTGGTGTCAGCGACACCTAATCACATAAGCCGTAATTTCAATAGCCCTAGCCCTCCCATTCATGTCATTTCTGGGGCAGCTGAGAGCTGCTGTTTTTAGCCTAGGAAGGGGCCATTAGGCCAACATGTTCACTGGCTATTAATAACAGCTCACAGCTGTTTGGTTAGCCGCTATGTCCCCACGATCAACAACTAGCAGCACTTTAGACACAGCGTATTTTTGCTGCGTTCAAAACGCTGTGTTCTAATGCCGCACTTCTTTTGTCAATACGTGTGGATCCACCGCATGTAATGACATTTCAATCAGTCAATATCTGCAGCGTCTCCGCTACAGAAATTGACTTGCTGCGGGTGAGTTTGGGTGCGTACCATGATCAGGAAATGCTGCGGGTTTGACACTGTGGCCAGATGTTACAGCATAGTGGATGGTATTTCTAGAAATCCCATGTCCACTATGTATGCATCTGAGGCTGAGGATCACCCGCGCTCATTGACATGCAGCACATCTTTCAGGAGGACCCCAGCCTTTGAAATTCACTTGCGAGCCATTAGAAATTTGACCACTAGAATGTATTGAATGCGGTAAATCCGCATGGTTCAGTGAACACATGAAGATTTACTTGCGTTCAATAGAACGCAGCATATTGGACGCAGCAAAAATATACTGCGTTCAAAGCCATGCGGCGTCCGGATCATTGGAACATTGCCTAAAATTAAAAAAATGCAGTGGGCTTCTGCATCATTTTCATAACCAGCAGAGGATAAGCCAACCACTGGGGGCTGATATTACTAACAAGGGAAGGGGCCATTAGCCAAAAATGTACCCTGGTTATTAACAACAGCCCACACCTGTTTGCTTTGCCTTTACTGCCTAGATTACAGGGGGGACCATAGAAAAAATTGGCACAGGGTCCACCTATAAAATCTAATCAGCAAAGGCTAGGCAGACAGCTGTGGGAGCTGATATTAATAGCCAGGGAAGGGGCCATGATGGATCCTGGTCCCCTCCGAGGCTAATAATATCAGCTCTCAGCTGCTCCAGAAATGACACATCTATAAGATGTGCCAAATCTGGCGCTTAGTCTCCACTGTTCCCACTTGCCCTGTGGCAGTGGCAAGTGGGGTAATAGGTTTGGGGTTCATGTCAGCCTTGTATTGGTAGCTGATATGAAGCCCAAGTTAGTAATGGAGGGTGTCTATAAGACGCTCCCATTACTAACCCCATAGTAAAGGTTTGGAAATAAAGACACGGCAAGAATAAAGTCTTTTATTTGAAATAAAAGTCCACACGGTTTTAAGCATTTATTTAAAAATAAAAAACACCGTATACTCACCTAACGCCCATTCCATTTGAAGCCATTGTCACCTGTAAGAAACCAAAAATAAAAAACAACCATATCCCTCACCTGTCTGCCATCATAACATAATCCAGTGTCCCATGAAGATACTGTTGTAGAGGACAGCACTGTACACTGTACACTGACAGGAGTGTAACCACTCCTGTCAGTGTATAGAGCTAAGCTGCTGCGACTGAGGTCACTTGAGTTCATCAGCTGTGAGCTCCGGTTAACTCACTTGCTGTATCAGTGTTGTGTGAGAAAATTCTCACGCAGCGGTCCAATAAGTGAGGTCATCGGAGCTCGTCAGCGGATCATCAGCTGATTGAATTCTAGTGACCTCCGTCCCGGAATCTCAGTGTTTTTATTTTAATATCGATTTATTTTAACTTTTTTTTTTTTTTACACTGCGCACGGACGCTAGCTAAGGAGACTACTTCTCCCCTCAGCGGCGCCTGCTCCCGCTATTATCAGCTGCAGTGGCTGTAGGATGATGGGAGGAATAGTCTCCCGCGGGCAATTCTTTGTCCGTTTTTGCCATGTTTTTGACTCATGGACTTGAATTGAGTCAGTCAAATACGCAGCAAACATCCGCAGCAAATTCGCAAATATTTTTATACCTGCATTTTTGCTGCGTCTTTGACTCACTCAATTGAAGCCAATGGGTGAAAAATGCTACAGAAATGCACAAAGAATTGACATACTGAAGATATAAACACAGTGACAATCCCGACAGGAAAATTTCTGATCATGTGAACAGCATTTCAGGATTGTCATTGCATTAGCTGGCACAAGGATTCCCTAACATTTTTGGCCGCGAAAACAGACAAAAAATGCACTGTGTGCACATAGCCTAACAGTTGGTCACATTTATATTGCTCTGTTGCAGAGTAGGTAGTAATACCTCCCAGCTGCTGTAAAACCTTATACTGCCTGTTCCTTTATTATTTTACAGCTATTTTGAAGAGAACTCGTTTTAGATGCTATATGCAGACATATCAACTTAACTGCAAATATTTATTGAACTTTCCCTTTGCCATATTCTTATGTTTTCCAGGGTGACACTAATACATCAAGAGGACAGACTTTCCTTGAATTCACAACTGGGAAAAAAAATCTGGATTTTTTTTAAAGTAAATCTTGGGGCACGAAGAGCTGACATTTTTCAGTGCATAATTTTGGAATTAATCAAGTTTAAAGTTGGTTTGCTCAAGAGCACCAGGAAGTTGGGAAATATTTCTTTGTGGCAACACTCAACAGCAGGGATGACTGTGAACCAGGTAAATCATTGTAAATAATGTTCTAAACTACTCATGAAAACACTAAATGTTTTACAGCGGACTTTGCTAAACAATGACATAGGATTATTTACTATGATCTTTAGAAGAATTGCGTTTGATAATAGATGGATAATAACCTGGTAAATAAAGTCATGTATCCCAGTCATGGGGAGTTGGGACTAAGAAAAAAAATAAAAAATGTCAATGACCGTAGATACATAGGCAGATAAAAAATAGATGGGCAGATAGTGTGCTTACATTGGTTGTCTTCCTAGCATAATCTCATGAATAGTACGAGAGGTAGCAGTGATGATGCGCCTGATGCTGACTCCATTACGACTGATCCACACCCTGGACTAGGTCAGTGTCTGCTAGAGAGTGATGACCCTTGTGTGGGACGTTGTGCTCAGTAAGAGAAGAAATACTAACTAAGGCTATGTGGCCACGATGCAGAAATGCTCCGCATTTTTTCCTGAGCGTTTCTGCATCTCCCTGGCGGAAAAAACGTATGTGGATTGTACATGTGTTTTTCCTGGCAGGGACAAGCGGAAGTGAAGCGTTCTTCACATGCATTTCCGCATGCGGGTTGTCAAGCACTTTCCAAGCGATTTTAGCATCAATTGGAAAGTGCTTGACAACTTGGTCACACTATATAAATCCATGCAAACGGCATGGATTTATATACTGTGACCTTAAAGAAAGTTAAAAAATAAAAAAATAAATCTATACTTACCTTCCGATGGCCCCCACAGTCTTGCTTCGCTCCGTCATCGCTTGCCGGCAGCTCGCGGTACACTACAATGAAGGACCTGCCGTCACATGACTATGGCTTCAGTGCCGATCCTTCAGTCGACCGCGATCTGCCGGCTCGTGAAGACAAGGAGACCAGGGGCCATCAGAAGGTAAATATAATATTTATTTTTTATTTTATTCTTTTTTTTACAGGTTCTATGGTACCCGGGTCCGGAGGAGAGTCTCCTGTCCTCCACACCCGGGTACCATCCGCACATTGGAACGCATGGATTCCGCATGTCCAGATGCAGTGATGCAGAATCCATGCGTTTCAATGCAAGTCAATGGCGGCGAAAATGCAGCGCTTCCGCAAAATAATTGGTAGTGCTGTGTTTTTTTCCGCAATGATAATCCGCAGCGGAAATTTCCGCAGCATGTGTACAGCACATGCGGATTATCATTTGGGAACATTGCTGCCCTTCTACCATGCGTTTTTTAAGCGTTTCTGCAGTGTTTTTGCCACTACGGAAACGCTTAAAAAACGCATCGTGGGCACACTGCCTAAGCTGGTATTGCTGAGGGGATAGGTGGTATATGCTTAGTTCTACAGATAAGCTTACTATCCTTAATCCTTGGTTTGAGGCAGATCATTTATATTTTTTGTCAGATGTTTTCTGATCTATGCCATAGTTGCTGGTTGCTGCATTTCTGATTATCAGTACTCTTTCCTCAGGCTATGAATGCTCTGTATGCCAGAGCACTTCATCTTTTTTCGTTAGCATTCTGGTGTTGGACATTTAGGCAGATGAAACTTCAATGAGTGGGACGCCACAAATATATAGTTGTCTCTTGTGGTTCTCATTTACCCAAGAAGCCTTGTGTTGCTTGCCGCTACATGGGATGTGATATGGCTACAGCGCTGCTTAGTGTTATTTGTTATCTCAAAGGCTTCAAAGAAAATATCAGGCTTACAGATGTCAATGCTGACAGTACATTCTTTATTACAAAGTAATGCAGTTTGATTTAGTCACATGCATAAGAAAACAATAAATGGGGCAATTTAAAAAACATCAAAATCAAAGAGCTACAAATAGGAGATATACTGTACATACATAGTTTGTGGGCAACTGGAACAAGGATTTAGCATCTCATAGTACTGCTGAGGCTAGCAGATATCAGAATAGTACCATCTGTTACAATGAGACTGAATGTAAATCCTCAATTTAATGATTAAGTGGTGTATCCCAATACAGTTGTCCACATCATGTATAATAATGCATATATTATCAGTGAATGTTGTGTTTATGATCTGATCTAATTATGATATCTCATCCGGCCCTCCTATCGAAAGTTCACAATTGCAGCACAATAGATCACATGAATCCATCAAATGCAAATATACATTTTATAAAAATGTAAATAAAATGCTATTGGTGTATAAGGAACTTCAAAGAAAACATATTTACATTTTAATGGTCATTCTAATGGTGTGTACTTGAATGCATAGGACAGCGTTATACATTGTGTTCTGACCTCTATATATTGTTTCATGTAGTGCAGGTTTAAAAGTCCATGTGATAAATGTATGTACTTTGGAACATTTGGGGCTCACAATTGTCACAGCTCGAATAAGATGATATAAAACGGGTGCACGGCACGTCCCGGCCGGTGGCGTGTACTCAACAAGCTACCGCTGATATTCAAAGTTCACTGCCGCACAATGTGCTATGCAATGCCACAACAATAACAGGAAAAAAATAGACCAAGAGTGATCATACACATTGCAGAAAATATGTTTCCTTCCTCACGGAGCCTTAGATTTCAATTATCTTTTATTTAAAGTTCCTTATGTGCCAATTGTCTTTATGAGTTTGTTTTGCGGACTTTAAAGTTTGAGTGTATTGACAGACTACAACATGCATGAATTAATTACTTTCTTTGTTGATGAGGTTAAGAAAAGACATATGTCAATCAAGTCTAACCTGTAACCCTAATGTGTTCTTCCAGAGGAAAAAAAACACTTATGAAGCACATGCCAATTGCCACATATTAGTGGAGAAATTATTTTGTAACTCAAAATATAGGAATTAGAATAAAATATGAGATCAACAGCCCATATCCAGAAATCTATGACTCATAACCTGAAAAAAATATGTTTTTTAACCCCTTTACCCCCGAAGGCTGTTTGCACATTAACGACCAGGCCAATTTTTCCAATTCTGACCAGTGTCACTTTATGAGGTAATTACTCTGAAACGCTTCAACGGATCCCACTGATTCTGATAATGTTTTTCTTGTGACATATTGTACTTTCATGATAGAGGTAACATTTATTTGATCTGACTGGCGTTTATTTGTGAAAAAAATCGGAAATTTAGTGAAAATGTTGAAAATGTCACAATTTTCAAACTTTGAATTTTCATGCCCTTAAATTAGAGAGCTATCTCACACAAAATAGTTAATAAATAACATCTCCCACATGTCTATTTTACATCAGCACAATTTTGGAATCAAAATTCTTTTTTGTTACAAAGTTAAAAGGGTTAAAATTGACCAGAGATTCCTCATTTTTCCAACAAAATTTACCAAATAATTTTTTAGGGACAACATCACATTTGAAGTGACTTTGAGGGGCCTTTATGACAGAAAATACCCAAAAGTGACACCATTCTAAAAACTGCACCCCTCAAGATGCTCAAAACCACATTCAATATGTTTATTAACCCTTCAGATGCTTCACAGGAATTTTTGGAATGTGGAAGAAAACAATGAACATTAAACTTTTTTTTTCACAAAAATGTTACTTTAGACCCATTTTTTTTTTTGCAAGGATAAAAGGAAAAAATGGACCCCAAAATGAGTTGTTCACTGTTTGGGCGCACGACATGGCTCGGAAGGGAAGGAGCACCATTTGAAAGTAAAATTTGCTTAAGTAATTAGCGGACGCCATGTCACTTTTGGAGAGCCTCTGATGTGCCTAAACAGTGGAAACCTCCACAAGAGACCCCATTTTGGAAACTAAGAAGGAACTTATAGATAGATGTGTGGATATAGTAGATGTGCGGTGCGCACTTTGAACCCCTGAGTTTTTCACAAAAGTTTATTACTTAGAGCCGTGAATATAAAAAAAAAAATCACTTTTTTTTCCACAAAAATTATCTTTCAGCCACAATTTTTTATTTTATTTTCACAAGGATAACAGGAGAAATTGGAATTGGACCCCAAAACTTGTTGTGAAATTTCTCCTGAGTATGGTGATACACCATATGTGGGGGAAAACCACTGTTTGGACGCACGACAGGGCTCAGAAGGGAAGGAGCACCGTTTGACTTTTTCAACGCAAAACTCACTGAAAATGAGAGCAGATGCCATGTTGCGTTTGGAGAGCCCCTGATGTGCTTAAACAGTGTAAACCCCCCACAAGTGACCCCATTTTTGAAACTAGACCCTTTAAGGAACTTACCTAGATGTGTGTTGAGCACGTTTAACCCTTAAGTGTTTCACAAAAGTTTATAACATAGAACCGTGAAAATAAAAAAATCACTTTTTTTCCACAAAAATGATCTTTTAGCCCAATTTTTTTCATTTTCACAAGTGTAACTGGAGAAATTGGACCCCAAAATTAGTTTTGCAATTTCTACTGAGTATGCTGATAGCCCATATGTGGGAGAAAACTACTGTTTGGGCGCACGTCAGGGCTCGGAAGGGAAAGAGTAACGTTTTTAAATGCAGACTGTGATGTAATGGTCTGCTGACGTCATGTCTCGTTTGCAGAGCCTCTGATTTGCTTAAACAGTGGAAATGCCTAACAAGTGCCCCTTTTTGGAAACTAGACCCCCAATGAATTTATCTAGATGTGTGGAGAGCACCTTGAACCCCCAGGCACTTCACAGAAAATTATAACGTTGACTTGTGAAAATAGAAACAAACTTTTTTTCCACAAAAAATGTTTTTTTAGGCAAAAATAAATTATTTTCATAAGGGTAACAGGCGAAAGTGGACCCCAAAATTTGTTATGCAATTTTTCCTGAGCACGCAGATACCCCATATGTGGTCGAAAACTACTTTTTGAGGCACAGTGCAAAGCTCGGAAGGGAAGAAGCGCCATATTAGAGTTCATATTTTGCTGGGCTGGTTTGACTGTGCCATGTCACGATGGCAGAGCCCCTAAGGTGTCAGAGCAGCAGAACCCCTTCATAAGTGACCCCATTTTAAAAACTACACTTCTCAATGAGGGGTGCACTGAGCATGTTGACACCACATGTGCCTCACAGAATTTTACACCATTGGGCGGTGAAGAAAGAATAATTAAATTTTTTCCACCAAAGTTTTGTTTTAGCCCCAGATTTTATTTTTTCACTCTTGGAAATGGGTAAAAATGCCACCAAAATTTCTCACACAATTTTTGCTAGAAGAGCAGAATTCCCCCTCAAGTGACCCCATTTTGGAAATTATACCTCGTTGTGAATTTGTCTACAGGTGTGGTGAGAATTTTAACTACATGGGTGTTTTCCAGAAACAAGCAGCAGTGGATGCTGCTGAGTGAAAATTGCAAACTGCCGTTGTAGTGACCAGTACTTACCTTTCTTGTAGATTGAGTCAAAGCTTTTGTTGTGATCCAAAATGTTATGTAAAATGTTCGCATTTTTCTTGTGCTCTACGCTGAGCACTGATATCGGGGTTTCCATTTAAATCTCTGAGTGACGTAATTCAGATGAACCCCCGAGGGATCCATTCACTTTAATAAGGCAGCAGAGTTAGGCCTCTTTCACACGTCCGTGTGTCCGGTACGTGTGGTGACAGTTTCCACACGTACCGGAGACACATACACATGCAGACCCATTCAAATGAATAGGTCTGTGCACATGTAAGTGTGTTTCCACGGACAATGTGTCGGTGGGCAAAGCACGTTAACATGTCTTTTTTTTGCGCTGAACGGGCCGCAAAACGTCCCACACTGATGACACATGGATGACATCCGTGTGTCATCAGTGTGACACGTACCGGCGCCTGGGAATCAGCGTATAGTTAGCGCTGTTCCCAAGCGCCGGGTGCTAAATGCTGCCCTCATCATTGTCCCCTGCTTGCGCTGCGATCAGCGCCAGCAAGGGACAATGATGAGAGTAGTAGTCTGCTCTCTCTGTGTCCTGATGTAAAAGCTCCGTTGCCCGCTCGCTGGAGCGAGTCATTCTCCCCGGCTCCTTGCCATGAGTGGTCAGATGGGTTACAGCTGGGGACATCTTCGAATAGGTGAGTATAAGGATTTTTTTTTTTATTCTTATTTTTACACCAGGGCACAGCAAGAGCAGAATGCTACTCTCAACATTGTCCCTTGCTTGTGCTGATCGCAGGGCTGCCGGCAGGGGATAATGATGAGGGCAGCATTCAGCATCCGGCGCTTTGGAACAGCGCTAACTGTACCACTGATTCCCAGGCGCCACTACGTGTGCTCCTGATGCAGCACACGGGTGGCACACGGATGCCACACGTATGCCACACAGGTTCACATTGACACGGATATCTCCAGTACTGTTTTTTCCGGTACCGGAAATATCAGGACGTGCGTGACCGACCTTACTCTGGACTCCGTCTGGCCTCTGTTTAGCGGTGTCTTTGTTTTCAGAAGTTCACAAAACTGTGGCCGATGCCACTTTTATGCACGCCTAATGAAAGACGGACACTGTGGGATCACAGGCCAGATGGCGTCCACGGTGCCTCCATCTGCCTCATTACAGGGGGTTCCATCTGAATCACGTATTTCAGAACTTTACACGGAAACCCCAGTGTAAGCGCAGAGTGCAAGATAAATGTGCTCCGAGCCATACTACGATCTTTTGGAGGCAGAATGAACTAATTAGCAGCAGGTGAAGAATTGGTTTTATATATTTTTTACCCGTTCCTCAAGCGGTATAAGTGATTAGACGACTTTATTCTTCGGGTCAGTACGATTACAGAGATACCAGATTTATATTGGGTTTTTATGTTTGGCAGCTGTCACTTTTTTTTGCAAAGACTGTTTTTTTGCATCGCCATATTCTGAGAGATATAATTTTTCCATGTTTCGGCCAACAGAGTCATGTAAGGGCTTGTTTTTTGCGGGGCAAGTTGATGTTTTTATTGGTACCATTTTTGGGCACATGACATTTTTTGATCACTTTCTATTCCAATTTTTGGGAGGCAGAATAAACAAAAAACAATTCAGGAATTGTTTTTTTTTTTTTTATGCTGTTCCACCGAAAAAGTGATGATGCAGCTTTATTTTCTGGGTCAGTACTTTTACAGGGATACTACATTTACTACTTTTATATTGTTTTTTCTGTTTTGGCGCTTTTACACAATAAAAACTATTTTATCGAAAAAATTATTTTTTTTGCATCGCTTTATTCTGAGATCTATAACTTTTATTTTTCAGCTGATGGCAGCTTGTTTTTTTGTGGGACAATATGACAATTTTAGTGGTATGATTTTTATTTACATTTGTCTTTTTGATGGCGTTTTATTCTACTTTTTGTTCGGCATGATGATAAAGCACCGTTTTTTGCTTGGTTTTTTTTTTTACCGTGTTCACTAAAAGGATTAACTAGTAGTACAGGTTTATAGGTCAGGTTGTTCCGGATATGGCAATACCAAATATGTATACTTTTATTGTTTATTTATTTTTTTAGAATTTTTAAAAAATATTTTTACAACTTTTTTTTACTTTTTTTTTCACTTTTTTACTTAATCCCACTATGGGACTTTCACTTTCTGCAGTCTGATCGCAGTTATAACGTTTAGCAGTGCAGGATCACTGCTATTGACTCGCCCCCTGGGCCGTGGGGCACTCGGAGCCGGGCAATAGGGAGACGATGGGGGTAGTGGTGGCAACCCTGTCCCGTGGCTCAGGGTGGTCAGACCAATGGTAGTCTGCTATGTGCTGTTGATAATGTCCGACTACACCACCCGTGGTTTGCGGTCAGGGTTAACCGCCGCTGCAGTGCAGACCGCTGGGGCTGATAGTGTGTGTACCTGAGACTGTATAACTCCCCACGGGAGGAGTGTAACCCCAGGGCAGTGCAGGGGATGGTGGGGGTGATGGTGTCCCAGTACCGTTAGTGCTGGAGGAGCAAAAAGCACAAAGACAACGTGTTGCAGTCCAGGGTCTTTTACTCACAGTTCGTATATTCTCAGTCACTTCTGCCAGCAATGACCGCCCAAGACGTGCTGCGGCCACCAGGTGAGGGGCTCGGTCAACCCCCAGGCAGTTCAGGAATATGGCACAGGACCCCCTTCTTTC
The DNA here is from genome assembly GCF_046119375.1 of Phyllobates terribilis. Classification (NCBI taxonomy): domain Eukaryota; kingdom Metazoa; phylum Chordata; class Amphibia; order Anura; family Dendrobatidae; genus Phyllobates; species Phyllobates terribilis. Next base: position 9,517,979 of record NW_027362769.1, on the reverse strand, counting down.
CTTTCTCTGGCCTGCCTCACCAGTGACTCACTTTTGTCCAGCTGCCGCGGATCTGCGCGGGTAAACGTGGGCCCCGTTCCCCGCTGTCCTATATGGTGCCTTCCTAGCAGGTTTGATGAGGTGTCGCACCAATAAATGATCACGACCTCCGGTCTTTGGCTGAGGGTTGTTTCTCCTCCACCAACTTGGGATCCGGTACCCTTAATCTGCCTGACCCTTCACCCGGTATTCTCATGGGTTCTTAGGGTCCCTTCCACCTTCTTGTTTCTGAGCCTTTCCACACTTTGGATACTTCTCTTTCTGTTTCTGTTCCTTTCTGTTCCTTTCTGATCCTTTCTTCTACTCCGGCCTTCACTCTAGGCCTGTCTCATGGAGCTGGGCCGAGGCTGAGCCACAGCTCCCTGTCACATCTCCACTCTGCTCCTTCTCTGACTGAACTGACCCAGAACAAAGATGGTGCCCACCTTATATACCCTTCCCTAGTGTGTGAGCTCAGGTGACCAGCAACCAATGAGCTCCTATCTATGCTCAGAAACCAACCCCTATCTGCTCCTACATCACTGGGTATTCCTCCCCCCTCCCCACTCCAGCCAGGGACAGATTCTCTCGTGCCTGCATTACTGTCTAATGGGAGCACCGTTGAGCCGTCCCTCGGAAATGGGGTGAGTGTGCTGTATGCAGCTAACTGAGCCCTGGTCCACACTCCATCCTTACCCGGGAGTGGAATATCACACCTCTGGCAGAGGTGCAATACCCCTGTAGCGGCCGAACCCTCGGGGCGCTACACTATACCTTATGACCTGTCAGCCCTGCAGACACGAGATGGTTTGATCATGCACTGCGCATAATCAAACTTCCTTGCTCGTGCCTAGTGACCCGGATGTCGTCATGATGACATCGGGTCACCATGGCAACGATCGGGACCTCGCAATGACGTTGCGGGGTCTCCAATCCACGAGCAGAGGGGCTTTTGTCCCTCTGCTTGCTTGCTAAATGCTGCGAGCAATCGCGCATTTAGAGGGTTTAAGTGCCGGGAGCGGTGCAGGCACCCTCCTGGCACTGAGTGCCGGGCGTCAGCTGTCAGAATCAGCTGACACCCAGCGGCGATCGTGCTAGCACAGCCTGTGTGCGTTCGCGATCAGTGACGTGTAATAATACGTACGTGGTCATTAAGGCCCAGCACACAGGGATGTATTATTACGCCTCTTGTCAGAAAGGGGTTAAAGACATGTTTCCAGGCCTCCTTGAACTTGTTCTATGAATCCAACATCACAACATGTTTTGGCAGAGAGTTCCATAGTCTCACTCAGCCTCAAGTATTAAAACTTGGTTCAGGATTATAGTATACAATAAACCGCGTTACCAGTATCTCTAACGACAGCAAAAAGTGTGCGAAAGGAAGGAAGGAAAGATCATGCAAAAACGCCTTTAATTGGATCATTCTAGGGTCTATATGCAGATTATTCCTTTTTTAAGGTTTTATAAGTGTTCCAATTTGAGTATGTACATTATCGGACCATACGTGGGATTTTGCTGGAGAATGGATTTTTATTATAAAGCAGTAGCGAGTACTTGGATACACGGTGATCCAAATATCCTGAAATGATATTGGGTCCTTGTTCATTCTTTGTGAGTTTGTGGAATTCACAGTGTCATTGAATCAATAAATATTATGCTTAGATTATACTTAGATCCCCAGTTGAAAAAAGTCCTGATTTCACGTTTTTCTTTTCCTTGCTCTCAATATTAGTTACCTGATGTAAAATGATAATGACACAACACTTACACTTCATTTTACCCCTTTTGTTATTCCCTTCCAGATGAAGGAAAATTGTTCGCCATTAAAATATTTCTGTTTTCCTTAAAGTTGTTCCCATTCAATTGGGCGTTGCACTGCTTTCAGCTGAGTAGGTGTGTGCTTTCATCCCACTATGACGCCCACAGAGCTGAAAGAAATAAAATGCTCAGTTGAATAAACTGAAAGCATTAATCGCCAGAAAATTTCTGCGCCTTGTATGTCCACAACGGAGGGGAAAAATTAAGATCTACATTTCGGCTACTATGTGAAGGAATATACAGTTTATAAGGTCAAAAGTTGGGACTCTTCAAAGAGCAACCATAGTTTTAATTTTTATTCCATAAATCAATAGTACATATGAAAATAAGCAACTCTGTAATATATCTTATCAGAGAAATCTGCTTCTGTCTCTGACATAATTGATCATTGTTAAGATTAGAGATGAGCGGTGTTCGACTAGAACTGTTCGCCAATCTCAAATTCGAGCTGTTTTGGGTGGTGTTCGAGTTGTTCGACGAACCCGAACGATTTGCAAAAAATTCGGCTGTTCAAGGTTATGTTCGATAACTGTTCGTGCACCAAAAGCGTGTCCTGCATGTCTGGCGCTATTTAGAGCACCAATCATGCAGGGATTGTCTGCCACTCACTGTAATGCCACAGCCATGGTGGTTGTGGCATTACAGTGATTGCCCAAATCGATGGGAACAGTGCTCACAGTGAAACATGAAAAGCCGGCAATTCAGCAGCGGCATACACCGGTATCCGACAATTTAGAACCGAAAGAATAGAGCTTCACACATAGATTAGATAGATAGAAACATGTCAGTCACACATATAAGAAGCACAGTGACAGTGTTGCTTACTGTACTTGTCATTTAGTGTAAAGGATTTATCAAAAAAAATAATAGTGTTTTCATGCACCGTCTCTTTAAAAAAGCCGGCCGGCAAATCAGCAGCGGTACCCAACAATTTAGAATAGAAGGAATAGAGAATCACACATAGATTAGATAGATAGAAACATGTCAGTCACATATATATGAAGTACAGTGACAGTGTTGCTTACTGTACTTGTCATTTAGTGTAAAGGATTTATTAAAAAATATAATAGTGTTTTCGTGCACCGTCTCTTTAAAAAAGCCGGCCGGCAATTCAGCAGCGGTACCCGACAATTTATAACAGACAGAATAGAGCATCACACATAGATTAGATAGATAGAAACATGTCAGTCACATATATATGAAGTACTGTGACAGTGTTGCTTACTGTACTTGTCATTTACTGCAAAGGATTTATTAAAAAAAATAATAGTGTTTTCGTGCACCGTCTCTTTAAAAAAGCCGGCCGGCAATTCAGCATCTGTACCCGACAATTTATAACAGAAAGAATAGAGAATCACACATAGATTAGGTAGATAGAAACATGTCAGTCACATATATATGAAGTACTGTGACAGTGTTGCTTACTGTACTTGTCATTTACTGCAAAGGATTTATTAAAAAAAATAATAGTGTTTTCATGCACCGTCTCTTTAAAAAAGCCGGCCGGCAATTCAGCATCTGTACCCGACAATTTATAACAGACAGAATAGAGCTTCACACATAGATTAGATAGATAGAAACATGTCAGTCACATATATAATAAGTACAGTGACAGTGTTGGTTACTGTACTTGTCATTTAGTATTAAAATAAAGGATTTATTATTAAAAAAAATTGGCGTGGGGTTCCCCGTAATTTTAGTCTCTAGCGGAGGTTAAGCAGACAGCTGGGGCAGATGTTTGAAGCCTGGGAAGGGGGTAATACCCACGGAGCTTCCCAGGCTACTAATATCAGCCCCCAGCTGAATACCTAGCCTTTACTAGCTATTAAAATGGAGGACCCCCCCCAAAAAAAATGACGTGGGGTCCCCCCTAATTTAATAGCTAGCAAAGGCTAGGCAGACAGCTGGGGGCTGATATTAATAGCCCAGGAAGGGAGCCATGAATATTGGCCCCCTCCCAGGCTAGAAACACCAGCCGTCAGCCGCCCCAGAAATGGCGCATCCATAGGATGCGCCAATTCTGGCACTTAGCCTCGCTCTTCCACGCTGCCCTGGTGCGGTGGCAGGGGGTAATAGGGTTGGGGTTGATGTCAGCTTATAATGCCAGCTGACATTAAGCCCAGGTTAGTAATTGTGAGGCATCTATAAGACACCCCCATTACTAACCCCATAGTCAAAGTTAAAAGAAAACACAAACACCCAGAATAAAGTCCTTTAATTGAAATAAAGACACATTCCTTTATTGTTCTAAATTAAACCATACTTACCGTCACGCCCATTCCAGCTGAAGCCAACGATCTCCTGCAATAAAAGAAAAATAATAAAGCAACCTCATCCTTACCTTTCCATGGTTCCCAGGACAGCTTCACCTCTGCTGCATCGAGATGACAGGCTGGACCGCAGCAGAACGCTGCCATCCAGCCTGTCATCCCGCAGACACTGAGAAGCGCAGGCATGCTTGCGCTCCTCAGTGTCAGGCTGTGACGGCATCCAGATGAGCCGAGGTCATGTCCAATGAACTCGGCGCACCTCATGCACGTCACTGACAGCGTGGGAGAATTCTCCTGTACTCAGCACTTCAGCGTGAGAATTCTCCCACGCTGTCAGTGACGTGCATGAGGTGAGCTGAGATCATTGGACATGAATGAGCTCACCTCATGCACGTCACTGACAGCGTGGGAAAATTCTCCTGCACTCAGCGCTTCAGCGTGAGAATTTTCCCACGCTGTCAGTGACGTGCATGAGGTGAGCTCATTCATGTCCAATGAACTCAGCTGACCTCATGTACGTCACTGACAGCGTGGGAGAATTTTCACGCTGAAGTGCTGAGTGCAGGAGAATTCTCCCACGCAGTCAGTGACGTGCATGAGGTGCGCCGAGTTCATTGGACATGAGCTTGTCTCATCTTTATGCCGTCACAGTGAGACACTGAGGAGCGCAAGCATGCCTGCGCTTCTGAGTGTCCGCGGGATGACAGGCTGGATGGCAGCTTTCTGCTGCGGTCCAGCCTGTCATCTCGATGTAGCAGAGCTGAAGCTGTCGTGGGAACCATGGAAAGGTAAGGATGAGGTTGCTTAATTATTTTACTTTTATTGCAGAAGACATTGGCTTCAGCTGGAATGGGCGTGACGGTAAGTATGGTTTAATTTAGAACATTAAAGAATTGTGTGTTTATTTCAATTAAAGGACTTTATTCTGGGTGTTGTGTTTTTTTAAATACTTTACTAGAAATTCATGGTGGTCATGTCTAATATTGGCGTGACCCCATGAATTTCGGGCTTAGGGCCAGCTGATAATGCCAAGCTGGCCTTAACCCCTTTATTACCCAGTGAGCCACCGCACCAGGGCCCTGGATGAGTTGGGTACAGCGCCAGAAGATGGTGCTTCTATGAACGCGCCATTTTCTGGGGCGGCTGCGGACTGCAATTTGCAGCGGGTGGGGCCCAGAAAGCTTGGGCCTCCCTGCGCTGCGGATTCCAGCTCCCAGCTGCCTAGTTGTACCTGGCTGGGCACAAAAATAGGGCGAAGCCCCACGCATTTTTTTTTAAAATTATTTCATGAAATTCATGGAATAATTAAGAGAAAAAGGGCTTCCCTATATTGTTGTGTCCAACCAGGTACAAATAGGCAGCTGGTGGTTGGGGGCAGCCCGTTCCTGCCTGCTGTACCTGACTGGACACAAATATAGGGCGAAGCCCCACGTCAATTTTTTTTTAATTATTTCAGGAAATTCATGAAATAATGAAAAAAAAATTGATGTAGGGCTTCGCCCTATATTTGTGTCCAGTCAGGTACAGCAGGCAGAAACGGGCTGCTCCCAACCACCAGCTGCCTATTTGTACCTAGCCGGACACAACAATATAGGGAAGCCCTTTTTTTCTTAATTATTCCATGAATTTCATGAATTTAAAAAAAAAATACGTGGAGCTTCGCCCTATTTTTGTGTCCAGCCAGGTACAACTAGGCAGCTGGGGGCTGGAATCTGCAGCGCAGGGAGGCCCAAGCTTTCTGGGCCCCACCCGCTGCAAATTGCAGTCCGCAGCCGCCCCGGAAAATGGCGCGTTCATAGAAGCGCCATCTTCTGGCGCTGTACCCAACTCATCCAGGGCCCTGGTGCGGTGGCTCACTGGGTAATAAAGGGGTTAAGGCCAGCTTGGCATTATCAGCTGGCCCTAAGCCCGAAATTCATGGGGTCACGCCAATATTAGACATGACCACCATGAATTTCTAGTAAAGTATTTAAAAAAAACACAACACCCAGAAAAAAGTCCTTTAATTGAAATAAACACACAATTCTTTATTGTTCTAAATTAAACCATACTTACCGCCACGCCCATTCCAGCTGAAGCCAATGATCTCCTGCAATAAAAGTAAAATAATAAAGCAACATCATCCTTACCTTTCCATGGCTTCCACGACAGCTTCAGCTTTGCTACATCGAGATGACAGGCTGGACCGCAGCAGAACGCTGCCATCCAGCCTGTCATCCCGCAGACACTGAGAAGCGCAGGCTTGCTTGCGCTACTCAGTGTCTGGCTGTGACGGCATCCAGATGAGCCGAGGTCATGTCCAATGAACTCGGCTCACCTCATGCACGTCACTGACAGCGTGGGAAAATTCTCACGCTGAAGCGCTGAGTGCAGGAGAATTTTCCCACGCTGTCAGTGACGTACATGAGGTGAGCCGAGTTCATTGTCGGCTCATCTGGATGCCGTCACAGTCAGACACTGAGGAGCGCAAGCATGCCTGCGCTTCTCAGTGTCTGCGGGATGACAGGCTGGATGGCAGCGTTCTGCAGGTCCAGCCTGTCATCTCGATGTAGCAGAGCTGAAGCTGTCCTGGGAACCATGGAAAGGTAAGGATGAGGTTGCTTTATTATTTTTCTTTTATTGCAGGAGATCGTTGGCTTCAGCTGGAATGGGCGTGATGGTAAGTATGGTTTAATTTAGAACAATAAAGAATTGTTTGTTTATTTCAATTAAAGGACTTTATTCTGGGTGTTTGTGTTTTTTTTTTAACTTTGACTATGGGGTTAGTAATGGGGGTGTCTTATAGACGCCTCTCCATTACTAACCTGGGCTTGATGTCAGCTGTCATTATAAGCTGACATCAACCCCAACCCTATTACCCCCTGCCACCGCACCAGGGCAGCGTGGAAGAGCGAGGCTAAGTGCCAGAATTGGCGCATCCTATGGATGCGCCATTTCTGGGGCGGCTGACGGCTGGTTTTTCTAGCCTGGGAGGGGGCCAATATTCATGGCTCCCTTCCTGGGCTATTAATATCAGCCCCCAGCTGTCTGCCTAGCCTTTGCTAGCTATTAAATTAGGGGGGACCCCACGTCATTTTTTTGGGGGGGGTCCTCCATTTTAATAGCTAGTAAAGGCTAGGTATTCAGCTGGGGGCTGATATTAGTAGCCTGGGAAGCTCCGTGGGTATTACCCCCTTCCCAGGCTTCAAACATCTGCCCCAGCTGTCTGCTTAACCTCCGCTAGAGACTAAAATTACGGGGAACCCCACGCCAATTTTTTTTAATAATAAATCCTTTATTTTAATACTAAATGACAAGTACAGTAACCAACACTGTCACTGTACTTATTATATATGTGACTGACATGTTTCTATCTATCTAATCTATGTGTGAAGCTCTATTCTGTCTGTTATAAATTGTCGGGTACAGATGCTGAATTGCCGGCCGGCTTTTTTAAAGAGACGGTGCATGAAAACACTATTATTTTTTTTAATAAATCCTTTGCAGTAAATGACAAGTACAGTAAGCAACACTGTCACAGTACTTCATATATATGTGACTGACATGTTTCTATCTATCTAATCTATGTGTGAAGCTCTATTCTGTCTGTTATAAATTGTCGGGTACCGCTGCTGAATTGCCGGCCGGCTTTTTTAAAGAGACGGTGCACGAAAACACTATTATATTTTTTAATAAATCCTTTACACTAAATGACAAGTACAGTAAGCAACACTGTCACTGTACTTCATATATTTGTGACTGACATGTTTCTATCTATCTAATCTATGTGTGATGCTCTATTCCTTCATGTCTAAATTATCGGGTACCGGTGTATGCCGCTGCTGAATTGCCCGCCGACTTTTTTAAAGAAAGCGTCTTCTGAGCAGTTTGTCAGCTTTTGGACACCTTTGAAGGTGTTTTCTATGTGTTCCTATGTGTTTTTGTTTGCCTGCCATTGGTTTTAACGGTGTTCGACGGTGTTCTAAGGTGTTCGACGAACAGTTCGACGAACAGTTCCTCGAACATCCCTTTGTTCGACGAACCGAACCGAACCCGAACACTACGGGGGTGGCTCAACACTAGTTAAGATTCTCAATTCTGAGGTAAAATGTGTATTCAGTAGGGTTGAGCGAGTATGTTCTGTCCGAGTATGCTCGGGCCGAGTTCCGAGTAGTTACAGCTGCTCGGTGATGAGGTTAAATGGCACCTGTGTGTATGATTTGCAACTGTTTGGCAGCTTTATAACATGTGAGGAATGTGTAAGAAATAGACATTCCTCCCATGTAATAAAGTTGTCAAACAGTAGCAAATCATGCACACGGGAGCGATTTAACCTTATCACCGAGCAACTGTAAATACTCGGAACTCGGCCCGAGCATACTCGGCGAAAGGGTTAATAGAACATACTCGCTCAACACTAGTATTCAGTGAAGACAGACTTTCCCATTACTGAGATAGGCGATAGCAGTTACTATAGATACAATTCTATGTAGACATGAGGAAGGAGGAGCTAGAGACAGAGCTCCACCCACTCATCTACAGAGCACCACGCTCAAGCTTGTTTGCGCCAGAACTCCCAACCCAGAATAAAGAAGATGTGCGTGACCTTGGAAGATGAAATGAAGAGGCTTGGAGGAACTGATGATGGGCTGCGGTGCCATCGGGACAGGTAATCAATGAGTGGAGTATTTTAGTTATTTTTTTTACCTTCTACGATTTAGCAAAAAGGTGCCCAAGCTGGCCCCACACCTTATTGCAGAATTCAAGCAAAGCAAATTTAAAAAAAATCCATATTTTAATGAATATGAATTTTTGTGAGATTCAAGGTAAATTCAGTTCCACTAAAATATATTCACTTATCTTTCACACTTTTTATGATAATCAGATTTCTCTTTCCCCATGACGGCACCACGGAGAGAGGGGATCCGCCCTTCAAGGACAGGAAACCTACAGATAAAAAGGGCGGCACCTCTCTCCCGCATCAGTTGGTTTCCTGTCCTTGACGGGGACCTACAGATGAGAAGAAAGAAGAAAGAAAGAAAGTGAAAGAAACGAAGATAAAAGAAAAGATGGACTTACCAGGCCCGGCCAGACCGGTTCAGGCAGCGGGGGTTCCCTGCCTCGGCTGGTGCGGTAGCCTGTAGCACCACTGCTGGGGTCAGTGGGCCTCTAGGGTGGCAGGGAGACGCGACGCAGGGATTTGACCGCCGCGGTCTCCAGTGGCGTCGGGGCCCAGGTTGGTAAGTATGGCGGGGCTTCTGGGGCTCAGGTTGGTGAGTAGGCCTGAGCTCTGGGGCCAAGGTCGGATGCTTGCCGGACGCCTTCCTGGAACGAAGATTCGGCGTGTCTGGGGGCGCACGCGCGGCGCAGGGGGCGCTCCCTTCTGACGCGGCTGGGGCACGCTCCGGAAGTGCCGCGTGCCGCGGGTCCCTCTGGGAGCGGCGTTTGAACGCGCACACGGGCAAGGGGGAAGAAGCCCTTCACACCTTAGATGTCAGGAGGTGCATCATCCAGTACTTAGAGGCCACACGGGAGTGTAGGAAGGATAGGGCTCTTTTTGTCTGCTTCCAGGGATCTCGGAAGGGACGGAAGGCCTCCAAGAGCACCCTGGCAAGGTGGATAAGGGACGCCATCTCCCTGGCTTACTCCTCAAGCGGGGAGTCCGCGCCAGTAGATTTAAGGGCTCACTCGACTAGGGCAGTAGCAGCCTCCTGGGCGGAGAAAGCTGGGGCTTCAATCGAGCAGATATGTAGAGCTGCAACCTGGTCTTCCCCTTCTACTTTCTTTAAGCACTATCGGCTGGATCTAACTTCTTCCTCGGACCTTACCTTTGGCAGAATGGTTCTGGAAGCGGTGGTCCCTCCCTAATCAGCACTTCTCTGCAAATCTCTCCATGGTGCCATCATGGGGAAAGAGAAAGATGTAGTTACTTACCGGTAACGGGATTTCTCGGAACCCATGACGGCACCCGTACATTCCCTCCCTTCACACATGGGTGTGCACATTTATTTATTACCTATGCTTAGTCACAGGGTGTGTCTGGCAAGCTCCTTTTAAAATGTTAAAATTTGTGTTACTAACCTGGCGGTCCTCTCTGTGCTCTGTAAACAACTGATGCGGGAGAGAGGTGCCGCACTTTTTATCTGTAGGTTTCCTGTCCTTGAAGGGCGGATCCCCTCTCTCCGTGGTGCCGTCATGGGTTCCGAGAAATCCTGTTACAGGTAAGTAACTACGTCTTTTTGTTATATAACCACATTTTTTATGTAAAAAGTGGCATACTACTTATGTAGATAGTTAAATAAGAATTAATCTACATAAAGATCACTAGGCTGACTGGGTTAAACCTCCGCCACGTCTGCTCAGGCCTCTCCATCAGGACAGAAAGTGACGATGTTCTATTATTGATGATGTTCTATTATTCAGTCACCTGAACACTATGATTGGCTGAAACGGTGACTGGAATAGAGCGTCATCGGTTGATAACTGATGACCTCTTGTTCCCGTCATCTGACCTCGGAGAACAACTCGTGATAACTTTCTGCCCTGACAGAGATCTGTAGCAGCCTGTGCTGTAGCGATAGGGATTCAACCTGGCGAGCATAGTGTCATTTATTATTTTTTACTATTAACTGCCTTTCATTTACTTAACTTGGACAACCCATGTAATAAAACAGAACTGTTTAAAGCATTTCATCTTTGGAAATTGCACAATAGAAAATAAATACAAAATATATTCGATTACGCCATGAACTGTCTAGTGATTTATAACATATTTTAAGACCGTTTGATATTGGTCACTGTATAAGTCATGGAAAAATACTTGGTGACTGAGTCAGTACTAATTTATAAAGTGCTGCTGAATAAATTGAATTCTTAGAAAAACATTTGAAAACAGAACTAGATCAATAAACATAGACAAAATAATTAAGTGAATGAATTACATTGAATTGCAACATTGTGTTTAAAGAGAACCTTAGTACAAGTTAAATATATGAGCATTAAAGTTAATATATAGCGTTCAGACAGATCAATTGTGGTTAGTAAAAGGGCCTAGATCTTGTCTGGCAAAACTATTGATTTAGGCAGGTCATTTCTAATGTTATAACAAGGTTTTGTTGTTGTGCAAAAATATTAATTTTGGCAATTTATTTTCAATTTACTATTGAGATTTAAATGCCACATAATAAATAAAAGTATTGTATTATGAGGACTGCGGCTTATCCTCTTTAATTAAGATCTAAACATTAAAATGTGAGCATTATAAAATATCTTTATTTATTGTATTTCCTAAGACCATGAAATGGTACAGTTAAACTTAAAGTTTGTTTTTATTGGTTGCATTCCATAGGCAAACTGCACTGTGCCTGCATTCATATCAGACCAATAGCACCATATAGGTTTAAGTTGATTTGCCAGGGTAAAAGAGAAGGTAGCCTACAAAATAACGTAACAAGTCCTGACTAGTGATGTGCACAAGTGCTCGTTACTCGAGTTTGCCTAGTGTGCTCGGGTATGTACAGAGTGACATGCTCGAGTCCCTGCAGCCGCATATTTTGCGTCTGTTAAACAGTCACAAAACATGCGGGGATTCCCTGACAAACACGGGAAATCTCTGCATGTTTTGTGGCTGTCTAAAGCATGCGGCTGCGAAGACTCGAACATGTCACTCGAGCAGCCGCGATACCCGATGCATACCCAAGCACCCTAGGAAAACTAGAGTAATGAGAACTTGCCCTCATCACTAGTCCTGACCTGTCCAGCACTACCTACCCATCAGATGTCCATGTCTGACAGCTAGAAAGCTTTGTTTTTCACAGATTTATCCATTGTGCCCTTATAGAGATTGCCTCCTTGTGTTACCAACCAGAGAGCTCCTTCTCACTGCTCCACAGCTTTCTTTAAGGGATTGCAAACCTGGAGGTTGATTTTACATGATTAAAAAATGAGAAAACCATACTGTACTGGTGGTGTTGGGCACAACTTTCTCTCATCACTTAATCAACCAGAACCATGTTCCGTGTCCTCAAGAAGGCCAATATGCAAATTTCATCTTCAGAAAGGACAAGGTCTTGAACTTTAGTGCCACCTATTGGGGTAGCAATCCTTTTAAAGTCAGTATTAACTGTTTAATGAGCATTGCCACATGACATAGTATAAAAAGCCAAACTACACACTAAATGTGAAGACACATTTTCAGGGTGTTTGCCCCTCCTCAGTGCAAAACAGAATATTTTATTTGACTAAGAAAGAGGCCTCTGACAAAGTGTTTAAGGGGGAACATTTCTCCTTGTGGAGATTGGCAAGCCAGCGTAATGAGACTGATAGGCCATGCAATGCTTCTCTGTGAAATTAAATATGCAAGTACGCTCTGCCGAGAGGAAGAGGACTAGAACTTTACTAGGCCTAGCAATATTAAAAGTCAATATTGAGCTAAGATCTAGGACATCACTGGGTGCAACAGTCTGCTCCATGTGAAAAGAGGAACATTACATTTTATCATTTATCCAGTAATACCCATGTAAGAAATAAATAAAATGTAAAAATATTATATTAAACAAGCAGTGTTAGAGCAGCTGCATGTATATTACACATATAGTTGTGCTCAAAAGTTTACATACCCCTGCAGAATTTTTCCTTTTTTGGCTTTGTTTCAGAGAATATGAATGATAGCAAAAAAAAATTTCTCCACTCATGGTTATTGGTTGGGTGAAGCCAATTATTGTCAAACTACTGTGTTTTCTCTTTTTAAATTTTAATGACATCCAAATGACCCTGATCAAAAGTTCACATACCCCATTTCTTAATACCGTGTATTGCCCCCTCTAACATCAATGACAGCTTGAAGTCTTTTGTGGTAGTTGCAGATGAGGTTTTTTAATTTCTCAGATGGTAAAGCTGCCCATTCTTCTTGGCAAAAAGCCTCCAGTTCCTGTAAATTCCTGGGCTGTCTAGCATGAACTGCGCGCTTGAGATCTCCCCAGAGTGGCTCAATGATATTGGTCAGGAGACTGAGATGGCCACTCCAGAACCTTCACTTTGTTCTGCTGTAGCCAATGACAGGTCGACTTGGCCTTGTGTTTTGGATTGTTGCCATGTTGGAACGTTCAAGTACGTCCCATGCACAGCTTCTGGGCTGCTGATGAGTGCAAATTTGCCTCCAGTATTTGCTGATAACGTGCTGCATTCATCTTTCCTTTAACTTTTACCAAGTTTGCTGTGCCTTTCTAGCTCACACATCCCCCAAACATCAGCGATCCACCTCCGTGCTTTACTGTAGAAATGGTGTTCCTTTCTTGGTGTTCTCTTGGAGAGAGGCTTTGTTGACCTCTCTCCAAATGTAACATTTATGGTTGTAGCCAAAAAGTTAAATTTTGGTCTCATCACTCCAAATTACCTTGTTCTAGAAGTTTTGAGGCTTGTCTCTGTCCCGTTTGGCATATTGTAGGCGAGATACTTTGTGGCATTTGTGCAGTAATGGCTTTCTTCTGGCGATTCGACCATGCAGCCCATTTTTCTTCAAGTGCCTCCTTATTGTGCATCTTGAAACTGCCACACCGCTAGTTTTCAGAGAATCCTGAATTTAAGCTGATGTTATTTGTGGGTTTTTCTTTGCATCCCAAACAATTTTCCTGGCAGTTGTGGCCGAAATTTTTGTTGGTCTACCTGACCGTGGTTTGGTTTTTATAGAGCCCCTCATTTTCCATTTGTTAATCACAGTTTTAACTCTGCTGACTGGCATTATCCATTCCTTGGATATTTTTTTGTATCCCTTTCCTCTGTTATACAGTTCTACTACCTTTTCCCGTAGATCCGTTGACAATTCTTTTGCTGTCCCCATGACTCACAATACAGAAACATCAGTGGCTGGATGAAAGATGCAAGAGTCTGTCTGGATCCCAGAAACTCACTCAGCTTTTATGCACACAGACTGATTACAAGCAAACAGGTCACAGGTGAGAATGTTACCTTTAGTAGCCATTCACACCCGTTTGTGTCAAATTCTGTGCATGTTATCAGGCCAAAATCACCAGGGTATGTGAACTTTTGATCAGGGTCATTTGGATGTTTTTGGTTGTCATTAAGATTTAAAAAGAGAAAACACAGAAGTTTGACAATAAATGGCTTCACCCAACCAATAACCATGAGTGGAGAAAAATTTTTTTTGTTATCATTCATATTCACTGAAACAAGGCCAAGAAAGGAAAAATTCTGCTGGGGTATGCAAACTTTTGAGCCCAACTGTATATCTTTAATATATAGTGAATAAAATACCTTGTTAGTACGTTCTGGATCTCATCCTTTTGGTGAGTTCAGCCTGCACATTGTGATAATCTCCGTTTTGCCAACCTGTTATTTGGATGATACCCTCCTTCATCCATTGGGCTTCAGCTATGGCACATATGGCTTCTAAAGGTGCTGTGATATTACACAACCTTTACAGGAAAGCGCTACTATCACCCTCACCCCCATCTTGCACCTCATGGTATTGCCCTATCTGGACCCTTTTATCCCATCCAGATCTTCCCAACATAAATGAACCCAGCATACTTATTTATGTGTTCCAGTACACAGGTCAGAAAAATCTATGTGTTTTAAAGGTTCTCCTTCTCAATATTGTTGCAAGTAATTTTACATATAGTATAGCTTGTCTTGCATCCAGCAGTCTTGCACATATTTTAACCCTATCCCTTCCAAGGATGTATCTCATACAGTACAGACCAAAAGTTTGGATACACCTTCTCATTTAAAGATTTTTCTGTATTTTCATGACTATGAAAATTGCACATTCACACTGAAGGCATCAAAACTATGAATTAACACATGTGGAATTATATACTTAACAAAAAAGTGTGAAACAACTGAAAATATGTCTTATATTCTAGATTCTTCAAAGTAGCCACCTTTTGCTTTGATGACTGCTTTGCACACTCTTGGCATTCTCTTGATGAGCTTCAAGAGGTAGTCACCAGAAATGGTTTTCACATCATAGTTGTGCCCTGTCAGGTTTAATAAGTGGGATTTCTTGCCTTATAAATGGGGTTGGAACCATCAGTTGTGTTGTGAAGAAGTCTGGTGGATACACAGCTGATAGTCCTACTGAATAGACAGTTAGAATTTGTATTATGGCAAGAAAAAAGCAGCTATGTAAAGAAAAACGAGTGGCCATCATTACTTTAAGAAATGAAGGTCAGTCAGTGTGAAAAAATGGGCAAACTTTGAAAGTGTCCCCAAGTGCAGTTGCAAAAACCATCAAGCGCTACAAAGAAACTGTCTCACATGAGGACCACCCCAGGAAAGGAAGACCAAGAGTCACCTCTGCTTCTGAGGATAAGTTTATCCGAGTCACCAGCCTCAGAAATCGCAGGTTAACAGCAGCTCAGATTAGAGACCAGGTCAATGCCACACAGAGTTCTAGCAGCAGACACATCTCTACAACAACTGTTAAGAGGAGACTTTGTGCAGCAGGCCTTCATGGTAAAATAGCTGCTAGGAAACCACTGCTAAGGACAGGCAACTAGCAGAAGAGACTTGTTTGGGCTAAAGAACACAAGGAATGGAGATTAGATCAGTGGAAATCTGTGCTTTGGTCTGACTAGTCCAAATTTGAGATCTTTGGTTCCAACCACCGTGTCTTTGTGCGACGCAGAAAAGGTGAACGGATGGACTCTACATGCCTGGTTCCCACCGTGAAGCATGGAGGAGGAGGTGTGATGGTGTGGGGGTGCTTTGATGGTGACACTGTTGGGGATTTATTCAAAATTGAAGGCATACTGAACCAGCATGGCTACCACAGCATCTTGCAGTAGCATGCTATTCCATCCGGTTTGCATTTAGCTGGACCATCATTTATTTTTCAACAGGACAATGACCCCAAACACACCTCCAGGCTGTGTAAGGGCTATTTGACCAAGAAGGAGAGTGATGGGGTGCTACGCCAGATGACCTGGCCTCCACAGTCACCAGACCTGAACCCAATAGAGATGGTTTGGGGTGAGCTGGAGAGCAGAGTGAAGGCAAAAGGGCCAACAAGTGCTAAGCATCTCTGGGAACTCCTTCAAGATTGTTGGAAGACCATTTCTTGTGACTACCTCTTGAAGCTCATCAAGAGTGTGCAAAGCAGTCATCAAAGCAAAAGGTGGCTACTTTGAAGAACCTAGAATATAAGACATATTTTTAGTTGTTTCACACTTTTTTGTTAAGTATATAATTCCTCATGTGTTAATTCATAGTTTTGATGCCTTCAGTGTGAATGTACAATTTTCATAGTCATGAAAATACGGAAAAATCTTTAAATGAGAAGTTGTGTCCAAACTTTTGGTCTGTACTGTATGCTCTTGCTGGGTTTTAAAGACATGTAAGATACATCCTGGTTATGAATGACCATATCTTAGCCAGTAGGCAGCAGCTACAGCAAAGGTCCTCTGCTTTAAAATTAGACTAGAATCGCCATTGTAGTCGTGATGCAGTCTGAGCTACCAGGGCTTAAAGAGGTTTTCTGGTGTCAGAAAACCCCAGTTCCCCAGCAGCACAAGCTGTCCTTTACTCACATGGCTCCAGTGATGAGTCTCCGTTGCTGCTCCCTCTGTCTGATATTGTCTGCAGCATTGGTATTACGTTGACAGCGCTGCAGCGAATCATTGAGATTAGTGGCTCTGCCTGAGTTAACAGCATAAGTCCGTCAGAGCCACTGAACTCACTGATTGGCTACAGCACTGTCTAAATGACATTAACGCTGCAGACAGTAGTAGACATCAGGAGCAGCAGCAGTGACTTAGCGCTGGATCCAGGGAGGACGAGTAACAGACAATTTTTTTATATAAACTGCAGCCGGAGAACAAGGATTTTCTGAAACTGGAAAACCCCTTTAAAGTAAGAACTGCAGGAACGTGGCAGCTTGCACACCTGAGTGAGTGCACTTTAACCCATGATATCACAGGCTGGGTCATGACTACAGCGAATTTCATCTTTACAATGAATCATGAATAGCTAGTGTAGCTGCGATCCAGACTGAGATACAGCCTGTAAAATGCCCACCCCCAACCAGACCTCTGCCAGTGTGAAGGAGGACAGTGGACAGTGACATAGGCCAAATCGCAATGTGTACATAGCCATAGTATCGCAATTGATACACTTTAAAAATTAAACTGAATTATCAGATGTTCCCAAGTGTCTGTAATTTATTGATACCACTTTAAAGGAAATCTGTCATCAGGATTTGCTAAGTAAACTTGAGGAATTGTCAGGTTGGCGCTGTTACACTGATTAAAATGATACCTGGGTTGGAGAAATCCATCTTGTGGTTGTTGTTTAATCAGTGTTTGCAGTTTGGAGTTATTGAGATGCTCGTGCTCCAGGTTGGGCCTGTGGGTGGGTCTTTATTCGGTGCTTTGGCCTTATTGTTATCATTCTGGCTTAAATGACAGGTCACTGAACATTCAGTGACCTGCCTCCTATTTTATGTACTGCTTTTGCTGTTAATATTGTTGTCTTTAAAAAAAAAAAAAAAGAACTCCAGCAAAATGGCGGCAGCGCATGCGCAGTAGCATTTATCGGCAAGCAATGTTCTCAATCTATGCAAGCCACACCCACTGGTGGGCGGCTCTTGCACAGATTGAGAGCATCGCTTGCCGATAGATGGCACTGCGCATGCGCCGCCACCATTTTGCTGGAGTCAAATTTTTTTTTTTTGCTCCAACAAAAAGCCGACTGCTCCATTTTGCTGGAGTTATTATTTAAAAAAAAACAAAGAAAAAACACAATATTAACTGCGCAAGCACAGTATTTAAAATAGGAGGCGGGACACTGAATGTTCAGTGACCTGTCATTTTAAGCCAGAATTATGACCATGAGGCCAGAGCACCAAAAAAAAGACCTGCCCCGGAGCACAAGTATCTCATTAACTCCAAGCTGCAAACATAGATTAAACAACAACCACAAGATGGATTTCTTTCCAGGTATCATTTTAAAGGGAACCTGTCATGTTTTATCTACTATGTAAACTGCCCCCATTGCGTTGATAGTAATTCAATGTGCATCACTAACACGCTTTTTTCATTAAAATTGGCACAAATATAATGAGTATATAACATTTTATATACTTATATCATACCTGCTCGTTCAGTCCTAGGGGTGTGATCCTCGCATTGAGGCAGGGCTGGCGCCGCCCATGTATTTGAATTTTGCTCCCTGCGACCGCTGAAGTATTGGGCACCTGTGCATTATGACATGGCCAGCCAGCAAAGCTTGCAGCGCGGGGAGCTGCGCGTGTGCAGTGAGGCTGTGTAGTTCCCAGCCGCTCATCACAGCACATGCGCAGAGAAGCTGGAAATTACATAGCCTCACTGCGCACGCACAGGGAGCCGCTCGTCACAGCGCACGTGCGGCTCCCAGTGCTGAAACCTTTACTGCCTGGCCATGTCATACTGCGCAAGCACCCCATACTTCCTCGCTCACTAGGAGAAAAATTCAAATACATGAGCGGCGCCAGCACTGACTGCATGCGTGGATCACACCGCTATGACTGAACGAGTAGGTATGATATAAGAATATGAAATGTTATATACTCATTATATTTGTGCCAATTTTAATGAATAAAGCATGTTAGTGATGCACATTGCATTACTAACAATGCAATGGGGGCAGTGTACATAGTAGATAAGACATGATAGGTTCCCTTTAATCAGTGTAACAGCGCCAACTTGACAATGCTTATAGTTTACTTAGCAAAATCCTGTTGACAGGTTTCATTTAAATGGAATCTGTCACCACATCTGACCTATCTAAACTATTAATATGGGCATACAGGTTATAGACTGCTGAGGAGAGGGATACCTGTATGTCTCATATCAGATGCTTGTTGCTGATGAATTACTTTTTATCAGTTTATGTAAATGACCTCTTCCAGGCTATGGGCAGTACATTACGCTGTCTCTGCACCTCATCTTCATATATCTCGTCTCCCATCAGCCTTACTCTGTCCCTGTGACTTCGGCCACTTGTCAAGAAATCTTGAAGCTGCTCATTACTGATCTCTTCTTTACTTCGCAGTCTTCCGCCCTTCTGGGCATAGGCATCGAGGGCCTTCTGTGCAGATGCTGTGCCAGTGTTCCCTGTGTGATTAGACGTGTTCGCCAGAGAATACTAGGAATGGCACCTGCACAGAAGGCATTTGATATGCTGTACTTTAACCCAAAATGTGCTAATAAACTATCAAAATAAATTTATCTGTGCAGGTCTGTTTTGCTACACGTTTAAATTATTAAATTTGAGACACAACACGCAACACTCGTATTACGAGCAGGGTGTTGTTGCATTACCCTTTTTGTCTGTCACGTGAACCATGCCAGTGCTTAGAATTTTTTGTTGATCTCATAGTTTTCCTGGGTTGTCTAAGTGTGGTAACAAATTTTTATAAATGAATTAATCGGTATTAGGGTTGAGCGAGTATGTTCTATCCGAGTATGCTCGGGCCGAGCTCTGAGTATTTACAGCTGCTCGGTGATATGGTTGAATCGCTCCCGTGTGCATGATTTGCAACTGTTTGACAGCTTTATTACATGTGAGGAATGTGTAAGAAATAGACATTCCTCACATGTAATAAAGCTGTCAAACAGTTGCAAATCATGCACACGGGAGCGATTCAACCATATCACCGAGCAGCTGTAAATACTCAGAGCTCGGCCCGCGCATACTCGGCGAAAGGGTTAATAGAACATACTCGCTCAACACTAATCGGTATCCTTGTGGCCAAACGGGCAACAGATATGGTAGCACGATAGTAAAAAAAATCTCTTATGAAAAGGGGTATCAATGGAAAGGAACTGTAGAGTGTAATGGAATATCTTCCACGCCACACATCCCACAACTGGATGATAGTGACACCATCATCTGAATTTGGTGTGCTGCTCAGTCCACTTCTTGCCACCGTAACATTTACTGTTGTATATAACAGAATTTCATCAATGACATCTGTTTCTATTCTGCTCCATAGTTACCCAACCTACAGCACCCTCAGCACTAAGGAATATAAAACACCAGAAATACTTCTTAAAGTTGATTTTTGGAAGACATTAACAGTCAGTCTTTGTTCTTGGAAGACCTGGGGAGATGGAGAACATTAGTCTAACACCAATCTGTGTTGCTGTCTTTGTGAGCTGTGATGGTAGGAACACTGGCAATGGTACTACCACTTTAAGCCAAATCTTGAAATGGGAATCAGATGGGAAGGGGCAAGGAGGTTGACTACTTTCCACACAGAGGCAACTGTCAGCCGAATCAGTGATGATGAAGAAGGTGATGATGATAATAATTTTGTTGTGGGCAAAATTTAAGAACCAGACATAGTTGGTGAAGAGGTGAGGTCGTCAGTGAAAGAGGTATTTGGTACAGTTCAGATAACGTGTCAAAAACATCCTCTTGGGCAATTTCAGCTTTTTCTGTGATCAACTTTAAAGCACCACTCCAGTGTTTTTTTTATTTTACCACTGTAGTCGTGTAGTGACACAACTGCCCCTAGTACAATCACCAGTCGCCATCTTCATATGTTATCGGTGCCGCTCTGGTCAGTCTGCCACTGGTTCTGACCTGCCAAATCGCTCGAGTATTTGCTTGGCGATTCTGAAGTCACTACTCAATGTAAGTCTATGACAGCCAAAACGAGGCTTTCAAAGAATTACATTGAGAGCTTGTGACCTTTACCTCTGAGATCCGGTCAGTCAGAAGTTGTGGTCACAAGATAGTGCCGTCGAACCGTAGCAGCACCTGGAACAGCTGAAGACTAGAGTGGTGCTTTAAACCAGTTAACTGCGCACATGCTGTTGATAGACGGTCTGGTTGCAGTGGTAGCGAGTCATGTGTGGGTTTCTTGTTTATAGGAGTTCTTCTGCACATTGCTGCTACACAATTCTTTGGCTATCTGCAGACTCTGCAAGAACAAAATAAGACATGAACATCCCTGCTCATATATACTAAAAAATATGGCTCTTCACCAGCACATGAAGTAAGATCACCTGCTCATTGGCAAAACCAAGTATGCCAGCAATCAGAGAAATCATTTAGTTGTCCTCTGCCCCATACTTTGACATACCCTTCTTTCTGTCAGCCAAGCTGCACTTTCAAGTAGTACAAGGTTGGTGTCATCATCAGCATAATCATTGCTGTTTAACACTACTGATTGAAATGGCCCTAAACTGACACACATTTACTTGCCTGCCCCATCCTAAGTCTCTCCTGTGCTGCTCCTGCCGTTGTAACTGCCGAACCGCTCTGGTAACACATCTGGCTGCTTCTTGTGCTTTATAGTGCTAGACTGTATTGCTGCTGCTGGACTGCCATTGCCAGCCCTAAAGTGACACACATCTCCCTGCCTGCCCCATCCTAATTCTCTACTGAGTGGCTCCTGCCCAGTGTCAGACTGGAGCAGATGGGGCCCATTCTGAGGGCCCACCTTCCATCTACCACTATCACTATCATACAGAGATTGACAGTGATATGTAAAGGGAACCTGTCATGTCAGATAACACTATTAACCAGTTCACGTTATGCGTTGTACATATGTTGCAAATTCTGGTCACCGCGTTGAATCCGCAGCATGTCCATTAATTTTGCGGACACGCCGCGTAATCGCCGCCATTGACTTGCATTGGACCACGTGACATCCCCATCATTACATGTGGATAAGCGGATATCACACGGTTCAAGTGCGGATGGTACCCAGGCCTGGAGGAGAGGAGACTCTCATCCAGACCTGGGTACCATAGAACCTGTAAAAAAAAGAATTTAAAATAAAAAATAAAGATTATACTTACCTTCCGGTGTCCTCCCCGTGTTTTGTCTGCTCCGTCCGGTTTCTTGCATTGCTCGCGCTGTTGTGAAGGACCTGCCATGACGTCATTGAGTCATGTGACCTGATACATGACTGAATGACGTCACCGCAGGTCCTTCACACCACTGTGAGCAGTGCAAGACACCGGACGCAGCGGAGATAACACCGGGAGGACACCGGAAGGTAAGTATAATCTTTTTTTTTTTACCATTCTTCTTCTTTTTTTTAACTAGCTTGGTCACACTACTATAAATCCATGCCGGTTGCATGGATTTATATAGTGTGACCAAGTTGTCAAGCACTTTTCCAAGTGATGCTTGGAAAAGCGCTTGATAACTCGTATGCAGAAATGCTTGCAAAAACGCTTGACAAACGCTTCTACCTGGTGGGAAAAATGCATGTAAAAACCGCATGCGTTTTTCCTGCCAGGGAGAAGCGTAAAAATTATGCAGCATTTGTGCATTGTGGGCACATAGCCTAAAAGGACAACAGAGATATCCTTATCTTGACCACAATACACAGTGACAACAGCTCTTCTGTCACTGACTGAGGTACCACAACAGAAGTCCCAAAGCCAGATTGTATCTTGGATTATAATAAGTTAATGGGGTTTGTAGATCTCTGTGTATCGGTGTACTCAGGAGAAATTGCACAACAAATTTTGAGGTCCATTTTCTCCTGCTACCCTTGTGAAAATGAAAAATGTGGGGCTAAAGCAACATTTTTTGTGGGAAAAATCTATTTTTTTCATTTTTACGGTTCATTGTTGTAACATTGTGTGAAGCAGCTATAGGTTCAAGGTGCTCCCCAAATGTCTAGATAAATTACTTGGGAGGTGTAGTTTCCAAAATTGGATCACTTGTGGGGGTTTTCCACTGTTTAGGCACATTAGGGGCTCTTCAAACCCAACAATGACACCCACAGACTATTCTGTCGAAGTATGTGATAGTGTGTGAATAGGTTCAACAACACGCAGCTGGCTGACTTTAAACTGAGTATATTTGGCACACTCCACAAAATGTCTGTATTATAAAACAACATTTTTGTGAGAAAAATCTTACTCTTCATTTTCACGATTCAACATTATTAAATTCTGTGAAGTATCTGTGGGTTCAAGGTGCTTACCACATCTTTAGATAAATTCTTTTAGAGGCTTAGTTTCCAAAATGCTGTCACTTGTGGGGGGATTCTATCACATCAAGGGCTCTGTAAACGTGACATGGCATCCGCTTATCTATTCCAGCCAATTTTACGCTCCAAAAGTCAAATCGTGCTCCTTCCCTTCTGAATCCTGCCATGTGCCCAAATAGTAGTTTTTCACCATATATGGAGTATTGATGTACTCAGGAGAAATTGCACAATACATTTTGTGTCCATTTTCTCCTGCTACCCTTGAGAAAATGAAAAATTTGGGCTAAAGCAACATTTTTATGGAAAAAATGCATTTTTTAATTTTCACGGCTCAGCATTATAAAATTCTGTGAAGCACCTGTGGGTTCAAGTTGCTCTTCACACATCTAGATAAATTCCTTGAAGGGTGTTGTTTCCAACATGGGGTTGGTTACTTGTGAGGGCTTTCCACTGTTTAGGCACATCAGCAGCCCTGAAAACACGACATGGCGTCCATTATCTACAACCCCTGGCAAAAATTATGGAATCACTGGGCTCGGAAGATGTTCATTCAGTTGTTTAATGTTGTTGAAAAAAAGCAGATCACAGACATGGCACAAAACTAAAGTCATTTCAAATGGCAACTTTAGGGCTTTAAGAAACACTAAAAGAAATCAAGATAAAAAATATGGTACTCAGTAAGGGTAATTTTTTTTCAGACCAAGCAGAGGGAATCACTCAATTCTGAGGAAAAAATTATGGAATCATGAAAAGCAAACACACAAAAGAACACTCCAATATATCACTAGTATTTTGTTGCACCATCTCTGGCTTTAATAACAGCTTGCAGTCTCTGAGGCATGGACTTAATGAGTGACAAACAGTACTCTTGATCAATATAGCTCCAACTTTCTCTGATTGCTGTTGCCAGTTCAGCTTTGCAGGTTGGAGCCTTGTCATGGACCATTTTCTTCAACTTCCACCAAAGATTTTCAATTGGATTGAGATTCAGACTATTTGCAGGCCATGACTGACCTTATGTGTCTTCTTTCAAGGAATGTTTTCACAGTTTTTGCTCTATGGCAGGATGCATTATCATCTTGAAAAATGTTGTCATCATCCCCAGACATCCTTTCAATTGATGGGATAAGAAAACTGTCCAAAATATCAATGTAAACTTGGGCATTTATTTAAGATGTAATGACAGCCATCTCCCCAGTGCCTTTATCTGACATGCAGCCCCATATCATCAGTGACTGTGAAAATGTGCATGTTCTCTTCATGCAGTCATCTTTATAAATCTCATTGGAACACCAACAAACAAAAGTTCCAGCATCATCACCTCGCCCAATGCAGATTCGCGATTCATCACTGAATATGACTTTCATCCAGTCATCCACAGTCAACGATTGCTTTTCCTTAGCCCATTGTAACCTTGTTTTTTCTGTTTAGGAGTTAATGATGGCTTTTTTTTAGCTTTTCTGTATGTAAATCCCATTTCCTTTAGGCGGTTTCTTATTTGTTTTGTTGTGCATTTTCTGTTTTGGAGACATTTTGCTTTAAGTTTCCGGTCTTGACGCTTTGATGTCTTCTTTGGTCTACCAGTATGTTTGCCTTTAACCCATGTTGTTTGTATTTGGTCTAGATTTTAGGCTCAGCTGACTGTGAAAAACCAACATCTTTTGCAATATTGCGTGATGATTTACCTTCTTTTAAGAGTTTGATAATCCTCTCCTTTGTTTCAATTGACATCTCTCGTGTTGGAGCCATGATTCATGTCAGTCCACTTGGTGCAACAGCTCTCCAAGGTGTGATCACTCCTTTTTAGATGCAGACTAACGAGCAGATCTAATTTGATGCAGTTGTTAGTTTTGGAAATGAAAATTTACAGGGTGATTCCACAATTTTTTCCTCAGAATTGAGTGATTCCATAATTTTTCCCTCTGCTTGGTCTGAAAAAAATTACCCTTACTGAGTACCACATTTTTTATTTTGATTTCTTTTAGTGTTTCTTAAAGTCATAAAGTTGCCATTTGAAATGACTTTAGTTTTGTGCCATGTTTGTGATCTGCTTTTTTTCAACAACATTAAACAACTGAATGAACATCCTCTGAGCCCGGTGATTCCATAATTTTTGCCAGAGGTTGTATTACAGACAGTTTTGTGCTCCCTTCCGAGCCCTGACGTATGCCCAAATGGTAGTTTTCCAACACAATTGGAGTATGGGTGTACTCATGAAAAATGGCACAACAAATTTTGGCGGTCCATTTTTTCCTGTTATTCTTGTGAAAATTAAAAATTTGGGACTAAAGCAACATTTTTTGTGAGAAAAAATCTTAATTTTCATTTTTTCCTTCCACGTTGCTTTAATTCCTGTGAAGCACCTAAAGGGTCAATAAACTTCTTGACTATGGTTTTGAGCACTTGGAGAGGTGCAGTGTTTAAAATGGTGTCACTTTTGAGTATTTTCTGTCTAATAGACACCTCAAAGTCACATTTGGTCAGCATTTTATATCAATATTTGTAAGCCAAAACCAGGAGTGGGTGAAAAATGCAGAAGTGGTGACGTGTTTCTATTATACTTTTCCTCTGATTGTTCCTCTCCTGATTTTGGCTTACAAATACTGATGTAAAATACTGACCAAATACTCAACGTGTGAACTTTGTAATAAAGAGACAGTGGTCAGAATTGAAAAATTTGACCTGGTCAGGAAGGTGAAAACAGGGTTCGGGGTGAAGGATTTAACCTGCAGATATGGGGTTAATCTGCATATTAATAGTGTTCTAAAGTCCTGTGGTTGCCGCACTGAAAGTCCATCTGCCAAGTAGAAAAGAACTTCATTCTTCCGGGCAACTTCTGTCCTTCAGTCATATCTGCAGGTTAATAGTTTTTTTTGGCACAACAGGTTCCATTTGGCCACATTCACACATTCAGTATTTGGTCAGTATTTTACATCAATATTTGTAAAACAATATCAGGAGTGGAACATGTGCATGTGCACATGAAAGACGTGTACCACTTCTGCATTTTTCACCTTCTCCAGATTTTGACTTACAAATAATAATGTAAAATACTGTCCAAATACTGAATGTGTGAATATGGTCTTTCAGTGATTAACAGCAGCGGGCGAAGATTAGCTCTTCGCAGCTGTTATTCAGTCAGTAGATGCTGGCTGAATAACATCGTCAGTGTCTACCAACAATAATAAGATCTCAGCTCCTGAGTCTGCATCAAAGAAGGGGAATCAAAATACTGTTACATTCTATGTCATATGTTTTAAAGAGAATCTTTCTACACATTTGACCCATATAAACTATTAATATGGGCATATATGTTATAGAATGCTGAAAAAAGTCATGTATGCCTCATATCTGATGCCTTGTTGTTGATAAATCTTCTTTTATCATTTTATGTAAATTACCTATTCCAAGCTATGGGGAGGACGTTGCCTGGAAGATAACGCTGCCTCCACAGCTTATTTTACATGAAGGGGGCATTACCAGTGTGATGTGTAACTAGCTCAGAACAAGAGAACTGAAATTGTCTTAGGCTGTGTGCCCACGATGCATTTTTTAAGCGTTTCCACAGCGGCAATTCTGCTGCAGAAACACTTAGAACACGCATGGTAGAAGGTCTGCCATGTTCCCCAATGATAATCCGCATCTGCTGTGCACATGCTACAGAAATTTCCGCTGCGGATTATCATTGCGGAAAAATCCGCAGCACTACCAATTATTTTGCGGAATCGTGGCCTTTTCGCCGCCATTGACTTGCATTGGAACGCATGGAATCCGCATCACTGGATCTGTTCATGCGGATACCATGCAGTTCAATGTGCGGATAGTACCGGGGTTTGGAGAAGAGGAGACTGTCCTCCGGACCCGGGTACCATAGTACCTGTAAAAAAAAGAATAAAATAAAAAATATACATTATGCTTACCTTCTGATGGCCCCGATGGCCCCCGGTCTCCATAGCGATTCGTCCTGGCTTGCCGGCAGCTCGCGATGGTCTAAAAAGGACCTGCCATGACGTCATTTAGTCCCCATGACAGCCCCCTCTGCTGGCACAGCCCCCGTCGCAGCCACAGCCCCTCCGCTGCCAGAGCCCCCTCCGCTGGCACTGCCTCCGCCGCAGCCACAGCCCCCTCCGCAGCCACAGCCTCCTCCGCAGCCTCCTCCACAGCTGCAGCCACCTTTGCTGGCACAGCCCCCTCCACAGCCCCAGCCGCCTTCGCTGCCGCAGTCCAAGTCGCCTCCGCTGCCGCAGCCCCCAGCAAGTGTGGCCCCTCATATGGCGCAGACGCGCCTCGTACATGCGCTGCTCGCGCCGTGTGGCGTCGCCGGCCGAACGGGTTGCCAGGGTGACGAGGGGGGTGACGTCTGTCCTCCTCCCCGTCATTCTCTGCGGACGCCGGCTGGCCGCGCCACGGGGCGGGGCAACATGACGAGCTGCGCGCCGATTCGCTAGCGATTTATCCTATCTCCTTATATAGCACCTGCTTTTAATTTCTAAACCATGCCTCCTGACGAAGCCGGAAGGTGAAACGCGCGTCGAGGCTAGCGCACGGACCTCTAGCATATTCTAATCTATCGTACATCATGACACAAGGTAATTCTTATACTATATACTGTCCCTAAGCCTATATTGGGACATTGAGAGATAGAATTAGGTTGCATATAATTTTTTGTGATGACCTATAAAACTAATCACCAACAACATGGTGAACATGGCTCTATATGATCATTAGGAAACCTTACCCATATGCATGGGATCTAGTGTGTCTCTGTAATTCTTTTACTGTGAGGGACATTTGAGGCTAGCGCACGGTTCCCTAACATTTTCTAATTTATTGCACATTATGACATAAGGTAATTCCTATACTATATATTGTCCTTAAGCCTATATTGGGATATAGAGAGATAGAATTGGGTTGCATATAATCCTTTGTGATGACTTATAAAATTAATTACTAAGCAACCATATGCATGGGATCCAGTGTGTCTCTGTAACTCTTTTACTGTGATGGACATTTCATTATTTTGTATATAATGCCGTTTCAGTCCTCTCCTTCTTTTCATCCCAAACCTTTTATATAATCTATTTCTATGCTGTATATTTATACTGTATTAAATATAATTTATCATCTTTTCATAAAACTGACCCCACAGTTTGTCTGAATTCCTGTCTGTTCTTAATGGAATATAACAACGATAGATCACCAGTTTGGTGATATAGATTTGGGAATTCACAGTTTTTTGGTTTATCACTATATAGGGCATTGATCTCACTTTTTTAGTGATATCTTTATAGGTTTATAAGTGTGGCCCCGCTCCCTGCCTATCCAGAATGAGAGGCAAGCATTATAAGGTAGAAGCAAAGTATAAAGTAAAGTGAAAAAGCACATGTCATTAAACACTGTACCACTCCTGTGGTGAACTATAACTCCTAGCATGACATAAGATCTGAGGGACGTGGTGGGAGTTATAGTTCTCAGAGCAACCACATGACAAATGTGTGGTGAACTATAACTCCCAGCATGGCATAAGAGCTGAAGGACATGCTGGGAGTTATACTTCTCAGGGCAAACACATGACATAAATGTGGGGAACTATAACTCCCAGCATGCCATAGGAGCTTTTTTTCCCCCTATTTTCCACCTCTAAAACCTGTGTGCGTCTTATAGTCCGGTGCGTCTTATAGTCCGAAAAATACGGTAAAGTGGAAAAACACACTACATGCTGATCCAACTTTGATGTAATGTCCTTAAAACAAGTTAAAATGAGGCTCAGTATTGTGTGTGGTCTCCACATGCCTGTATGACCTCCCTACAACGCCTGGGCATGCTCCTGATGAGGTTGCGGATGGTATCCTGTGGGATCTCCTCCCAGACCTGGACTAAAGCATCCGCCAACTCCTGGACAGTCTGTGGTGCAATGTGACGTTGGTGGATGGAGCGAGACATGATGTCCCAGATGTGCTCAATCGGATTCATGTCTGGGGAATGGATGGGCCAGTCCATAGCTTCAATGCCTTCATCTTGCAGGGACTGCTGACACACTCCAGCCACATGAGGTCTGGCATTGTCCTGCATTAGGAGGAAACCAGGGCCAACCGCACCAGCATATGGTCTCACAAGGGGTCTGAGGATCTCATCTCGGTACCTAATGGCAGTCATGCTACCTCTGGCAAGCACATGGAGGGCTGTGCGGCCCTCCAAAGAAATGCCACCCCACACCATTACTGACTCACTGCCAAACCGGTCATGCTGAAGGATGTTGCAGGCAGTAGATCGCTCTCCATTGCGTCTCCAGACTCTATCACGTCTGTCACATGTGCTCAGTGTGAACCTGCTTTCATCTGTGAAGAGCACAGGGCACCACTGGCGACTTTGCCAATCCTGGTGTTCGGTGGCAAATGCCAAGCGTCCTGCACGGTGTTGGGCTGTGAGCACAACCCCCATCTGTGGACGTCGGGCCCTCATACCACCCTCATGGAGTCGGTTTCTAACCTTTTGTGCAGACACATGCACATTTGTGGCCTGCTAGAGGTCATTTTGCAGGGCTCTGGCAGTGCTCCTCCTGTTCCTCCTTGTACAAAGGCGGAGGTAGCGGTCCTGCTGCTGGGTTGTTGCCCTCCTACGACCCCCTTCACGTCTCCTGGTATACTGGCCTGTCTCCTGGTAGCGCCTCCAGCCTCTGGACACTACGCTGAAAGACACAGCAAACCTTCTTGCCACAGCTCGCCTTGATGTGCCATCCTGGATGAGCTGCACTACCTGAGCAACTTCTGTGGGTTGTAGAGTCCGTCTCATGCTACCACAAGTGTGAAAGCACAACCAACATTCAAAAGTGACCAAAACATCAGCCAGAAAGCATTGGTACAGAGATGTGGTCTGTGGTCCCCACCTTTATTGAGTGTGTTTTGATAATTGCCAATTATTTCCATCTCTTGCCTATTCCATTTGCACAACAGCATGTGAAATTGATTGTTAATCAGTGTTGCTTCCTAGGTGGACAGTTTGATTTCACAGAAGTTTGATTTACTTGGAGTTATATTCTGCTGTTTAAGTGTTCCCTTTATTTTTTGGGCAGTGTGTATATATATATATATATATATATATATATATATATATGTGTGTTCTCAGGGATCACCAATACTATGGGACTGGACCACTTACTCTTGGATTCTTAAGTGATTCCTAGATTCAGCATACGCTTTACCTCTTTCGAGATCACCTCTCTGCAGGCCTCTGGAATACGATACGGTTTTAGATTGACGCGAACATGAGTACCTCATGCTCTATAACCTAAGTGAGGTCTGGCAACTCAGAAAACAGGTCTTTATTCCACTGCAACAGCTCTCGGCATTGCTATATCGGTGAACGGGACAAGGTGTCTGGCACCTTAACATCTTCCACGCCGACTTCAAACTTGGCCGCCAGAAAAGGAGCTTCCACGGGTTCTCTCTCCTGCCACGGTTTAATCAGGTTCACATGGTAAACCTGGTAGGGCTTCCTCTTCCCTGGTTGGTGGATTTTATAGTTGACTTTCTCTACCACCTCATAGGGGCCCTGCCACTTGGCCTGGAACTTGCTCTCCACCGTGGGCACCAGCACAAGTACTCGATCCACTGGGTTGAACGTTTTACCCTGACTTACCTATTATACACCCTGGACTGTGCCTCCTGTGCCTCGAGAGGTGCCTTCACAATGGGCATCACGTTGGCAATCCTCTCTTGCATCTGGGCGATATGCTCCACTACGCTCCTATAGGGTGTGGTCTCAGCTTCCCAGAACTTTTGCCACATCCAGGAGTCCTCTAGGGTGTTAGCCATAGCGTACTTCAAATAGGGAGAAGGCTGTGGAAGCTTGGGGATCTTCCCTGATGGAGAATAACAGATAGGGAAGCAGACAGTCCCAGTCTCGGCCGTCTTTCTCCACTGCTTTCCTCAACATAGCCTTCAAGGTTTTGTTAAACCTCTCCACCTGTCCATCCATCTGGGGTTCTATGTTGAGAAATCTGCAGTGTCTTGCACAATTCCCTCATGACCTTCGACATGAAGGGAGTCCCTTGATCTGTCAGTATCTCCTTCAGCAGACCTGTTCATAAGAATGGAGCAGCTCCTGAGAGATACAGTTTGTGGAGGAATTTCTTAGGGGCACCGCCTCTGGGTACGGGTAGCATAATCCAGGACCACCAATATATATTGATGTCCTCTTGCAGACTTCACCAGGGACCCCACTACATCCATTGCTATGCGTTCGAAGGGAACCTCAATGATGGGCAATAGTATTAGAGGGACTGCTGAAGTTGGACACCTCGGAGGTTAGCTGGCTTGTGGGGCAGGAACGAAAATAGCTCATTATTTCTCTAGCACTGAGGCCAATAAAATTTCTGGAGGATCCATTACTGGGTCTTATCTGTCCTTTAGGTGACCACCTAACACATGGGAATGAGCCATGTCTAACACCCTGCATCTATAAATCCCTGGCACCAGTAAATGCTCTATCACCTCACCCCTTGGCTTGGTTACTCTATAAAGCAAATCTCCATTCACAGCAAAATAAGGGAACTGACTGTCGGCCCCCAGCTCCTGAGGCACCCCATTTACCACGGTCACATTTTTAAATGCACCTTTAAGAGTTAAGTCCCTGAGTTGGGCAGTTCCAAAGTTTCCCTCGGACACCTCCAGCTCAGGGATGTTAGCCTCAGGGGATGCTACCTCATCCTCATCGCCATTAAGCACACACATGGGAAACTTGTCCGCTATGGCCTGCGGCAAGGTTTCTTTAGGGGTGACCTGGCTGTCATCCAAACAACCAGACATCCCCGTTTTCCTCCACATGTCCCAGAACAATGCAAAGTCCCTTCCCAATTATTATGGGGTGCAACAAGTACTTGACAACCCCCATTTCCTGAGATGCAGTGCCACAGTCCGTTTTTACATCCACCTGGGCCACAGAATATTTCTTAGTGTCCCCATGTATACATCGGACCCCCACGACCTTCCCTGGGACCAGCTGATGAGGAAAGGGACCAACTGATGAGGAAGTATGGCCCTTATCAGGGTCACTAAAGTTCCTGAGTCCAACAGTCCAGTCACTTGAACCCTGTTTACAGACACTAAGCATGCCTGAGGGCCCTCGCCACTTCTGTCCCAGGTCCAGAAGGTCAAACATTTGTGATCGGGGAGGTTTGTCCCTGTGAAAATCCCAGAGGTGAACCCGTTGTGCCCTGACTACCAGGGCTTCACCCAGTCTAGCCAGTATCTCTGCCATATCTGTTGCTGTTGGAGATTAGCCTGCACCAGTTGCTTTATCAACTCCATGTTGTTGGCTTTTGCTCCTGCAGTTGCTTTCACCCAAGACATACGGTACTTCTGCAGCAGTCACACTGCCCCACGGGATTTGAGCCCACCTTCTCCACCAATTGTTAGGGATCGGCTCTGTGGTAGATGCTGGTTCACACACAGAGATGCAGTTCATCGGTTCAAACAAACGGCCAGTTTATTAAATGTCCATAAACCATTCAGCATAACAAAATGAAACAGCCTCTTTCAGGTACAAAGGGTATAACCGAACAAAAATTGAAAATAACCAGTCCATATATAGCATGGGCTCACCCGTATAAATGTGAGTGTGACGCGCCCCTGGGCCTGTGTCGCGCTGCGTTGCGCACGCGGGAGCTTACTCGGAGCCGGATCTCTTGAGGGTTGTAGTCTCGTGGCAGTGATCCGGTCCGTGCCCAGGGAGTCAGACTAAGTGGCGCTGTATTAGCGGTAGATGTTGTACGACTACGCCACCCGTTGAATGCAGCTATGGAGCTGCCGCTGCAGGACAGTCCGCTGAGGCCGGTGGATGGATGGTGCAGCGTAGATGGTATAACCCCCAACGGGAGGGGTATGGCCTCAGGGCAGCAGATGTTGATGATGGGGGTAGCAGGAACCACTCAGAGACGGTACGGTGTAGTTCAGGGTCTTTACTGGTGACAACGATAGACCCTCCTGGAGTACTGGCTAGCGATTGGGGCCTGGTCAGTCCTTGAGCAGATGGGATCTCCCCTGGCCAGGCGGAGTTGTAGGCCTCCCAAACTAACTGTACTCTTCTGGCTACCTTGCTAGAGGCGGGTATAAGTAGCCCACGTCCCTGAGTGTACCGTGTGGTGCTCACCCGTATGGCCGGTGACTCGGGGCCTTCTAGTAGCTTCCGCTCCACGACGGCGGTGCTGGTCCCATGCGTGTGACCGTGCCTTCGGGTTTCTTGGCCAGAGGACCTGGAATCCCCTGCCTGACGGATTCTGCTGCTGGGTAGGAGTTAGTCCCCACAGCCTCGGACTCCGGGTCCGGTAAGAAATCTTCTCAGTCAGGGCGAGCTCTGCAGCTGCCAGCCCCTGACTCCTTGTAACACTGCTCCCACAGAGCTCCTGTTGTTTCTTCCCATAGCTGCTTCTCTTCTCTGTCTCTACTTCTGGCATGGCCCAGGAGCTGGGCCCAGCCGGAGCCACAGCTCCCTGTCAGCCCTCCTGGCTGAACTCTCCCTCTGAACTCCCTATCCCTGCCTCAGCCCCAGGTTTTATATAGGGGAAGTTCTTCCCCTCCCAGGACTGGGCAGGAGGTGTGGCATGCATAGGATTCCTGACCAAGAGACCTCCCACCTGCTCTCAGACGTAATATCTCTATCACTGTGGCAACCAGACCCCTGGGGTGTCACATTCCCCCCTAGTGAAATTTAGTACTCCGGGACTAAACATATTTTTAGAAAAACATAACAAGGTATAAACAATAATAATACAATAAGAAAAACACATAAAGATGGTTACGGCGTGTCCGCAACCGGGTGCAGTTTTGAAGAAAAGCAAGGTGTCCATTTCACCAAAACAGGGAGACGTAACCAGGTAGGGGTCTGTCCTGCCCCGAGTCCTTAACAGTCTTTAGTCCATTCCTGGGTTACGCTCCAACCATGTACAAAGGATTCCCGGTAAATCCACCAAAGACTCCCATAAATTACTAGAAACACATAATTATTTACAGGATATGGCCGCTCTCAGTCCTCGGCCAGGTAGAGGGAAAGAACGACCGCTCTCAGTCCTCGGTCAGTGGGAATAAGGGATGGCTGCTCACAGTCCTCAGCCTGGTTTAAGATAGGGGCACATGGGGAACAATTCACTAATCCCAACGGGGACCATATTTTAATTAGCAGCAGTCCTTGTACCCTTACGGGTAACTATTTACAGCTCTTTATTCACGCTACTTCCCTTCAGTAGCTATGTCCTCTTTGTGCTCCCTCCTGAGGGTAGTCCTCAGACCCGTCCGGGTCCTCTTGGCTTTCCTCGTATTGGTAGTACTGCAGCTCCTCCTCGGTTAGCTGGGTTAGTATCTCTGCGACAGTCCTCCTCCCAGGTGGCCAGGACTTTACCTCCCTTTGGGCTGCCCCGGTTAATTGGGCCACCAGGATGCTCACTTTTTGCTCCTCTGTGAGGGGGTACACCTGGAAGAGGCTATCCAGCTTTTCTCTAAAGTCATGCAGGGTATGTGACTCCCCTGAGTACTGGGGTAGCCAGGCTGCCCCCGGGATATAGGGCATGGTGAAAGGCATGACCGCAACGGCGGTGGCGCTGACGGGGGTTGAAGCGGTGAAGCTCTCCTCCGTATCCGACATCCTTCTCCCCCCTAGTGGACCGTGGCCTACCTTGCGATGATCCTCTTCCGTAGGCCGCGGCTCCGCAGTGGATCGTCAGGGTTGAGGACCTTCCGTCGCGCTCCTGTGACGTCAGCGTCTGCTGGGCTCCTTCCAGGACCTTACGCGACGTCTGGACGTGAGGCGGGGCTTCAGTTCTCGCGCGCTTTTGGAGTCCACGCCCCTCTTCTTCCCGCGCGGCGTCTTCAAGATGGCGTCCAACGGCGGGAAAACTCCACGGAAGGCGGGAAGAAGGCTGAAAATGGCGCCGGATGGCGGGAAAACTCACCACAGGTAAGTTTGAACAGTCTTTTTCAGGCACGCAGTACCCGGTGGTTGCGGGCACGAGATCCTGCAGACTACGCCAAAAGTTGACGCGCCCCTGGGCCTGTGTCGCGCTGCGTTGCGCACGCGGGAGCTTACCCGGAGCCGGATCTCTTGAGGGTTGTAGTCTCGTGGCAGTGATCCGGTCCGTGCCCAGGGAGTCAGACTAAGTGGCGCTGTATTAGCGGTAGATGTTGTACGACTACGCCACCCGTTGAATGCAGCTATGGAGCTGCCGCTGCAGGACAGTCCGCTGAGGCCGGTGGATGGATGGTGCAGCGTAGATGGTATAACCCCCAACGGGAGGGGTATGGCCTCAGGGCAGCAGATGTTGATGATGGGGGTAGCAGGAACCACTCAGAGACGGTACGGTGTAGTTCAGGGTCTTTACTGGTGACAACGATAGACCCTCCTGGAGTACTGGCTAGCGATTGGGGCCTGGTCAGTCCTTGAGCAGATGGGATCTCCCCTGGCCAGGCGGAGTTGTAGGCCTCCCAAACTAACTGTACTCTTCTGGCTACCTTGCTAGAGGCGGGTATAAGTAGCCCACGTCCCTGAGTGTACCGTGTGGTGCTCACCCGTATGGCCGGTGACTCGGGGCCTTCTAGTAGCTTCCGCTCCACGACGGCGGTGCTGGTCCCATGCGTGTGACCGTGCCTTCGGGTTTCTTGGCCAGAGGACCTGGAATCCCCTGCCTGACGGATTCTGCTGCTGGGTAGGAGTTAGTCCCCACAGCCTCGGACTCCGGGTCCGGTAAGAAATCTTCTCAGTCAGGGCGAGCTCTGCAGCTGCCAGCCCCTGACTCCTTGTAACACTGCTCCCACAGAGCTCCTGTTGTTTCTTCCCATAGCTGCTTCTCTTCTCTGTCTCTACTTCTGGCATGGCCCAGGAGCTGGGCCCAGCCGGAGCCACAGCTCCCTGTCAGCCCTCCTGGCTGAACTCTCCCTCTGAACTCCCTATCCCTGCCTCAGCCCCAGGTTTTATATAGGGGAAGTTCTTCCCCTCCCAGGACTGGGCAGGAGGTGTGGCATGCATAGGATTCCTGACCAAGAGACCTCCCACCTGCTCTCAGACGTAATATCTCTATCACTGTGGCAACCAGACCCCTGGGGTGTCACAAGTGCTTTTCTCTGACTCCAGCAGGGTCTGAGCAGCACATGCAAGGCTTCCTCACCTTGCAAAACACACAGACAGAGTGAGACAGCGCCAGCTGCCCTAAATCAGGATAATTCAATACCTGGACTGGAGGTAAGTGAGCAGCCTATCCCACCCAGCTTTTTCAGCTGCTCCTAAAATCCAGACCCATAATCCAGGCCCATTAAAATACCTCTCAGCACTATGTGTGCTGGAGCCTTCTTCTTTAGGTCCAACATCACAGAGGCTTTGCATCTCGGGGACACATGCCTCCTGTTCATGACCTGTCCAGCTGCCACCTTACAATATATATATACACACACACACATTCTGCAATGTTTGCACACACACAGACCAGCCTTCTCTCCATATGAAGATTACACATTGTGGAAGATGCTCCGGAAGCAGTGGGATGTGCACAGGACAGAACTGAGCCTTCTGTGCTTGCCTCATCCTTCCCTTGCTGTGCAGCCTCTCTCCCTCTGCTATCTGGGCTGACTTTTGAGCTGCGTTTGCTCTGTTGTAGCTGCAGGATGTGAAGGAGGGGCTGCAGGATCTGAAAGAATGGCAGACTTGATTCCCAGATTGGGGCTCTGCACAGCAGGGAAAGCAGACAGATCTGTTCCTGCAGAAGATCCGGACTGGCAGGCTGAGCTTTTATCATCCTCATGTGAAGTGGGCTCTAAAAAAATAGTTTTGTAAATTTTGTTGGAAAAATGAGAAATCGATCGTCAACTTTTAACCCTTCGAACTTCCTAACGACAAAAAAAAATTGTTTAAAAAATTGTGTGATATAAAGTAGACATGTGGGAAATGTTATTTATTAACTATTTTGTGTGACATAACTCTCTGATTTAAGGGCATAAGAATTCAAAGTTTGAAAATTGCAAAATTTTCAACATTTTTGCCAAATTTCCATTTTTTTTCAGAAATAAAGTCATATTGAAGAAATTTTACCACTATCATGAAGTACACTATATCACAAAAAAAAAATCTCAGAATTCGTGGGATCCTTTGAAGCGTTCCAGAGTTACTACCTCATAAAACGACACTGGTCAGAATTGTAAAATTTGGCCTGGTCATTAAGGTCAAAACTGGCTCCATCATTAAGGGGTTAAAGCACCACTCCAGCTTTTTTTTATTGCAGAGCTGGAGTAGTGCTTCTGATATAAGGTCCCTGCCAGGGCTGGCACAAGGTATTTTTGTATCCTAGGCAGATGAAGCTGATGGTGCCCCTCCTCCGATGAACCCTCAACCCCCAAATAAAGGAATGGGTCAGAGACTAAAATAACAGATCTGCTAGCACACCCTCCTCCCACTCTGACGACCACTTCTAGAACTATTCATTTTTTCACCTAAAATTACCAGAAAAAAGTTAAAAAAAAAGTTGTGTATTTTAGTTATGAGCCTCAACACGGAGTGTGTTCTCAATCTTAGATTTACAGGTGCTTCTGACTAAATTAGAATATCATAAATGTAATATATTGTAGTTCTTCAATACAAAAAGTGAAACTCATATATTATATAGAGTCATTACAAACAGAGTGATCTATTTCAAGTATTTATTTCTGTTATTGTTGATGATTATGGCTTACAGCCAATGAAAACGCAAAAGTCATTATCTCAGTAAATTAGAATACTTTATAACAACAGCTTGAAAAATGTTTTTAAAATCCAAAATGTTGGCCTGCTGAAATGTATGTTCAGTAAATGCACTCAATACTAGGTCGGGGCTTCTTTTGCATCAATTACTGCATCAATGCGGCGTGGCATGGAGGCGATCAGCCTGTGGCACTGCTGAGGTGTTATGGAAGCCCAGGTTGTGCTGATAGCAGCCTACAGCTCGTCTGCATTGTTGGGTCTGGTGTCTCTCATCTTCCTCTTGACAATACCCCATAGATTCTCTATGGGGTTAAGGTCAAGCGAGTTTGCTGGCCAGTCAAGCACAATGATACTATTATTTTTAAAACAGGTATTGGTACTTTTGGCAGTGTGGACCGGTGCCAAGTTCTGCTGGAGAATGAAATTTCCTTCTCCAAAAATTTTGTCTTCAGAGGGAAGCATGAAGTGCTCTAAAATTTCTTGGTAGACAGCTGCGCTGACTTTGGTCTTGATAAAGCACAGTAGACCTACACCAGCAGATGACATGGCTCCCCAAACCATCACTGATTGTGGAAACTTCACACTAGACCTCAAGCAGCTTGGATTGTGTGCCTCTCCACTCTTCCTCCAGACTCTGGGACCTTGATTTCCAAATAAAATGCAAAATTAACTTTGCATTTACTTAGTGTCAATGACTGCTTTCTGGACATCGGTCAAGTCAGCAGTCTTCCCCATGATTGTGGATCCTACTGAAACAGACCAAGGGTCCTTTTTAAACACATAGGAACCCTTTGCAGGTGCTTTTTGTTAATTATTCTAATTTACTGAGTTAATGACTGTTGTGTTTTCATTGGCTGTAAGCCATAATCATCAACATTAACGGAAATAAACACTTGAAATAGATCACTCTGTTTGTAAGAAAGGAATGCGACACTTGTAACCCATGTCCTGACTACATCTGTGTGGTGGCTCTTGAAGCAATGACTCCAGCAGCAGTCCACTCCTTGTGAATCTCCCCCAAATTTTTTAATGGCCTTTTCTTAACAATCCTTTCAAGGCTGCAGTTATCCCAGTTGCTTGTGCACCTTTTTCTATCACACTTTTTCCTTCCGCTCAACTTTCCATTAATATGCTTGGATACAGCACTCTGTGAACAACTAGCTTCTTTAGCAATGACCTTTTGTGGCTCACCCTCTTTGTGGAGTGTGTCAATGACCGCCTTCTGGACATCTGTCAAGTCAGCAGTCTTCCTCATGATTGTGGAGCCTACTGAAACAGACTAAGGGACATTTTTAATTGCGTTGTAAGCCTTTACAGGTGTGTTTTGTGAATTATTTTAATTTACTGAGATAATGACTTTTGTGGTTTCATTGGCTGTAAGCCATAATCATCAACATTAACAGAAATAAACACTTGAAATAGATCACTCTGTTTGTAATGACTTTATATAATATATGAGTTTCACTTTTTGTATTGAAGAACTGAAATAAATTAACTTTTTGATATTCTAATTCAGTGAGAAGCACCTGTAGACTGATTCATTGTTTGATCATGTTTCAATTAAGGTGTCCAGCATTTGGCAGATATCCTGATGGAAACTAAACAGACCCCATTATAGGTAAAGCGATATGTATGATGGTTTTTACTCTCATCATGCAACAAATACAGTTTGAAACAAAACTGATTGTGGTTCTGTACCATCATCAGAACATGCATCAGAACCACCATCAGTACATGCATTGCATACATCACGAAGGTTAGTACAGAAATCAGTTGTAATGTCAAGTCAGGGCCATATAAATTTGTGTCTCATGAAGCTACAACTCCCAGTATGTCTTTAACAATAGTAAGGAGATGCTGGGAGTTGTCGTTATCAGTCATTATCAGACTGCGGACCATACAGGAACCACAGTACTGATGAGACGTAGTCAGTGTCAAGTACACATTTACATCCAGGTACCTTATAGGTGACTTATTCTCTGAGTCATTCCTTTCATTTCATCTTCATCTTGTCCATGTGCCATGATGACTTTTTACATCTACAGCTCTTCCTGCAGACTTCCCTCTTCTCCACTCTTCTGCAGAAAATTCCAACACGGTGCCCTTAAAAATAAAAGTTTTATTAAAATGCCCTGCATAAAAATATCTGTCTATGCTATGCGCTAAATAATCCTCCTATGGTATATTGACTCCACACTGTCCGCCCTTACGAGCTATAGCTACTACACTGTCTTCTATTATTAGCTATAAATGTCGAACAATCTGCCCTTATGAACCGTCGTCTATACCTTGGTTGTCCCCTCTACACTGTTTTCCCTTACACTCTTTTTATCTCCACACTGTCTAACATTAGGCTATCTTCTCTCCACACTGGGCCCATATTTCACGCTGCCCTCCATATCCATTCTGTGCCCCTGTCTCACAATATGCCCTTATAGT
Source organism: Phyllobates terribilis (assembly GCF_046119375.1). Lineage (NCBI taxonomy): Eukaryota > Metazoa > Chordata > Amphibia > Anura > Dendrobatidae > Phyllobates > Phyllobates terribilis. The sequence continues at coordinate 9,477,785 of NW_027362769.1, read as the reverse complement.
GCCCTCCACATTGTCCTCTTCAAACTGTACACCCTGCTCACTTTGCCCCCTACATAATATGATGGTCACCACAGTCGCACATAAAGTACCTACACAACAGCCCCCAATATAAACTACAATGTCCAGCACAGCCCCCCATTATATAGTATGGTCACCACCATAGCCCCTCATACATAGTATGATGTCCACCACAGTCCTCTTTACACAGTATAATGCCTTCCACAGTCTCTCATATAATATAGTAACATAGTTTTTAAGGTTGAAGGAAGACTAAGTCCATCTAGTCCAACCCATAGCCTAACTTGTTGATCCAGAGGAAGGCAAAAAAAACCATGTGGCAAACACTAAGCTCCACATTGGGGAAAAAAATTCCTTCCCAACTCCATACGACAATCAGACTAGTTCCCTGGATCAACGCCCTATCAAGGAATCTAGTATTTATAACCTGTAATATTATACTTTTCAAGAAAGGCATCCATGCCATTCTTAAATTTCAACAGTGAATCACTCATTACAACATCATGCGGCAGAGAGTTCCATAGTCTCACTGCTCTTACAGTAAAGAATCCCCGTCTGTGATTATGTTTAAACCTTCTTTCCTCCAGACGTAGAAGATGCCCCCTTGTCCCCGTCTCAGGCCTCAGAGTAAAAAGATCAGTAGAAAGGTCTTTGTACTGTCCCCTCATATACTTGTACATAGTAATAAGATCACCCCTAAGCCTTCTTTTTTCCACAGTAAATAACCCCAAGTGTAATAACCTGTCTTGGTATTGCAGACGCCCCAGTCCTCTAATAACCTTGGTCGCTCTTCTCTGCACCCGCTCTAGTTCAGCTATGTCTTTCTTATACACCGGAGACCAGAACTGTACACAGTATTCTAAGTGTGGTCGCACTAATGACTTGTATAGAGGTAAAATTATGTTCTCCTCATGAGCATCTATGCCTCTTTTAATGCATCCCATTATTTTATTTGCCTTTGCAGCAGCAGCCTGACACTGGCCACTAAACGTGAGCTTGTCGTCCACCAATACACCCAGGTCTTTTTCAGTTACTGTTTTGCCCAGTGTTTTACAATTAAGCATATAATTATACATTTTATTTCCTCTGCCCAAGTGCATTACCTTACATTTATCCCCATTAAAGCTCATTTGCCATTTATCAGCCCAAGCTTCTAGTTTACATAGATCCTCCTGTAATATAAAATTGTCCTCCTCTGTATTGATTACCCTGCAGAGTTTAGTGTCATCTGCAAATATTGAAATATTACTCTGTATGCCCCCTACAAGGTCATTAATAAATATTTTAAAAAGAAGGGGGCCCAATACTGACCCCTGTGGTACCCCACAGTTAACTGAGACCCAGTCTGAGTGTTTTCCATTAATAACCACCCTTTGTTTCCTATCACTGAGCCAATTCTTAACCCACAAACATATATTTTCCCCTATCCCCATTGTTCTCATTTTATGTATCAACCTTTTGTGTGGAACCGTATCAAAAGCTTTTGAAAAGTCCATATACACAACATCCACTGCATTTCCTTGGTCCAGTCCAGAACTTGCCTCCTCATAAAAACTGATCAGATTAGTTTGACAGGAACGGTCCCTCGTAAACCCATGTTGATATTGGGTCATGAGGTTATTCTTCTTCTGATACTCTAGTATAGCATCTCTTAGGAAACCCTCCAGGATTTTACCCACAGTAGAGGTTAAGCTTACCGGCCTATAATTTCCAAGTTCAGTTTTTGTCCCCTTTTTGAATATTGGCACCACATTTGCTATACGCCAGTCCTGTGGTACAGACCCTGTTATTATGGAATCTTTAAAGATTAAAAATAATGGTCTATCTATGACGTTACTTAATTCCTGCAGTACTCGCGGGTGTATCCCATCCGGGCCCGGGGATTTGTCAACTTTAGTGATTTTTAGACGCCGCCGTACTTCCTGCTGGGTTAAGCAAGTGACATTTACTGGAGAATTTTTGTTATCACTAATCATATTTTCTATCATGCGATTTTCTTGTGTAAATACGGTTGAAAAAAAATCATTTAGCATATTGGCTTTTTCCTCATCCTCATTCACCATTTCACCCAGACTATTTTTAATGGGGCCAACACTATCATTTTTTAGTTTTTTACTATTTATGTAGTTAAAGAATATTTTGGGGTTATTTTTACTTTCTCTGGCAATGATTCTCTCTGGCAATATGATGTCCCCCCACATACCCTATTGTAATGTCCCTGTAGCCAGTCCCTCTTGTTATGTCCCCGTAGCCAGCATCTCTTGTAATGTCCCCACAGCCAGCCCCTCATGGTATCTCCACAACCTGCCCCTCTTGTAATATCCCAATAGCTAGCCCCTCGTAATGTCCCCATAGCCAGCTTCTCAATGTCCTCACAGCTAGCCCCTAATAATGTACCCACAGCCGTTCCTCTTGTATTGTCCCCACAGCCTGACCCTCATGGCATCTCCACAACCTTCCCCTCTTGTAATATCCCAATAGCTAGCCCCTCGTAATGTCCCCACAGCCAGCTTCTCAATGTCCTCACAGCTAGCCCCTAATAATGTCCCCACAGGCGTTCCTCTTGTATTGTCCCCACAGCCTGACCCTCAATATCCACACAGCCAGCCCCCCATAGTGTCTACACAGCCAGCCCCTCATAATGTCCCCACATCCAGCCCGAGCTCCTCATAATTTCCCCACAGTCAGCCCCTATTCTCATTAAAATAACAAAAATAAAAAAAGCTTATACTCACCTAATCAAGGCTCTACATCCATCACAGCCTCTGTCTCCTCTTCTGTCTGGTATAGTGTAATGATGTCACTGCATCGCGCCATCCTACGTCCCCTGCGTGCGCCATCTCCTTCAGTGCACAGGCCGGAAGTGGCCTGCGTTCTGCTGGAGTTCCTGGCGAAGCAGTGGACTGATTATAGCTCCTCTGCTCCTGTCCCCGGCAGCGCTCACAGCAATTGTATTCGCATCTGACAGAAGCAAATACAATTGAGAGCAGGGAGGGAGCAACGGCTGCAGCGCAAGAGAGAAAGGTGAGCTGTATCAGTGACTGACATTACTCCCTTGTGTGCCTACACCCCAGCCGTCAGTGTGCTGAATGCCTGCGGCCGGAGGAAGGTTTTTTGCACACTCCTCAGGAAGGCAGGAGGTAGTGCCCTAGGCAGGTGCCTACACTGCCCACTCCTTGTCATGGCCCTGGTCCCTGCACCTAGTCTGATACTTCCCTGCTGCTATCTTCACTGTCTCATCACCGCCGCTCCTGTCAGTCTCCTGCAGTTTGTGACCTGCCGGATTGCTCCAGTGTATCATGGAGCGAACTGTAGGTCATTACTCAATATAATTCTATGAGAGCCTCGTTCTAGCTCTCATAGACTTGTATTGAGAGCTTGTGACTAGTGATGATTGAGCGTGCTCGTTTAACAATTTCGCCAAGCATGCTCGGGTGCTTTCCGAGTATCTTCGGCGTGCTCGTATATTAAGATTGAGTCCCTGCGTCTGCATGATTTATGGCTGTTAGTCAGCCTCAACACATGTAGAGGTTGCCTGTTTGTTAGGCAATGTGTTGAGGCTGACTAACAGTCATAAATCATGCAGACAAAGGAACTTGAACTTAATATACGAGCACGCTGAAGATACTCGGAAAGCACCCGAGCATGCTCCGCGAAAGGGTTAAACGAGCACGCTCGCTCATCACTACTTGTGACGTAACATCTCACTTCCGGCCAGTCACAAGTTGCAGTCACAAGATGGTGCCATGAGACCAGCGTGGCACTGAAAAAAGGTGAAGTAAGTAACGACCAGTAAGTATTAGATAGGGGGCAGGGACCTCAGTTTAGTAGCTCTACTCCAGCGCTGAGATAAAAATCACCGGAGTGGTGCTTTAAGGGAATGGGTAAACTGCAATTCCAAGACAGGTTATCAAATATGGGGCTATTTAGTTTGAATGAACAAAGAAAAAGCCGACAAGTTTGAATTTCAAATGATCCGCTCATCTCTGGTAGCTACTCTATTGAATGCAAAGAAAACCTATAAAGGGCCAACATATAGGGGCGTTTCTGACAAATCAATACATCCAAACAAAGTGAGAAGCGAAGAAGCCCAAGTAGAAATGAACAACCTTTATTAATAACACAATGTCACACACATGAAAAAATTAATAAGATCTAAAAGGGAGGATGGGACACAAAATCCCTTCTACGCAGGTGATAGGTAATCAGAACAATACATATGCTGTACATTGAAATAAGAATGCCTATCCAAAGAATGGACCAATGCCTATCCAAAGAATTTATGAAATTAAGCATAGGAAATATTAGTGTCCAGTAGAGACAAAATGACATGAATTGGGCAGCATGGTGACTCAGTGGTTAGCACTGCAGACTTGCAGCGCTGGGGTCCTGGTTTCAAATCCCGCCAAGGACAACATCTGCAAGGAGTTTGTATATTCTCCCCGTGTCTGCGTGGGTTTCCTCCCGCACTCCAAAGACATACGGACAGGGAATGTAGATTGTGAGCCCCAATGGGGACAGTGCTGATATTGTCTGTGAAGTGCTGTGGAATTAAAGGCGCTATATAAGTGAGTAAACTAAATAAAATAAAAAATGGAACATACAGCAATAAATAAATGACAATAGAAACCTGAAAAAATGGGGAAGAATAGACCAGAACCCCAACTGAATGCAAAGTATCCTGAGTGGGATAAGTTGTATTAAAATAGTTGTCTGGAGTGGGATAACTAGCACTTTTGACGCAAAAGACTGAATGCATTACTTTTTTTTCATAATTTGTATTGACGCTTGAACATGCTCTTTGGAGCCTTTTTTGTACTACTTTGCTTATTGAATTCTACACTTACTATAGTTCTGGTGTCAAAACTCTGAAAATAGTAATTTTTCCTGCTAAACTTACAGCTTGAGTTGACATACTTTATTTCTGTACTGAAAAAAACTGAGTTACTTATAAGAATTTCTAATACTCTTAAGCGATTTTTCACAGACATAAATATATAACATTTCTCTGCCCGCTCTAGGATAAGAAATAAATGTTCTTTGATGGATCAAGTCTAGTTTTTAAACATAAAGCTCTTTTCTCTTGATAAGGAATTTCGTCTGCTACTCAACAAGACTTATGCATTTACCAGGGCAGATTAAGACTACAGGCAAAGCTACAGCCTGCAGCCTGTTTTCTGTTTTCCAACAAACTTGGCAGTATGGCAAGCCCTATCTTATATAAACAGGATACTTTCACTTAACACACTGTCATGGATGTTTTTTATACTGCTGTTTTCCTCTAATACACAGTAAGCCTATCCAAGTGGAATATAACTGTTCTACCAACTACAAACCTGTCTCTAATCTTCCCTTCATCTCTAAAATCCTGGAACGATTGGTCCACTTTTGGCTAATCCGCTATCTCGCAGATAACGCTCTTCTTGACTCTTTCAATCCGGTTTCCACTCTTTTTACATTCTGAAACTGCCTTTACTAAAGTTTCCAAACATCTATTAACAGCTAATTTTAATGGCCAATACTCCCTGCTGATTCTCCTGGGTTCCTCAAGGTTCACTCCAAGGCTCCCTCTTCTTCTCCCTATATACTGCCCCTTTTGGGCAAACCATCAGCTGATTTGGTTTCCAGTACCATCTCTATGCTGCGGACACCCAATTATACATCTTTTCTACTGACATCACCCCCACCTTAAAATACTAAGGATTGTCTACCTGCTGTCTCTAACATCATGTCCTCTCTCTACCTTAAATTGAATCTCCCCAAAACTGAACTTCTTGTGTTTTTTCCCTCTACTAACCTGCCTGTAACCCATATTGCAATTGCCTTGGATGGTTCAACCATATCTCCCAAGCAGCACGCTTGCTGTCTTGGGGTCATATTTGACAGAGAACTTTCCTTTATTCCCTATATCCAATCGCTCACTCGATCAGGTCATCTGCATGTAAAATCCATCTACAAAATCCAACCTTTTTTAACTTTTGTAACTGCAAAAACACTTACTGTCACTCTTATTCATTCTCTTCTGGACTACTGCAACTCTTTACTGATCGGTGTCCTTCTTACCAATTTTCTCCTCTCCAAACCGCACTAAATGCAGCAGCCTGGATTGTATTTCTGTCCAGCCACTACACCGATACTTCCACATTTAGCCAGTCTTTACACTGGTTACCCATTTGCTACAGAGTACAATATAAACTCATTGCTCTCACCCACAAAGCTCCTAACAGTTCAGCACCACCTTACATCACCTCAATTCTGTCTATCACTCTACCCATTCTCTCTGTTCTGCAGTTGATCTAAGACTAATATCCTACATAATTTAAACTTCACACTTCTGTCTCCAAGACTTTGCTCGTGTTGCTCCAGTTTCTTTGGAATGCACTACTCCAGATGCTCTGATTAATACCTAGCCTCAACATTTTTAAGAGTGCTTTCAAAACACATCTCTTTAGACAGGCCTATTACCTCGCTTCACTAATCTTACTCTCCCATGTTCTCCCTTCTAATTTTTCCTCAGAATCTGATTTCCAATAGCACTTCGTAACTGTACTTAGACAGATACTGGCTGACCAACTGATGACCATAAACCCTATTTATTATAATGGTGGCTGGACCGTACATGACAAGCACTTTTTACCTATTGTCTCCCCCCTATTTCCTTATAGATTGTAAGCTTGCGAGCAGGGTTCTCACTCCTTCTGTAACTGTTGAACTATGTGTTACTTTTTAATGTCTTTATTGTCTGTAAATGTCCCTGCTCAATTGTAAAGTGCTGCAGAATATGTTGTTGCTATATAAATAAAAATATTATTATTATATTTTAACGTAAACTATGCAATTATATTAGTGTTTTAAAAATATGGTTTCAATTACCGTATGTTAAGAGATAATAAAAAAATAGAGAGGTTTGGTCACATACTCCTTCATCAGCAGCCATTGTATGGGCAGGAGAGCTGTGCAGCTTGTGACGAAAGCTGCATTTCCAATAGCAGAAAGAGAACCTGTCATATCTACAGTATATAATAGAAAATGTACACAAAATCATATCCCCAACTCTTCTAATAAAGTAAAGATAATATGGCCAACCCCGTTACCTCATTCTGTGGCCAGCAATAGATGGTGCAACACATAGGCTAAAGAAGACAAACGGTGCATAATTGTTAATGACACCTAATTGCAAAAAATATTTTTAGCCAACATTTAATGAAGAAAAATTTTCCCCACGGTGAACAACCCATTTAAAATACAATCAGTTATCAATTGTACTGCTATCACTCAGGGGTGGATTAAGAGTAGTCAGGGCCCTGGGCAGTTTAGAAGGCAGGGCCTGATGTGTCAGGTGACATGTCACATGATCACCTTTGATAAATCATGTGATAGGTCATGTGAGCAACACACAGGTGGTTTGGTGCATATCTGTAGATGGAAAAAAAGCAGACAGCGCAAATTTTTCTCTTGTGTACAGCATTATACATAACATAGCGTTATACAAATTAGAGCAGGGGTGGGAGGCCGGACCAATAGGCTGAAATTAATTCTGCACAATATTAATATTAACATATTAATTATAATTATTTGTTTACATTAATTGTATGACTTAATTTAGAGCGGAATAAAGTATGCTGACATCCCCCTATATGCAGTATGAGCCCCCATAGCTCGTTATATACAGTGTGAGCCCCCATAGCTGGTTATATACAGTATGAGCCCCCCATAGCTTTTTATATATACAGTGTGAGCCCCCATACCTGGTTATACACAGTGTGAGCCCCCATAGCTGGTTATATACAGTATGAGCCCCCCATAGCTGGTTACACACAGTGTGAGCCCCCATAGCTGGTTATATACAATATGTGTCCCCATAGCTGGTTAGATACAGTATGAGCCCCCATAGCTGGTTATATACAGTATGAGCCCCCCATAGCTGGTTATATACAGTGTGAGCCCCCCATAGATGGTTATATACAGTATGAACCCTACATAGCTGGTTATATACAGTATGAGCCCCCCATAGCTGGTTATATACAGTATGAGCCCCCCATAGCTGGTTACATACAGTGTGAGCCCCTCATAGCTGGTTATATACAGTATGTGCCCCCATATCTGGTTATATACAGTATGAACCCCCATACCTGGTTATATACAATATGAACCCCCCATAGCTGGTTATATACTGTATGAGCCCCCATAGCTGGTTATATACAGTGTGAGCCCCCATAGCTGGTTATATACAGTATGTGCCCCCATATCTGGTTATATACTGTATGAGCCCCCATACCTGGCTATATACAGTATTAACCACCCATAGCTGGTTATATACAGTGTGAGCCCCCCATAGCTGGTTATATACAGTATGAGCCCCCCATAGCTGGTTATATACAGTATGAGCCCCCCATAGCTGGTTATATACAGTATGAGCCCCCATACCTGCCTATATACAGTATGAACCACCCATAGCTGGTTATATACAGTGTGAGCCCCCCATAGCTGGTTATATACAGTATGAGCCCCCCATAGCTGGTTATATACAGTATGAACCCCCATAGCTGGTTATATACAGCATGAGCCCCCCATAGCTGGTTATATACAGTATGAGCCCCCCATAACTGGTTACATACAATGTGAGTCCCCCATAGCTGGTTATATACAGTGTGAGCCCCCCATAGCTGGTTATATACAGTATGAGCCCCCATAGCTGGTTATATACAGTGTGAGCCCCCCCATAGCTGGTTATATACAGTGTGAGCCCCCCAAAGCTGGCTATATACAGTATGAGCCCCTATAGCTGGTTATATACAGTATGAGCCCTTCATAGCTGGTTATATACAGTATGAGCCCCCCATAGCTGGCTGTATACAGTATGAGCCCCCCATAGCTGGCTCTATACAGTATGAGCCCATAGCTATATATATATATATATATATATATATATATATATATACAATTAAAAAAAAATACAACACATACTCACCTCGTTCCCATACCCCCGACACTGTGCTGCTGATGGTACCCAAGGCCATTCCCGCTCTGCCTGACGTCATGATGCAGGGCGGGCCCAGCATCTGTGCACGATGGTGACAATATGCAGCGGCCGGCTAGGAGCGGCTGCGTCGTGACGTGAGTGTGCATAACTGTTAAACAGACGCGCCCGGCCGCCCGCGCTGTGTATGCTGGGTCCACTCTGCCTGACGTCATGCGGCAGGGCGGGCTCAGCATAATTCAAGCCTCCTGTACCCGCGGGCCCACAGCGGTGACTTAAATAACACATGGGATTGTGAATTATAATGGGGGCAATTCATGGGCCCCCCAGAGCCTCGGGCCCCGGGCGGTAGCCCAGATTGGCCTCATTACAATCAGCCTATGCTATCACTATCTGACAGTAGCAGCTCAAAGTCAATGTCCTGAAGTTCAGCTTTCAGCCTGAGAAAATTCTCCTTTTCAAAATTAAAGGGGTATTTCCATCTCCAAGATCCTATCCTAATATGTAGTCTGTGTAATAATAATATAAGCAAATACCTCCAGTTAAAAATGTAGTATAGTTCTCCTGATTGGCTATGTCACTTACCCAATGTGCAGTACCTTAGATATCCGTGGTTATGGCCACTCACACAGTGACTATTATGACCAGAAAAACCATAGTGGTCATAACTTTGGATAGCTTAGTTACTGCAATGCCCTGCACATGGGGTAAGCAACATAGCTTATCAGAAAAAAACTATACTACATATGTAAGTGGAGATATCTGATAATATTATTACACCTGTTACATATTGGATAAAATCTTTGAGATGGGAATACCCTTTTAAGAGTTTTTGCCCTCCCTGTCTGAGCATGGTTTTCACAGTGTGAGCTAAATGAAATTGCATTGTTGTTACTTGTACCAAGGTTTTTGTGGACAATGACAATTCCAATAATCTGCACTGTCAGAAATGACCAGATTCTTCTACATTGTGAGCCCTCGCGGACAGGGTCCTCTCTCCTCCTGTACCAGTCGGTGACTGGTTTTTGTTCAAACTATTGTACTTGTTGTCTGCTGCGTATACCCCTTTTTCACATGAAGAGCACCATGGAATTAATGGCGCTATAATAATAATAAATAATAATAATAATTCAACAGAGAATCACCTCTTGTTTGTTTTTCATGAACAGTACATACAATTATCCTGCAACAAGCTGAGGACTTTTCTCCCTGTTCTCCCTTTTGAAGTCTTTTTTATTTTATAAAAAGTAAATTAAACTAGTATTCATCTCCAGTCTCTGCCTGGGG